>NW_005871049.1:19448419-19575884 GCF_000147115.1 Myotis lucifugus | reverse complement strand
GAAGGGAGGGAGGGAGGGAGGGAGGGAGGAAGGAAGGAAGGAAGGAAGGAAGGAAGGAAGGCAGGCAGGCAGGCTAGGAGAAGGCTGTGTATTAGAGGTCAAAGGAAGCGAGGTTCGAAAAGAATGAGTGGACCACAAATATCTCTTAATGCTGCAGGAAGGTCAGGCACAAGGTGGCTGAGAGTAGGTCATTATATGTGGCACTCAGGAGGTCAGTGGTGACCTTTGAGAGAGCAGTTTAAATAGATCATTGAAGTTGGAAGCCACAATTTGATTTGAACAATGAATGGAATATGTAGAAGCTGGGACAGCTGGGGTAGGCTAGTCTTCTATGAAATATGGTGGTAAATAGGAGAAGAAAGGGTTGTAGCTTGAGAAGGCATGAGGGTCAAGCAGAGAGGAGATTTGAACATGTTCACAGACTATTTAGGAAGAGGAAGTTGGAGGCCTCTGTAGGCAGCAGGGAAGGAATCCAGGGAGAGATCAAACTGCAGCCAGAGTGAAGAGGAAATTGGTGAAGCCACCCCAGCAGAAAGGAAGGAGGAGGTGAAACAATGGGAAAACTCTTGCTTTGAAGAACCTTTTTAAAACAATTAACACAGTTGTCTTTAATTCTTATGTGTTACTTTGTATATGCTAAAGAAATATTTGTTGGTTGTATGTATTGCTGATCTACACTAATAAAAGACAAACATGCAAATTGACTGTACCTTCGCTATGCCTTACGCCACGCCCACCAGCCAGTCAGAGCGACTATATGCAAATTAACCCAACCAAGATAGCGGCCAGCAGCCACAGAGCTGGAGCAAGCAGGAGGCTTAGTTGCCCCAATGATGGAGAAAGCCAAGCTTCCCGCCTGCCGCGGCCAGCTCTGAGCTCCACTCAAAGCAACAAAGTTTCAATTATAGAAGGTAAATAAACCCCAGATACCTGCTTTCAGCAGGCCGTGGCCACGGAGCTGGAGCGAGCAGGAGGCTGGGTTGCCCCTGGCGATGGAGGAAGTCAAGCTTCCCTCCCACCCGCCCTGGCCAGCTCTGAGCTCCTCTCAAGGCTACAAAGTTTCAATTATAGAAGGTAAATAAATCCCAGAAAAAAAAAAAAAAGAAAGAAAGAAGACGCTGGGAGCTTCCGTCGCCAGGGTGGCTTCGCCAGCCTGAAAATGGCCCTCAGCCCCTCACCCAGACTGGCCAGGCACCCCAGTGGGGATCCCCCCCCCACACCCTAAAGGGGGTGTGGCCAGCCTGAAAACAGCCATCAGCCCCTCACCCAGACTGGCCAAACCTTTATGGGGTGAGGGTCCCCACTGGGGGGGGGGCTTAACCAGCCTGCAAACAGCCATCAGCCCCTCACCCAGGCTGGCCAGGCGCCCCAGTGGGGACCTCCACCCTGAAAGGGGTGTGACCAGCTGCAAATAGCATCAGCCCCTCACCCAGGCTGGGCAGGCACCCCAGTGGGGACCCCCACCCTGAAGCGGTGTGACCAGCCTGCAAACACCCATCAGCCCCTCACCCAGGCTGGCCAGGCACCCCAGCGGGACCCCTACTCTGATCCGGAACACCCTTCAGGGCAAACCAGCCGACCCCCACCCATGCACCAGGCCTCTATCCTATATAATAAAAGGGTAATATGCAAACTGACCCTAACAGCAGAAGGACTGGGAATGACTGGTCACTATGACACATACTGACCACCAGGGGGCAGACGCTCAATGCAGGAGCTGCCCCCTTGTGGTCAGTGTGCTCCCACAGGGGGGAGCTCTGCTCAGCCACAAGCCAGGCTGATGGCTGCCAGTACAGCAGTGGTGGTGGGAGCCTCTCCCACCTCCTCAGCAGCACTAAGGATGTCCGACTGTAGCTTAGGCCTGCTCCCCACTGGCAAGTGGACATCCCCTGAGGGCTGCCAGGCTGCCAGAGGGATGTCTGACTGCCAGCTTGGGCCCGATCCCCCAGGGAGCGGGCCTAAGCCAGCAGGTGGACATCCTCCAAGGGGTCCCAGACTGCAAGAGGGCATAGGCCAGGCTGAGGGACCCCCCGCCCCCGAGTGCACAAATATTTGTGCACCGGGCCTCTAGTGTTAAATAAAAAGACAAACAGATTCTCACATGATGCCATGTAAATACAGAATGAAGAATAATTATGGCACCCTTTTGCCCATTCTATAAGAAAAAATTGTAAGAAATTTTTTATTTACTCAATCCATTGAAATGTTTGCTTTATTATCCCAGACATAATCATCTAACCCTGCCAAGGAGGAAAAACTATCACATTTTTAAGGCAATGTTCCTTAGCTGGTTGTATTTTAAATTCTTTTATGATGAGTATGGTTTCAATCAAGCCTTTAGGTCTTTCTTTTTTCATTTGTTTTTATGACCCCTAAATATTTTGGATAAAGATCATAAAATATTCTAACTGGATATATCTAGGATTTCATGCTTTCCCTTTCGTTAACTTTTTAAAAGAAAAATTATTCTCTGAAATTCAGAAATAGCTAATATTCATTGCCTACTGTAAGTCAGGAACTGCTAATGTTCATTGCCTACTGTAAGTCAGGAACTGTTCTTATACATTATAAAATAATGATCTACATGCTAGGTGTT
Source organism: Myotis lucifugus (assembly GCF_000147115.1). Classification (NCBI taxonomy): domain Eukaryota; kingdom Metazoa; phylum Chordata; class Mammalia; order Chiroptera; family Vespertilionidae; genus Myotis; species Myotis lucifugus. The sequence goes on along the minus strand of NW_005871049.1, from coordinate 19,573,288 downwards.
AACCTCATTTTATACATGGTAGGGACACTGAATCTCAGAGAGGTTAAATGGCTCCACAAGGTAGAGCTTAGACGTGAACCTAGATTTCCTGAGACTCTGAGGCCATGAGCTTTTCCATTGCATGGATGTTCTTGTTACCATGTCATAGGCATCTAGTTCATACCCTGTCTCAAGCAAATGTAGTTAGTTATTTTTTATTATTGTGATTTTCATTGGTAAGGATTATAGCAAGGAAGCTTATAGTATAACTAGAGGCTCAGTGCACGGATCCATGCTCATAGAAAGGAAATTAATTAGAAGGTGGCCCATGGGGCAGGACTGGGTGAGATGAGCTGGACATCCCCTGGAGCCAACCTCCCATGTCCTTCCCTGGCTGGATGCACCTGGAGTGGCGCCAGGGCTCGAAGGATGTCTGCTGAGTGAGCGGGATCCGTCCAGCAGATGGGGTCCCTCGGCCTGCTTTGTGGGGATCGGGCTGAAACCAGCAGTCCCACATCTCCCGAGGGGGGTTACAGAGTGTGAGAGGGCACTCTGCAAAGTTGCTGTTGCTTGGCAGCTCCTGTGTTGAGCGTCTGCCCCCTGGTGGTCATTGCGCATCATAGCTACTGGTCAGATGGTCGCTTAGGCTTTTATATATATAGATGATCCTTCTGTGTGTTTATTTCTTCTGACCATCATTTTATCAATATTTTTGAATTATTGAGAATCAGGAGAAGCATCCAGCTCTCCTGGCTCCACAAGGAGTTAAACAGCTTCAGGGAACAAACTGCCCCCAGCCCTTCCTGTAATGGGCTGTAGGCCCTGGGATAATCCATTTAACCTCTCCTCATCTGTAAGGTTGGAGTAGGATGATCACTGAGGGTCCTTTCATGCTTATGATCCTGATGGAGCATAGGCAGAGTCTTTATTAGTACTAATATTGCAAATCCAGGTCTCAGTATTTTATGAACAGCTGAATATTAACTTGTTTTGTACTTAGAATTTAACTATATGAGTTAGAAAAGTTTCAAAATAATTCTGTAAAATGATACAACAGCTTTAATTGAACATATTGCCTTTATACTGTGGTTTAATCCAAAATGTACAAGAGACTAGCAGCAGTTTGTGGCAGGGGTTAAGAGCCCTGTCTGTATGGGCTTTGGTGGCAAATTCAGTTTTCCTGGCAACAACTACATCAAATCTGTTTAATCTGGGAAAGTGAGAATGGATTAAGTGGGTGGTTAAGAAATTTGCCGGAAGAGTGTGAAATACTACACGAAAACCTGCCATGAACATCTAAAGTGTTTCTAGCTGCTAAACTTGCTCAACACTGACAAAAAGAGCCAGTCATTCTATGGGGATCAAGAGAGAGAAAAAATTTCACGAATGAGTGAATGTGAAAAAAATCGGAGCAGGAAAGGAGAAGGCAGTGCTTCTGAAAGGATGCAGAGATCTGTGAGTTATGTTTGGGAGACCTTCTCGCCCTCATTTGGCTACTTCCAGAGTGGGAATGCCACTCTGCTAACCAGTGGGGGCCTCTTACTAATGGCCTGTGGTGTGCAAGGGCTGAATCAAGTAACAAGCAACTGATTTAAAATGATGTAAATTGAATACTGAATTTCCTTTTAAGTATTATGTATACTTTAATATTGATTCCTATTGAAGTCGCAAATTGATTTTGCAGAATGGTTTTTGGGGATATTTTTTGCACTGTTGTTAAAAACTATAGGTAGATTTTTTTTTACTGTGGTTATGAGTGTGGATGTCTGGTCTGTACAGACATGTCTTTGCCACAGCATACTTCTTTACTCCCTGAAACTATGGTTCATCAACTTTTCCTTTCTGTAGAAGTATGCAGAGTGGCATGGTGAGACAGTCTTGCTCTCAAATTCCTTTTAGAGCATAAGCAACTGGGTTCACTCTTTTTTCTCCCTTTCTTCTTCTATAACCCCTTCTTTTTTTCCCTTAGCACTCATGAATAGTGCACAGCAAAAATGCCCCGTGGAAGAGGTATGTTTGTGACGAATAATATGATGTCATGTACAAGTGCTGTGCCTGCTGATTCTGGCTTTAGTGGTGATGGTGATGTGATTGTAGCACACTTAATGAGCCACTTACTTAATGAAACCAGCCTTACCAATCAGACCCACCACTCAGAGCTCTAGCCTCTCTGTCCTTTCATTGCAATAGACAAAATGCACCTCAGCTTGGTTTAACTTTTGATAAAAATTGAAGTCAAACCAGTTGATGATATGAATACAAGACATCCTCCAACTTGATATCCAAGAGTTTTGGTTTCAAATGTTGGGTTTGCTTTGCCAACCCAGAATAGATTCAGCTGTCACAGCCACCTCTACCCCTGTCTTCCCAGCTTTGTCAGTCTCCTTGTTCAGAGAGAACCAGAAGTTAATAAGAGGAAAAAAGCTAAGATTCATACCTTCAACCTTTACAAATCAGAAGAATTGAAAAAAATCAGAGTATTGGAGAGATAGGAGGGCAACTGGCAGAAATAGTTAATATCTGAAACAAATTCCTGTTTATGCACAGATCATTTTGATATACCTGGTAGTGTAGGAAGATTTTTAAAAAAAGATATCTTTAGAATGTGCTCTTTGAAAATAGGGATATAATTCTGGATTGCACATATGTGTACTATGTGACCCTATATGTGACATATTGTCCAGATCATCTGACTAAGACTTAATTTAATTTTAAAATAAAATTTGGAGAATTTTTAAATGATCTAGCTTTTTGAGATTGAGGCTTGAGGGAAAAGTTAGTGCTGCATATATAATAATATATGCTATAATAAATATGTTTATAAAAGTGATTTGGACAGTTCTTGTATTCATTATTTTTTAATTTAGGTACTAAAACAAAGACTATAAAACTCCAGAAAAGTTAGAAAATTGATGAAAATTTAACCACCTTTATTCTCTTTACAATAGAGTTATAAAAAAACTTTATAAAAGTATAGTCATAGATCAGAATAGACATGTAACAAAGTTTTCTGCCCATTGTTACTTCATGTAATTATAATGCTCTTGTCATGCAATTTCTATTTATAACTATCTTTTTTTCCCTCTGTTCATTCATTAACTTATTTTCAGAACTCCAGAATGTGCTTTGGAGGGTTTTTGAAATCTATATTATCTTATGAATTCAAATATATGCTATACCTAACTTGATACCATATGAAAAGATCATTTTGATTTGCTTTTCTACTATGGTTGTTAAAATACATACATTCTGCTTTTTCTCCATGTTCCTCTTAGATATCATTCCCTCTAAACCTAATTCAGGTATAAAATACCTTTATATTCTTTCTTTCTTTTTTTCCTTCTTTCCTTCTTTCCATCCTTATCAAAACATTCTCTTTAAGGCACTATCCTATGTCTCTATATCTGTATCTATAATTCAGTATATAGAAATATATCATTTATTAGCTACTGGTTTTTAATAACTATAATTTATTTCTAATTATAAGAGAAATATAAGATGTGATTAAAAGATTTGCAAAAATAAGTGAAAGTTATTTTTAATCCTTCAAAAATCCATAATTCTATATGATATCAAGTATAAGCTATTTTTTCAATAATATACCCTATAAAAATGTAAACCTTTATTGAATATACTAATTTTGTACTACATCAATGTATTCTTTCTTTTATAGCTTCTCGGACTTCTATACAGAGTGAGCTTCATCGAGATAGGAGGTATGGTTATATTTATAATAGAGGGCATATATTCTGCTCATAATGAAATAAAAATTTTATCAGTTAGCAAGTTAAATATTTCTCTTTCATAAGCAGTGTATTGCAACATTCTGCCCCATCAATACATTTCCTGAATTAATCTATAAGCTTGAATGATAGAGACTTTGCTTGAGAGGAGAAGCAATACAAGCCTAAAAGTGTTCTTTTGAGACTAATTATTTACTGACATCAATTTGAAAATGTTTATTAAGCAACTACTATATATAAAGCATTATCGGAACTGCTTCAAAGGAGTGCTTTGTACCTCATAGCTACTGAGTACATGTTGCATAGATAAATGATGAATGACAGGATAGGAAATTGAGTGGAAGGATAAAGAAAGGAAAAGAGGCAGGCAGGCAGGCTGGATAGATAGCTGAATGCATAAGTGGCTAGAAGATGGTTGGTTGGAGAAAGGGAAGAAGGTCACTGAATACACAAAAAGAAGGACAAATAGACAGATAGAGGGCTGAATGAATGGAAAGATTAGCAGGTGGATAAATGGATAGATTTTTATAAAACAGCTTCCATGCTTTCAGATTTCTTAGGGTATGGTACCTGGGAATGAAGAACAAGGACTTTAGAGTGAGACATTATGCAAGTTCAAATCATGACTACTTTCTCACCATGTGACCTTGGCAAGCTATGTAACCCTTCTTTGCTTCAATATCCCCATCATTAAAGCAGTACAAACCAGACCTCCCTCATAAGGTTGTTATACGGATTAATGCATGTAGAGTGGTTAAAATTTATTAATTATTAACTCATTTAGTTAAACAAAAGCTATAAGCAGGGGTTCTTAGGTACTGCCATTCAGATGTAATTAATAAGCAGGTTCCACCACTTCACAAGCTAGCATGAGAGTGTGTCTATACATGGGGTTGGGGGAGGGGAGAAGGTGTTTATTTTATTAATATTTTTATTGATTTCAGAGAGGGAGAGAGAGAGAAACGCCAGTGATGAGAGAGAGTCATTGATCGGCTGCCTCCTGCACATCCCACACTAGGGAATGAGCCTGTAATCCGGGCATGTGCCCTGACCAGGAATTGAACTGTTACCTCCCGGTTCATAGGTTGATGCTCAACCACCAGCCGGACTATACACAGTTTTGATAATGATAGTGCTTTTTGGTTTTGTTTTTATTTGGCATAGAGTGCTAGAAAAAGGAAGAGCAGGTATCCTCGTCATTATTTGTTAGAACAGAAACTTAAGGCTCAGAGAGGTGATTGATCAGCTCAGAGTTGGTATTTGTTAGGAAGTCAGGTTGAAGGTAAGATTTAAACATGAAACTGTAGAATCAGGTTAAGAAAATTATGAAAGAAGCCATGCCTAAATTACTATGGCTCCTCAGGGTTAAAGAATAATCATCAAATTAGTGTACAAAACTGACAAGGAACACAGACACACACATCAGGGTCTAGAAATGAACATGTGAACTCTAAATACTTAAAGATAACTTGGAATTGGGACAGAGGTGGAGTGAGGAGGAAGAAGGTATTCTATTTATATGGTATCATTTTTGAGTTTATACTTTATAATAACAGAAAACTAAACAATTCTATTTGATCCATGCACTTTTCTACTTATGGTATATTTATGTTTGTCTATAGGCTAGATAGCAGAGCCCTGGAATGAAGAGCTTGTATGGACCTTACCTAGTCCATATTCTTATCAACCAAGGCAGAGCTAAGTGTGCTTAGGGTACATCTCTAACTTTTTGTGCCCAAACTCATAGAGGATGGCTGCCATTTGATCCCTTGAAGCCTGCCTGGGTGTACTGTTAGAGACTGTACAGGTCATTTCTGTGACTGCAGTAGTTCTTATGTAACTTGTTTGGGTGGTAGTTGTTTTCATGAAGCTTTGAACATTTGCAAATAGACAATAGCCTGTTACCAACTTGCAAAATCTCACTGAGGCTTCTGTCTGCTAGGCGCCCGGAGATCACCATTGTGGCAGCTGAGCCACTGAGGCCAGCCTCATGGTTTCCAGGAGCCCCAGCCCCAGGATTGGGATTTCCCCCACCCTCTGCAGCAGGCCCTTGGAGGCCCAGTGAGCTGGTTCCTGCTGAGGTGAATAAGTACCCTGTTATCTCTTTGCATTTTATTTTTAAAATGAAATTCAAAGATTAGAACAGTGAGACTGTTAACATGTTGGCTGTCAACCATAGATGTCTAAAATTTTCATTCTTTATTTTGTAGCTCCCACCATCTTATGAACAAGTCATAAAAGAAATCAACCAAGTTCAAGTTAATACTACAAATAACAATAATGCTGCTGCCTCTCCAAGGCACACTATTACTTCTGCAACTCAGACTGACTTTTCAGAAGAAATAGACAACCACCTGCCTCAAAGTAATGCAAGTAATTTGTCTCCCCTAATTTTGACCTGGTTCTAGGAAAGTAATCAGTAGGCTCTAGTCTTAAAAATAATTTTCAATTCATACATAATTTATTGAGCTCTGCTTCCCTGTCAGTGTGATCATGTGTGCTTTCTTTATTTGGATTTGCTATGATTATAATAGTTCATTCTCAGGACCCAAAGCCCCATTTCCTTGGGCTCACCCTAATTCATAACACAAAATATCCTTTAACTCATGGTTGGTATTACTGCTGATGCCCTTTATTCCCACTGAGAAGGATGTTATATTTAGCAATGTAAACTTGATAGGATGCTAAGGGTGTTTGCCCTGTTAGGCTTTTTAAATGCATTGTATTAGGATAACAGATGGAAATAAGTTACTTTGGAAAAGTAAAGCAAGAATCATTAGAATTTTGACAGCGAGAGAGAAATGATTTGTGTGATAAGTCTACTGAGAATCAGAAATTTAACGGTGTTTTAAATTATTACAAAATGAATGTTTCTTATATGAATAAATATAATTTGAATACTGCAGAAAGCTGAGTATAAACATTTCCACATTGATTTGGGAATTACTTTTTACTAATTGAGAGAACCAAATTCTCTTGCTATTCTACATGTATATCTTTAAAAATCTGTTTATCTTCTATTATGTTTTTCTTTTAAATTATAATGTTGCAACTTATTTTTGTTCATTTTGATCTTATCAGCACTACAGGCACCTCTCAAACCTCTTCAGCCTGCACCAGGGGTCTCAGCCAGTGATCTTCCCACAAATGTGGCACCTTTAATAGTCTTTGACATTTCTGAGGAGCATGCTTGTCCAGAAAACTCCAATGCTACAAGATGTCCAGTGCCAAAACCAAGATCAAAAAGCAACCTCAGACCAGTAGCCAGAGATTCTCACATTAAAGGGCAGAATCTCCAGAAAATCAGCTCAGCGGCCACCGAAGAGGAGTCAGCCCCAAGCCGACCCCAGTCTCTGTTAGACAATACCAACGACTTGGACAGTCAGGCAGGGATGAACATTATGAACACAGAACGAAGCCAAAATAGTATTGTTTCAAGGATCAAAGCATTGGATAGTCAGACAAATACTGAAACTTCTGAGCTGCCCAAGAAACCAGAGATTGCTCCCCGCTCACTCCCCCCAAGGCCTGCTGTTCCCTCAGGGAAACCCTCTGTGGCTCCCAAACCAGCTGCTAACAGAGCTTCTGGAGAACTGGACTCCTGGAATGAAAACAGACGCAAGGTGGCCTCAGGGGAAGGGCCCACCCCACACTCTCCACCGCAAGAAGTAGGGAGCATCCCAGTAACCAAACCTGAATTGCCAAAGAAACCAAACCCTGGCCTTACACGAAGTGTTAATCATGAGACTCTGGGGGGAGGGCCCGTGGTTGAGAGCCCTGATGGCAGGAAGAGAGTCCCAACTCCTGCTCCTCGGCCTTTGCTGCCGAAGAAATCACTTTCCTCAGAAAACCCCAGCTGCCCTGCCGCTTTGCTGAAACCAGTCACTGTTCCTCCCCGACCCCCAGTGGCATCACAAGCCAAAGCATTCAGGTCATTGGGTGAAGGAGCCTCAGCCAGCCCCGCAGCCCCAGGTCTGCAAAGCAAGCCTCTGGGGGACATCGACCTCATCAGCTTTGATGATGATGTTTTACCCATCCCACCTGGGAATGTGGTTGAAGACTCTCTTGGTTCAGAGATGGCTCTGGGTGAGTAAAAGAAGTGGAGGGGAATCTAAACTCATAGGGTCTCTTGAATGGCACTTGCTGTTTTAGTTTCCAGTACATAGGTTATTGAGATGTGTATGTGTAGAGAGAGGGAGAAACACAGAGAAATTAAAAAACATGGAGCTGGGTGGAAGATGGAAATTAAGAGGGAGGAAAGGGAAAATGCAGAATGGGAAGATGGAGACAGAGAACGAGGGAGACACACACGTTGATTACTATTATCCAAGCCTGGGATGAGGGACCAAACCAGATGTGAGGCCGGCTCCCTTACTCTGGCAGGTGGAGATTCAAACATGAGCAGGAAGCAGGGAAACTTCCCATACATGGGAAGTCATGCAGTGGGTCTGGAAGGGCTCCTGAGATTGAACCAGCCCTGCTGGGAGTGCCTGGAGAGGGGCCAGCCCTGGGGAGGACTCTGGCAAGACCAATGCAAGAAGTGAGAACCCAGCCATATGCTGCAATTTTTTTCCCCATAATCTTTATATAAACTCTTCCCTTGAGAATGCTGTTTTGTAAATAAATACAATAGTTATAAGTTTCCTGCCAAGATCAGGACAATTAAATTTCCCAAGAGGCAGAGGCGTGTTTTTTTTTTCCCTCACTCTGTTCAGCAAGAGGGTGTGATGGTGAAGCTTATGTCTGATTTGTCAAACCAAGCTGCTCTGCCTGTCATTAATAAGATTTGTTTTACTGCTGTTTACTTATTTGGGTAGAATTTTTGATCATATAAGCTTAATAGTATTTTCAAAAGGTTAGTTGTCATCTGTAAAAATGTTTAACAGGCATCAATGGTATAAACTCTGATTCAAAACCAGCTTCTGCACAGCATAGGTGTATTTTAAATGATAACAAATACATATTTATTAAATATTTATCATACACACAACATGTACCATGCCTCTTTCCCATAAGGAGTAGAAGGGAAGCTGTTGGAATATATTGAGTTTCTGCTGTGTTCCAAACCCTGTACTAAATACTCTGACATCTATTATTTAATTGAATACTTACAGAAACCCTCTGTAAGCTATCATTAGCCTCAATTTTCAGATGAAGAAAATGCGGCTGAGAGAGATCCATGGGTGATTTGCCCAGTGTCATAAAACTACAGTTTTCCAAGGCAGAATTCATACTCAATCTATTTATTCTAGAAAAAAAATATTTTTTAGTTTATTGAGAGAGAGAGAGAGAGAGAGAGAGAGAGAGAGAAACATCGATTTGTTGTTCCACTTATTTATTCATTTATTGGTTGATTCTTGTATGTGCCCTGACTGGGGATTGAATCTGCAACCTTGGTACATTAGGCTGACGTTCTAACCAACTGACCTACCCAGCCAGGGCATTCAATCTTTTTATTCTAAGTCTAGTTTATTTTTCACTATATCATATTGCTACCCAACATTTTCATGAAGCCTTAAACTAGGCCAGTGGTCCGCAAACTGTGGCTCGCGAGCCACATGAGGCTCTTTGGCTCCTTGAGTGTGGCTCTTCCACAAAATACCGACTTCTGCGCATGGGCCACGAAGTTTCAATCGCACTGTATGTTCGCGCCTGCACGAGGTATTTTGTGGAAGAGCCACACTCAAGGGGCCAAAGAGCCGCATGTGGCTCGCGAGCTGCAGTTTGCCGACCACTGATACTAGGCAATACATTAAAAACTTTTCAAGTCTTGGTTATGCCATTTTCTTATTTAAACCTTTTTGGTGTTACAAGGTTCAAGGTAGGACAGGGATGGGTAAATTCAACAGCAGCAAGCTGTTTAAGGGGTAGAAACTGTTTAGGCCGAAGAAATGCCTCCTTTTATAGAACCTGCTAGATTCTGTGGGGATGGCACTTAGTTAATAATTGCTGAGACTATTTCTGTGTCATTAAGCAGATAATTACAGTCATCTTCAAAAAACAAAGGTCAAAAACATACATTCAACATTAATGCAGTCTCATGCTTCATCCTGAGCCTTTTCTGTTTCATTGCACAACGTTTAATTATTGAGGCAGTCTTTTAGCAAAATGTGTAACTTGCTTGCCCTGCCTGACTTTAGCCATTGCTCTTGACTGTGGAGTTTTACTGAACTGAACACCTCTTCCTATATTCTGCTCCTCACGTAGTGATACTGTCAGACTCCCAGCCTCCCCTAGAGAACCCTAGAGATACCCTTGAGTCTTCCTGTCACACAGTGGCTAGTTGTTTGGACTTGGAGTCAGACTGGTCTGGGTCTACCACTTAATTGGCATATGACCTTGGACAATTTACTTAATCCCACAATGCCTTGGTTTCCTCATCTATAAAACATGATAATAATACTCCTCAAGGTATTTCAAGGATACATGTGATTATGAAGGAAAGCCCTACCTATGATCTGAAACATGTGAAGTGCTCATTAAGTGGTAGTTGTTGTTATTTCTTGCCCTTCACATCCAATTAGTTACCAACTCCTGCTGCGTTACCTTCTGAAGAGTGATTGAATCTTCCTCTCATTTCCATCCCTCCTGCTACTGCCCTGTCCTAGGCCTTTATGCCCCAATCACTGCAGTGGCCTCCTCAATTGAGTCTCTCCTCCTTCCACAAATGCAGCATCGTCCATCTTATGGCTACCCAAGCAATATTTCTAGAGTGTACATTGGACCTTGTGACTTCTTTGCTTATTGCCCAGGATCATCTCCGAATTCCTCAACATGTAGAGGGTTTATTTATTTATTTTTATTTGGACTTTGTGACTTTTTTTTTTCCGGACTTTGTGACTTTTTGATGGCATATCAATAGCACTGTCTTTGGATTATGTCTCTTTGCGAAACCTTGCTTAATCATCCTAGCATCAGCCAGAAACTGGGAGAGGAACACAGGATAAAAGCGAGAAACTCACAAATATGTCTTTCCTTCTCTTTCTCTTTTCTGAAAAATAAAGAAAATCTAATAAAACAGTTTTCATATAATGAAGTTGCCATATTAATCTCAGGAAATAGAGATCAGAAAATACTGAAACTATGAAAACATTGTAAAGATTAGAAAATTTATTAAAGAAAAACTCATAAAACAGGCAGTTTAATATTGGATTCATTTCATGGGTAGAATGCCTTCCAGGTTAATATAATAAAGCTGAGAAGTATTAGCAGTTCCTCTTCACACCTTTACCACTCATATCCAGTTGTCAAAAAGGCAGAATACTTCTGCTGTCAGCCCCATTACACAGACCAGAATAATAATGTAGCAATCAATTTCTGGTATTAACAGAACTCAAGGGAAAGAAATGACAGAAAAGCAAGCCAAGGATGGTGAAACTAATTATGATGACAAGCATGTTATTAGAGACAGGTAATGGGCAGAAAACTACATTATCATCAATGTTTTTCTCTACCCGGTAATGAAAAGCATGCGGATACAGGTGTAAAGCCGCTTGCTAGTTTGGCAGCAGGTGGAGAATAATTAGTTATGTGTGTGAGGGGCTAGACAGGGGTGGGCAAACTTTTTGACTCGAGGGCCACATTGGGTTCTTAAACTGGACCGGAGGGCCGGAACAGAAGCATGGATGGAGTGTTTGTGTGAACTAATATAAATTCAAAGTAAACATCATTACATAAAAGGGTACGGTCTTTTTTTTTTTAGTTTTATTCATTTCAAACGGGCCGGCCCGTGGGCCGTAGTTTGCCCACGGCTGGGCTAGAAGGAGGGCAGAATAACACTGCAAATAAAAGTAGAGAAAAATGCCATTGGCCTTCCTGAGATTTAGATGAAAGATTCTTTTGGAGATGCTTTGTGTTTTTTCTGGGGAAGCCAGAGCAAACAGTCTGTGATGGAGAGACTTGTGGCACTGCAGTTCTTAACCCTTTCTGGATCACAGAACTCTGAGAATATGATTAGCTTGCAAATCTTCTTTTTCCTTTGAAAAAGCAGTTATATTTTTCAAGGTTACAAATAAGAGCTAATTATTATGAACTAAGTCTGTCTAATTTAGACAAATTCAAAAATATATATCTGCATTATTTCTTATTAAATAGGATCACTGAGGAATAGTATCAAAAAGAGAATTTTTATGCAGACATTCTCCATTTTTCATTCATAAAACCTGTATGTCACTTGAGCATAATGATTTTAAATTTAAAAGGGGAGCCAGAGGTCTCAATGCCTGGAAAGTCTTATAAAATATCACCTAAATAATTTAGTTGCTCGTTCTTTCAATATTATCTATTGAACACTTACCTGAAGCACTATTTTGTGCTAGAAGCTACTTGAATTGAAAAAGAGATTCAAATTCTATTTTAAATTAGGTGAGGAGCACTATTTTGTAATGGGGTAGCCCATTACTAAATTGTCTTTAGTTTATTGTAAATCTTAGACCCAACATGTAAAAGTATGGGCCCCATCATGTTTAGTTTTTGTGCATCAAAACTAAGCTATAGTACCCAGTTATTCAAACACTCATCTGTAAGTGTTGTTGTGAATGTATTTTGTAGATGTGGTTAACATCTACGATCAGTAGACTTCCTTGATAATGTGGATAGGCCTCATCCAACTGGTTGAAAGGCTTAAGAGAAAAACTGAGGTTTCCCTGGGGAACAAGAAATTCTGTCTTAAGACCTCAGTATCACTTCCTGCCTGCCTGCCCTATACATATCAAACTTGCCAGCCCCCATAATCACATAAGCCAATCCTGATTGGTTCTGTTTCTCTGGAGAACCCCAACTGATACTAACTCTAGGCAGACTCCTGGGTTTGAAGTTTGGCTCTGCTACTTCTCTATTGGGTGATTTCTGTACCTCTGTTACTTCATCTGTAAAATGGGGATAATACTTGTACCTAACTCAAGGGAACCAGAATAACCTCGAGCACAGAGTAAGTACTTTAAAAGTGTTTGTAAATAAGTAATTCTGTGGTGCCAAGTTTACTTCTCAGCTGGAAAACTTGAGATGTTTTTATTCTCAAATATTTGCTGTCAACCATACATGATCGCTTTTTTCCACACCAAGAACAGAACAGCCTAGGAACAAACAGCACCTCACCAGCCACAGGTGCCTATACATTTAGATGGTGCAGGAGCAGGGTGAGGCAACAGGCCAACTCTACACATGGGGATAATTCGGCAAAGCTGCAGTAAGAGCACTTCTGGAACATTAAGAAAAAAAATATAGAGAATTTTTATTTTTCTAGTAACTTTGTGGAAAATTGTATGGCCATTATTGCCTTGAAAAAGCAACAAAAGGGACAAGAGTTTTTGCTTTTTTCCCCTTATTTTTAAATGGTCTTTACTTTGTTTGTTTGAGAGGGGTGTTACAACTTTTTTCTTGATAGCGAATTTACTTTATTGGATTTTTTGAAGTTACAAAATAACATATATTTGCTGTAACAACTCAAGCAATATAAACATTTAGTGAAATATACAAATTAATCTCCCTCTAAGTCTGTCCAAATCCCCAGGCTAACCAGTGGGAACAATGTTATATGTAGCCTTCTGTGCCTTTAGACATTCCAACATATATATTTATATATGCATGTGCTTTTTCCAGCTTTTTATAAAAAATTTTAATAAAAAATTTTAATGTACTATACCTATTACTCAGCAGCTTGCTTTTTTTCATTTAACAATGAGATTTATGGACTTCTCTTCAGACCAGTAGATGTAAGTCTAACTCCTTAGTGCATCACAGTTGATTCAACATTTCCCCTATTGTTGGACAAGCAGCTTGTTTTATTTGTTTTCAAATTTTGGGAATTTTTTTTTCTTTTTTGCCACAACAAAAAATGCTGCAGTAAAGTCTCCTAAAAAACATTTTCATTTCTACTAGTGCTTTTGTTTCTGAGGAATAAATTTCCAAAAATGAGACTACTGGCAAAAGGTTATAAACTTTAAACATTAAAATTTTTTTTTCAATTACAGTTGACATTCAATATTATATTAGTTTCATGTGTATAGCATAATGGTTAGACCTTTGCCTCCATTGTTACATTAATTCTCCATATAGGTGTGGATTTATTTCTGGACTTTCTGTTCTGTTCCATTGATCTTTGTATCTATTTTTATGCCATTACCATGCTGCTTTGATTACTATAATCTTGTCATATAATTCAATATCAGGTAGCGTGATACCTCCAAGTTTTGAACTTTCAACATTTTAATAGTCCCACTGATCCAGTTTCCTACCTGGCAGTGCTTGGAGTCCCCAAACATGAATGCTATCTTTGCTGATATGTTGTCCACTAACATTTTGGGGGAGGGGGAGGTGCCCTCTCATGAAAAGAGATAAAGAGTAGAAGGATCCAAGATGGCGGCCGACAGGACAGGCTGCAAGATAGTGTGTGAGTGAGAGAGCAAAAGAAGAGTGTGTGGACATGCGGGGAGTGTCTGTATTTATGAGTCTGCGTCAGCTATATTCCACAGCACTGTTGGGGACTGGCGGACCAGGCTCCCCTGGCCGGGCAGCCTTTACTACTGCTGAAATCTCTCCTGCAGCAGCTGGCTCTGCCACAGAGACCACGCCATCTTGAAGGGGAGAGCGGCTTTGATCGGAAACACACCCTTACCTTCAACTGGGGAGACTTCGGATACCTCCCGGGACCCAACAACCACATCTCCCAGGGACCAACTGCCTCAGCTGTGAACCCACAACCACTGAGACTCCAGCCTCCCTGGCCATGAGCGCCTAAAAAGTTTGTCCAGGGGGAGACAAAGCAGCGCCGAATACATGGACAAGCCCTGCGCCTTCTCACAGAGCAGATAGAAGGAACAGCTGAATTGAACAACACCCACCTGGAATTGGTGAATTAAACACTGCTAGTGCGGCAATCCGTGGATGGAAAGGTCAGAGATTGCCTAGAGAGAGCTCTGCCTCCTCAGATTCAGCTGGGTGTTTGTTGTTTTCATTTTTTGGATTAGTTGTTGTTTGTTGTTTGCATTCATCTCAGAGTGTTTGTTGTTTGCATTTTTCGGATTAGCTGTTGGGGTTTTTTTTAGTTTTCTCCCCATATACATATATTTTCCTCCTTTTTTCTTCTCTTTATTTTCTCTCTTACATTTTTTCCTTTTCTCAAAATCATTTTTGCACTCTTTTCTGTTCCCTAGATCTCTTTTCTCTGGTGGTCACCTTTATTTGGGGATATTGGTATCATGAATACATTTGTGTTTGGTGCCCTATGTGTTGTGTCTTGTCATGTTGTATTTTGTGCCTTTAAGTCAACGCAGGAGAGACAGAGCTACATAACCAGACACCCTGAGAGAAGCAAACATAAGAAGACAAAGAAACAGCCTCCATATGAAAGAAAAGGAGGAATCATCGGAAAAGGAAGTAAACGAAATGGAGGCAAGCAATATGTCAGAGGAAAATTTCAGAGCAATGGGCATAAAGATGCTGAAAAGGATGGAAGACAAACTCAACAATATTTGTAAGAACCAAGAGGAAATGACAAAGTACCAAGAAGAAATGAAAAATGACATTGCTGCAGTAGCACAATAGAAAGCATCAACAGTAGACTAGAAGAAGTGGAGGACTGCATCACTGAGCTAGAAGACAAGGTAGGAAAAAATACCCAAGCAGAGCAGCAACTGGAAAAAAAGCTTAAAAAACAGGAGGAGAGCCTAAGGGAACTTTGGGACACCATGAAATGAAACAACATTTGCATAATAGGGGTCCCAGAAGGAGAGGAAACTGAGCAAGGAATAGAAAACCTGTTTGAAGAAATAATGACAGAAAACTTCCCTGATGGGAAGAAGAAAAAACTCACACAAGTCCAAGAAGCTCACAGAGTCCCATACTAGATGAACCCAAAAAGACCAACATCAAGACACATTATAATTAAATTGACAAACACCACCGACAAAGTAAGAATCTTAAAGGCTGCCAGAGATAGATAGAAAGTTACCTACAAGGAATCTCCCATCAGACTATCGATTGATTTCTCAACAGAAACACATCAGGCCAGAAGGGAATGGAATGAAATATACAAAGCATGCAAAGCAAGGGTCTGAATCTCAGAATACTGTACCCATCAAGGCTATCAATCAGAGTTGAGGGTGAAATCGGGAGCTTCACAGACAATAAAGGACTAAGGGAGTATATTACCACCAAACAAGCAATGCAAGAAATGTTAAAGGGACTGCTGTAAAAAGAAGAAATAGGAAGGGAAGAAGGAACATAGGCATAAAGAATAAAAATGGTGACAAACGAGTACCTATCAATAATAACTTTAAATGTAAGTGGATTAAATGCCCGAATCAAAAGACATAGGGTAGCTGAGTGGATAAGAAAACATGACCCATATATCTGCCTACGTCAAAAAAACAAGAAAAAATGGTAATAAATTACCTAACCCTATAATTCGAAGAGTTAAAAAGAGAGCAACAAGAAAAGCCCAGCGTAAGCAGAAGGAAGGAAATAATAAAGATCAGAGCAGAAATAAACGACATAGAGACCAAAAAAAAAAAAAAAATATATATATATATATATATATATATATATATATATATATATATAAAAGATCAACAAAACCAAGAGCTTGTTCTTTGAAAAGATAAACAAGATTGATGAACCTCTAGCCAGGCTCACCAAGAAGCAAAGAGAGAGGACCCAAATAAACAAAATCAGAAATGAAAGAGGCGAAATAACTGGTCCCACAGAAATGCAAACGATTATGAAAAAATACTATGAACAACTCTATTCCAACAAAATGGACAACCTAGATGAAATGGACATATTCTTAGAAAAATACAGGCTCCAAAAACTCAATCAGGAAGAATCAAAAAACCTGAATAGGCTGATAACTACTGAAGAAATTGAAGCAGTCATAAAAAATATTCCAGCAAACAAAATCCCTGGTCCAGATGGCTTTACAGGGGAGTTCTACCAAGCATTCAAAGAAGAACTAAAACCTATCCTCCTCAGACTATTCCAAAAAATTCAAGAGGAAGGCACCTTTCCAACAGAACTCAAAAGACCTGTTCTCAAAAAACTACAGGACATTGAAAAAAGAGATAGAGGAAGACATGAACAAATGGAAGAATATACCATGTTCATGGATTGGTAGAACCAACATTATTAAAATGTCCATACTACTCAAAGCAATCTATAGATTCAATGCAATCCCCATTAAAATACCAACAGCACATTTCAAAGATCTAGAACAAACTCTCCAAAAATTCATCTGGAATAAAAAAAAAAAAAAGACCCTGAATAGTCACAGCAATCCTGAGAAGAATAATGTTGGAGGGATCACAATACCAGATATCAAGCTATATTACCAAGCCACGGTTCTGAAAACTGCCTGGTACTGGCACAAGAACAGACATATAGACCAATGGAAGAGAACAGAGAACCCATAAATCAACCCAAACCATTATGCTCAATTAATATTTGACAAAGGAGGCAAGAGCATACAATGGAGTCAAGACAGTCTCTTCAATACAGGGTGTTGGGAAAATAGGTCAGATACATGCAAAAAAATGAAACTAGATCACCAACTTACACGATATAAAAAAACAAACTCAAAATGGATAAAAGACTTAAATGTAAGATGGGAAACTATAAAAATCCTACAAGACTCCATAGGCAGCAAAATGGCAGACATATGCCGAAGCAATTTCTTCACTGATACTGCTCCTAGGGCAATGGAAACTAAGGAGAAAATAAACAAATGGGACTACATCAAAATAAAAAGTTTTTGCACAGCAAAAGAAACCATCAACTAAACAACAAGAAAGCCCACTGCATGGGAGAACATATTTGCCAATGATATTTCAGATAAGGGTTTAATCTCCAAAATTTACAGGGAACTCATACAACTTAACAAAAGGAAGATAAACAATCCAATTTAAAAAATGCACAAAGGATCTAAATAGACACTTTTCTAAAGAGGACATACAGAAGGCCAAGAGACATATGAATACATGCTTAAAGGCACTAATCATCCGAGAGATGCAAATCAAAACAACAATGAGGTACCATCTCACACCTGTCAGAATGGCTATCATCAACAAATCAACAAACGACAAGTGCTGGAGAGGATGTGGAGAAAAAGGAACCCTCGTGCACTGCTGGTGGGAATGCAGACTGGTGCAGCCACTGTGGAGAACAGTATGGCGTTTCCTTAAAAAGTTAAAAATGGAGCTCCCTTTTGACCCAGTAATCCAATTTCTAGGACTGTATCCAAAGAAACTAGAAACACCAATCAGAAAGGATATATGCACCCCTATGGTCATAGCAGCACAATTTACAATAGCTAAGATTTGGAAACAGGCTAAGTGCCCATCAGCAGATGAGTGGATTAAAAAACTGTGGTACATCTACATAATGGAATACTACACTGCTATAAAAAAGAAGGAACTTTTACCATTTGCAACAGCATGGATAGAACTGGAGAGCATTATGCTAAGCAAAGCAAGCCAGTTGGAGAAAGATAAATATCACATCTCATATGTAGCATATAATGATCAACATAAAATTTGATGAACAAGAATAGATCCAGAGACAAATGGCAGGGGAGAGGTGGGGTAAGAGAGCAACCAAAGGACTTGTATGCATGCATATTAGCATAACCAATGGACACAGACACTGGGGCGGTGGGGACTTGCTTGGGGTGGGAATGTCGGGAGAGGGGGTGTCAATTGGGGAAAAAGGAGACTTATGTAAAACTTTAGACAATAAATAGAAAGGGAGGGAGGGAGGGAGGGAGGGAGGGAGGGAGGGAGGAAGGAAGGAAGGAAAGAAGAAGGAAGAAAGGAAGGAAGGAAGTAAGGAAGTAAGGAAGGAAGGAAGGAAGGAAGGAAGGAAGGAAGGAAAGAAAAAAGAAAAGGGAAGGGGAAAAGAAAAAAGAAAAGAAGATAAAGAGTAAACTTCATACTGGGTAACTAAAGAGAGACTTGCACACCATCATCAAGATGAAAAACAGGCCTCTGGCTCCACCTTCTCATTGAAGTGACGCTGCTTGTCCTCCCCACGAATCCGCACACCTGGTCTGGATTACAGCCCAGGACAGCATGCAGACAAAGAGGCAGATGCCGAGCTCACTGACTCAGTGAGCACAGCTGAAGTAGATCATTAAACCAGCCCACTCCTGCCAAACAGCCCGCAGGGCTGGAACACTAAGGCTTCCTTGCTCCACTTTATGAAAAAGGCATGTATAGTAGAATAATTACCAGTTATCTGAGTGCTAATTCTTAAAGAGCAGCTAATGATATTAAAAATAAAGACCAGCCTGGCCAGTGTGGCTCAGTGGTTTAGCATTGACTTATGAACCGAGAGGCATGCTTCAATTCCCGGGCAGGGCACATGCCCAAGTTGCAGGATCGATCCCTAGTGGGGGCCATGCAGAGGGCAGCTGATTGATGATTCTCTCTCATTATAGATCTTTCTCTCTCTCTCTCTCTCTCTCTCTCTCTCTCTCTCTCTCTGTCTCCCTCTCCCTTCCTCTTTGAAATAAAAATAAATAAATACAAAAAAAGAGTGGGTGGCTAGGAGACTTTGAATACTTTGTATTGAAGTTGCATTGTTGCTACTTAAATTTAAATCCTTTAGGTTTAAAAATAATGCCTGGACCCCTTTAATGCAATAGTGAGATCTGCTGCAGTGTGTGGGACTTGGGGTGGGGCATTAGTCCTCCAAAATTAACCCCTTTTGGTTCCCCCTTGTGTCCAGTCCTGTAAGGGCAGTGATGGCCTCTTTTCTCCTTCCCCTGCCCCCTTGTTCAATGCCCTCACTCCTGGAATTTGAGAGACTGTGTGTAGGTGGTATACTGGCCCAGAATTTGGTATGAGTTGGGAAACAACTGAAGTTATTCCATGCTTTTCCCTCCACACACCTCCCCCCAAATCATCAACTAAAAACCTATACAGTAAAACCTCTATTCTCAAACATCCCTTATCTCAAACAATTCAGTTCTCAACCAAGTTGTTCACAGAAAAACATCTTGGTTATTGAACAAAACTTCTTGACCTGACAGGCCTGTCATGCTGATACCTTTACTATCAGTCATGCATCTCTCAGGTGACAAAGGAGATAATGAGCGAGTATGAGTCAGTTTACTGCTAAACCTCACATTGTTAACATATCAGGAAATTGTGCTGTGAATATTTTTGTGGTTTTTTGCTTTTGTTACTGTTTATTATTAAATATATACAGTAATTCACCATAGGTCCTAAGAAGGTTAATGATAGCAGCAAAGTGAACAATGATAAAGCTTTAAAAAGAAATAATTGCAAAGTATGATAGAGGTGTTCATGTGCCTGACCTAGCTACCAAGTATGGCATGGCGAAATCGATGATTAGCACGATTTTTTAAAAAATATTTTTATTGATTTTCATAGAGGAAGGGAGAGGGAGAGATAGAAACATCAATGAGAGAGAACCACTGATCCACTGCCTCCTGCATGCCCCCTACTGGGGATTGAGCCCACAACCTGCCTGACTGGGAATAGAACCTGGAACCAATAGAACCTGGGACCTCTTGGTCCATAGGAAGACGCTTAATCCACTGAGCCACCACAACTGGGCAATTAGCACAATTTTAAAACATAAAGGGGCCATCAAGAGTGCTGATGTTGCTAAGGATGTGAAAGTGCTCATGAAACAAGGGTCACAGGCAATTTGGAAAGATTAAAATGGAATCATTTGGAGGCCTAGAATGGATTAACTCAATTTACTTTGTTTCTAACTAGAGGCAAGGTGCACGGATTCATACACGGGTGGGGTTCCTCGGCCTAGCCTGCGCCCTCTCGCAATGCAGGACCCCTCGCGGGATGTTGGATAGCCGGTTTTGGCCCAATCCTCGAAGGCCTAATCCAGACAGGAGGGAGCCCAATCCTGTGCATTGAGCATCTGTCCCCTGGTGGTCAGTGCGCGTCATAGTGACTGGTCAACCGCTCGTTCAGTTGTTCGGTCGCTTAGGCTTTTATATATACAGAAGTGAAAAAAAATGATTAGCTTTTCGAAAAAATCACTTCTCGAACAGCCTTCTGGAACAAATTAAGTTCGAGAACCGAGATTCCACTGTGTTAATAACCAGCAGATTACAGGTACCAAAAGCAGCCTTTAGAGAAGAAATGCCACTTGAAAGGTAAAACACAATGAACAATTATCAGCCTTAACCCTTCTCTTGATTTTTTTTGGTCCTTTTCCCTGGGGGCCTTTCTTAGGTGGTAGATAATAAACTTAAAATAGGATTGTACTTTACTCTTATATCTCCCCACCCAGCACTGTTACTGGCACAGCAGACAACAGAGCCCTGAGGGAATGGTATATTACAACCAAGATTGGGAGAGGGAGGACGGACAAGTTCCTGGACAGTCAAGCCTACAGCAGCTGGGGGAGGAAGTTGGCTCCTTAGAGTTCACTGTGTGTCAACAAGGGTCATGTTGGCAGAGCAGAGGCAAAGGCAGGGGAGAAAGAAGAACAGAAAGGAAAAATACACACAGGAAAGATACTGTGTTTTTGTATTTGAATAAAATGCCAAGATTACATGGGCTCTTCAAATTCTTTTGTTTTAGCTAGGGTTACTCAGAATAAATGAACTATTCAGAGAGTTCAGATTTAGGTAATATTTGCAATAGTGGGCATTAATACAGGGGTATCTACCTCTTTTTATCCAGTGGTACTGCTGTTTCTTAAAGACCAATGTATATTATTCAAGTTGGAAGAACTATTAGAATATGTAAAATCCAGTTGTTGGAAAGACGGTCATGGCACCCTCCCCAACTTCACCCTCCTGTTTCATGCTACAATCTGTGTCCCTCTGCCCACACCTGAAGTGCCTCACCTTGCTCTACTTTTTCCTTTTTCAGTAGTACCTCTTGCCTTCCAATATACCCCATGAACTACTTATCTATTATATTTATTGTTTACTGTTTCCATCTCCTTGCTGCAGTAAAAGTACCATGAGGGCAAAGTTCTTTGCTTTGTTCACTGAAGTATTCCCAGCATCTAGCTTGTTTGATGTGTAGCAGGCACCCAACCAATACTGAATAAGAAAAGTAGAAAAGCAAACTACAAAGAAATGGATATAAAATTATCCTGTTTTTGTTTTGCAAAATACCTAGATAATAATACATGTACTATAGAAAAAAATTATAGACAGATACACCACATCTTAGATAATAATTACTCCCAGAGGAATAGGATTACAGGAGATTTTCTGTCATATGTTTCCCATTTTTACAATAAATATTACTTTTGAAGTAGAAAATAATGCTATAACAAAGTAAGGATTAAAGAATTTGGTTAGGCCTAAAAGAAGGACCTTTGTTTATTTTTTGGGGACATAGGTTACAGTGAAAGAAAGTTACATTGTTACAAGAGCCTTTTTAAAAAGTTTGATGTTTTGATAATCTTGAGTTGGTTTTTTTGAACTTAGACAAGACTCGCCTCATTTGTGAACTGATAGACAGGGTTTCACAGAGGGGTCATCTAATTTTTTTTTCTCAGTAATCTAATAATAATTTTACCTAGCATACCATCTGGAGGCCCTTCTTAGGTGGTAGATAATAAACTTAAAATAGGATTGTACTTTACTCTTGTATCTCCCCACCCAGCACTGTTACTGGCACATGGCAGACATACATAGGTGAGCAAGTGAGTGATATTCTTGGAGGGTATAAGATGGCAGGATTGCCTGCGAACTGGGTGGAAGGCAAGGAGAAGTGTCAGGGAGCTGAAGGGCCTTCTTATTCTGAGCTCAGCTCTTCACATATCCTGCAAAGAGCTGGGCAGCAAAAGGTGCTTCTTGAACTGCAGCTCATAATGGGCAGAACATGAGTCCTGTTCATCACAGGAGCTCTGGGGTGCATTGTTTTACAGGGAGTGTCTCCCTAAGGCAAATATTCATAGAGCAGGTGCAGAATTACAGCTTATACTAATTCTGCCTCTTGTTAAATAAAGGCAGAGGTGGCCTCGTAAGATCCTGTGTGCAGTGTAGAGTATCAGTTATATAGCATTTTATTTTATATTTGCTAATCTAATTATTTTTAGATTTCTCATCTTCAAAAAATTTTATGGTCATTTTTCCAAACTACTGAAAAGAACATTGACATTAAAGAAAAAAAGAATATTCCTTTCAGGAAAAAAGTTCGGTGGTTATGTTTTTTAAAAAAATACTTTTTCTAAGCATATACTGCCTATTTATTTATCTTTGGTAATCTTCACCCAAGGATATTTTTTCCATTGATTTTTAGAGATAGGAGGAGGGAGGGACAGAGAGAAAGAAAGTGAGAGATGAGAGAAAGAGAGAGAGAGAGATAGAGAGAGAGAGGGAGAGAGGGAGAGGGAAAGGGAGAGAGACATTGGATGCCTCCTGCATGCACACCATCAGGTGCAGGGGATTGAACCTGTAACACAAATACGTGCCCTTGACCAGGAATAGAACCCACAACCCTTAGGTGCTGGGCTGATACTCTATCCACTGAGCTACACCAGCCAGGGCATATACTATCTATTTTAAATGAATCAGTTAAGATAGAGAAATGCCAAGTCATGTATCCTTACCCCGAAATGATATATTTGAAAGAGGATGTCTTATTCAGGATAAAATGTTTTTCATTTTCATTTTACTGAAGTGTCATTTTACTAAAGTATTAAAATCTAAGACTCTGCTGAGCACCCACCATGTGCTAGGCATGTGGGTAAGTTTTCCACAGGCACAGGCGTGTGGGGAGCGGAGGTCTTTTCTTCCTGGGGGCCTGGGAGGCTTCACATTAGAGGGAAAATTGGCTCTTCGGTTCACTTGCCCCTCATTTTCAGGCAGACACTTATGAAATGATTGCACTCTCATGAAAGATAGCTTCTACATAATTCAAGATTGTCCTGGATCCCTCTCATCAGAGAGGAAGAAAAGCCATATGAATTATTTACAGAGCATCAAGTTATTTCCTTTCATGAGCTCCGACTTTGTTTTTGTCTCTGCAAACTGAGATTTTGTTTATCCATGAATAGTTTTCCCTGGGGCATGAAAAATATGACTCTTTAATTATGAATGAGATTTTTTGTTTGAGTCCATGTTAACTAAAACATGCAAAATAAACTGTGTTTTTCATTAGATCCCTTCCAGGTCCCCACAAAGACAGAACCAACAAAAGAACCAGCAGTTCAACCAGCACCCACCAGAAAGCCCACTGTGATTCGAATTCCAGCCAAACCAGGAAAATGTAAGCACTTCTCTGCCTTCTTTATTTGCTGTCCAAGAGCCTGGGGATAATACATGCTCTTTTATCAATGTCTGCTTTGAAAGTATGTGTGATCAGCCATTTATTATCATTTGTAGTCTAGGACATTTAAAAGCAAGTTGGTGGTTTTTTTTTACAATTCTTTAGACAATTAGTACAGTAAATTTGGATTTTATTTCTCTTTAACAATGTCTTTAAGTAGAGAGAATAGTGGGAGACTAAAACTCAGAATAATTGTAATATCCTCTGGTGCCTCTGGTAAAGATATGGTAGAAAAGGAATTGAAACTGATAGCAAATGAAGTTATATATGTCTATCATAGAGAGCATGTTACCCCATTATATATAGGAAGTATATTACTCCAGTCAGCACCCTTATAAATTGGACTAATAGTTCTGAAATCCTGAAACGGGTATATTGAGGAAGCACCTTTACTTATTATCCTGACAAAGCTCCAGAAACTATATATGAGAGAACTGAAGTGCCAGTTTCCAGAGAGTTATTTCCCAAGAATTTTATCATTACAATTATCAAGCAATGCATATATGCCATGGAGGAAGAAAAGTAAGACTTTTGGTGTCTGAAGAACTTGGAATGGACAAGTGAAGGAAGGAATAGCTTCGTGGTGCAAAACCCCTGGCTCTTCTTTGAACCTGTCAGCTCCTTCCCCTGGGGACCTGTTCCTTCTGACTAGGATGTTTTTTTCCCAGATATCTGCATGGCTCCCCTCTTTACCATTCCTTCGGGTCTTTGCTCAAATGCCACTTTTCTCTTTGAGACTTCTGCTGACCACATTATTTGAAATTGGAAATCTCCATCTCCCCACATACCCCCTCCTATGTCCCTGCCAGTCAGCTGTCTCCTCTCCCCTTGCATATTGTTACTACTTTGTACCTGTAATTGTTTGTCACAACAATATCATATCCTAAATAATTCATTACTTCCTTGTTAAGAATAAGGTAACTGCAGCACAGAGAAAGGCTTCCAGATGGTGACTGAGTTGGAATGTTCCTGTGTCTTAAATATCCCAGAGCAGTGCTGTCTCTCACTGAGAACACTTATCTCTAAATCATTGTTTGTCTGGTAGTTGGCCTGGGTGTTTTCCTCCTTTTGAGTGTTTTCCTGTCTCTGGATAAAATAGAAACCTGACAGATCATCCTCTTGCTACAGGTTTTTCCTGTGAAATGGAGGCAGAGTGTCTTTTGAAAGAATGGGAAAACCTCCCACCTCCTTTAAATGCCTACGCCATGTGTAAAAGATGGCTTTAGCCTCCTTTGTGTGTTGCAGTCATCCCCTTTCCATGTGTTTTTGCACACAGATTTTAATTAGTTGTCACTAATTAAATCTGGTCATCTTTGTTTTCTTTTTAAAATAAGTTGGGAGTCCACGATGACGGAGGTAAGGATGTAGTTTGGCTATAAGGGTATTATTTGTTAAATTGAGGGGGCAGTTATGCCCATTAATCTGGAGCTAATGGATTACAAAACACATTTAATGATTTGGATGGGGGAAGGTTGACTACCCCACCTGTTAAGAAGCAGCATGCCTATTACAATGAGCATAGCCTTTTGAGTTCAAAACCCTGGTTCTGACAATTACTAGCATTAAAACCTTGGGTGGTTCATATATTATCTTCTCAGTTTCAGTTTCTTCATCTGAAAAACGGGTAGGATATTATTTAGTGTAGTGCTGTCCAATAGGTCTTTCTTCAAAGATGGAAATATTCCAGATCTGTGCTATACAATATGGTAGCCACTAACCATATGCGGCTATTGAGTACTTAAAATGTGGCTAGTGTAACTGAGGAACTGAAATCTTAATTTTATTTAATTTTAAGTAAGTAAGAATTACGTTTAAATCACCACATATAACTACTAGCTAGTGGAGTGCACAGATCTAGTGCATAGATAGATGTTAGTTGGAGAAATGTATGTGAATAAAGTACCTTAACTTAATGCCTGGCACATAGAAAGTTCTCAAAAATGTTGGCTGCTGTCATAATGATTTAGCATTATTTTTACTCTCTATAAAATATTTCGTAACTAATGTCTACTAACCCATCAGTTTTCTGAAGTTTGCTAGGAGTTCTTTCTCACTTGCTTGGCTAGCTATCCATCTTTGTGTGGATCTTTTACAGTAGCCATTTTCCTAAGGAATCGAGCTGCAGTCATTTCATTCTTTTGAATCCCCAAAGACCAGAAATTATTGATGAATTACTGCTATTTTTCCAGGTTTACATGAGGATCCACAAAGCCCACCTCCTCTCCCTATTGAAAAGCCTATTGGAAACACTTACAGTACAATATCTGGAAAACCCAGTAATGTTGACAGAACTAGAGACTTGGTAAGTGGTCGTTATAGAGTGTTGTAGGTTGAAGACCAACTGATGCGCTAATTTAAATATGTGCAAATTATTTTACTGGTCAGATTAAAAAAATGTCTTATTACAAATCAGGTTCTAAATCCCATGTACTTATTTTAATGTGATACTTTATATTTTACAAACCCCTATAGAACAAAAGAATTAGGCCAATTCATTGTACTTCATCATAAAATAATTTGTCCTATACCTATATAATGGCCTCCTTTCTTTCATTGTCTAGTCATCTTTTTTTTAATCTTTATGGTTGAAAGTATTACATATTTCCTCCTTTTCCCCCCATTAACCTCTTCCAGCCCGCTTTTGTTCCCACCCGCCCCCCCCCCCACTACCCAATTGTCTGTGTCCATGGGTTATGTTTTATGTATACAAGTTCATTGGGTGATCTCTTCCCATTCACCCTCCCCTGCCTTCCCTCTGAGTTTCAACAGTATGTTCAAGCTTCTATGACTCTGGGTCTATTTTTTGATCAGCCATCTCTTTTAAATGGCCCTAATAATGAGGAAGTTATGAAAAATCTCTAAAAACCTGTACTATTTGTGGAAATAGATTTATTTCAATGATCAGTTTTTATTTAAAATATCAATTAGTGACATAATTTAAGATAATTACCATAAAAATTTGTTACTCTGAAATTTAGGGGAGAACTATTTTTGAATTTTAAAAAATAGTGCTTTACCATGTGCTTCTTAACAAATTGTGGGCCAAGAGTTTTAAACATACTTTTTTCCCTTCAACCTTAATACAATTTCCCTATACTTTTTGAAATTCCCATATAATAGATAATCTTTAAGGTTTGTTTCAAAAGGAACCAATTTTTAAAGTCTGTGAAACAAATTTTCAGTTCAAATTTCATAATAGTTTTGCATTGTGTATTAACTATGCTTATTTTACATGCAAACTATCTAATCATCTAGTTGAAGAGAAATATCTTGGAAGAAGACATTAAATTGAATTAACCAAGATCAAGTTAATGAGATTTTTCTGTAGGCTGAATTGAAATTTAGTGATCACTTGCATTTTCAAAGTGATCACTTACATTTTAATAAATTTTTATTAAAACTGGGCCAAAAAATTCCAAAAGAGGATGATAGGGCCCCTACCATACTATTGTTGAATAGGAAAGTCCAAAATTTCCACAAAGGAGAAAGTATCTGAGAAGGTTACAGCATCTGCTGTAAAGGATTATAAAAGAGAGTGAGAGAATAATGAGTAGGCATACATATCATTCAAGTCATGGGCTTTGTAAGCCATAAAGCTCTATTAAAGCACGAGGTATTATATTTGGTGTTAAGCAGTCCACAAAGCAACTCCTGCATTTTAGAAAAACAAGAAAAGGAAGTTAGAGTAAACTAAGCCATCTGGAGAAGTACTATATTCACATTTTTTTTGTACCTCACATGACCAACATGAGGAAAATCCTGTCCTGCACTGTTTATAAGGTAGGGGTGGGGGGCCAAAGCATTCTGTGCTGAACTGTAATAAATACATCTCATAATAGACACACTGGATCTGAAGGAAGAAGAGATGAGAAACAGACCACAAGTTAAATAATTTGGCTGAAATCACACAAATAGATTTCTAGGCCAGAAAGTCAAATCTATGAGAAATTCCTTTCGTTTGAGAGTTACAGTTACTGAATGATTTTGGACCAGAGGCCATAAAGACTTCAGGTGTGGGTGAGGATCTGTGGGAAAACTCTTTCTCCAGCGTAATAACCCATGAGGACAGGCTTAGTCTTTGCCACTTTGTCTTATGTGGCACAGCATAAAACCCTCTCCTGTTTCTCCTGCCTTCCGTGCTGAGGAACTTCCCATCTCAGGACAATGGCTATCGTTGCCAAATCTCACTTTCTTCACTTAAACAATGAAGGGCTCCATGGTGAGGAGCATCAGGAGCCACTGGAGCCATTCTGCCAGCAGAGGCAGATGTTCTGTGTGCCCTGTTGCCCACCATGGGAACCCAAGACTCCCAAAGCCTTCCCCAAGGAGGCTGCCAGCTGGGGCAGGAGGGAGTCACAGGTACAGCACAGAATGTGGCTCACGAATTCAGGACAAAGAGGGTACCAGTTCCTGGAGAAAGAAGAGAAGCATCTGCAAACAAAAAAGATGGCATCTATAGGGTCAGTACAGCAGACAAAACATCTTCTCCAGGAACTAAAATGCCTATCCACACACATCACATCAAAAGCCAGAATGGCCGAAACCGGTTTGGCTCAGTGGATAGAGCGTCGGCCTGCGGACTGAAAGGTCCCAGGTTCGATTCCGGTCAAGGGCATGTACCTGGGTTGCGGGCACATCCCCAGTGGGAGATGTGCAGGAGGCAGCTGGTCAATGTTTCTCTCTCATCGATGTTTCTAACTCTCTATCTCTCTCCCTTCCTCTCTGTAAAAAATCAATAAAATATATTTAAAAAAATAAAAGCCAGAATGTTACTCATTATATTCCATAAATGAGTGAGATTGTGTGATATTTATCTTTCTCTGACTGGCTTATTTCACTTAGCATAATGCTCTCCAGTTCCATCCATGCTGTTGCAAATGGTAAGAACTCCTTTTTTACCACAGCATAGTACTCCATTGTGTAGATGTACCACAGTTTTTTAATCCATTCATCTGCCGATGGGCACTTAGGCTATTTCCAAATTTTAGCTATGGTGAATTGTGCTGCTATGAACATAGGGGTGCATATATCCTTTCTGATTGGTGTTTCTAGTTTCTTGGGATATATTCCTAGAAGTGGGATCACTGGGTCAAAAGGGAGCTCCATTTTTAATTTTCTGGGGAAACTCCATACTGTTCTTCACAGTGGCTGCACCAGTCTGCATTCCCACCAGCAGTGTACGAGTGTTCCTTTTTCTCCACATCCTCGCCAGCACTTGTCGTTTGTTGATTTGTTGATGATAACCATTCTGACAGGTGTGAGATGGTACCTTATTGTCATTTTGATTTGCATCTCTCAGATGATTAGTGACTTTGAGCATGTTTTCATATGTCTTTTGGCCTTCTGTCTTCTTTCAAAAAGTATCTATTTAGGTTCGTTGCCCATTTTTTTATTGGGTTGTTTATCTTCCTTTTGTTAAGTTGTATGAGTTCCCTGTAAATGTTGGAGAGCAAACCCTTATCGGTGATAACATTTGCAAATATGTTCTCCCATGCAGTGGGCTTTCTTGTTGTTTTGTTGATGGTTTCCTTTGCTGTGCAAAAGCTTTTTATTTTGATGTAGTCCCATTTGTTTATTTTCTCTTTAGTTTCCATTGCCCTAGGAGCAGTATCAGTGAAGAAATTGCTTCGGCATATGTCTGAGATTTTGCTGCCTGTGGATTCCTCTCGTATTTTTATGGTTTCCCATCTTATGTTTAAGTCCTTTATCCATTTTGAGTTTATTTTTGTGTATGGTGTAAGTTAGTGGTCTAGTTTCATTTTTTTGCATGTATCTGTCCAATTTTCCCAATACCATTTATTGAAGAGGCTGTCTTGACTCCATTGTATGTTCATGCAGGGAGGTCAGAGCAACTCCAATTAGGTGTGGAATATTATTGAAGAGGAGGAAAGCCCTAATCAGTAATCTCCCAAAGACTGTTGGCAGAACCTCTGCATACACCTGAATTTAAGCAAATACTAAGGCAGTAGCTTCTGCAGGAACAGTTTCCCTATACTCAGTGTGTCAGATACAGCAGTGCCTTTCAAAAGGTGCCTAATGTTCATCGGGGATTTGAGGATACTGCCTTTTTTCTGATTTAGAGTTTGCTCATTGTAGAAAATTGAGAAAAAGATATTTAAGGTTGTTATAAAATGTCACCATCTGGAGAAAACTACATCTAGTATTTGGTACTTAGATTAGGATTATATGGTATGTATTTATTACAGTCCATCTATAACTTTCTATGTCAAATTTATACATCTATATTTTTTTAAAGTTGCTTTTAATTATTAAGTTGTCTAAAAACTATAATGTTGAGAAGAAACAACAAAAGTTCCTGCCTATCTGCTAGAGTGTTTTTCTGCTTTTTTGTTTTAATTTTTAAAGTGGCCAAAGAAATAAATGAGTTTTTCGAGTATCATAGCAGTATTTGTCAGGGGGAAATATCAGCAGCAGCGTATTTATAAGGCATGGATTATAGTCCGGAATATTGCAGGGTTTATGAGCTGGTGACTCTCTTCACTACATTAACTGAACTCATTAGTGAAACCAAGTTTTAAGGGCAAGCTTAATTTGTTTTTAAAAATGGGGTTTTAAAACATTGAAACACATTTCAATTATCACAGTTATTGGCAATTAATCATTTGGTACTTAAGGAAAAGTTATAAATATTCAGTGTGAATTAAAATCCATTGAAGTGAGTTTTAACTCATTTATATAAGAGAAGGAGTGAAACAGTCTTAGTTCAAAGATCTCTCAAGGTATAGTTAAACCTCCTTAAAAAAAAGGACAGTGTAATTTTAAAGGGCTGGCATTTCCCTCCTTTTGAGGTCCTGGAGAAATATTATTTCCTGGATTCAGTGTTAGGTGCTTAGAAAGTAGAAAAGGTTAAAAAGGAGATTCAATTAGAATTAGAAGAATTTGGTGAGGACTTTTCCCTCCAAAAACAGAAGTTTTAATTTCTCATTCAACAGAAGATATGAAAATATTTTCCATGTATTATATTCATTTCCCAATCCTTGGGCTACACCATCTCCATAAAAGTTACTTAAATGACCCAGTTTAAAGCCCTTTTCCTAGAGAAATCTTTCTATAGATCTCCACACTTCCAATTCTCTCATGTGCTATTAAGCTAAAACATTCCAAGCTGTCTTTTGTTTTTCACATGACCCCCTATACTCTTTCCTACAAAACTCTTCTCAGAACTGGCATGGTGGAGAGTCATCCTGTATACCAAAAGGTTGCGGGTTTGATCCCTGGTTGGGGCACGTCTCTCTCTCTCTCTGTCTCTCTCCCCTCCCCCCCCTCTCTCATTCTAACCGCTCTTTTTCTCTCTGTCTCTCTCTCGCTCGCTTTTTTGTAATTTGAAAGTGTGGGTAGAGTGAAGGGGTTGCGTATGTCCAACAGGGGTGGCAGTCTGGTTTATCTCTTCTCAGCACATCCCACCCCTTTGCTCTAGTGGTCCCAGCTTTCTGTTTTCCTGGGCCTTTTCTGTTTCTCCTCACATGCCTTCCTTTCAGGCCGTCCCTTAAACTTCTCATATTGTTCTGCCGCCTCCTAGTTCAGAACCCACTGCACAATGTATAAACCATCCAGTGATGAGAGATCTGCCTGTTCTAAGCAAAACAAACTAATCACCACTTCACTTATTATGTGTTAAATTTAGGAGCAGTACATATCTTACATGTCATCATGGAATAAATAAAGGCCATTGTTTTTGTTTTTAGTTTTCTACAGTTCCTGCTTAAATTGCTACTGTGTAACCCATCATGATTGAAGCATCATCCTCGATACTTTTGAATCTGCTGTGTGTTCAGCCATGCAGGGCAATTGGTTGGGTCATGATCTACAATAGCAGATCGCCGGTCTCCTCCTCTATGTCTTCACTTGTATTAGGATGTGGACAATTTAGGTGGGAACGTGGGATGAGTTAATATTGCTCAAGACTAAAAACTTTGTCTACTTTCTAACTTATTTTATTTTCTCTAACTCAGCTACATTTCCACTTATAGATCCAGCCAAAAAGTTGTCCACAACTCCTCTTGACAAGGTCTTGTTTCAGATGAACCTTAACTAAAAAACATTCTCTGATACTTGCAGGAATCCGACCAGGCTGGTCAAATGGGAGGCTCTGTGCAAGGACCCCCCAGGCTTCCACCAAGGTCAGTGTGGGAAAGCTTTTAAAAAGTACGAGAGCAGCTAATGCCTCAGAGACTGGACTCCCCTTTCTGTCATCAAAACTGAGTGCTGTTGGCATTAGATATTCTTTTAGAGATACATTTTAAACTCATGAATTCACCCAGGCCGCTAGCCTACAGTCTGCTCTGACAGCAGGTTGTAGGAATCTCTGCTGCTTCTTTGAACTCAATCCCCAAAACTCACAGAACACAAACAGATCTCTATTACTTTTCCTCCAACAAACAAGACTCCTTTCTGGACCTGGAACAACTCCACTTCTGGAATGAACACACACTCGCACACCTATACACTCACACTCTCACTCTCACACTGTCACCCACTCCCCGTTATGAGGAGCCGTGGTGACCTGCCTGCCCGAGTTCCAGGGCTATTGGAACAAAAAGCTGTGATACCATTAGAAGCTATTCCTATGTTACAAATTATTTTTATCGTAGCGATTAAGGAAAGGTTTTCAAAGTAATGGTTGTCCTAGCTCATTTTCAAAACAGCTTTCTTTATATTAATCTAACCCAGAGTTAGAATAGTAATTCCTATAACATGAATATTAGGGTAGTTTGATGTTCCTTTTCTAATCATGAACTAGATCACATCACATATACCTGACATCTTATTGTAAGCTTTTCATCTCAGACTTTGGTAGAATGTGCTTAGTTTCCTGAAACAGTCATGGTGTGTTTACGAGCAAATGGGGCATTAGTGAGCTCATGATAGTAAATGCTTGTTTGTCTTGAACTAATGAATCTCTAGTGCAGGATGAGAGGAAGCTGGAACATTGACATTTCCTCTAATAATATAATGTTTAATGCAGCAGCCATTTGCTCAGAAATAACATACCCTGCGTGTTTAGGTAATTGTATTGTACTAGCAGAAAGCTGTGCGCGCGGGGGGGGGGGGGGGGGGAAAGGGGGGCAAACAGAACCTAATGTTGATCAAACACTGATTCACAGCTCCCACCTTGCCTTTCAGACCTATAAATGGAAAAGTCACACCAGCTCGACAGCCTCCTCCCAAGGGGGCCCCTGAAAGACCACCTCCCCCGAGAGTTTCTGCAACCAGAACATCAAATAAAAAACTACCTTTGAATCGGTCTTCTTCTGACATGGATCTTCAGAAAAAACAAAATAATGTGGCTTCCAGACTCACAAAAACCAAGAGTCAATTTTTTAAAAGTGAAGATCCGGTGCTACCCCCTCGCCCTAAACCAGGACACCCTCTCTACAGGAAATACATGGTAAATTTAGCTTTTAAAAATGTTAGTGGTCAAGAGGTTTGTCCTAAAGTAATATATAAGATTCATTATTCCTTAGAGCAGCGGTTCTCAACCTGTGGGTCGCGACCCCTTTGGGGGTCGAACAACCCTTCCACAGGGGTCGCCTAAGACCATCGGAAAACACATATATAATTACCTATTGTTTTTGTGATTAATCACTATGCTTTAATTATGTTCAATTTGTAACAATGAAAATACATCCTGCATATCAGATATTTACATTACGATTCATAAGTAGCAAAATTACAGTTATGAAGTAGCAACGAAAATAATTTTATGGTTGGGGGTCACCACAACATGAGGAACTGTATTAAAGGGTCGAGGCATTAGGAAGATTGAGAACCACTGCCTTAGAGGAAGATGATGAGACAGATGTGGACTTGATCCTTGACCTTAAGAGTTCTTTAGATAAGTAGTCCATAATAAAACCTAGGTCTTTAAAGCAGGGTTTTATTAGGAGAAATAGAGGAATAGGAGGCAGTGCAGATAGGAATTGAACAAACAGCAACTCTTAAGAAACCTGATCAGTAAGTTATACTAATGGGTTTTTATAAAATCTGACAGATTTTATAGTTTATATCCCTTGCCCACAGAGTAAAAATTTAAAATAAAATAGAAAGAAAGGTCTTATTAAGGTGAATGGTTTTTCCCCTTTTGTAAACATAATTATCATGGGCCATTTAATTGTTACCAATTAGAAGCTTTCATTAATAATTGGAATAGCTGAGGTATTAATTTGGTTCTTTTATGAATATTTTTCTCATCATATGACCTTAAACCTTTGGCTGCATTTTCCATACTTAAAAACAGAGTTGATGTGCTCTTACCACTTTGGTTTGGTTAACCTGATAAAATCTAAGACAAATAAAAATAGGGAGCTGTGGGGGTAAAGGGGGGAGAATTGGGAGGTATCTGTAATACTATCAACAATAAAAATATATATATTTAAAAAAATAGGGAGCCCTGGCCAGTGTGGCTCAGTTGGTTGTGCATCCTCCCATGCACCAAAAAGTCACCTGCCCAGTAGGAGTTGTACAGGAGGCAGCTGATTGATAGTTCCCTCTCCTTTCCTCTCTCTCTGAAATCAATAAAAACATGTTTTAAAAAATAGGGAGATCAGGACTGTTTGTACTTTTTTTTTACTGATTGGTTTTTAAAGAGAGAGAAAAACACATACATTGACTTGTTGTTCCATTTATTTATGCATTCATTGGTTGGTTGTTGTATGTGCCCTGACCAGAGATCAAGCCTTGGCTTATCGGGACAACGCTCAACCCACTTAGCTATCCGGCCAGGGCCTGTTTGTACTTTTTAAATAATTGCATGACAGTAGCTTTTATCAAGAACAGCAGCTAATGATTTTATATTGTGCTACATTTCCATCATTGAGCCAGAAATTACTTTCACTTTAAGCCATATAGGGTTTTATAAAATTTTCCTTGGATAGATAAGAAAGACGGAGTGTATTCATATATACTCATATTCATTTAAATTGATGACATTTTTAATTGCTAAAACCCAGAAGTATTATTTGGGTTAGGTTATTTAAAAAGAATGCCTGATGTATTGTGCACTTATTATGGACCAGGTATTGTTCGAAGCACATTATGTATGTTAAATAACTCATTTATTCCTCACACCAACCCTGTGAGGTAGATACTACTATTATCTCTATTATACAGATGAAGAAAATGGTACACAGAGCCATCAAGTAACTGTAGGGGTAAAGGGGTGGAAATGGGAGATATCTGTAATACTATCAACAATAAAAAATATATTTCATTTTATTTATTACTAGAGGTCCGGTGCACAGATTTGTGCACCGGTGGGGTCCCTCGGCCTGGCATGTGGGGATTGGGCCAAAACTGGCTCTCCAACATCCCCCGAGGGGTCCCGGATTGCGAGAGGACAGTTCTCAGGTGACGCACCCCAGAATCGAGCTCCCTCCTCTCTGGTTCCAGGTGTGTCACCCGAGAACCGTAGCTGTCAAGTCACCACAGCTCGGCAGCTGCTGCATTGAGCGTCTGCCCCCTAGTGGTCATTGTGCATCATAGCTACCGGTTGGGCAGTTGTACGGTCAGGCAGTCACTTAGGCTTTTATATATATAGATTTTTTTTTATTGATTTCAAAAAAAAAGGAGAGGGAGAGAGAAAAACATCAATGCTGAGAGAGAATCATTGACTGGCTGCCTCCTGCACACCCCCCACTGTGGATCGAGCCTGCAACCTGGGCATGTGCCCTTAACTGGAATCGAACCCAGGACCCTTCACTCCGCAGGCCAATACTCTATCCACTGAGCCAAACCAGCTAGGGCTAAAAAATATATATTTTAAAAAAATAGGGAGCAAAGCTAGTTAATGGTGGAGCCAGCTTTTGAACACAGATCAACTGACTCTGAGCCCATGCTCTTAACCATTATGCCATACTATGGAAATAGTACTTATGGTTCTTAGCATAGCCATGTAATGTCAATAAAGCATTCGAAGAATCAAATTAATAAATTTAAAATAATGGTATATTAGAGGAGTATGTCTCATTATGAAATAATTTCTTAAATTCCTCATTTTTTCCAAGGCTACCTTGCCACTAAGTTTCTAACCAGGAACCTGGGTACATTGGGAGCCCTGGGACTCTGACATAAATGCTAGGAAGCATCAGTACCTAACCCCTCGCACTCTGCATCTTTGCTCCTGAGTGATGGAGGGGCCAAAGCAGCCCCTTTGCTTTTTGAAAGTGAGCTTGTGTGATCACATTCCCTGGGAATGCCTTTATATTGTAAAGGCCTCTGACCTGTACTCACCAGCCCAAACTGACCATGGCAGGGAACAGAGTCCCCTGGCCAGGGCTGGGTACAGATATAAAAACCATTATAAAATCAGACAGAGCTTAGTGAACCAGGAAGTGACGAGTCAGGCAATGAACTGGGTTTAAGTAGATGCTTTGTGGCAGAGAAGCTTTGTAAATGAGATTCAAGGCAAATGAAAGAGTCATTAGCCTGTAGAGGAGCTGCCCGCTCCATCAGCCTTCAGAAGACAACAGCCATTGAGAACCCTTACTCAAAGGCAGGTCTTTATAGGCTGTGAGCTCAGGTGCTGAGTATTTATCCTTCAAGCACCAGGTGACTTGGTGGACCTTGTCCTATAGAATAGAACTTCCTGGTTCTAGTTGTTAAAGAGAACTTTAGGCCACATTCAGCTATAGGCTCAACTCCACACTCCCAAGGACTCGGTCTCCATGAGAAATGGCAGGCCCCACTAGACCTGGAGCATGAGGAAGTCAGGTGAAGATTTTCCTGGAGAAGTTGTACTTTACACCTTCCAAATCCCCAAATGACCAGCAAGTTATGATGAGGGTTTTTTGATTGTGAATAATCCTCTTATTGGGTTATATTTAAGCTGTCTGTGCCTCATGGGATTGCCAATGAAAACATTGTCTCGCAAACCCCGGAGAACTCTCTTGTAAGGTAAAATAGAGCTCTTTCTTTAGTGGCAAATGTAAAAAAATCACCAGCCTCTGTTATTACTGCTTTACACATTATTAAATGCTTTAGGCTCCAAAGATTAAAATGTGGGAAGAGTAATAATGTTTTATTAAATAATAATTGCTTCAGGAGTGGTATTGTACCTTACAGCGTGGGGACGGACTTGTGCTGCTGAAGCAGGCAGAAAATAATTACTTAGAATGCCAAAAGGGAAAAGTCACTGGTAGAGTTCACCTGTCTCAGATGAAGATTATCACCCCACTTGATGAACATCTTAGGAGCAGACCAAACGTAAAGGAATTAATATTGTACAGCCCTCATATCACCCATGGCAGCACATTTCAAAGAACTATTAATTATATCTCATCCTCAGGTTTTAGCATTTTCTTAACCAGAGTGAAAATTACAGCAGCATTTTATTCCATTTGAAGAATAAATTACTTCTAAGAGACTTGCCACTGCCTTACTAATCACCTTGATACACAGTGACTACCATGTGTTTTGCCTTCTTCATACCGTGCTGTCTTACAGCAACCAGAGCACTCAGTCATTAATTTTCAACTGTGAGAGCCATTTATTTTTAAATAATGTAAAGATGTTTACTAAAGTGCCAGAGATTAGTTTCCCAGCAGAATGGATAATTATTTTAAAGGGGCCCCTATAAACCTAACCGGTTTGGCTCAGTGGGTAGAGCATCAGCCTGTGGACTCAAGGGTCCCAGGTTCGATTCCAGTCAAGGGCATGTACCTTGGTTGCGGGCACATCCCCAGTGGGGAGTGTGCAGGAGACAGCTGATCGATGCTTCTCTCTCATCGATGTTTCTAGCTCTCTATCCCTTCTCCCTTCCTCTCTGTAAAAAAATCAATAAAATATATTTTTTAAAAAAATAAAATAAAGGGGCCCCTATAAATGCTTAGTCTGCCATAAAAAAGCACTTCCCTTGTAAGATTTAAGTTTAGTGTAAACCTCATTTCTCTGATTATAGCTCATAAAATAATGAAATGAAATGTAATCCAACAACCTGAAGTTACAATTTAAGCCTAACAAATTTGTGGATCCTGGGAGAATACAGTGATCATCGAAGTTCATTTGTTTAGCAAGAAAAATGCCATTGAACTATGTTTAGAGGTATATTTTTTAAAAGAGCTTTTTAAGTTACCCAGTTAAATTTTTTACTGTTATTTAATGTAGCAAACATGAAAAATAATATCCACCAATCATTTAATCCAAGTAAAGTATTTGGTTTCCCATTCATCCTAGTTTTCATAATCTAGTCCAATTCTTTCTTCTTAGAAGGCAGTTTATGTTTTGAAGTTTGCTGAGAAACTAAAAATTTGTATATTGGAGAGCAGAGAAGACACATGTTAAGCTAGTTGCAGCTGGGATACTGAAAATTCTAAGTTTAATTCACGTGGAGAAAGTTCTTCTATTACTCATTTTCTCTTTGTTTTGATCCAGCATTATCCCTCTGTCTTCCTTCCTCTCTCAAAACACACTGGGGGGTAACCATGGGAATTGGGCTGCCAAAAAGCTTTTCTTTAAGAAAAATAGAAGCTACATATATAATGCTTTCAACAATAAAGATTTAAGTTTTTTTAAAGGGAGGGAGGGAGGGAGGGAGGGAGGGAGGGAGGGAGGGAGGGAGGAAGGGAGGAAGGAAGGAAGGAAGGAAGGAAGGAAGGAAGGAAGGAAGGAAGGAAGGAAGGAAGGAAGGAGCTAAAAAGATGAGAGTTCTTTTTTAACAGTCCAAATTTTTTTCCACATTAAACATGACCTCACTCATCTTGTACCGTAGGCTTGCAGAGTTGGCCTCTGATGGCCAACTACATACAGTGATGCTCAAATGAAACCTCATTCAGGTTTCTGGGTTCATGGCTAGCATTACATTTTTTAGAAAATAAATCTTACCTATTTGAAAGCCTAGTTCTAAGGTAAAGATCTCTGAAAATGTGCTATACTTTCCCCTATCTTAGTAAACAGAAAATATCTAATGCTGTTAGATGAGGTTGACTCTGCAGATCATGGGAAAAGTGGGAGATTGTTTACCTTGTTGCAAACACAGATTTGAGTTTCAGGGAGATGGGTTTCAGTTCCCCCTCCACCACCTTAGGTAGTCATCTCTAAACTGCATTTTTTAAATGTGTGAAATGGGTATGATAATTCCTCACAGAGTTGTTTTTAGAATTCATATATTATATGTTCCGTTTATATAAAAGTCCAGCATAGGTAAATCCAGAAAGTAGATTAGTGCTTTGCCTAGGGCTGGGGGGGTGGGGGGGTTGGGGGGGGGGTTGCGGGAAGTGGTGGTAAATAGGGAGTGGCTGCTACTGGGTAGGTTTCTTTGTGGGGGGGGGGGGGGAATGATTAAAAAAGTTTTAAACTTCGATTGTGGTGTTGGTTGCACAATTCTGTGAATATAGTAAAACTATGTACACTTTAAATGGGTGAATTTTATATGTGAATTATATCTCAAAAATGTTTTTAAAAATTAAATGAGCTAATTAAAGCATATAAGGTGTTTAAGTCAGTGAGTAGCACAGTGAGTGAACAATGAAGGCTTTTATTACTCATTTGCATTAGCAGTTAGAGTCATATTAAAAAGAGCTTTAAATTATATTAGATTTACCTAATGGTGTGGTCTGAGTTGTACTGACCTCTAGTGGCCAACCTTATTTAGCCTTTTCATCTTGCCCTTCACCTTCCAGACCAGGTTGATGAGCAGCATTCCTAGTGTTATCCATGCACTGAAGTCAGAGAGGGAAGTTAATTGGGAGGCACAAGTTAAGATCTCTCCTCTTCTATTCTCCCAGGCCTGGTTATGTTTAGGTTGTTGGTTCATTTAGAGATTCATGTGTGTGTTTTGTGTGGGGTCGGCCTCCGATATCATTTATTTTCCAAATGGATAGCCATCTAGCCTAACACAATTTATTTACTTATTTTTTACTTTATATAATTGTTTATCTTTCAGTTAGAGTTGACATACAATATTATATTACTTTCAACCCAATAATTAGACGTTATTTAACTTAGTGATCATTATGACCAATAATCTCGTAACCATCTGACACCATATACAGTTATTAGAATATTTTTACTATATTTCCTACGCTGTAAGTTACATCCCCATGACTATTGTGTAACTATCAATTTGTACTTTTTTTTCTAAATTTTTTTTTTTTTAGAGAGGAAGGAAGAGAGACATCAATTTGTTGTTCCACTTATTTATGCATTTATTGGTGATTTTTTTTTATCCTCACCTGAGGATATGTTTTTATTGATTTTTAGAGAGAGAGAAAAAAACATGGATATAAGAGAGAGACATCAATTGGTTGCCTCCCATATAAGCCCTGACCAGGGATCAAACCCATAACCTAGATATATGCCCTGACCAGGAATCGAACGTACAACTTTCCAAAGCACAGATGACACTCAACCAACTGAGCCACCAGGCCAGGACTCATTGGTTGATTCTAATGTGTGCCCTGGCACTGGAACCCTGGGCTCAGGGGCCTGGTGTGGGGCTGGGACCCCACTCCCCAGGGAGGACCTCTGTAGTGGCAATATCCTCCCAATTCTTATCTGCTACATGTGGGTGTAGGTTCAGCCCCTTCCACATCTAGACCCCTCCTACCAAATTCAAATTAAGTGGCTTCTTTGTATTATTAGTTATAGGATTTCTATAGATTTCAGGTGGTTCTGAAGTTGATTGTACCGTAGTTTAGTTGTAATTTTGATGTGGTTGTGGGAGGATGCGAGTACCGCATATACCTACACCGCCATTTTGACCGGATGTTAGCCTAATACAATTTATTGAGTAGTCATTCCTTTTTTCCACAGACATAAATCAGGGGGGTGGGGAATGAAAAACATACATATGCACACATAATAAATTATGTAGATAATTACTTTTATTTTTTAAGATTTTTAAATTGATTTTTAGAATGAGAGGAAGGGAAAGGGAGAGAGAAAAACATTGATGCGAGAGCAAAACATTGATGCGAGAGCAAAACATGGACTGACTGCCTCCTGCATGTCCCCACAGATGATTGAGCCCCAAACCTGGGCACATGTCCTGACAAGGAATCATACCAACAACCTTCCAGTGCTCGGGATGATGCCCAACCAACTGAGCCACATTGGCCAGGGCATAAATAATTGTTTTTTTAAAAGCCCCTCCAGACTTAAAATATGTCACAGTTTCTTTCTGTAATCCCTGAAATTCCCATGATGCTCATTTGTTTAGGGGAAAGCGCTGAGTGGCCCCTAAGAAAATATCAGTGTTACTTTGTAAACTCATATAATAAACTGCCATTAGCCATTACTGTCTTGACCTAAATTGGTATTTCAGTTTACCTACCTTGAGAGAATGCAGCATGCCTCCACAGTTGCATTTTGGTTGAAAGAGCAGGTGAGATGTAGAAAAGATCTGAGCAGAGGTGCTGCAGGGTGGAAATGGAGAAGGTGGACTATTATCCACAGGGCAGTCTGATCAACTGGGTACATCATGGCCAGGGAGGGGCAGAGGAATAGAAGCGTGGGGATACCCCTGAGGGGACAAGAGTTGGGTTGAAGAGACAAAAAAGGCACAAAAAAATGTGCCTACATTTATTTCGCAGGTTTGCCAGTCAGTATTGAAGAGTTTTAAAATTGTAACTCCAAATAATATCCTTTAATCAGATTTGATGATGATGAACGGATTATTAGCCTGTCAGTTTATATAAAGAAACTAAGAATAACAACTGCTTATTAATAAGAAAAGGTCACTCTTTAGCTTTCTTCTCTCCTCTAGCCAATCTATGGCAGTTGGCTAGATGGTTAGAGAATATTGAATTCTCTTTGCTAACTTACTTAGAATTGTATTGAATAAACCATTCAGATTAAATAGAAAATCTAGGCCAAGCATTGGAGGTAGTGTTAGCTTTTAAATTAGAGAAAGCATTCAGTTAAGTGGCACTAAATGACGTAGATTTTACTTTTGTGAATTATACTTTTGTAAAAGTCATTAGCTCTTTTCATTAAAGGGCAAGCATATCAATTGCAGAACTTTCTTCTTTTCCCATCTTAATGAAGATACAACTTTTAAGCCTCTGTTCTTAAGATTTAGTCCTGTTCACAGTTTTAGGAAAAAGCTACTCCAGATAGGAAAAGAGATAAAAAAAAAAAAAAAAAACACTACTTCAGGGTAGAATAGGTCCTAGTGAAAAAAATTTTTAAAGTTCAGTAATTCCATTTTGTTTTACTCTCATTGTTAAAAAATGCTGGAGGATATTATAACTGAGAGTTATTTGCTGTTCTCCCTGGGCAAGGGCACATGCCTTTGCAACTTGATATTGAT
The DNA here is from genome assembly GCF_000147115.1 of Myotis lucifugus. Taxonomy (NCBI): domain Eukaryota; kingdom Metazoa; phylum Chordata; class Mammalia; order Chiroptera; family Vespertilionidae; genus Myotis; species Myotis lucifugus. Next base: position 19,531,028 of record NW_005871049.1, on the reverse strand, counting down.
TCTCTTATTTGGCTCAACTGTATGTTTTGCATCTTGTACTCATATGTCAAGAGGACGCTAGTGAGGGAGGAAAAATTGGTCTCAGAGTGAATGTAAATCCAGCATTCATCCTGAATACTTCACTCACAGCCCTGTTTTCCCCCAAAGGATCCAAGCCACACTCAGAAGCCTGTTGACAGTAGTGCTCCTCATGCTGTCATTCTTCATGATTTTCCAGCAGGTAAGGACATAAATAATAAAGTGGTAGAGCCCTTAGAATCCAGGAGCAGGCATCCTCCTTAGGTTAATCTCTGAGGGCCAGCCTTCTTCATTCTCTGCACAACAGAATCCTAGACTGGAGAGGTCATCTTGTCAATCACCCACCTTCAGGAATGGTCAATTGTACCCAACCATTCCAGAAAGCTTAGCTGGATACCCTTGCTTTTGAAACTCCCCATGAGAGAGAAAGAGAGGGTGTTTCCCTACTCATGAACAAACAGCAAAATACCTACCAGTTGCAAACTTTTTAACTCTTTCAGAATAGTAGGTACCAATTAATAATTATAATGAAATTATTTCAAATTTAATAAATGAAGTTCTTTTCTCCTAAGAATTGTAAAACCTACACACATAGCTCAGCTATTACTTATGGGATGAAAATATAATTTTCAAATCAACTTTTAAATATCTTTTATATCCAAGACTACAGATAAACTCCTGATTTATTTATAAGTTTACATATTATCTACTTGATAGATTTTTATTTTAGTGTGAGTAAATTTACTTTCTAAAGAGCTGTAGTATTCCCTTAGTTTAGCTGTTCTCAACCTGTGGGTCGCGACCCCTTTGGCGGTCGAACGACCCTTTCACAGGGGTCACCTAAGACCATCCTGCATATCAGATATTTACATTACGATTCATAACAGTAGCAACATTACAGTTATGAAGTAGCAACAAAAATAATTTTATGGTTGAGTCACAACATGAGGAACTGTATTTAAAGGGCCAGAAGGTTGAGAACCACTGCTTAGTTAATATTTTGAGATTGCAGTGATTTTTAAGCATGATTGAGAATAAGAATATTTTACATCTATAAAACCCTTTCATAGTTCAATATGAATTCAGCAAAAGGTTTATATTGACATAGTAGGAATCATTGGCCAGCGCAATGTTTGGGGGTTTTTTTGTTGTTTTTTAACCATTTCCCATCAGTCAGTGCATAATAAATGTATTTAATTAGATCTTAAAAGAGGAAGCTCATAACAGCAATATAAAAAAAAGATATTTTTAAGTCAATTCAATTAGTATAATCTGTTCTCAGAGTCAGTAGAACATACTGCCTTGGTGGACAGAAATAAATACTTTGTGCTCTGCTTTAATCAAATCTGCATGCAACCAGAATAATTTATCATACATAATTATAATTTTATTTTATAGAGCAAGTTGGTGATTTGAATCTCACTTCTGGAGAAATTGTTTATCTTCTGGAAAAAATAGATACAGATTGGTACAGAGGGAAATGTAGAAACCAGACTGGGGTATTTCCTGCCAACCATGTCAAAGTAATTGTAAGTGGGTCATGATTGTTTTAATTGGTCATATGTTCAGTGGGTTCTGTGTAACGTGCATTTTGGGAAAAGTAATCGGAAGCTTCGATTCTTGGGTTCTAGTTCTCTCTCTTCCATTGATTCATTTGGTGTTTGGAAAATTCAAAAAATAAAAGTTTTTTCAACTAGATAATGCTTAATTGTTAATATATTATGGGGGTCTAGAACTTAATTTCTAAATGCTATCTGAAATCCTAAGGTGAAAAAACACTATAGGTCAACTGGTGATCAGCTATTCTTGGAGGGTTGTTAAGCACTTAAGAATATATGTTAATTATTTGAAAAATTTAGTAAACAAGACTCAAAAGGTACAAGATTGTTCTGAAGGAATGTTCTCTGAGCTTACGGTACCACTTTTCCTTTTCTTTGAAGTACATTTTGTTTTTGGTTTCTTTCATTCTTTCATTCCATTTATTTCCATCATTTAGAAAAATAGACTTGGGAATACTAAAGCACTTACACAGGAGCTTGTGGTCAATTAATGGTTTTTCACATGATAATTTTAAATCCAATTGGGAAGAATTATATTAAATTGTCAGCATTTTATACTTCTTCACAGCCTAACTTGTAAAAGCAGACCTGTATGGTCGAGCCCAGGTGCCAAGCCCAGGTGACTGTGAAACATGGGGATAAAATATAAAAACTACCACTTCCCTTTGCAACTAAAAGAAGAGTACGTATGACTCAGTCTCTGATATAACTTACTGATACTGGAAAATATCAATAAAGTAGCTTAAATAGTTGATCATTAACAGCTATGAAAGGGGGAGGGAGGGCAAATGATTTTCCATTGCATCAGAGACTTAAAAATATATATATATATATATATATATATATCAGAGAACCTGTGTTTTTCTAATATAAATGAGTTTGAGTCTCTTGGATTACAAAATGTGGGCTTTAAAAATTGTCCAATATAAATATGCCCCGATACTTTGGAAAAATCTATCCACATTCACTGAATTAATATTAAGAACAATGTTAGTTTTAGCACCCTTCCTTATTTTTCTCCTATCCAATGTAACAGTATTTTTAAAGCACAGTTACGTCACTGAAATAAATTACACTGAATCTGCCACATTATCGATATAAGTATTATTTCTAAGCCTGCAAGTTGAAAAAATTATTTTGAAATTTTGAGCTTTTAGAATTCATTAAGAAGGGCACTGATTTATTTAATATAGATCTCAAAGACTGAATATACTTTAGTCAAAAACTTTTATTACAACCTAGCTTCATTGAGCTTTGTAAGTGAGGTATTTTATAACGTGCTTGCCACTTAGTAGATGCCCACTGAGTACTAATTCCTTCCCTATTTACATTGGTGGAAAAAAATATCCCAGAGTGATGAAAATGGAGAGAATCCACAAGTTTGATTAAAAGGTTTTATTTTGGGGTCAGGAAAGTATTGCAGAATTCTACCAACACTTTGAATAGGCATGGCAGTGGTGCCAAATGCCTGATGCCTAGTCTCTATCTTAAGTCCTCCTCATCTGAAGTTTCCAACTTAGGGGATATGGGATAGAGAAAACTCAGTCAGGGGTAGAATGATATTAATGTGCTTATTCCAGGAAATAAGAAATGGATTGGTTGGCTATTCAAGGAAGGCTGCCTCACAAGTTGTGTGTGTGTGTTTTTAAAACCAAATTCTGGATTTCCTACCTTTGGCACCTGTGATACCACTTAATCAGTTAAACACCTATCTAAACTTGTTAGTTTCAATCATGTATTTTCTAATTATCTAGCCTTAAATTCATCTTATTAAAATCTGAAAAAAATACAATGGTTGCCTTGATTTGTCTTTACCAGATTGATGTTCCAGGAGGAGGAAATGGGAAAAGAGAATCAGTTTCATCTCATTGTGTTAATAAGTAAGTTTTATTTGTGTTCTTTTGCACAAAATGCAAAGGAGGTGACCAATCCTATATAATAAAAGCCTAATATGCAAATCAACTGAACGGCCGAATGACCAGTCGCTATGACGCGCATTGACCACCAGGAGGTAGACACTGAATGCAGGAGCTGCCCCCTGGTGGTCAGTGCGCTCCCACAGTGGGAGCACCACTCAGCTGACTGGGCTGAGTGACTCAGAGGGCAGGTCCACAGCCGCTCAGCTGACCAGGATGAGCGGCGCTCCCATAGCGGGCCCATCCCCACACAAATCCCATGCACCGGGCCTCTAGTTATATCATAATTACCAAGCTTAAACACTTCAGATGTGTGATTATTTTTTCCCAGTGTGTCTTTTGATTTATGAGGAAAAGTGTACTTGTTTAAAAGCCATAGTGGATTAAAATGCTAATGAAAATTCAACGTGCTGGTACAAGCTGACCTAAGCAACTCCTCATATCAATACAGGACATGTAGACAGCACAAGGAATCCACCTTGCTATTTCCCACCGCCTCGCCATGGCTTAAACAGAGACACTTTGTCATCCAGTGTAATGTATTTGGGTCAGCTGGTATTTATCTACTAACACATTTTTAGAAGGTTCAAAATTATTGTCATAGAAAATATTTAACCTTATAGAAATATGAACCCTACAAAAACAGCTAGACATTTTGTATTGTTTTGTTTTTAAGAGGAACTAGAAGAAACTAAAGGAAGAGTTAAGTTGGAGGGGTCTTCCTTTATGTCTGAAGAATTAATGATCTTTCTATGCATCATTGTAACTTTTTTGTATGATTTAAAACACTGCCACAGTGCAACTTTATGTTCCAGTTAAATGAGCAAAATAATAGACTTCACTACTTGCTGAAGGCTGTAAACCTGTCTTTGAATAGGTCAGACATACGTAGATGCTCCCTGAGGGCTTTAGAAAATAAATGCAAAGGTTACCACAAATAAGAAAACTGATGCCACAATAGTGGAATTCTATTTCAGGTTCAATTTTTCCTCCTATTTTTAAGCTGTGTTTAATGTGTGAGCAGGTTGGATCTGAAGTGGGCTCTCACAGCCCTGTCCATTGACCTGACTTAAATCAGAATCTGATTGGAGACTGTACCAACCTTTTCTTTTCAGGCATTCGCATCTCCTTAGCCTGTTGCTATTGAAACTTCCTTTCTAACACCTCAAATGGAAGGTTTGATATTAAATCATGCCTTCTAGTAACACAGTTTTATCTCTTATTTTCAGTCAGAATTGCCGATCATTTAATGATTGTTCTAATTCTCAGAAATTAAGCCTTTTTAAAGGAGATACAAAAATCATTTTTAAAACAACAGTGTTAGGTAAAAGATTAAGTATTACAAGATAATATGCCGAGTTTCTGTTTTATTCGAACCTTCTAATTTTGAAGATCATTCATCTATGTATACAACTCATGATTGAGTCAACATTTATTGAGTATTGAGTCTGCCCAGCTGATGCCCGTTGCATTCTGTCATGGAAGTTTGATGTCTTGCCCTGAGATTCTTAGTGTTAGCACTTCTAAACTCAGTGCATTTATAACAAAGAGAGTTCAGACTGAACCATGGATTACTGTGGTCCAAGAATACAAAGATGTAGAGACTGGTCATGAGACATGGCAGTGCAAACTGACCACCAGCTTATGGAATTCTGCATGTCTTTGTGACATTGACTAGCCTTTCTAGGTGAACAGGTTCATATCTGAAAAAGTTTTATTCGTGGAAAAGTTTAAATTATGTCTAGTATACCATATTCCATAGTAAACACAGAATATTTATTGAAAGACTGAATGAAGGTTTTAAAGCATTTTGAAAAGTAGTACTCTCTAGTTTAACCCACAAATGTACTCTTTGTTCAGAGGTCCAAGATGTGGTGCTCAGTTTGAATATATTGGAGACCAGAAGGATGTGCTAAGTTTCTTGGAGGGAGAAAGTATTGTTCCTAATGAGTATGTGAATGAAGAATGGGCTGGAGGAGAACCTCGAGGCAGAACTAGGATTTCCCCCCTTAACCTTGTGGAACTCGTTGAGGATCATCCCACCTCTGGTACAAATGTTTTCAGTGAGTATAGAGAGTATCGTTTTTTATTATATACTGTCTTAATTGAAATAAACTAAGTAATAGGATAGTACTTGAGCTGCATAATAATCCATATTGCCATATTTTTTAAGATAGGAGAAATTATTTAAAAATGGTCATTTGTGTGGGATAGCTCTTATTGAAGTAATCTCTCAGAGAGCTGGTGTTGGTATTTTAGGTAAATAGCAATAGCCTCATATCAGAAATGGCTTATGGATAATCATAGACCTTTAAACAGAAATGGGCTAGAGAGTATAACTAATGGTATCTTCCTTCGCTGTACAAAAAAGGGAAAAAGCCCAGAGAGAACAGTGCCTGGTCAGAATTACGAAGAGGCTGGTCTGCAACCCCAGACTTTTCACTCTCCCCTAAGGTTTTTCTCCAATACTATATGGTCTTTACATCTGAAGTTTTGACTTTTTTTTAACATAGGCACAAAGGTACCACTGAAGACCAAAAAAGAAGATTCTGGAGCAAATTCTCAGGTAGGCTGCTTGGATAGATAACTGTAATGAAAGCCAGGTTAAAACTCTGGGAAGGATATTAAAATTGTAATTATCAGGAGAGAATGTCATAAAAGCATTTTTCAATTCATATAGTAAATGTTTGAAATAAATACAGGGGTGAGCAAAAGTAGATTTATATTGTGAGTACACAAAACACAAATTTTATTCTTGTATCATTATTTATTAACTAGAGGCCCAGTGCACGAAATTTGTGCTCTCAGTGGGGCAGGGGGGCTCCCCCAGCCTGGCCTTTTCCCTCTCACAGTGTGGGAGCCCCACGATCGATCGCCCCAAAGAGGTAGGCCCTGCTCACCCATCCAGGGCTCCTCAATGGATTGCCCCAAAGAGGTAGGCCGGAGCCACGGGACCTGCCTCTGCGCCGCACAGACCTGCAGGACCCCCAGGCCTTGCCGCACGTTAGCCACAGGACCCGCCTCAGCGCCACACACACAGCGTCAAGCCCCCCGCCCAACCACACGCGCACACAGCCCCACCCACCCACGCGCGCCCGCTACACATGCAGCCTCCTGGTGATTGCTCACTACGGCGTGAGGGCATCACAGCATGAGGGCGTGACGACCACATAGGCTTTTATTAATAGGATTATTATATTATTTGTATTACAACTGTAAACCCACTTTTTCCCACCTCTGTGGGCAAATGGTTAACATCTTTATTGCATTTAGAGCTCATACAAATGGATTAGAAAGAAATGCAAACCCTGATAGAAAATGGGGGGAAAGACATGATTAGAGAATAGAAGAGATAAAGAGATAGTATAAGTGGCCGGTATTAAAAAATATTTGACCCTACTAATAATCAAAATGCCTTATAAAGCAATGATGAAATACCATTTAACTTATCTAGTTAACAAAGATTCAATACAACTCAACACTAAACAAGTAATTATTTGAGTATTAAAAACAAGAAAGTACAGCCCAGCTGGTGTAGCTCAGTGGTTGAGCATCAACCTATGAACCAGGAGGTCACTGGTTCAGTTCCTAGTTAGGACACGTGCCCCAGCTTGTGGGCTGTATCCCCAGTGGGGGGCATGCAAGAGTCAGCCAGTCAATGATTCTCATCATTGATGTTTCTATCTCTCTCTCCCTCTCCAAAATCAATAAAAATATATTTTTTTAAAAAACAAGAAGGTGCCGAAACCGGTTTGGCTCAGTGGATAGAGAGTCGGCCTGCGGACTGAAAGGTCCCGGGTTCGATTCCGGTCAAGGGCATGTACCTGGGTTGCGGGCACATCCCCAGTAGGAGATGTGCAGGAGGCGGCTGATCGATGTTTCTCTCTCATCGATGTTTCTAACTCTCTATCTCTCTCCCTTCCTCTCTGTAAAAAATCAATAAAATACATTAAAAAAAAACAAACAAGAAGGTAAAAATGATTATTTTTATTGAAGGTTTTAGTCACAAAGATAGTCATAGTGGTTTTATTATCATAGGAAAAAATTTGGAACCAACCTAAATATGATCATTAATGGTAGAATGTTCTGAGGCTATGAAAAACTAGATTTATAAAATAAATGTAATGGGAGGAAAATGTTATAGGGAATTGAATATATAGCATACAAAGACTACAAGGAAATATATTAACATTCATATTTCCCTAAGAGGTAATATTATGGGTGGGTAGGTTTTTTTTCCCTGCTTCTTCATACATTTCTGAACTTACCTAATATTTAGGAGCATCTGTATTATTTTTTAATGGGAAAGAGAAAAAACGAGTAAAATTTTTACATACTAGCCCTGGATGGGTAGGGGTAGCTCAGTTGGTTGTTTCTTGAACATAGGGCTCCCATCCTTACTTGGTAGAGATGCCTCTTCACAGAGCAGAACCTTCCTCTACTGTGTTTGGGGTAAAAGCATTCTTGCTGATACATTCGACCATACTATCCCACCATATTTGGGTGGTTATTCTGCCAGCTTTAGGGCTAACTACGCCTCATGAAATTAATAGTGAATTAATGAAGTCTTGTGCCATGGAATTTGATAGCTTCTGAATCAAGTATAGACCTAGGAACTAACAGACTGCCCATTCTGAGCCTTCATAATTTAAAGAGTTTCATTGGAAATTGTATGTTTTCCAGAATTCTTTCATAGTGTCATAAATACTATATATGAATAGTGTATGCTTTTACCTAATTTTTAAGATAGAACTAATGTCATAGATCATAATTAGAAAAAAGTTTTTTCTTAAGTATTTTTTAATTAAATCTTTATTGTTCAGATTATTATAGTTGTTCCTCTTTTTTCCCCCCCATAGCTCCCCTCCACCCGGTTCCCACCCCACCCTCTGCCCTTACCCCCCCCCCACTGTCCTCATCCATAGGTGTACGAGTCTCTTCCCGCATCCCCCACACCCCTTTCCCCCCCCAAGAATAGTCAGTCCACTCCCTTTCTATGCCCCTGATTCTGTTATATTCACCAGTTTATTCTGTTCATCAGATCATTTATTCACTTGATTTTTAGATTCGCTTGTTGATAGATGTGTATTTGTTGTTCATAATTTGTATCTTTACCTTTTTCTTCTTCTTCCTCTTCTTAAAGGATACCTTTCAGCATTTCATATAATACTGGTTTGGTGGTGATGAACTCCTTTAGCTTTTTCTTATCTGTGAAGCTCTTTATTTGACCTTCAATTCTGAATGATAGCTTTGCTGGGTAAAGTAATCTTGGTTATAGGTTCTTGGTATTCATCACTTTGAATATTTCTTGCCACACCCTTCTGGCCTGCAAAGTTTCTGTTGAGAAATCAGCTGACAGTCATATGGGTACTCCCTTGTAGGTAACTGACTGTTTTTCTCTTGCTGCTTTTAAGATTCTCTCTTTGTCTTTTGCTCTTGGCATTTTAATTATGCTGTGTCTTGGTGTGGTCCTCTTTGGATTCCTTTTGTTTGGGGTTCTCTGCGCATTCTGGACTTGTAAGTCTATTTCTTTCACCAGGTAGGGGAAGTTTTCTGTCATTATTCTTCAAATAGGTTTTCAATATCTTGCTCTCTCTCTTCTTCTGGCATCCCTATAATTCGGATGTTGGTTCGCTTGAAGTTGTCCCAGAGGCTCCTTACACTATCTTCATATTTTTGGATTCTTTTTTCTTTTTGTTTTTCCGGTTGGGTGTTTTTTGCTTCTTCGTATTTCAAATCTTTGACTTGATTCTTGGGATCTTCTAGTCTGCTGTTGGAACTTTGTATAATATTCTTTATTTCAGTCAGTGTATGCTTAATTTCTAGTTGGTCCTTTTTCATAACCTCGAGGGTCTCACTAGATTTCTTGAGGGTCTCACTAAATTTATCGGCGGTTTCTAAAAAATTCTTGAAAAACCTTATAAGTGTGGTTTTGAACTCTATATCCAGTAGTTTGCTTTCCTCCGTTTCTGTCATTTGTGACCTATTTCTTTGTCTCCGCATTTTTTATGCTTCCCAGTGTTGATAGAGTGGCTTTCTGTGCTAGGTGACCTATAGGGCCCAGTGGCTTAGCCTCCCCAATTACCTGAGGTGGACACTCTTGGTGCACCCCTTGTGGGCTTTGTGCACAGTCTTGTAGTTAAGCCTTGATTGTTGTAGATATCACTGGGAGGAATTGACCTCCAGGCCAATTGGCTGTGAGAATCAGCTGTGTCTGCAGTGGGAGAACTTCTGTGCTGGAGACACCCTTCTGGGGCAAGACTTGTTTCAGTGGGGCTTTGGTGCTCACTGAGTCTGTCCCCTGAGTGTGTCTCTTATGGATCTGAGGAGTTGTAATCTGGATGGTCCCACTCTGACCACTGGGTACACTGGCTCTTGGATCTCTAAGGAGGTGCTAATTTAGCCTCTGCCTGAGGCTACCCAGCAGGAGCCCAGCTGTGAAGCAATGCAAGCTGCTGTGGGGCCTTGGGCCTTCTTTTGGAAGTTCTGGGTCTCTCTGACCCAGCTGCAGTTTGTTAGGTAATTTCAGATTGCAAATGGCCAGGCCTTTCATATGCAAAAGCCTCTGCGCACAGCTTGGCTGGGGCGGCGTCTCAGGGAATCAACAGGGCAGAGCAAGCAGCTATGGCTGCTCCTCAGTCCTGCCCTAAGAGGTCCCTCTTCTCAGTGTCCCGGTAATCGCTGCAAGCACCTCTGAGAGAAAGCCGCCCTCGAGTTCCAACCGATGCCAGACAGTCCAGTTTCTCCTGTATGAGTCTGGGTCCCCAGAGACTCGCCTGGAACTGGAGTTCAGAGCAGTCGGGAGCTTGAGACTTCCTCCCGATTGAAAAAGACAACCGTGTCCTCAGCTGCCAGCCCTTTCCACATGCACCTCCATACCTCTGCACTTTACTTCCGCACCTCCTCTGAGTCTCAGTGTGCTTTTCTCTTTCCTTCTAGTTGTAGAATTTCCACTCAGCCAACCTTCCTGTGGTCTGGATGATGTTCGTTTTGTCTTTTAGTTGTATTTTTGAAGTGGTTTTGCAAGGCAGCAATTTCCGGTGTTTACCTATGCTGCCATCTTGGTTTCTCCTTTCTTAAGTATTATATATCCTTTAAAAGCAGGAAAGCCACAAATTCTATCACATCTGTCATATAGAATTATATTTCAAAGATAAAATCTTATTGGAAATTTTTATTTCTGAAACTTGATAGCAACATAAAGTGTTGGGTGATTTAAAGAAAGCTTCAGGCTTTGAAATCTTATGACCCCTTAGCTTTTTCCCCACCATTTTTTAAGCTCTGCAGAAATAAATCTAGATACATAAACTCCTAAGCGATCGTTAAGACCAAATGATTGGAACAACCAGAATGACCAATTGATCAGTCGCTACGATGGGCACTGACCAACAGGGGGCAGACGCTCAATGCAGAAGCTGCCCGCTGATGGTCAGCGCACTCCCACAGGGGGAGCGCCACTCAGCCAGAAGCCAGGCTCACGGCTGGCAAGCACAGCTGCAGTGGTCAGCGCACTCCCACAGGGGGAGCGCCACTCAGCCAGAAGCCAGGCTCACGGCTGGCAAGCACAGCTGCAGTGTTGCACCGAGCAGCAACAGTAGGCGAAAAGGGCCAGGATGAGCGCGAGCGGCACAGCACCAGCTCGGGCTCCTCCCTGGCCGCCTGCCGCTTGGCACACTGCTACATTGCTTGAGGGATCGGGCATAAACTGGCAGTCGGACATCCCCCAAGGGGTCCCAGATTACGAGAGAATGCAGGCCAGGCTGAAGGACCCCCCCCCCCCCATGCACGAATCCGTGCACCGGGCCTCTAATTTCAAATAAAATCTTACATTTCTTATCAAACCTCTGTTTTGTAACAGGATAACAGTCTTTCTGGAGAATGGTGTGAAGCTCTTCACAGTTTTACAGCGGAGACCAGTGATGACTTACCCTTCAGGAGGGGAGAACGGATCCTGATCCTACAGCGGCTGGACTCCGACTGGTACAAGGGCAGACTGCGAGACAGGGAGGGGATCTTCCCAGCAGTCTTCGTGCGGCCCTGCCCAGGTACAACAACTCCAGGAAGTGGTTCTTCACTCTAAGGGGAGCCCAAGACCTTTAAAGCGATATATATTTCTTTTCCCTCTGGCCATGATCAGTTTAAGTTGTTTGCCTTCATTTTAAATAGTTGATTCGTAAAGTTTTGTAAGCTCTTCTTCATACTTCATACTTTGTTCGAGTTATAGGGGGAAAAAAGATAAAAATGCCTTCATTTGATAATGGCCAATTTTCTATAGTTTTTTCTAGAAACATAAAAATATATTTCTATAATATATTTCTACTAGAGGCCTGGTGCACAGAAATTTGTGCACAGGCGGCGGGTGAGGGTCCCCTCAGCCCAACCTGCACCCTCTCCAATCCAGGACCCCTTGGGGGATGTCCGACTGCTGGTTTAGGCCTGATTCCGGGGATTGGGCCTAAAACGGCAGTCAGACATCCCTCTCACAATCCTGGACTGCTGGCTCCTAACCGCTCACCTGCCTGCTTGCCTGATTGCCTCTAAATGCCCCCCCGCCAGCCTGAGCACCCCTAACTGCCTCTGCCTGCTGGCCTGATCACCCCCAACTGCCCCGCCCCCGCCGGCCTGGTTGCCCCTAACTGCCTCCCCTGCCGGCCTGGTTGCCCCACGCAGCCTGCTGCTCGGTCGTTTGGTCATCCCTCACTAACCCCCCTGCCGGCCAGGTTGCCCCACACAGCCTGCTGCTCGGTTGTTTGGTCGCTTCTCACTAACCCCCCTGCTGGCCTGGTCACCCCACACAGCCTGTTCAGTCATCTGTTTGGTTGCAATGGTAGCTTAGGCTTTTATATAGATAGACTAGATGCCCATTGCACAAAGAGATTCGTGCAATAGGTCTTCCCTTCCCCTGGCTGCTGGCACCGGTTTTCCTCCAGCATCCGGGACACAGGCCTTCGCTCCGGCCGGAGCCTTCAGTCTTCGCTCTGCCGCTTCGCCCCTACGTACGCAAATTAACTGTCATCTTTGTTGGGTTAATTTGCATACTCTCCTGATTGGCTGATGAGTGTAGTGGAGGGACAGTCAATTTACATGTTTGTCTATTATTAGGTAAGATAATTTTTTCCTGCTAAGAGAACATCCTTCATCTTTTTGCAAGTTAAATAAATTCAAAATTATTTTTGAATAAATTGAAAATATTTTGTCCTGGGGATAACAAGGAGGTTTCTTAAAATGTTGGGTTTGTGTTTTAGTATGTTCTGTATTTTTGTGTTTCCACAGCTGACATGAAAAGTATGTCTCCTTTAGCACTGAAGGGGAGGAAGGCCAAAGCCTTGTATGATTTCCATGGGGACAATGAAGATGAGCTTTCCTTCAAGGTCAGAATGTACATTTTTAGTTCCTGTATTAAGCAATTATAAATTTTGAAATATCCTCCATTGAAGGGTGGAACATCTGGGTGGTATATTGACCATTTGCCAACAATGAACATATCTGATGCCCTAAATCTAAAGAACAAGATTAGGCAAATATCAGCAAGGCATTTAGGTACTCAAATAAAACTGAATTGGCTTGATAGCCCCACAATCCCCAAACGAATTCCTTATTTGTAGACCTTGTAACATTCGATGTTAGTAATATTGGAGTTTTTATTGGTAGCCCTAGTAAAGGATGATTCTCTACATGGCCATTGTTGCCTGCTATTGTCATGTCTATCAAATCAATGGAGAAGTCAGGTACCTGCTGCAATTGGCCACTGCACCAGGGCCTCATAAGACACTGAGTGAGTCTTGTCCAGAAAGACACTGGCCGGGAAATGATCCCAAAAAGTTAAGCTACTTTGCCAAGGGTTGTTTTGGGTTTTTTTAGAAAATTACAATTTAATCTTACTTCATCAAAGAAGTGCCTCTTTTTTTTTTTTAAGTAAAAACAAAATATTTTCATGATCCTGTTTCCCCAGTCCATAGTTGGACCATAGTCAGAGGAAAGCCACTTTGGGACTGTGCAGAGGAAGAAGGGTAAGGTTAGTAGTCATTGCTCTCAGAAGAGCCTGTGTCAGACAGCAGCAAATTCTCCATCATTGGAGGTATTCAGAGAGCTAAGATAACACAAAAAGAATGAAAGCATCAAGGAGTGATTGGACAAGATGAGTTTTAAAACAATGGGTGCCCAAACAAGATTTTCACCTGTCTATAACAAAATGAGGAAAACTAGGTGATATTGGGTATGTGCAGACTTTTGGGGAGTCAGGGTAAAAGGGGTATGCTGAGATACATTAGTTATAAGGATGTTAACTTTCCTATTTTGTAATGAGGTGTTCCTTCTGAGAATTTCTTTTATCTTTTTCATATTAAAATATCATTTCTATGATAAAATACTGTTAGTAAAATGATAGATATTTCTTATGCAAAATTATAATTTGGTAACCCTATATCTATTTATCTATCTATCTATTTATTTATTTATTCTTAAAGGTTCTTGGTTCTTAAAATCCAAATGTTTGGAAGCTAAGTTGTTGCCCCAGTAGCTCAAAATTCATTTCTTTTATCTGTACATAGAATGTTACTTCAAGTGAACAATCTAGATTCAAAATTTTTGGATATTATTTTGGCATTCATTTAAGTTATGGCATATCAATAACAATTCACAGTATCTTTCAGCAAATAGGTGGTCACTCTGGCCAGTATTGCCCAGTGGTTAGAGTGTCAGCCCACATACCAAAGGGTCATGGGTTCGATTCTAGTCAAGGGCACATACCTGGGTTGCAAGGTCTTCCCCAATCCTGGTCAGGGCACCTGTGGGAGGCACCCAATCCATGTGTCTCTTTCACATCAATGTTTCTCTCTCTCTCTTTCTTCCCTTCCTTCCCTCCCTTCCACTCTCTCTAAAAATTAATAGAAAAATATCATTGGATGAGGATTAACAAAAACAAAAAAAGAAAGAAAATAGGTGGTCATTGTTTTACAAATGACTGACTCTAAGCAAGATAGTTCTAGAGGTTTGAGTTAAGGGATTCTGCACTGCCTTCAGTATTGATCATTAATATTTTAATAAATATCCACAAAATATTTGTAGATAAATCTTTTTTAAAAGTGTGCTAGCCCTCAGAAAATTGACATACTATGTATATATGGAACAGAGCTAAGAAAAATAGTTTTAATCAGCCATTATGTTATAATTTAGGAACCGGAAGGAACTTTTTATAATAGAAACTTTGAGAAGCTGGAAGTTTTACAGATTTTAGCAGAGTAAATTAATGACATTTGATAGTCAGAATTTTTCCTTTCCATTTTCCATTAAGAAAGGCCTTAAATCAAGCCATTTTTCTAGAGGGCTATGTACTAGGGCTACAAATAAATCCATTTAGCCTGATAATCTTTCAAGTAGCCAGGATCATTTTGGACCATTATAGAATCTTAAACCCAGATTCTAAGAAATGGTTAGAAACAATAAAGAACAAAATAGTTCCAGGAGATAATTTCAAAAATGATGTCATCTGCTGAGGAATTATAATTTACACATGAATAAGATACACAGTCCCTTTGACTGTCCTGATGAGAATAAATCAGTGTTCTGGGTCAGTGAAGCTCTTTAAGACAGGAAAGAATGCAGATTTGCTATTGAGGCCAGGGAGGATGGAATAAACCAAATGGCGGAGAATACCATTATGTGGAAGAGTAAATGTACAGTACGAAATGCTCAGGATGTGGGAAAAAAGACAATTACAGTAAAAGCCTTTCTAAGTGAAGAGGTCCGCTGTAAAATGTGGTGGCCACGTTGCCTTGATGGTTAGCAATAAGGGCCCTAAAATCACACTAGATTTGAGTCATGTCTCTACCACTAACTAACTGGACATGGGACACTGAGCAAATTATTTAATCTCTCTGAGCTTAAATTTCCTTTTCTTTAAAATAAGGAAATCTATACAAATATCTCTCTAGGACTACTCTGTTGTGTATATGAATTAATTCCTATAAAGTACATAAAATAGGACAAGACATACAGTAAGCACATGGCTCACTCATCTCCAAGTCTTGGCTTAAATGTCACCTTCAGTGGGGCCTTCCCTGACTGCTCTAATGAGATAGCAACCAACCCCACACTTTCTTTCTCTGCCAGCTTATTTGTCTCCCCACTCTAGAATGGCTTCTTTATTCATTGATGTATCCATAATGCTCAGAATAACAGTGTCTGAAACATAGTGGGTGCTCAATAAATAATTGTTAGATGGGGCGTGAGGGGTGTGTGTGTGTGTGTGTGTGTGTGTGTGTGTGTGTGTGTACATATATATATAATATTGTTAGTAAATTATATATATATGTATGTATATATACACACACACACATACACATACACAAATACATATATATGATAGCTGGTATTGTTATTTATTAAAGAAGAATTTAAATTAGTAGTGAATTTAGGGGGCACAAAATACAGCAGGAAAATAAAAGGGTGACAATGGCAAAGGAATGGCATCCATTAGGTATAGATTATCTTTGTGGTATATCATCTAATCCTGTCGGCAAGTCAGAGAACAAAGCCTCTCCAGATACTGCCTAGCATGCTTGTACTCAACAGAAACTAAAAATTATTTCCAATTCCTGTCTTCTTACAGGCTGGAGATACAATAACAGAGCTGGAATCTGTAGACGATGACTGGATGAGTGGAGAACTAATGGGAAAATCTGGAATATTTCCCAAAAACTATGTTCAGGTTTTATAAGTCGGCTAAAGGTGAAGCTTGACTGTGTCCCTTGGCACAAGAACTATCACTTTGACTATCAGATATGGTTTTTTTGCACTATTTTTTAAACTGAAAGAAATATCTATGCTGTAACGGTACACTAGAATTTTCTGAAAGCAGAAAATGTCTGGATTTCATCACAGTAGAAACGTACACGTGAAAACCCATGAGCAAGTATTCTACCAAGGAAAACATCGGCAGGATGAGCAAGACAATTAAACACTTCCCCCAGGGAAAGTGCCTGGTGACATGGCAGCACAAGGAGGCCTACACGCAAAAGCTGTGCTTTAACATCTATTTTCATCAGCAAAAGTCAATTAAAAGTGCTTCTTCATTTTTTTTTCTTTTAGTTTAAAAAGAGGACATTCAATATTCTATATGCTGTAACCATCAAGACATGGTTGGTAATCTAAATTTTATTTGTGATATTCAAATTAGTTCTAACAGCTTGAGCACATTTCCCTTATTATCAGGGCAAATCCTTCCTTCAGGAGGGGGTAGTTTATTAACTAGTTGGAGCCTGTGTAAGAACGTGGAGAATCAGCTCATGCTCACCAAATGCTTCTGGTGTTAATAAGTATTTCCCCTTTGTCCAAGAATTTGAAGGGGGTTAAAATTTGAAGCATCTTAGTCAAAAGAACCAAAACCATCCTGAGATGCCTTGCTAATATGACTAACCCTTCCACATACTTGCTGTACTTACTTCTTTCCTCCATTTATAACTTTATACAGTGTTGTTATAAAGCACATTTTCTGAATCTGCAATCATTCTTTTGACAATTACTGGTACCCAAAGAAAAATTCATTTTCTTTGTGTTACCCCAGTAATATATAAAAGCTGTGTCTTGTTATAGTGATACATTATGAATCACATGATCTCAAATACAGAGTAACTGTTAAGATGGAAAACAATGCCAAGCCCCACAGCTCATTTCTTCCCAATATAATCAAATGAAAAATAATTTAAGAAGACTGAAGGCTGATACTTGTTGTTGTTGTTTTTTTCCCAGCTCATCCGTTCACAATTATAGAGTAAAAAAAAAATTAAAATTAAAAAAAAAAACACACACTTTTCTGCTATATCCGCTGTTACTTATGCCAGGCTTAAGATAAAAGCAGTTCTTCATGCCACTGAATCAATTACAGTTTATGGCAGTGATGGCGAACCTATGGCGAACTCATTTTTTTGGTTGATTTTTCTTTGTTAAATGGCATTTAAATATATAAAATAAATATCAAAAATATACGTCTTTGTTTTACTATGGTTGCAAATATCAAAAAATTTCTATATGTGACACAGCACCAGAGTTAAGTTAGGGTTTTTCAAAATGCTGACACGCCGAGCTCAAAAGGTTCGCCATCACTGGTTTTTGGGCTAAAGCCAAACAGGTTCAAGACAATCTTCCAAACAGACCAATGGAATAGAATTTCATTGGAAATGTGAAACACTTTCCCAACAATGTTCATGACTCTCTTCGATTTTTAAGAAGAATTTCATATACAGGGCCACTTTTTAGCTTTTATTATTGTTTCCCATTGTCCAAAAGTTAGGCAGCTAATGGTCAAACACGAGATGGTGTTCTCTAAGGGAAGAGTTATTTACTTCATCTTTGATTAAAGGTCATCTGCCAGTTATGTGGTTATAATTGATATGGGGGCTGTTTCTTCTACATGTTTTAGGTAAAGAAGACAATATAAAGAAAACTCGTGTCAAATTTTACTCAAGTAATTTCAAGAGAAATGGGACTTAAAGCATTATCCCAATTAAATTCCCGTTTGCAGCAAGCTGTATAATAAGTAGGGTGTGTGTCTGGAAAAGGACATGAGGTACACATATTTGCCTGTGTAATTTTAACATCTTACATTAAAAATCATGGAAACTTAGCTTTATTGGAAAAAAATATCCTCTTCAATTTTGGCAGTCAGCAGAATGATAAGTGCAGTAGTTGTAAATCTACTTGACATTATAATAAACTGAACTTTTCAAAGTCCTTTTCTCAGACTAGATTTTTTTTTTGAGAATGGAAATGGTATCTTCTCTTTATGACTCCAGCCCTTTGCTCAATATAATATCAATAAAGGTTGATTGTTTAGATGGATGGGTAACTTATATAGCAATACCATCTTGGATACACTGAGATGTAATATCTTTCCTCCTTAATTTGTTGACAAAAATCTTTATTGAAACAAAAATTTGCAGTTTTTATGTCATTTCACTTTGTCATGACAGTTTTTGCTTGTCATTTATTATTCACTCAAGTGACAAGACAAAATGTAGCTTGGTACAGGTTTTCATAGATACTTTCTTGTTCTGTAAATTGATTGAGCATAATTTTATAGTTTGTGAATGTCATAAGGAAAAATAGGAATGTATTATTTTTCCTTTTGGGAATTTTAAGTGAAAACTTGATATTGCTCATCTAAGCCTACTCCTTTTTTAAAAATTTTTATTAAAACTAGAGAACATTTAACATATTATTCTTATCCTTTGATTACCTGTTTAAACACCAAAAGACAGATTTCATTAAAAGATGCCCTTGCTTACATAGCTGGAGGGGTAATATAATCTTTCATTGTGTTCATGGAAATCACAGGTTTTGAATACAATCTGAAACATTCCAAATACCAGTACATTCATCAAAATTTATTATTAGAACTAGTATTTTTAAAAATACTTTTATATAGGGTTTTTATACATCAATATTCTTAACAATAATTACTTCATTTTTATTTAGTATCTTAGGCTTAGGTAAATATACCTAAAGAAATACTGATGGCTATATGGGCATAGTATATGGAGATATTTGCTATAGTCATTAATGATTTATTCCTTTTAATTAATGTCAGATGCATATGGGCCATGCATATGACTTATAATTCATTGTCATTTTGAATGCCATTGAATGAACTCTTAACACTGAATTTTTCCAGAATAGGAAATCATTTTCTAACCTATGCCTTTTTACTTCACTGTAATTATAGAGGGGGAAAAATACAAAGCCTATCTCAGAACAACAGCACCATCTAGGGGCCTCTCACCTAATGGCAAGTTCATCCTGTTAGACCACAGAGGAGAGCCTGCAGACCAGAGCTGGACCTGCAGAGGTTAAATAATTTGCCTAAGGCCATACAGGTATGGCAGAACCTAAAGCAAAACCTAGCTCCACTGATTTACCAACTCAGTACTTTATCCACTTGTTGTGCTGAAGTGGTACATTTCTCTTTAGCAGTTAAACAAGTATAATTGATCTGTTTTATTGGCCTATACAACTTTTTTTTTCTTATTAATACAGTATTTATTTGTCATTCTTCTGTCAGACCCTGAGCCAACCACTTTCCCCAGGCTGCCTAGGGAGGAATAGGAAAAGGAACATATAGGGCAGACAAGACACGGGAAAAAGAACTATGGGAGGTGGAGACAGCTCCTTCACATTGGCCTGTACAACTTTGACTTCTTAGATATAATAGGACTGGAACAAGTTACAATGAATTAAAGCCTTGAATTTCATCGAAGAACATTCCTGCTCAGCTTCTCAGCTCTATGTAGACAGTTTATATTTACATTACCTGGAAAATCAAACATGCCCCGCTGGCATGGCTGTGTTTGAGGATCAACCTGTGAACCAACAGGTCATGGTTTGATTCCCAGTCAGGGCTCATGGCCACGTTGCGGGCTAGATCACCAATGGGGGGATGTGCAGGAGATAGCTGATCAGTGATTCTCTCTCATCATTGATGTTTCTTTCCTTTTTTTTTTTTTTTTTCGGTTAATCCTCACCTGAGGATATTTTCCATTGATTTTAGAGAAAGTGGGAGTGGGGGAAGGGACATGGAGAGAAACATCAATGTGAGTCACACATCGATTGGTTGTCTCCTGCAGACGCCCCAACTGGGGCCAGACAGATTGAGACTGCAACCCAGGTATGTGCCCTTGACCGGAATTGAACCCACAACCCCAGTCAGAGGGCTGACACTCTGACTACTGAGCAACTAGCTAGGGCCATCATTGATGTTTCTATCTCTCTCCCTTTCTCTCTAAAATCAATAAAAATATATACTTTTTTAAAAAGAGCTGCCCATTGTTCAAAGTGGCTATACCATTTTATACCTCGCTATTAATGTTTCAGTTCCAGTTACTCCATATCCTTACCAACATTTTGTCAGTCTATTTGTATTGTCAGTTGCCACCATTGTGGTTATATTTTCATACAACACAATTACAGTACTGCAAATAAACTTCTAAGAGCTAATGACACCTGCAGTAATTCTGACTTTTGACTTCATGGTCTTAGTAAAAGGAAGCTACCCTTCATAGCTTTCACACTTACATTGCTTACCACATTATATCCAGTAAAGAATTACCCATTAAATTGGTGTGACTAGAATTATATTAGGAGTTATATAAATTTAGAGTTAATGACTGGTTGTTTCCTCTTTAAGAAAACATTTTTTTTTAAATATTGATTTCAGAGAGGGAGAGGGAGAAGTAGAAACATCAGAGATGAGAATCATTGATCAGCTGCTTTCTGTACACCCCCCACTAGGAATCGAGCCAGCAACCCAGGCATGTGTACTGACTGGCAACCAACCATGACCTCCTGGTTCATAAGTCAACACTCAACCACTGAGCAACACTGGCTGGGCAAGAAATCATGAGTGCCCACCTCAGCAGCATGTATACTATTTTTAAAAGTCACTTTAGAGATATATGCTGAAATGTTTTTTCAAAATAACTGGGCAGGGGGTGTCAGGAAATGGGCTGTTTTGACATTTTACCCAACTTAGCTTAAAAAGTCAGCCTGCCAGTTTCATGGATGCTGGCAAGACACGAGACTCAAAAAGGGCTTTATTACTCACTGCAAAAGCAGTAATCAGAGCTTCAAGCTCATTTGTTTCCCTTCCCCTCAAGTCCCAAAGAAGTGATGCAAAGTGATCACAGTGGGTTGCATTACAGAAGAGGTACACTAAGATTTACCACTATTAAGTGGAAGCAAGTCTGCTCTTTTTCCAGGGGGAGACCTCGTCCCTCAAGGTTTCTCATGTGGATGCAAATACAACCCTGAGAAATAGCCCAGATAAAGAGCAGTCAGAGAACTGTAGTCTTGACATAACCAACAAGAGCATGCAGGGACACGGGATCTATAGCTGATTACCTCTCACAATTCACTCCTTTGCATGACACGTTCTTGGCCAAACTAGAATCCTATATAATAAAACCCTAATTAATATGCAAATTGTCCCCTCAGGCAGTTGTCCGACCAGGAATTTGACTGCTCGCTATGACATGCACTGACCACCAGGGGGCGGCGCTGAACATGGCAGTCAACGATGCGCTGTGACCTCTCGCTGGCTACCTGGAGGGGGAGGTGACAGGGACAGAGGTGCAGTGAGAGTGCAGGGTGTCTGCCAAACTTGCTCTCACTCTCCCTGCTACCCTCCCCAGGGACATCAGGGCTCACATGCCAGAGAAGCCCCCCACCCCCTGCGCTCAGGTGCCACGCACCCGCGCAGCTTCTTCCGGGTGAGCCGGGCCGCAGCCCCAGGGACCATGGGGGCCTGTCAGGGTCCCCATGGGTTCATGCCGGAGCCAGTTTGCAAGGCTGGCCAGGAGAGCGCGCGCTGCCCGCTCGGCTTCCATGTGGTGCTGCTCGGTGGCCCAGAGGCCCACGCTGCACCGCGGCCTGCTGTGTCCAGTCGTGCTCTCCACATCTCTGCGTGGGGACTCAGGCACTGTGACTCAGGCAAAGGAGTGCACAGGGGCCCAGAGGTCAGCTGGGACCTGCCCTTCCATGCCAGATGCTTATGCTTCGATCACTGGCCAGGCCTAGGGTCCACACCCATGCACAAATTTCGTGCACTGGGCCTCTAATTTTTACATATGCTCCTCCATCAGCCACTGATTAATCTAACAAGGAGGTTATAATCTCATACATTTAATTAAAGCGATTATCTATTAAGATTCAAAGTAACAGATGTAACCAACTTGTAGCATTGACCTCATTCTCTTCAGATTCCCAGACTGTGAATAAATCCATGGGGGTGGAGAAGCAGTAGATCTTAAGTTGCCCCTGTGTATTCTAAGGCCAGACTATTCATTACTAGCGAGTGTAAACTGATCTAATTCTTGGAGTTGCTGTCAATAGAGAAAATACATGGGCTAAAAACTCTCCAGAAGTAGAGGCATCTTGTGACCCATTTTTCCCCACATAAGGGCACAGGTCACTTTCAGTTAAGTACTGGTAAATGTCCAAGGACTAAGCCTAGGTTTGAGGATGAACTAGCAAAGGAGTAACCAGTAATGTGAGAAAAACTTTTAGGTGAGATTTTGAAGGACAATTAAAAACTGGAGGTTATCAACTATCAAATATCACTTAATAGAGATCAAGCCAAGTAAAATGAAAGGCCAAGAATGAACCACTGGACTTAGCAACAAAGCCAATGATAATCTTGACAGCAACAGCTTCCTTCAAGTGGTGTGGAAGAGAGCCCAATTGTAGCAGATTCAAGAAAAAAGATGCAAGAAACATGGTTAACTCTTAGCTTTGGTAGAAGGAATACTGCCAAAGGTGAGAATTGCTGGAGCAACGAGCTTAAGCAGGAAGAAGGGAAATCCTACGTTCAAATGGGATTGTTGTCAGAAAAACTCAGTAAGGCAGAAAATGTGCACACACCCATAAATGGCAAGGTGGAAGTCATGGGAATCATCTGAGTGCAAAGAGGTTTAAAAAGAGGAAGGATACAGAACAGACTGAGTGGAGGAGTAACTACTGAATAGTGGACATGAAATGGCCACTTATTAATACACCAGTAATCAATTTCTCTAGCCAAGTTCAGCTTCACAGTGCATGTGCACAGTGGGGCATTTTAAAGCTACAGGAGATAGCATTTGGGTTTAAAAGCAAAAAACTAAAAGCCAATTGGTTCTTTCCTTTCCATTAGTCCAGCAGTTCTCAACCTGTGAGTCGCAACCCCTTTGGGGGTCGAACGACACTTTCACAGGGGTTGCCTAAATACATCCTACGTATCAGATATTTACATTACGATTCATAACAGTAGCAACACCAGTTATGAAGTAGCAACGAAAATAATTTTATGGTTGGGTCACATGAGGAACTGTATTAAAGGGTCACCACATTAGGAAGGTTGAGAACCACTGCTAGTTGGTCTGTCACAGTGGTTCTCAAAGTGGTCCTGGGCATCAGCATTACATGAAAGCTTCATGACTCCAGGGGAAGGGCCCTGCAATATTTTAACAAGCTTTCCAGATGGTTTAAAAACCATCAAAACTTAAGCTATGTTCAGAAACGGTTTTCGCCCTAACTGGTTTGGCTCAGTGGATAGAGCGTCGGCCTGCGGACTGAAAGGTCTCGGGTTTGATTCAGGTCAAGGGCATGTACCTTGGTTGCGGGCACATCCCCAGTAGGAGGTGTGCAGGAAGCAGCTGATCGATGTTTCTCTCTAATAGATGTTTCTAACTCTCTATCCCTCTCTCTTCCTCTCTGTAAAAAAAAAAATTAAAAAAATGTTTTCTTTTATTAGCCATCTCTAACACCTCCAGATAATCACTATCCTTTCTCAGCTAATTAGAGAAATAGATAAAATCCACACAACAGCACAGAAAAGTTCACATTACTATCAATTCAGAACATAATTCACCAAGCTGTAAGATTATTTTTTTAAATGATCAGAAATAAAATATCACAAATAGGCTTTTTTATTTGTCATTAAATGTCTGAATTTTAAACAGATTCTTGGACTGGAGGCTCATATCCATCAGCTCGTTCAACTTTAGCACCTGTCTCATCCCCAGTAGCTTTTCCAGAACTGCTACCTTCACCATGAAGCTCCATGAGTTTTCCCACTAAAAGGAAGAAAAAAATTGTTATAGTATACCATATCTTGAAACTGGTCCTTCAATACTGTGTAGGCATGATAGAAAAAAGCCATTATCTTACCACCCAAAAAAAAACAAACACCCAAAAATGCTATTTGGCCACATAATTTTTTTCAGGGATCCAGTGTTTTACTTACATTCAAACTTGGGCTTCTTCAGCATTTTGACTTTTCTAACAAAGACATCATGGAGCGGATAAATAGATTGGCAAGCCTTTTCTATGTCTTTTCCAATGCTGTCTGGAATCCTGCAAACCAGTAACAATAGATTAGAATCAATCTACATGGAGCCCCTCTCCTCTTAGTTAATCCACATTTGAGCCTTCTGAGTCCAAGCCTTATGCCTTTTTCATTACACCCTCTTAGCCAACTGCATGGGAACATCAGAAAAATGTTTAAGTTTTATCACTGGACATCATTTGGGACCGAAACATTTTGTCATCACTTATTCCCATACATTTCTGGTTGTGGAGGGTTTTATCTATTCAGTGTATTTTCTAAGACAAGCATTTCTGTGCTCCAAGGCTTACTAATTGCCATGAAATAGCTTCATCCAAATAAGGATAAAGAAACCAAATCACATTTACTGAGCACTTAGCATGCTTTCATTTCAAGGGATGTAGCTAGATTGTTTTACAGACAGAAACACCAGATTGATTCCACCTTGTCCTATATGCTTTCCTTCATCTTAGGGTTAATCAGAGATTCAGGGTTGTGTTGTGTGACGAAAAAGAAACTTACAATTTATTGACCACTTCTTTCAAGTCATTTGTCTGCACCTCTCGGGTCATGATTTCCATCATCTTCTTCCGGATTTGGCGAACCTGCTGATGCTGAGCATAAGAGGTCTTCCGAATCTGATTGTTGCGCTTTTTAGTAAAACCAACACAGAAGAGACGAAGCAAATAACCATCGGTAGTCTTGACATCGACATGAGCTTCAATCATGGTCTAGTGAAAAAAAGATACTGTCAGATATACAGGCTTTAATGTGATCAACTTTTATCCCTCAAATTCTTCTATAAAAAAGCTGGAAGGTCAAGTATTCATCACAATATAAAGTATAAACACACAAAATTTCCAGAATTAACTTCCTTGAAGTGAACTTACCAAATTTCTTACTATCCTTCATATCCAGTTAAATAAGTCCTCTCAACAGTCCTCCCTCCTCTTTCCTCTGTATCTGCACCATTACTGGCAACAGCACCCACCCCCACACTTTCTACAAATACATGACAACCTTTAACATTCTTCCCCTCAACTCAGCTGTACAACTCTGCAACACAAGAGGAAAATAAGTTCTATGAGAGATTCTACAATATGGATATCTACACTTACTCGTAACATCTTTAAATAAAGTGTTCCGAATAAGTAAAATGTTAACACTAAATGCATATACTTTTAAATGTCCAAACTAAAACCATGCTGAGGATTAAATATTCAATTTCTCTGCTAAAATACAATGTAAAAATCCGTTAGTAATATTACTGCCTAAATTTAAAAAAAAACAAAAACTGAATCTCGTCCTCTGCATTTTGTAAAGTTTACACCTTGGTTTTAAAAAATATTACAATGATAGCAAAAGGACCTTAAAACATTCCCAGAAATGCAGCCATATAACCTTAGAAAAATGTCAAAAATAAACGTTAATGGTATAATCAGTATGTATCATGAGATCAAAACATTTTGTCATCATTCATTCCCTTATACAAAATATCCCCAAACTGGTTAGCCAGAGGCATCTGAATCAATGCAAACGTTTACTAAATGCTTTGTGTGTCAAGCTCTGTACTAAAAATGTGGAATTCATCCTAACTCCATGGGAAGACACTCTTACCTATATTTTAGAGATAAAGAAACTAAGGCTCAGCAAGCTTTATTAAGTTACTTGCCAAAAGAGAACACAACTGGGAAATGGAGCCAAGATTTCAACTCCACACCAGAGGCGATGCTACTATTATGCTATAATGTATGGCCAGAGGTAATCAAGACTAGCCCAAACCACCCTTTCACTATAAAATCCACTAGGTTTTGAGGTCCAAAGACATTCCGAACACAGGCAAAACTAAAAACCTGAAATCTAGATGTTCCTCAATGAGCCACTAATTTGTGCAGCAAAAAACCCCACACTAACCTAATGTTGTATGTTGAACTCAATTTAAATAAATAGGAGGGTCATGGCTTGCTCACTGCTGTTGCTCAAATTCAAGTGCCAAATTCCAAAGTAAGCAAGAAAATATCAAGGTTTTAAAGTGAAATTTAAACCTCAACTGTATGATATGCTCCTTGCTGTAATGACACCATGACTCTGAGGAACTTTTGCTCTCACCTGCCACTTCTTGACCATCGAGCACATTTTGTCCCGGGTAAGGTCCATGCCATGGAAATTAGTCAGGCAGTTTTTGCCCTGAACATCCTCAGTAATTAGCTTGAATTTTCTAAATGCAACTTCATCATTCTGCAGATCAGCTAGGCTCACTTCAAAAACACGACCCTTGAGACCATCAGATGCAATTTCTATAAAACAAGAATCAATTGTCTTATTAACGTTATGAACCACATAAGCAGTCAAGCCAACAAAGGTAAGGTTCATGCATAAAGTTGAGCTCAGAAAGTTAATGGTAAATTATATAAAGACCCTAACTTTTGCTAACCAAAACCACATGGACACCAATGACTTATTGACAGGGCCCATTAAAAGCTCGAAACTACCCATGCAAAATTCTACAATTTGCTTCTACAAGTGGTGACCCAAAAACAAGCACAACAGGGGCCAAAGCTGCAAACAAGGGTTGACATTTCTTTACAAAGCCTCCTCCCACCACAGGACCTATAGACCAATTTTAAAAAGTCCAAACCAAGAATAAGATACTCACTGGTTCCTTGAGTTCTCGTAACCAGTGTTTTCCCAATATTTCTTATATTGAACATAGCTGGTGCTTTCACATCATACCAATCTTTCTTAGAAAATGGATCAACCCTGGATTTGGAAAAAAAAATACCAAGTTTTATCGCAAATCATACATAATTCTTGGCTTTTTTGCTTTCCTCATTCTAATGATTTTAAAAGGCTAACTAGCCTGTAAACACTGCAGTGCACGGTTCTATCCCTCCCACAGGGAGGTGAAGGGCGCATGTATGTGCGTGTTGGTCTCTAAGCCACCAATGTACACATTACCCACCCTATCGGTCCCGCCACCACGCAGGCAGCACTGTCCCCAAAGCACAGGCACGTCTCCCGGACTGGACTGGTGCAGGAAGACACCTACTGGTAACCCAGGCTCTTTTAAAGAGCCCCCCTGGAGGGCCCAGGTTCCACCCGGCCCAATCAGAGGAGCGGTGGGGAGTCCTGGGTGGACAAGAGTGCCTTCCTCAACTCCGGCTCTTGGAGTGGCATCCACTACCTGTGGAACTTAGGCGGCCCGTGAGCCCACAATACGGAACACGCCAGCCCCGAGTCGCGGCGGCCACCGGGCTCAAAGGGGTGCGCACAGGCCCAGACGGCCGGGGGAAAGACAGCCGGACCGCCGCGACGCAGCACCCACATCTGCCAGGCCGCGGTTCGGAGTTTACCAACCCGGCACGGCCAGCTCAATCCGACCGGCATCCTCGCCATCCGGCCCACGCCGCGACCCAGATCCCTCCCGCCGACTCTAGCAGAACCCCAAAAAGTGGAGAGCCACGACAGTCGCCACTTACACTTTCTTCTTGGCTCCCTTTTTGCCGCCTTTCGTAAGGCGCTTGTTCTTGCCCACCGCCATGGTGCCGCTCAGAGAGCCAAAAGGGCGGAAGTGTAAGTCGCGCGAGAACTTAGGCGTATGAAATGGGGCGGGGCGCGCCGTCGACGTAACCTTTGACCTCTGCGTTTCTCGGGCCCCGGAAACATCGCGACAACAGAAAGGCACTCCCGCGACTGCAGCGGCAACAGCGCCCTCTAATGTGGTGAAACTGCTCGCTGGGTGGCTGCGTTTCACCGGCGGGGCGCTGAAGGCCGGGCTGCGGGCTTCGGGTTACCGTGGTTTCCGTGGCTCCGATGCCCGGAATTAAGTTTCCGTGGAAGGAGGCGCCCACTCAACATCGTTCAAAACTGAACTCTCCATCTCACCTGTAAACCTGTTTCTTCCCCAGAGCATTGGATTTGGAATGGGCAGATCCAGGTCCAAATGCTCGTCAACAGTATTTAGCCTTGAGACCTGTCTGTGCTTCAGTTTCCTCATATTTTAAATGGAGACAGTAGCCCTGGCTGGGGTTTCAGTTGGTTGGAGCATCGTCCCGTATACCCAAAGATTGCGGGTTCGATTCCAGGTCAGTTAAAAAAAAAAGTAAAAAAAGAAAAAGGAATAATAAAATGGATATAGTAATATAATCTACGTCACAAAATTGTTAGTAGGATTAAATAAGTGTAACTCCGGAGGTACTTATTGGTAATGTTCTACTTGTTGATATGGGTGCTGGTGAGTGGGGTATGTTAGCTTTGTGAACATCCATCAAGCCGTACACGTATTTGTATATTTTTCTATACGTTTCTCATACATTGATACATAGTTTTGTGGGGTTTTGTGGGGGGGTTTTTGAGTGAATTTTGCTAAGTGGTTCCCTGAGGTACTACGGTTCCAGTGTGAAATCAAATTGTTCAATTTTGCAACTAATCAAAAAATTTTTTTTCAACTGTAGGGGTTTAACAGATTCTATCCCGGCTGGAGGTGGCCGATTAGCTTCAAGTGTGCAGCCTCTGGAAAGCTGGCCCATGCAGGCTTGGATGTGTTGAGTTCCCTTCTCTAACTTCCCCTCCTGAAAAAAAACAAAAAACCCCCTCTGACCAAGCCACAAACATCCGACCCACAACACCCCACCAGCCTTGAAATCCTATAATCCCTCCCAGTACTTTTATCCTCCATCCCCTACCTCCTACTACCCCCCCATCTTCTAAATCTTCCGGAATCAATAATTCCATTAATCTCATTTGTTTATAGGATAGTGTCAAAATCCTTATTTCACAACAATATGATTTATTTAAAAGTATTAACCTTTAGTGGCGTTCACAGAAAAAAAAATGAATACAACAATATGAATGCTCTTAATCCTATTGAACTGTTCACTTAAATGGTCAAGATGGTAAATTTTATGTTAGGTGTGTTTTTTTGTTGTTTTTCTAACCACAATTAAAACAAAAAATATTAAAGTCCTTGGCCAAGCTTAACAAGCACACCTTTATCAAGCTCTACTCACTATCCCTTTCATCCTCACCACATCTTAGCCTTTAACAGCGGTTCTCAACCTGTGGGTCGCGACCCCTTTGGGGGTCAAACGACCCTTTCACAGGGGTCGCCTAAGACCATCGGGAAACACATATATAATTACATATTGTTTCTGAGATTAATCACTATGCTTTAATTATGTTCAATTTGTAACAATGAAATTGGGGGTCACCACAACATGAGGAACCGTATTAAAGGGTCTCGGCATTAGGAAGGTTGAGAACCACTGCTTTACCAGGTACCCCAACACCAGGCATCTAGAACTATTTAAAAATTCCTTGAACAAAATGGTTTTCTCTTGCCTTCATTCCTTTTCCCTCATCAGCAGGCAAATACCTGCGCATTTTCAAGACAGCCCAGCTTCAGTTTGTTCAGTGAGAAATAGATCCCCCCAGACAGGCTCCCAGGAAACCTAGCACTGCGTAGCTTCTTAGTCACTAATGATTCAACTGGTGCCTTTCTCCCTGTGAGCACACAGTGCAGTCTTCTTCATATCTGTGCTCCATCTCTTAGCACATAATAGGCCCTCAGAATATTTGTTGGATGAACACATAAGAGGTAGATGACATAAGTGCTGGTCCCAGTTTTTGAACTTCATGAATCCAGATTTGCAAAATAATTAGGGGAACCAATAGGACTGCAATTTTTTTAATTTCACCACATTATAAAACAAAAAACAACTGCCATTTGCTATCCGCATCATTTCATTTCTAAAATTATTTAGACACCCCCCCCCCCAAATAAAAACATATCCTCTGAAAGGTGGGCCCTTTTATTTTTTTCTGTGAAGGCCACAAAAGGTCAATCCTTTTAAATAAATCAGCTTTATGAAAAATTCTGTAGACGTTATTTTTGTCTAATTGCAGACTGGTGAAAACTAGTGACCAGTAGAATTCAGTGAGTCCCTCTAAATATAATATTGAGTCTAATAAACTCTGTATTTAATTCTATACGTATAGTAACCTTGACTAAGTTTATAAGTGGCAGTTCACTAGTTTTAAAGTTTCCCAATGGAAAATGTTATAGACTCTAAGGCTGCATAACCCAGCATAAAAACCAAACTTGCCGTCTTGCTGGTCAAATTCCTCTTTCTGCCCAAGAGTGAAAAAGCCACAGGGGAGACATTAATGAAATCAGCTGCATTGGGTTTATTCTAGCAACACCAGCACCTAAGGGATTTGTCAGATGTATATATTTGAATCCTCAACTTTGTTTTATAATAAAAGCTTTAAATTTTTTTTCCCTGCACTGTTACATTAAATGGAGCAATCATCAGTTTAAATTATATTGAAAAAAGACAGCATGGGCGGGTAAAATCAGTTTCTTGGTTCTCAACCATCTAAAAATTTCAAAATTAAGATAGAATACAATGTAATAGAAAAATGTCAGAGTCTATCAAACCTAGTAAGGTGTCAACATTTCTTTGTTTAAAAAATATTTTTTTTTTATTTTAGAGAGGAAGGGAGGAGAGAGAGAATCATGGATAAGCTGCCTCCTGCATGCCCCTCACTGGGGACTGATCCCAAAACCCGGGCTCCTGGTTCATAGGTCAATGCTCAACCATTGAGCCACACTGGCCTGGCAATATTTCATTAATTTTCTTTTCATCTGTGACTAATCTATTAAATCCACCCAATGTTGTTGGAATTTTTATTAGTTTTTTTTTTATTTCTAAAAGTTCCACTTAGTTCATTTTTATCGCTGTAGTTTATTATTCTTTGCAGGTATCTTCAATATAGATTTAAACCCAGTTAGCATAATTGTTTTACGGTCACTGTATGATAGTTCCAGTATCTGAAGTCTGCCAGACTGTTTCTAATGTCTATTTTTGTGCTGGTGAGTTCCTGGTTATATTTGTGTACTGGTCGTTGCTTTTGAGGCCTAGGATGAAGATATCCCCTTCCAGAAAGAATATTGCATATCCTGCCAAACAGAGTCCTGCAGGCACTTAGCTTTTG
This sequence comes from Myotis lucifugus, assembly GCF_000147115.1. Lineage (NCBI taxonomy): Eukaryota > Metazoa > Chordata > Mammalia > Chiroptera > Vespertilionidae > Myotis > Myotis lucifugus. The sequence goes on along the minus strand of NW_005871049.1, from coordinate 19,499,688 downwards.
GTGTGTGTTTTTGTTTTGTTTTATGGGAAGGAGGTTTGTCTTTTTTTTTTTTTTTCTCAATTTAGTTTTTGGCTTTAGGCTTCCTGGGCAACCCAGGAGGTTCCAAAAAGCTGTAATTGGGGATAGGTGAACACATGGAGATGTGGGGAGAGTGGTGCTCTCAGAGGGCTTAGAACAGCGGTTCTCAACCTGTGGGTCGCGACCCCTTTGGCGGTCGAACGACCCTTTCACAGGGGTCGCCTAAATACATCCTGCATATCAGATATTTATATTACGATTCATAACAGTAGCAAAATTACAGTTATGAAGTAGCAACAAAAATAATTTTATGGTTGGGGGTCACCACAACATGAGGAACTGTATTAAAGGGTCGAGGCATTAGGAAGGTTGAGAACCACTGGCTTAGAAGCTCCATACCCCTTCTCTATACCTTGACGTATGCATTTCTTCCATGAATTATATTTTTATTTTTAATTATATATTTTTATAATATTATATTTTTTACAATAAGCCAGAAATCTGGTAAGCAAAATGTTTCTCTTGAGTTCTGTGAATGCCAGGTGATAACCGGGACTTGAGATTGGCATCTGAAGGGAAGCAGCAGTTGGTAGAACTGAGCCCTTAACCTGTAGGATCTGACACTATCTATTGGTAGAGTGTGTCAGAATTGCTTGTTGGTTTGGGAGCACCTCCCACACACGTTGGAAGGGGTTCCAGAATTAATTATCATTTTCTCCCATAAATACTTCCTGATCTCATGTCCTGTCCTTCTCAGCCGCAGCCCATGGTTTTCTCACAAAACGCTGTACTTGCTGGCAGCCTTATCCTTCAATCCAACCCTGCCCTGGAAACTCTAAGCCTAGTTTAATATGCAACCCACCTTCCATGGACCTATTGCCCCAGTTTTTTTTTTTTTCACTCCTCTTTGTATCTCTGACCTTGTGCAGTCCCCTCCCACACCGATTCTGGGCTGTTCATGACTTGTTTTGGTCAAGGGACATTAGCAACTATGATTCAAGCAATGGCTTAAAAAAAGGCTGCCAAATACGAGCTTGCTCTCTTTCTGCTCTTTAGAAACTTGAGCTCACTAATTTAAGAAACCCGAGGTAGCCTGCTGGAGAATGTATTTGAAAATTAGAAAATGCAGTTTTTCACCCTAGCCGGTTTGGCTCAGTGGATGGAGTATTGGCCTGCAGACTGAAGGGTCCTGGATTTGATTCTGGAAGGGTCCTGGATTTGATTCTGGCCAAGGACATATGCTCCGGTTGCGGCACGATCCCCAGTAGGTGGCATGCAGGAGGCAGCCAATCAATGATTCTCTCTCATCATTGATGTTCCTATCTCCCTTTCACTTCCTCTCTGAAATCAATAAAATATATATATATATATATATATAAAAAGAAAATGCAGTTTTTGAAAGGACTTCAAAAAGTTTAAAGGCAGCAAGGTGTAGTAGAAAGAACATGGATTTTATAGTCAGTCTTGGTTTCAAATCACTGCTCTGTCACCTGCTTTGTGACTTTATATTGTCTTTTTTTTTTTTCCTCACCAGAAAGTGAGAATACTGTTGAATGACAAAAATTCAACCAAATAAAATTTAGAGATCTAATTGGCTCTATTGAAAAATTCATGAATCAGGCAGCATCCCATCCAGCAAATAGAAAGGAGTTCTGTAGAGCTATAGAAAATGAAAAGTTTTTAAAGGTGTAAAAGGGGCGGGAAAAGGGAAATTATTAGCAAAGAGTGCATTGTTTCAAGGAAGGTTATCCTCCTAAGAGGAACCAAAGGTATCTGTTGGGTAGATTATCTCAGTAGGGCTGACCAGGTAATTCCATGTTGGAAGTTAGATTCTTGCCCACCAGGTGTGGGTTAGTGGTTGAGCATCGACCTATGAACCAGTAGGTCATGGTTTGATTCCCATTCAGGGCACATGCCTGAGTTGTGGGCTCAATCCCCAGTGTGGCGTGTGCAGGAGGCAGCCAGTCAATGATTCTCTATCATTGTTTGATGTTTCTAGCTCGCTCTACCTCTCCCTTCTCTGAAATATATATATATGTTTTTTTAAATGTTAGATTTCTGGGAAACTGAAACTGCAATTAGGTTAAGTATTAAATATTGGTTTGCTGATGTAGGGTCTAGCATACGTTACTCCATTTTGAGCCTGTTGTCTCCTTTTTAAACAATACCTACCTCCTGTGGCTATTTGAAGGTTTAAATTACACAATATAATTACTAGTAGATGCCTGGAACAGGGCATAACATATAGTAGGTACTCGGTAACTATTTGCTCTCCTTTTCTCTCTCTCTCCAAAATAAATACCAGCTCACACTCATGTCAACACCTCTCTATCCTTAACCTTGTTAAATGTCAAGTGTTGCTCTTATTGGAATAATTTCTCCTGCCTACCCCTTCCTGGGTGGTTTGTTGGGGATAGCAGATAGGAAGAAGGAACTTGTTCCAGGAGACAGAGCAAGAGAATTGAGAAGAAAAACCGAGATTAAATCTATGCACAGTGATATTGGTGTCATTACAAATGTACAATGGTACAATCAAATTAGATTCCTTGTTGCCATTACTATCACTCAGAACGGCACACAAACAGGAGACACCCATTTTTTTCCCCCAATACTCACACAGCCATTATTGTTGTTGTTGTTTTGAGCTGGGGATTGAAACCACCTTCCTCACACTGTAGGAGCCCAAGTGGTAGAACTTTCCTTTTGGTCAACAATCCACAAAGTGAAAACCGAGGGCTAGAATCTAGTATTGTCACTGTTTGGCATCATGTAGATCTGGTTTATTCTTACCTTATCATAGAGTAGTTTAAGAAGTTTTTAATCTTTCTGAATTTGTCTCTCCTTACTCTATTAGTTGGAAGTTCAGTTCAAGGTTGACATGTTGCACATCTTCAGGGAGGCCACTCACATCGATTGCACAGGGAGTGAAACTTTCTTCAGAAACTGTAACAAAGACCTAAATAATGGTGGCATAAACAAGATAGGAATTCTTTCTTACTTATGTGACTAAGTGTATACAGTTCAGGGCTGATGTATAGACTCCACAGTGTTGAAGACTTAGATTTTAATGATTTCAGTCTTATTGCTCTTATTACCAGCCATAATGTGTTGCTCTTATCCATGTGGCCCAAGATGAAAAGTCAACATTTAATCCAGCAGAGAGAGGGAAAGCAAAGAGGAGGGCATGTTGCTTACCTTGAGCAGTACCAGCCACAAGTGCCACACCTCCATAGTCTACCCATATCACCTTGCTGTCCCTCGCTGTGAGAGAGGCTGGGAAATGTAAACCTTAGTTATATAGCAGTGTGCCCACCAAACATTCTATTACTCAGCGGGGCTGGGCCCCGGGTCTGTACAGTATGGTTTGCTATAAAACTCAATCTTCCCCCCCCAAAAATTCTATTACTTTCCAAGAATGGATATTTAGGAACAACTACTCTCTGTCTGCCTCAATTGTAAGATATTTGTGAATATAGCAAGTACATCACATAAAGTAGATGCTCAAAAAAGTTCTTCCTTTCTCTTTTTCCATAACCCTATTCTCACCCTTTTACCCCAAAGGGGAACTTATTTCCAACAGCCACTTATTAGCACTACATTGACAACATATAAATAAGAATTGTGGAGATTTCTTTCTTTTCTTTTTTATTATTATTTTTTTATTGTTTATTAACTGGCTAATCACAAAGTTCATCTCTTCTAATAGTGTGGAACACTATAATAGATGCATGGGAGGTGCTGCAGAAGTAAAAAGCTTGGTAAAGGGAAGCACCAGAAAGAACCTTGTATGTACTGATTTTGATCAGAAGCTTGGTTAATAAGAACTGAATAAGATAATGGAAATGGTTGTAAGCAAATTTATGTGAGCAGTTCAGGGGACCCCACCATAGTCAAGGTCCAAATGACTATGAGAGTCACTTTGACCTGTCACTTAAGGGATAAATTGGTGGCCTGGGGAAGAAAGGATCTTGAGGGAATATAGTCTGGACTTGGGTGGAAATATTTTTTATTGACAGGAGAGAAAAGTTGACCTTCAAGGGTCAGGTATAGAAAAAGTGCTTTTGACAAAATGGGGAGTAAACAAAGGATAATCTTAAAGAAAGTGCATTCATTTACTCATTTATGTACTTACTCATTAATTAGTAGTAGGCACTATGAAGTGGGTGGAAGAAACATAGGCTGTAGCGCTCGCTGAACAAAAAGGATGATGCACAAATTCATGAAGCATTCCATATTTCTTAGAAGATAAAGCATAGCCTGTGCCTTCAAGAATCTTAGTATGCTAAGGAGATTAAGTAATGCAGACCCGTATACTTACTTACACATTGCCTAATCTATATATGGATTCTACTCAGTGACACCTTCAAATGGTACAGTAGAATAGCAATGTATTACCATAAAATCCATGCATAGTCAAGTCAGATTACAAAGCCCTTGAAAACATTGTGCATATTGTTAAAACTTTTGGTCAGAATCAATATCCACATACACTTCTATCCTCTTCTCCCAAAATCAGTATTGCAAATAGCATAGTCTCCTCTTAAATAGCATGGAGATCCTTTTAAATAGGATCGCTGCAGTGGTATTCATTGCAATAGATCTTTACTTGTAAATAAGATATTTATTTGTTCAATAGTATCTAACTATTTGAGACTTTCTCAAAGACTTAGATACTATGTAATTTGACATTAACTGACATGGCTTCAAGCCCAGCTTCCTTACCAGCTAGTCCTGTAATCACTGGCAAGTCACTTAATCCCTCTGATCTATAGGTTCCTATAAAATGGAGATAGTAATGCTAGCTAGCCCTGTCCACTTCACAGGATTGTTGCCATGATCTCAGAAGAACTAAAAAAAAAAAAAAAAAAAAAAAAAAAACCTTACATAGAACAGTGATTTTTTTTTAATTGCTATGGTTTCAGGCCTTGAACATACACTAGCATCCAGGGTAATACTAAATTGTCACCAAACTTTTCGGAGCACCTTGACAGATGAGCTCAGATTGAATTTCTCTGTTTCTCTGCTGAAATACCGAACAACCTTATGTTTATAATTCCTGTTCCTGTTTCTGCATGTTTCCTTCCTAATAATTGTTGAAATGAGAAGTGGTTTAAGTGTTTAAGCCACTGGAACTACTGAGGAAAAAGGTAATATATTATGGCAATAGGAAACAAAATTAATGTTATGGAAGCCCTAACCTAGGAGTAGAATTACTTACATTATCTCAGTCTCTTTAGTCCTCACAACAATGCTGTAGGGTAGGATTATTTAATGAAGAAACAAGACTCAGTGGTTAGTGATTTGCCCCAAATCCCACAGCTGTAAGTGTAGGGCAGGAATTCAACCCCAAGTTTCATTACAGAGATTAACTTTCTTTTTTCTAACTAAGTCACAAATGATGTTGATTCTGCTGGTCCGGGATCCATGTTTTAAGAATCACTGGGAAAGCCCTGGCCAGTTTGCTCAGTGGATAGAATCTCAGCCTGTAGACTGAAAGGTTCCGGATTCAATTCCTGTCAAGGGCACATACCTTGGTTGCAGGCTCCTCCCCAGCCCAGGCCCTGGTCGGGGCTCATGCAAGAGGCAACCAAATCAATGTGTTTCTCTCACATCGATGTTTCTCTCTCTCTTTCCCTCTCTCTCCCACTCTCCCTAAAAATCAATGGAAAAATATCCTCGGGTGAGGATTAACATATATACATACATACATATATACATACATACATACATACATAAATAGATTGTCCCTTAAGAACTTATTTTTTTAAAAAAAAAAGACTCGCTGGGCAAGACTCTGCTGTATTTATCATCTAGTATCTGTAATACTGTATTAAACATTGGGTTGGAAGCCTAGAATGTACTGGCTAGGGAGCAACTCAGGTTACCACTTTTGAAGCATACACTCTCCTTTTTTTGTGCACTAAAAAAAATAAGAGGAACAAAAAACATATGAGACATAGAAAACAAGATTTAAAAAAACAGCAAGTGCAAATCCAATTCAATAGCATTACATCTGAATGAATTAACCAACCCAATCAAAAGGCAGACATTGTCAAACTGGATTTAAAGAAAAAGATCCAACTTTATACTGTCTACACTTTAGATTTTAAGATAGTAAAAGAATGGAAAAGGTGTATCATGCAAACAACAAAAGAAAGCTAGAGTGGCTGTACTAATATCAGACAAAATAGTCCAAGTTGGTTAACAAAAAATGCTTTTACAGATAAAAAGGGATAGGACAACTAGATAGAAGACCAGTAAGGAAATAGAAGACAAACAGTGCTATTAGGTCCAATGGACATCTAAAAGCATTCCACCCAACAACAGCAGAATACACAGTCTTCTCAAGTGCACATGGGAGATTCTCCAGGATAGACCATACACTAACCATAACACAAACCTAAATATACTTCAGAGGATAGAAATAATACAAAATGTGTCCCATAACAAGAATGGAATGAGATTAAAAATCAATAACAGAAAGAATTTGGGGAAACTCAAAAGTATATTTGTTTATTTATTTTTGCATAAGTCTGAGCCCAGTCCCTGATGCAAGCCCCACAGCTCAGGGAAGTGCACTGTGCGTGAGGACCCACTCAAGTATGTTTAATTTAAACAACACACTCCTAAATACCAAAAGGGTCAAAGAGGGAAAAAAATACGGAAATTTGAAAAAATTTTGAGATAAATGAGAATGAAAGTACAATAATGAAAAAACTTAGGAGATGAAAGTAAAGAAGTGCTTATAAATATTAAACATTGTGTTGGAAGCCCAGAATGTACTGGCTAGGGAACAACTCAGGCTACCACTCTTGAAATATACACACTCCTTTTTTTGTGCACTTATGTGTAAAAACAAATAAGAGGAACAAAAAATGTGTAGCTGAAAATATCTATATTAAAAAAGAAGGAAGATCTTTACTAATAACCTTTTACCTTAAGACACTAGAAAAAGAAGAGCAAACTAAATCTTAAGCAAGCAGAATAAAGGAAATAATAAAGATAAGAGAGAAAATGAGTGAAATGAGAATAGAAAAACAATAGAGAAAATAAGTGAAAACAAAAGCTGGTCCTTTGACAAGATCAACAAAACTGACAAATCTTTATCTAGATTGACCAAGAAAAAAAAAACCTCAAATTATTAGAATCAGAAATAAAATAGGGGACATTATTGCTGACTTTACAGAAATAAAAAGAATTATAAAGAATACTATGAACAATTATATGTCAATAAATTAGATAACTTAGATAAAATAAAGACACAAAACTGACTCAATGTACAATTGACCCATAAAATATATTGGTACTAAAAATCTATCTCCATACAGAAAAAGGCAAGGCTCAGATAACTTCATTGGTAAAGTTTACCAAACATTTAAAAGAAGAATTCATACTAATTTGTCACAAACTCTTGCAATCTCATTCCCATCTCATTCTATGAGGCTAGTATTACCCTGATAACAAAACTAGATAAGCATCACAAAAAGGAAAACTAAAACCCAGTATCTCTTACGATTATGATGCAACATCCTTACAAAATACTAGCAAATAAAAGTTATACACAATGATCAAATGGGATATATTTCAGGAAAGTGACATAGCTTAATATCCAAAAATCGATAAATGTTATACATCATATCAACACAAAAGTAAAAACAACATGATCACCTCAATAGATGACAAACCTTTATCTAGATTGACCAAGAAAAAAATAAAAGGCATTGGCAAAATGCAAAACACTTTCTTTTTTTCTTTTTTTAAAAAAAATATATTTTATTGATTTTTTTACAGAGAGGAAGGGAGAGGGATAGAGAGTTAGAAACATCGATGAGAGAGAAACATCGATCAGCTACCTCCTGCACACTCCCCACTGGATATGTGCCCGCAACCAAGGTACATGCCCTTGACCGGAATTGAACCAGGGACCCTTGAGTCCGCAGGCTGATGCTCTATCCACTGACCGGTTAGGGCCAAAACACTTTCATGATAAAAACACAACAAACTAGGAATAGAAGGGAGCTTCCTCAACCTGATAAAGAGCATCTATGAAAATCCCACCATTAACTGTATACTTAATCGTGAGAGACTAGGTTATTTCTTCCTAAGATCAGGACTAAGACAAGGATGTTTACTGTTGCTACTTCCATTCAACATTATACGGAGGTTCTAGCAGTGAAATTAGGCAAGAAAGAAAAAATAAAAGGCATCCAGATTGGAAAAGGAGAAGTAAAATTGTATTCATAGATTGTATGATCTTATATATAGAAAATAAAAGAAATGCAAAGAAAAGTATTAAAGCTATAAACTAGTACATTAAGGTTGTAGGATATAAGATCAGTATACCAAAAGCAATTATATTTTTATACACTGGCAATAAACAATTAGAAAATGAAATTAAGAAACAATTCTATTTACAATAGCATCAAAAAGAATAAAATATTTAGGGATAAATTTGATAGAGTAAGTACAAAATAAATGCATAAATAGAAAAAAAACTATGTGTCTATGATGAACTAATTTTCAACAAGAGTGCCAAGACCATTGAATGGGGAAAGAATAGTTCTTTCAACAAATGATGCTGGAACAACTAGATAGCCACATGCAAAAGAATGAAATTAGATTCTCACTTCATACCATATTCAAAAATTAACTCATGGGCCAAAGATATAAATTTATTAAATTATAAAACACTTAGCAAAAATAGAGGTAAATTTTGATTTCCAATTTGTTAATTGACTCTTAGATGTGACACCAAAAGCACAAACAAAAAAAGGAAAACATATATGTAAGTTGTGCTTCATCAGAATTTAAAACTTTTTAGCTTCAAAATTACACTATCAACAAAGTGACAATCCACAGACTGGGAGAAAATATTTGCAAATCATATTTGTGAAGGGGTTTCAATATAGAAAATATAAAGAACTCTATCAACTCAATAATAAGACAGATTATCCAATTTAAATGGGCAAAAGATCTGAGGGGAGATTTCTCAAAAAAAATTTATATATATATATAGCCAAGAAGCACATGTAAAACTGAATGTCATCAATAGTCATTAGGGGAACGCAAATCAAAATTACAATGGGATATTACTTCAACCACTAAGATAGCTATAATTGAAAAGTCAGATAATTACAAATGTTGGTGAGGATATTAAGAAATCAGAACATTTATACACGTTGGTGGGTATATTAATTTGTGCAGTGACTTTGCAAAACAGATTGGTAGTTTTTCAAAATGTTAGACAGAGTTTTCATATAATCTGGCAATTCCATTCCTAGGTATATAACCTAAAGAATTGAAAACAGATGTTCAAACAAAAACTTGCTCACAAATATTTATGGCAGCACTATTCACAAAGGCAAAAAAAGAGAAATAACCCAATAGTCCATCAACAGATAAATGGATGAACATTTGGAATATTATTCAGCCATAAAAAAGAATGGCACATATTACAACATAGATGAACCTTGTAAATGTTATGCTAAGTAAAAGAATCCAGACACAAAAGACCAGAGTTACCAGATCCTTAAAGACACAAACCAGATTAGTGATATTCTGGAGGGGCAGGGGGTGGGAGGGGAGGGAGAGGAAATAAGTGGTTACTGTTTAATGGCAGGATTTCCTTTCAGGGTGATGAAAATGTTCAGGAACTAGATAGTGGTCACAGTGCCACAACATTGTGATATACTAAACTAGAGGCCCAGTGCACAAAAATTCATGCAAGAGTAGGCGTTCCTTTCCCCGGCTTCTGGCACCGACTTCCCTCCAGCCCTGGTTTTGTCAGGAAGGATGTCCAGAATGACATCTGGAAGACGTCTGGTTTAATTAGCATATTACCCTTTTATTATTATAGATGACACTAATGGTAAATTTTATTTGTATTTTACCGTAATAATGGTGAAATAAAAACCCATCAAGTACAAAAAAAGCAAACTGGCTTCAACAATAAAAATGGATTTTAAAATGTGGGTAATGGGCCCAGCTGGTGTGGCTCAGTGGTTGAGCATCGACTCATGAACCAGGAGATCAAGTTTTGATTCCTGGTCAGGGCACATGCCTGGGTTGTGGGCTCAATTCCCAGTAGGGAGTGTGCAGGAGGCAGCCGATCAATGATTCTCTCTTTGTTTGTTTTTTTAAATTGGTACCACTTTTTTTTTTTTACATATTTTTATTGATTTCAGAAAGGAAGGAAGAGGGAGAAAGAGATAGAAACATCAATGATGAGGGAGAATCATTGATTGGCTGCCTTCTGCATGCACCACACTTGGGATCGAGCCCACAACCCAGGCATGTGCCCTTGACCAGAATTGAACCCGAGACCCTTCAGTCCACAGGTCAATGCTCTATCCACCGAGCAAAACTGGCTAGGGGAATGATTCTCTCTCATCATTGATGTTTCTATCTCTCTCCTCTCCCTTCCTCTCTCTGAAATCAATAAAAAAATATATTTTTAAAAAATTGGGCTAATGGGGCCAAATATATGGTTACAGAAGATGATTCAACTTTGGGTGGTTGGCACACAATGCAATATACAGATCATGTATCATAGAAATGTACACTTGAAACCTATATGATTTTTGTTGGGGTCCAACCCCAACGGGTCCAGGGATCCCCAAAGGTGTGGACGGAGTCGGCAAAGAATGAATGACATGGAAACTGGTTTCAGTTCATCAGCATAGCGAGGTTCTCCCTCCAGGATCTCCAGCGAAGTTCTGTCTAGGATCTCCAGCGAAGTTCTGGTCAGGATCTCCAACCAAGTTCTGGTGCCATGTTCTCTCGCTAGGTTCTCCAGCCAGGTTCAGTCCAGGTTCTTTAGCCAGGTTCTGTCCAGGATCTTTTGCCATGTTCTCTGGCTAGGTTCTGGTTAGGATCTGATGATGATGTGATGAGGATCTGATGAGGCTCTGATGAGCTGATGAGGAGCTGATGAGGACCTGATGAGGATCTGATGAGCTGATGAGGAGCTGATGAGGAGCTGATGTTTATTGTCTTGTTACATCCGTATTTATACCAGCCGATTTTAATCCTGTCAATTTCTATTACAAAGGTTAGGGCGTTTCTTATCTCCATTCCAGGGAGTAAAGATTATGTAGCTTAACTACCCGCCTGGCACTTAATTAAGGGGTTGTATCCCCTCCCTAACTTCAGGGAAAGATCCCCACCTGGGGAAACAACCTTTCTCAGAGAGGTGACCTCGGTTAAAACACATAGCGCCAAGAAGGTAAGCAAACATATTAAGAACAGTATGCCATATATGCCAGGTCCCTTGAAACAGCAAGGATGGACCGGCTCCCGGCAGATTTTAATAACCAATGTCACCCCAATATATTTAATTTAAAAAAAACGGAAAAAATTGATTTTTTAAAAATTTCTTAAAGTAAGTTAGAGCCTTTTTCTTCATATGGTATGCCAGATGCCAAAATATACAGTTCAGAGTTACTCTGGTAGGTTGTGGGGAGCCATGACGATTTATTGAGCAGTGAAGTGACACAATAAGAGTTCTGCTTTGGAAAATCCATCTGGCATCACAAGTTTAATTGGAGGGAGATGAACTAGAGGCCAAGATCATTTATAACATTCTAAGCCCCTTAAGTCCCTAAATTGGGTATGGTAGGAATGGCAAGAAATACATGAAAAACTATTTGCCCTTTTGTTTATTTATTTATTTACTTACTTACTTACTTACTTACTAGTGGCCCGGTGCATGAAATTCGTACACATTAAAAGGCAATTAATTAGAGGAAATACTTTAATATTACTATTTGCCCTTTCTCTATAATAGAAGTGTCAGAGATGAAAGAAAATTAGTAAAATGTATATTAAAATCTCCCTCCTGTCAGAATCTGGGGCACGCTGCGGGACCCAGAGTCAAGTCCCTGCCCACCTGCGCGTGCTTTGAAATCGCAGGAGACCCAGACCCAGCAGGCTCCTCCCCCATTGGGCGAGACCCAGACCCCGCCAGCCCCACCCCCATCAAGCCCTGCTGGGTGGGGGGTGCAGCCTCAGGTCCCCTGTCAAGCCCCGCTGGGGGGTGGGTGGGAAGGCACAGCCTCAGGTCCCCTGGCCTGGTGCCGGGCAGGGGGCGTGGCCTGAAGTCCCCCATCAAGCCCTGCCGGGTGGGGGCTCAGGCTGAGGTCCCCCACCCCGGCCAGGCGTCATGCATCCTCAGGTCCCTGCTGATCGGTCGTTACACATCAAGGAGTGATGACCATTTGCATATTAGCCTTTTATTATGATGATTTATTTAAATATATTTTTATTGATTTCAGAGAGGAAGGGAGAGGGACAGAGATAGAAATATCAATGATGAGAGAGAATCATTGAGGGATCGAGCCTGCAACCTGGACATGTGCCCTTGGCGGGAATCAAACCCTGGACCCTTCAGCCCGCAGGCCAACGCTCCATCCTTTGAGCCAAACCAGCTAGGGCTTGTCTTCTTTTATATGCACTGTGCCTACAGTCAGTATTCTGTTATAGCGGAAGTTACCAGACTAGAAGACAAATAGCAGTATCCTTCTAGATACGGGCCTATCTAGAGCTTCCCTGGGGAAAACATCAGACCAGGAAATATTGGACAGCATAAAACGCTTTTTGCTAAGCAAGGAGTTGATAATATTTGCTTTCTTAGTCTATCGCCAACTGGCCTAAAATAAGTAGCAGGTGTCATTTATTGATCATTTGCTAAGTGAATTCTACATATTTTTTTTATTAGCTACTTCTTTTTTACAACCCTGTGAAGTGAGTACTACTTAGGTCCATCTATAGATTGGTAAACCGGGGTTCAGAGAGAACAAGAAGCTTGCCTTTTAAGGTGAGGAGAGTTGGACTTCACACCTGACTCCTAAGCCTGTGCTCTTAAGGAAAAAAAAGTTAAAACTGAGAAGCATGGTGTCTTTGCTGCTCTGATCATGTCTCTATTCCATTCGAGCTTATCACAGTTTGCTTTCAGAAGGGCCAGCATCAATTTACTGCTTTCTGGAAGTTTGAACATTTTATTTTAATCAGTTCTTTGGGGACTCATAAAAAGACTTCCTTATGTACATCCCTTCTAAGAATGATGAACTGTTACATCATAGTCTGAGGAGGATAAAGCCACAGAGCAAGGTGACACTCCTGAGGTAGGGGGTGAGGGCCTCCACTGAAGAGTTGGACTGTTCCTGTGCTAAGGGTCAGAGAAGAGGTGAGAATTGAAACAAGAAACCAGAATCTTAGAGGGCGGAGAGGGGGAACTGGAGGTATTTGACTGGGAGTCACTCTTGTTTACTTGAGAAGCCGTTTTAACGCCCGCCTGGAAGAAAAAGAAAAGTTGATCTCTGCAGAAAGCCTCGGCACCAAAGCTTTTGTTATCTTAACAAAAGATTATCTAGGTTCATGTTACTCTTTTTGTTCATTTCCCTCTTGTTATCCCTAGGCCTTTGGTAAAATCTTATTTAAATGTTTCAGCCTGATTTAACTAGGCTACAGGGAGTTTTAAAAGAAGAGAGAGAGCTCTGTCCAACTTAGACCACAGGCTAAACGGTGGAAGTAGGTCCTGTTGAGGCCAGCCTGGTGGTGGCAGCACTGGTTGTGAGCTTCCAGAAAGGAAGGTAAAACTCGGGACATCAAAGTTGGGGTTAAGCAGCCCAGCCACTTCTCACCATTGTCCCTGTTGAGGTATCCTTTCCTCCACTGCCCGTTAAGGAGGAACAGAGAGGTGATTTATATTGGGGGGGGGGCAGGGTTTCCCTATCCATTTACCTCAGAACAATGTTTTCCAATCTGTAGGTCATTAGTAGGTCATGAAATCAGTTTAGTGGGTGTCAATCAGCACTTGTTTTTAAGAGAAATGAAATAGTTCATGGTTTTATGAGCATTTGTTTCAATTTTTAAGAACTGTGTGTATGTGTGTGTGTGTGTTGGGTCACCATGTGAAACGTATTTTGTACTGTGGGTTATGATCAGAAAAGTTTGAAAACCATTGTTACTGGTATATATCTAATGAAATCAGACTTATCAAGGTGGGGAAATCCTTACATTTCCTTGTGTGTGTGTTTTTTTCCACTTTATAATTTGTGCCCTCGGAGATTTTTCCCTTTAACACATGTAAAAAATAACCCCCCCTTTAAAAATTCTTTTGGCTGCTTTCATTCAGGAATTTTGCATTGCTTAATAGTTCACAGCTCTGTCAACATTTTTATTTGGCCTGCCAGGAATGAAGACAAATCTGCTGGTGAGGTTAGGTGCCTGGAAAGAGTGATCTTTGGTGGGATTTGAACTTATTTAATCTCTTCTGAAAGAAGAGAAAGGTTTAGGCTTTTCCCTGTCACATCTGTGTCAGGACTCACCCCTGCCTGCTGATGGACAGGGACAGTGTGACTCTTCACCTGAAAGACTACCAGTTGTAATCTAGAGAAAATGAACTACTTACTACTCATCACCCCTCAATTGCTTGGTCTTTGTGGTCTTTATTATGATGCTGATAAGCTCAAGTGTCATTGTATAATGTAAATGTCTTTCTGGGATCAAGACAGGGCACGATGCTCCCTCTCACACCCCGTATTCCCTGGAGTTCAATCATAAGTATTTATACCATTAATTCTGAACCTTAATCTTACTGAATTACACGTGATTAAACTGTTTCATATATGTATGCCATAGTTAATGTGAATTAATTTATCTCTGAGACATTTTTCATCACTTTATCAGTTTAGTTTACTAGCCAGGTACTCAGATATATCCATTTATTACAAAAGGACAGTACCACCTCAGTTATGGCTTCATTGCTTTGGGGCAAGGGGTGGGGAAGTTCTTTACCAAAATGGATGAGCAAAAAGATTAACTGATATCAGTCAATGATTATCACTTATAACAATTTATAGGCACTTTAAGGGAAAACTAAGGAAATCCCAACAAAAGCAAAGTTGTATTGAGTATAAATAATTAACTGACATTTAATGCATCCCTGATGGCTGGTCTAAAGCAATCATGATTATTCTATTATCCTTGCCAGTAATTAGTTCCAAATTAGTCATATGATCAATTGTGCTAGAGTTCTTAAAAATACTTCTTCACACCCAGCCAGTGTGGCTAAGTGGTTGAGCATCAACCTATGAACCAGGAGATCACGGTTCGATTCCCAGTCAGGGCACATGCCCAGGTTGCAGGCTGGATCCCCAGTGGGGGCGTGCAGGAGGCAGCCGATTGCTGATTCTCATCATTGGTATTTCTATCTCTCTCTCCATCTCGCTTCGTCTCTGAAATTATTAAAAATATATTTTAAAAAATACTTTCTCACTCCTAAGAGTGGTCTTCTTTCTCTGGATGTTGACATGCCTGAGCTATGATGCCAAGAATTTCTGCTATCATCTTTCTATTGCCTGAGGATGAAGTTGTTACCAGAAGGATGAAGGATGACAGAGTAAAGGGATGGTAGAACCCTCGATGCTTCATGAAATCATTATGCACCTGCATCTGTCGACACTGCCCTACCTCTGAACTTCCTTGTTATATGACAATAAATTTCTTTTTGTTTGAGTATTATTGGTTTTATTAATTATTTACAGCCAAAGCCTTCTAACTGATCTACTGAATGTTAGTGCCACGTGGTAACACTGATTTCCCCCAGGGGCTACTAAACTGCTTCCTATGACTCCTGTATTTTCAGTGTCATTAGAGAGCCCTCTGGAGAATATACATGGCTCCAAAATTTTAGAAACTCTCCCAGGTACCCAGCCCTTAATATATTGTCAGCGTTAGTTTATGTCAAAAGCTGCTGTTCTCTTTCTTGTAGCCACTGACCTCCATTGCAGATTCAGGCCAGGTTTGAGAATTTCTTTTCTTAACAGAAAGCATTAAAAATTCGCAGGTATTAAGATCCAGCTTACCTGTCACTTAAACTCTGCTTGAGTGCTGACCTCCTTTCACTGCTAGAATATGCTTCTGACTCCATATTGCCCATCTTGTTGCCTGTGTTACTGGCAAAGTGAAGGGACTACTTACAATCTTACCTTCAAGAGCTCCCCCTCCCCTGCCTACCTGAATTCTTGAACCATTCCTTCTCTGGCTTTCCGTGTCTTCATGTTTATTTGCAGCATGATAAAAAGTATTTACAAGAAGGAAATGAGTAGCCTAAAGTGCACTGGAGAAGTATTTTCACAGGAGTGACCACACAGTGTTTCATATTTCCCATGCCTGTTTTCCTTCCTGAGGTAAGGAGAATTTATAAGCTGTTAACTTTGTATGCTCTGCATGAACTGTTGTAAAAGTTTCAGATGCATATTGAATTTAGTTTTTTGTTTAACTACCAAAGATTCCAAAGAGAGGGGATAAATTAACCAGAAATATTTATTTCAAGAGCAACTTTTATTTAATTAAAATATCATTAGCAATAGTTCCGTATATAAAGGTAATAACTTATTTAATATAGCCATTTGTCATTTATAGACACCACCCCATTAACCTGAGTAATCAACTCTGTTTCCCTTCAGTTTCATTTAGTCAGGTTTAGGGGTAACCACATATTTTTCTATGGCTTGTGTTCGTAAAATAGTTTCTTGCAATCTGCTTTATGTGCATTTACACATATGAAAAAAGTCAAAATATATTAGAGAGCCTTTATTCTTGTATATTAACTATATGAAATTTAATTTCCTACCCATCAAAATATTTTTTCTTTTAATTATCAATTAGTTTCTCTTGTTCTCCTTGTAATATACTCCTGAATTACTTTCCTATCTGCTCTAAAGTTCTATGAAACTATTCATTATGTGTTACAAAACATTCTTAATCTAGATCTGCAATGGCTTGTTTAAAAAGCAATTTATCATCAAAATTTTAAAACTTTTGTGCTTCAAAGTACACTACTAAGAAAGTTAAAAGACAACCCAAAGAATGGGAGAAAATAGGTGTTAATCATATATCTGATGGATTTGTATCCAGAATGTATGTATGTTTGTTTGTTTATTTATTTATTTTAATTGCTTTTTTTTTGAGAGAGAGGGAGGGAGAGGGAGACAGAGAAAAAGAAACATCTATGTGAGAGCAAAACATCAATTGGCTCCCTCATGCACACTGGCATGTGCCCTGACTGGTGCACGGGACCACACCCAGCCACCTGAGCCGCACTGGCCAAGGTGCCAGAATGTATAAAGAGCTCTTACATTCAATAATAAAAAGACAAATCACCTTGCCCTGGCTGATGTTGCTCACTGATTAGAGCAGCAGCCTGAGCACCAAAGAGTTTTGGGTTTGATTCCCAGTCAGAGGCATGTACCAGGGTTGCAAGCTTGATCCCTGGCCCCAGTCAGAGTGTGCGAGGGAGGCAACCAATCAATGTGTCTCTCTCACATGGGTGTTCCTCTCTCTCTCTCTCTCTCCCCCTCCCTGTACTCCCTATATCAGTGGAAAAAAATCTCCTGGGATAAGGATTAACAAAAATAAATCTATATATATAAAAGGCTAATATGCAAAGTGCCCCCTCGGGAGTTCGACAGGGAGACTGGGAATTCGATCACTCACTATGATGTGCAATGACCACCAGGAGGAGGTGCGGAATGAAGGAAGGTGAGGATTTTAAAAAAAGATTAATGATTTTAGGGCAGTGAAAATACTCTATATGACATTATAGTGATGGATATACGTCATTATTCTTCTGTCTAAATCTATAAAATGTACAATACCAAGACTAAGGTAATCTATGGATTTTGAGTTATTTTGATGTGTAGATGTAGGTTCATCCTTGTAAAAAAAAAAAAAAAAAAAGAAAAAAAGTATCGTTCTGGTGAGTGATGTTTATAATGGGAGAGGCTATGCATGTGTGAGGGCAGGGGGTATGTAGAGATCTCTGAACCTTCCTCTCAATTTTATTATAAACCTAAAACTGTTCTTAAAAAAATAAAGTCTTTAAAAGAAAACAGAGGAATGAAAATTCCCAGCTATAGCAATGGACCAGAGCCCAGATGCACGTTTAATTTTGCCTATGCTTCCCTTCTCTACAACTCCTTACAATTTTAGATTGAAATTATCAAGGAAAAGAGTGAGAACAGTAGAAAGTTCACAGAATCAGAAACGTTGATATCTAAAAGGAACTATAATGTCATACAGAGTATTTTCACTGCCCTAAAATCATTCATCTTTTTTTTTTTTATCCAACCATTTTCTTTTATAGACCAGTAACTAAGATGTAGAAGAATTGATGACTTGTCTAAGGTCACACCATAGAGGCAGTGCCATGTCCAGAGCCCAGGTCTTTAGACTCTTAATAAAATGGTTCTTCCTATTGAAAGGGGCAAAAAAAAAGAAGAAAAAAGTGAACCCTCTATTTCTCGCTCTTATCAAAAACCTATACAATGTTATTTTTATTAGATTTCTGAGTCAGATCACTGATTATTAACTTGAATACACTTTCATTTGTAGGACACATCTATACTACTAAAAATAGCCACTCAAAAGATGGTTGTTTCATATTTTGCAAAACCAGTACAGCACAGCTTCAACATTTAAAGATGTCATTTTATTCATATTTATTTTTTAGGTTTTCTTTTCTCCATTAAAGGACAAGGAATTATTTAAAAACTGAAGTGAACAAGCCTGGCCAGTGTGGCTCAATGGTTGAGTGTTGACTCATGCACCAACAAGTCACAGGTTCAATTCCTGTTCAGGGCACATGCCTACATTGGGGGTTTGAGGGGCTGGAACTCCAGTAGGGGATGTGCAGGAGGGAGCCAGTTGATGTTGATGTTTCTGTCTCATTGATGTTTCTATCTCTTTCTCTTCCTTCCCTTCCTCTCGCTAAAATCACTAAAAGCATATTTTTAAAAATTTTAAAAAACTGAAGTAGACAATATTTATAGCACTAAATACATTTTTATATTGTTGATTTTTTAAAATATTTTTTATTGATTTCAGAGAGGGAGAGAGAGATAGAAACATCACTGATGAGAGAGAAACATTGATTGGCTGCTTCCCACATGCCCCACACTGGGGATTGAGCCCACAACCCATGCATGTACCTTTGACCAGAATTGAACCCAGGACCTTCCAGTCTGTAGGCCAACGCTCTACCCACTAAACCAAACCAGCTAGGGCTATATTGTTGATTTTTTAAATGTAATGAGCCCTGGATGGGTAGCTCAGTTGGTTAGAGCATCCTCCTGATACACCAAGGTTGTGGGTTTGACTCTCAGTCAGGGCGCATACAAGAATCAACCAATGAATGCATAAATAAGTGGGACAACAAATCGACATTCCTCTCTCGTCTCTCTCTTCCTCTTTCTCTGAAATCCAAAAAAATTTAAAGTAAAAATTTAAAATTTTTAAATGTAATGAACTGTGCTGTAGTCTAAAAATTATTAATTGTGTCATTTAAACATTTTTTATTGATTGAGAGAGAGAGAGAGAGAGAGAGAGAGAAAGAGAAACATCATTGTGATAGAGAAACATCATAGAGAAACATTGATTGGCTGCCTCTGAACCTACAACCTAGGTGTGTGCCCTGACTAGGACCAAACCTGAAACCTAGGCGACTGTGTCATTCTTTAGGGGTGTGTATTCTCTTTTTATACTAAGACTTTAATTAGAAAGCAAATGAGTAGAGGATAAATCCCCAAGTGGATACTATATCTAATATTAACTTTATTTCAGCTGGGTTAGAAAGATAAGATTTTGGGGGAGTCACAAACAACAGGAGGTGATTTTTAAAAAATGTATTAGAGACACATGGAATAAAATGTCAGAGATCATTTCTGCCCCAAAGTTCAAACGATTAAGTGTAAAATCAATGGACTTGTAAAACAAAGAAACTTTTTGTTTTAATTGACCAGAATCTCAACATGAGCCATTGGCATAAAACCATCATACAATCTTAGACTGCATTTATAGAAAGATGGTATTCACAACTGAAGTAGGCAGCTTCCTGCCTTGTGATGTTCCATGTCTATGTGTTATCCTGTGGGCTGGACCTAGTGACTCAATTCTAACAAATAGAATATGGGATTGTATTATAAAAAAGTCACACACAACTGTGGCTTCTCTCTCTTCCTCTCTCTTCCTTATCCACGCTTCTATCTCTCTCCCTGCCTCCCTCCCTCCCCCCACCTTCCTCCCTCCCTTCTTCCCTGGCGAGTAAACTGTCATGATGTATCATGATGGGAGCAATCCGATGGAGAGGCCCACATGGTGTGATGAGGAATTGAGGCCCTATTCAATATCCCATGAGAAAGTTCAGCCTGCCAGCAACCACATGGAATGAGTTTAAAAGAGATCCGTCAGCTCCAGTTCAGTCTTGGTTGATGACTTTATTGCAATTTCACCAGAGATGTTGAGCCAGAATCATTCAGCTAAGCCTTTTCTGAATTCCTGGCCCATGGAATTGTACGTTAATAAATATTTATTGTTGTTTTAAACTGTCAGAGTTTGAGGTAATTTGTTATTCATGAATAGATAACTAATACAAGGACAATGGAGTACTAGTAAAATGGAATTCAGTACCCAGACCACATCTAGAACATTTTCTTCAGTTCTGGGTGCTATCTTTATGCATATTGACAATCTGGAATGTCTCTGGGGAAGAGTGATAAGGATTGGGAAGGAGCTAGAAACTATATCACACAAGGAATCCTTGAGTGAACTCAGGACATTAGAGTAGAAAAAGGTAAATTTAGGAAGAAATTTGATTTCTACTCTTGGGTATCATAAAATCCTATAGAAGATCTACAAGAAACCTTTAGAAGTATTTAGTGGTCCAACACCCTCTTTTTATAGATCAGAAGTGAGGCTCAGAGTGGTTATGAGTCTGACCTAAGGTCACAGGACTAGTTACAGGCTGACCTGAGAATAGAACTCCGGATGACTGAATCAATGGCAGTTGTGCTTTTTGTAGCTCCAGGGATTTATTGATAGAAGCTAGAGGAAGGCCAACTTTAATAATTTGTGAGAAAGAACTTAAGCAATTAGAGCTCTTTAAAAATGCAATGGACAGTTAAGTGGTGTAGTGGGCTCCTGGATATTGGAAATGGCTAAAATAAATGACCTGGGTACCTACTTATTTAGACATTAAGTAAACTCAGATTACGTCTAAGCTTTCAATAAACTCTAGCATCTGATCCCATATTAATTTTAAGGTTAAAAGAATACAAAACAGCCTTGGTCAGTATTTCTAAGTGATTAGACATCAGTCCACACACTGAAGGGTCCAGGGTTCAATTCCCTGTCAAGAGCACGTACCCGGATTGCAGGTTCCATCCCAGCTCTGGTTGGGGCACATGCAGGAGGCAACCAATCAATGTGTCTTTCTCACATCAATGCTGCCCTCTCCATTCTTTCTCCCCCCTCTCTCCTTCCTTCCCTTCTGTCTAGAAAATCAATGGAAAAATATCTTCTGGTGAGGATTAACAACAACAACAACAGAAAAGACTATAAAAACAGACCAATAATTACCATGGTGGTAACAACAGAATTCTAGAATCTTAGAAACAAAACCCACTTTACAGAAATAATCAGTACATTCCCATTAAAGAATACCAGAACAAAATGCAGTCATAGTAACCATAGTTGAAATAAGAGCTAAACTCTAAAAACAAAGAATTTTACCCTTCAAGAAACAAAGAAGGAAAAGAAGAGCATATATTTTTAGATTTGGATTATTTGTGTATTGGAAAGGGACCCTGTAGTGACACTATGAGGTGGAGGCCCGTATTCTGGTCCTATTTACATCATGATGAACAGATTCAAGAGTCACCAGTGTAGGGCAGTGATAATCATTGTGGAAATTCTATGTATAATTATCTGTAAGTACAATGAAAAATCAGAGGACAGATAGGCTAAGAGATAATTCCTATAATTAAAGTGCAATAGAGACAGTACCAGCATGTATCACCAGCACTTTAACACCCACAATAAGACAACAAGGACTTAATCAGCTCAACACTTAACCATTATGTAAGAAGTGCTTTTTTAAAAGAATAATTGTGAATGTTTTTTCACTTATCAGATCCTCCAGAATCAAAAAATCATACTCTAATTCAAGTTGCTTTTCAGTTGTAAATAATTATCTTTCAGCATATGTGGTAAGTAATAAAACATTACTTAGAAATAAATTCACAACATTTATAAACCCAGAGGCTCATATTCATGATAGAGTGGGTCCTTCCTCATCTCAGTGAATCTTCCAGTAGATCACTTTAGAAATATCCTCAACTCCTCTCTCTTTTTTAATATCAGTTCTGTCTTCACAATCTATTCAGAATCTGACCACTTCTCAGCACTTCCACTGCTACTGTCCTGGTCAAAGCCAACATCATCTGTTGCCTGGATTCTGCTAACTGGCCTTTGTACTTTGGCTTTTGCCCTGCCTGCAGCCTATTCTCAATCCAGCAGCCAGAGCGACTTTTAAAAAATTTATGCCAACCCTGTCCGTCCTCTCTGCTTAATGGCTTTCCATCGGACTCCTCACAATGGCCTACAAGGCCATCCATGATCTGGCCCCTTAATTTTCTGATCTCATCTACAACAATCTTCACTCATTCCACTCTAGTCATACTGGCTGGCCTTCACAAACATATGGGGCACACACCTCAGGATCTTTGTACTTGCTGTTCCTTGTGCTTAAAATGCTCTTCGCCCAGATAGTCGCAGGTCTCAGGCCCTTATTACCTAACTCCTTTGTTCAAATAGCACTTTCTCAGTGAGGCCTTCCTCATCAACCCTATTTAAAATTACAACTTTCACAACATACACATTCCTTACCTACTATATTTTCCTTCACATTTCTTCTTACTGTCTTACTTGCTATATAATGTACCTATATTTTTTATCACCTGTTCCCCTCCCGCATTAGAATATAAGCTCTATGTCATAGAGGTCAGGAATTTTGTTTCCTTTATTTTTTGTTTTGTTTTGTTTTTGTTATTCCTCACTCAAAGATATTTTTCCATTGATTTTTAGAGAGAGTAGAGAGGGAAAGAAAGAGAGAAACATCCATGTGAGAGAAACACATCAGTTGGTTGACTCCTGCACAAGCCCCTGACCAGGGCCTGGACCGGGGAAGAGCCTGCAACCAAGGTACACGCCCTTGATGGGAATCAAATCCAGGACCCTTTGGTCTTCAGGCCAATGTTCTATACACTGAGCCAAACTGGCTAGGGCAGTGGTTCTCAACCTGTGGGTCGTGACCCCTTTGGGGGTCGAACAACCCTTTCACAGGGGTCGCCTAAGAACATCGGAAAACACATATATAATTACATGTTGTTTTGTGATTAATCACTATGCTTTAATTATGTTCAATTTGTAACAATGAAAATACATCCTGCATATCAGATACTTACATTACAATTCATAACAGTAGCAAAATTGCAGTTATGAAGTAGCAACGAAAATAATTTTATGGTTGGGGATCATCACAACATGAGGAACTGTATTAAAGGGTCATGGCATTAGGAAGGTTGAGAACCCCTGGGCTAGGGTGATTTTGTCTGTTTTATACACTGATATATCAAAAGTTCCTAGTACAGTGCTTTGCACATAGTGGGTACTCAATAAAATTTTGTTTAGTTAATTAGCAAAACCTCACTTTTTACAGTAGGGATTTTTATATGGAAACTACTTAGGCTATTGATAACTAGAGCAATTGACTTATTTTTAGTCTTAGATTGACATTGGCTTTGCAATTGCAGTGCATATTAGAAAAGGTACCTCTAATTAGCATTTTTTAGATATATGGAGAATTGCAGTTTTCATGAGTGATGAATCAGAACATTCCTGCGCATAGGTAAAAGTAGATATTTGCCGGAAGCAGTGTGTTCAGAGGAAAATTAAAAATTTCTTAACTATAGCTTATATTTAGTCAAACTAAATAAATATTTGCATGTTTTATGAACCTTTGTAAAATTCCTTTACCTGACCACAGCAATGTTTGGGGATTAAAAAATAAAACAAATCAAAATACAAAACAGGGTCATCAAAATATCAGTGTATTGCATCAGCTAGTCTCAAAATCAAAGGCAAGCCCTGGCCAGTATGGCTCAGTTGGTTGGAACATTGTCCCATGCACCGAAAGGTCAAGGGTTCGATTACTGGTCAGGGCACATACCCAGGTTTCGGGTTAGATTCCAGATCGGGATGCATACAGAGAGCAACAGGTCAATGTTTCTCTCTCACAATGTTTCTCTCTCTCTCTCTTTCTCTCGCTCTATCTCTTTCTCTGAAATCAGTAAGAACATATCCTTGGGTGAGGATTGAAAAAAAAGGCCACACACACACACACACACACACACACACACACACACAAAACAAAGATAAGCAGATTCACTTAAGCAGATTGCCACAATTGATTTAATAAATAAATCTGAATATATACTTCAGTATTTTAGAAAGGGTAAAAAGTCTTGAGATTGGTAAATCAGTGGCAACATTAGATCTTCTGATTTTAATATACATTTATTAAATTACCTAATTAAATAATGTTGTTATTTAGTTGATATTTATTTGAATGGCTTAAAGAGCTGCTTATAAAACTATCACAAATATTGAGCAAATATTCCTAAATTTTTATATTTATAGTATAACCAAGTATATTGCCAGTCAAGGCAAAAGAAAACTTACTCAGTACAAAACATGTTCCATTATGCTTGTTTGGAAGAAAATTGCTTTCTGTCTTCTACATAGCAGCAATATTATATCATTCGATTTCCTTTTGGCTGAAACGTTCCATGAATATAGGAGAAATGAGGTTTTCCTTTTTCTTTTTGTCTAAATGCTCTTATTTGAAACAAATAGTTGCACCAGGAGAGATGAAGTTTTATAAACACTTCAGATTTTATTAAGATCTGAAATCAAAGTTGGTTATAAAATAGAGGTATTTTTAGTAAAATGCAGTTAAATAATGTTAATAAAGTGTCTATTTCAGGATCAGTGTATAAGCCACAAATAATCATGATAAATTTGTGTACCCACCACCTGGGTCACTAGTACTGGTGCTCTGTGTGCCCCTCTCCGTCACCTCTTTCTCCAGAGAGGCACCTGTCATTTTGTGTCCTCCATTCATTTGCTTTTCCCAAAGCCCCACCATTTGCGTACATATCTCCAAATGATACATTATTTCATTTTGAAAACTAGAGTAGCAATCACACACTTACTTGTATGAGGAGAAAACAATACCGTCATCACTTTCGAAGGCTAGCAGGAAAAAATATGTTGAATAGAGTCTCAGGGTCATAGCCTGGCTTCAGCTCCTCTGAGCGTTTATACGAGATTTTCTCTGTAGTAATTCCTGGGAAACAGAGTTTATTAGAATTCATCCATCTGACATGGATGTAGTGTGGATCAGGTACTGTTTACACAGCTGAAGTTTGGTCAGACAGGGAAGGCTGCTCTTTAGTTTTTCTTTAACTCCTACATCCTATTTCTAGGTTTTAGGAATAAACCAAACCAGAATCTTTTGGGGTGAAATGACTGTCCACAGATGAAGAGGAGAATAAAACTTCATCAATATGTGGTCAAGACAAGCCAAACAGTACAGAAAAGTTCCCAGGTACTCTATCCTCAGACGATGACAGTGCTGCCCATGTCTGATTCTTGAGTCGTACTGCCCCACCTGGACTGGTTACCCTCATGTGTGGGACACAGCTGTCATCTGGGATTTCCTTTCCCCTCTATTGGAGTTTTAACTTCCTGTATTGCATATCTATCTTCCTCTTTCTTGGTGTAATCTCCCTTATTGGTGAAGCACATCCTCTAGTCCAGCGGTTCTCAACCTGTGGGTCACAACCCCTTTGGGTGTCGAACGACCCTTTCACAGGGGTCGCCTAAGACCATCGGAAAACACATATATAATTACATATTGTTTTTGTGATTAATCACTATGCTTTAATTATGTTCAATTTGTAACAATGAAATTGGGGGTCACCACGACATGAGGAACTGTATTAAAGGGTCGCAGCATTAGGAAGGTTGAGAACCACTGCTCTAGTCACTTCTTAAGAAAAGATACATGGGAAATAAGTTCTTTGAGACCTTGAATATATGGAAATATCTTTGTTCAACCTTCATTCATATATCTATAATAATAAAAGGGTAATATGCTAATTAGATGGGACGTCTTCCAGACATCCTTCCTGACAAAGCTGGGCCTGGAAGGAAGCCAACCCAGGTCCCAGGTGCCTGCCAGGGCCAGAGGAGAGAAGCAGCCTGGGTCCCAGGTGCTGGAGGGAAGCCGGTGCCGGCAGCCAGAGGAAGGAAAGCCTACCCTTGCACAAATTTTTGTGCATCGGGCCTCTAGTATCCTATATAATAAAAGCCCAGTGACCATAATGGCAGAACGACCAGAACAACCGCTTGACCAGTCACTGTGTGGTGCACTGACCACCTCTGGGTCCCTTTCCCCAGCTGGCAAGCTCCGATTGCCAGTGGTGAATGGGGACCCTAGGTGGATGGCAGGGGATGCGGGAGGTGTCAGGCCAAGGCCCCCAACCCACCGGTGGCCCCACACACAGAGGGCAACCTGCGGTGAGGGTGGGGCTGGCAAGCGGGCTGGAATGGCTAACCTCTCGGTCCCTCCCCGGACCGTCAGGCTCCCATCACCAGATGGGGAATAGGGAACTGGGGTGGGTGTTGGCAGGGGGCGGGACTGGCGAGTGGGTGGAATGGGCCAACCTCTTGGTCCCTCCCCCTGGCCCGTAGGCTTCGATCGCCACCAATGGCAAACAGGGAACTGGGGTGGGTGGCGGGGGATGTGGGCAGCACCAGGACAAGGCCCCTGCCCCACTGGTCACCCCACACACAAAGGGCAACCAGCGGTAGGGGTGGGGCCGGCGAGCAGGTGGGAACAGCCGACCTCTTGGTCCCTCCCCCGGTCGTCAGGCTCCTATCGCTGGGTGGGTGTTAGGGGGGGGGGGGCGGGGCCAGCTGCTGACAACTGGGGAAGATGGCCCTGATCACAGGCTAGGCCAAGGGACTGTACCTGAGCACAGTTTCGTGCACCAGGCCTCTAGTATATATATATTTAGAGAGAGAGAAACATCAATGTGAGAGAGAAGCACGGATTGGTTGACTGCGGTATGCACCCCAACCATGGATGAAACCTGCAACCTGGGTATATGCCCTGACCAGGAATCAAACCAGCGATCTTTCAGTGCATGGGACGACATTCAGCCAACTGAGCCACACTGGCCAGGGCAATCTTCATTCTTGATTGATAATTTCTGAGGACAGGATTCCACATTGGAGAGCATTTTGTCCAGAATTTTTAATGCATTTCTCTTGCTTTTTGAAAGCCTATCTTCTTGCTTCCAGAGCTGTAGTTGAGAAATCCCAAACTATTGTGTTTCTTTATCTTTTGTGTGTAACCAGCCTGTTTACATTTTTCCCTCTGAAAACTAGTAGAGTCATTTCATTGTCCAGGTGTCCTGAAATTTCACAATGGGTGACTTGTTATAAATTCATCTTCATCAGTTTTCCTCAGCTCTCAATATTTTAAAATTGATTTTCAGATGTGAAAGTGAAGCATCAGTTGGCTATCTCCTGCATGCCCCCCTACCAGGGATGGAGCCCAAGACCTGGGCATGTACCCTGAATGGGAACTGAACCAGCAACCTTTTGGTGCAGAGGATGATGCCCAGACAACTGAGCCACACCAGCGGGGGTTCTTTTAATCTGAAAATTCAAGTCCTTAAACTCTGGTAATTTTTCTTGAATTATTTTGCTGATTTCCATTTGTTCTTTTTCTGTTCCTTTGGTTTTCTAATCTTTTTTTCTGTTCTACTTCCAGGGATGCTTCCTTCAACAACTACTTCTCCTCCTCCTCCTCCTCCTCCTCCTCCTCCTCCTCCTCCTCCTCCTCCTCCTCCTCCTTCTTCTTCTTCTTCTTCTTCTTCTTCTTCTTCTTCTTCTTCTTCATCTTCTTCTTCTTCTTCTAACAAGGACTTTTTTTGTTCTCTGAGAATTACTATTCTATGACATCCTATTCTTATTTCATGGATGCTGGTATTTTTTAAATTAACTCTAAAGATATTAATGATATTTTTTCTTTTTAAAGTTTTTTCTCTCTGAATAGTCTTTGATTCTTTCAAGTTGCTTTTTTCCCCTGTTTGTATTTGTCTGTATCTTTTACATTAGAAGATTCCCTCAATAACTGTAATCCTTGATTATGTAATCCTACAATTAAGCAAGAATACTTAACCCCATGTTTAAATATGAGGGACTAAAAAAACTCATTGAATGTGATGAATATGGGGCTCATTGATTTATACCTCACTGTAGAGTAACTTGGGCGGGCAAGTTTAACTATTGAGTTAGATTCACCAGGCAAGAAACACCTAATCTCCTGCCAGGTGGATAAGTGCCCGGTTGCCAGCATTCTGGGCACTAAGTGAGGGAAGGGGATGGGGTCCTCTAATGAGTATTCAATATGCATAAACTTGATAAATCCACTGTTTGGGGCACAAAACCTATCCCCCTCAACTGTACCAGGCACTTTCAAAGTCAGAGAATAAATGATCTATCACCAACCTTGTAGAAAGAGTAATTGCTCCCCATTGGAAGAGGGGAGGTCAAACTGCTTTTACCCTGAGAATAAATTGAGTTGGTTATTAGTTTTCCTACTGATGTCTTGGGATTCAGGTTTTTTGGATATAAGTCAGTTACTATTGGTCTATTTTGGGTTCAGCTTCCAAAATTTTGATGCTGCTGTCTGTTTTCCCTGTACTTCTATAGTTTTGGTGATGTTGGAAGGAAAATGAATGCTTCTGTTTGATCTGCTATCCTAACTAATAAATTTAGGATTTTTTTTAAATTTACTTAATTTTGTGTAGTTATAAGATTATAATATTCTTAAGGTTTGAACTAAAACTTTGTCTCTTTTGTGCTATGGGTGGGAACTTTTGGGATTTGACTTTTAGAATCATCACTTAGCAAGACATATGTGTGAGGCTTGAATAACCGCTGAATTTCTTTACCTCTTTCCCAAGTCAAAGTCAGTATTCCTTGAGACTGGAACTCGCTGTAGAGAAAGATGAAGCATTCCTTCCTGGCTATGCTGGGTCCCTACTTTGGAATATCAAGAGGTGGGCCTTTTTCTCTAGAAGAACTTTTTCTCCAAAACTTACCTGTTGCCTGGCCAGTGTGGCTCAGTGTTGAGCATATACCCATGAACCGGGTGGTCACGGTTTGATTCCTGGTGAAGGCACATGGCCAGGTTGTGGTCTTGATCCCCAGGAGAGGGTATGCAGGAGGCACAGATCAATGATTCTCTCTCACTGATGTTTTTATCTCTTTCTCCCTCCCCCTTCCTCTCCCTGAAATCAATAAAAACGTATTAAAAAACAAACACTTTACCTGTTATGTTCAGAGCTATGGTTTCCTCTAGATGACATGAGTAGTAATGAATTCATAGACAAAATTAATAGAGTGACTTAACACATTGGATATGTTTGCGTGCTAAGAAAACCTTTAATGACCAATCCTATTGTTGACATTTTAGGTGTGGAAGAACACTGATGGGAGATTATTTTGATCCCATTATGTCACCCCACTTATATGTAGGTTCAGGATGTATAGGGATTCAATAAAATGTTCCTATTTGTCAATGTATCCCCAAATTTACAAATAAGAACTGAAGCTGTTTTTCCTTTATTACATTTTATCCATATATTTATATACATTTTTCTTTTTATTTATGTATTTATATTTATCTTTCTTCTATTTATATACATTGTGTTAAAAATCATTATTAAATTTGCTTTCATTGCATGCCATATAAAGAAACAGTACCAAATGTTTTTGTCGTCCCTTAGGACATGAAATTCATTATTTTTAAAAAGTGAAAGTGATTCGTTTTACAAAGCTGGGCTTTTGTGACATGCCAGAAATGGTCACGGAAATGCTATTGAAAGTCCTCACTTAGTGGCAAAAACAAATGCCCCTGCAAGGTGGCTTCTAAATATACATGAGGCACATAGTTATTAGTGACTATCTGAACAACAGCAGCTCAACTGAAGGTAATGAGGGGAAAGGGCAAGAACTTTAAAGTAGAAATTTGTGCATTTCACATTTGGATCTCAAGTGTCTATTTCTGGATTGGTCAGGAAGGAAAGTGTTTTGAGATAGGACACTTTTTTTATTCAACACATTCTAGACTTGGAAAAAGATGTACTCTTCTATTATTTTTGCCTAATTTTTTCCATTCTGTAAGATAAAGTACTAGTCTAAAAAAACTAGTAAATATTATTTTAATTACATAGGACCTAAGAAAAAATATGATTATATGAAAATACACTTATCTGTGTGTACCAGTTGTATGTTTACAGATGATTAATAGCCAAATCAAAATATAGTTTTCTCTCCCCATATTTTATAAGTAAAAACTTCCTGTAATAATCAAGAAGACTGATGTTCAAGTTATTCCAAAGAATATAAAAATTGAAAACTGAAATAATAACTAATTATCTATAAATTGGTCTTACTCACCTGTACATTATTTTACTGTTCAAAGACATTTATAGACAACCTCCAATAAAAGAAAATGTGTGTCAGGTGGCAAACACAAATTTAAGTTGAGTTAGACAAACAATGAATTACTAAATACTTCCACTTTTTATGAGCCAGGTACTTTTCTAGGAGCTGGGAATTCAGTGGGATCAAGATAGAAACCATGACCTCCAGGAAATCCCCTTTCAGGGAGAGAAGGCAGAATTCTTAGGACCCCTCCCTCCCCTCATTAGTTAGATCACTCTTCACTGAGCACATACTTATTGTCAGGCCCATTGTGTGCCCTATGGGTGCCAAGATTAAAGACATAGTCTTTACCTTCAGAGAGTTCACTTCCGTATGGTTGAGCCAGAAACAATATAGTAGTTTAAAGGGCTGTGACTGAAGACCTTTAACAATCTCCAGATCCTCTAATTGTACTCTAATTTATGATTTCATCAAATTCTTCATCTGTAAAATGGGAATAATGTAACTTTATTTATAGCATTGTTGTGAGCAGTAAATAACATCATGTAGCAATGTGGACCCTGGGTGGTCAGTCTCCTGACTGGCTCAGTGACTCTATCTCAGCAGTAACAATCCTATTTCATGCCTCAGCAGACTGACAAATTACTACATGTCCTGGAGTTTCAGGGCCACTGGTGATATTTAAAACTTCAAATGTTAAATTGTGGGATGTGGAATCCACGTGGTAAATACTATGTTTGGGGTAAAAGCAGGTTGTCATGATGGTACACAGAAAGGACAGTTGAGTGAGGATGAGGGTGGGTGCAGGGAATCCTTAGGTGAGATCTGAGGCTGTTAGTCTGAGGGTGGAGAAAAGAACTGGCATTTGAAGCAGAAGACATTGAACAAGTAGGTGGAGGTCAGAGAGGGGAGCCTGGTGCTTTAGAGGAGTCATGGTATTTCAGTACAACTTGAGCCTGAGCCGGGATTTGAAGCCATTTTTGTGCTATAGCCCTCTTTGTCCACTGACAAATCCAATGAATCCTTCCAGGGAGGAATGTTTTTATATGTATAAAGTAGGAAACAATAATTGCAGTACAGTGATCAGAATATTTAAAATATAAGTGAAATGTGTGTATTTATTTTTATTAAAAATTAGAGGCCCGGTGCATGAAATTTGTGCACGGGTGTGGTCCCTAGGCCTGAGTGGTGATCGAAGTGTGAGCATCTGGCGTGGAAAGGCAGGTCCCAACTGACCTCTGGGCCCTGGGTAGCACCTGGGCCCCCGGGCCCCCGCGCACCTCCACTGCTTGAGTCACGGTGCCCAAGTCCCCACTCGAAGATGTGGTGAGCACAGCCGGACGCT
The DNA here is from genome assembly GCF_000147115.1 of Myotis lucifugus. Classification (NCBI taxonomy): domain Eukaryota; kingdom Metazoa; phylum Chordata; class Mammalia; order Chiroptera; family Vespertilionidae; genus Myotis; species Myotis lucifugus. The sequence continues at coordinate 19,467,899 of NW_005871049.1, read as the reverse complement.
GTGGGGTGGGGCACAGTGTGGGCGTCTGGGCTGCCCAGTGGTGCTGCATGGAAGTCGGGCGGGCAGTGCGCTCTCTCCCGACCAGCCTCGCAGACCGGCTCCTGCGCAAACCCATGGGGAGCCCAACCAGCCCCTGCAGTCCCCGTGGCTGTGGTCCAGCTCACCCGGAAGAGGCCACATGGGTGCGGGGTGGGCTCCGCATGGGCAACCAGCACCTGAGCACGGGGGCTTCAGGAGCCCTGGTGTCCTGGGGGAGGGTAGCAGGGGGAGTGAGAGCAAGCTCGGCGGATACCCCGCATTCTCACAGCACCTCCGTCCCCATTACCCCTGCCCCCAGGTAGCCGGCAAGAGGTCACAGCCCCCTGCCTGGGTGCCGTGGGAGGTTGGTTGCTGCCACTCACCCCCAGTTTGTCGTCCCAGCCCAGAGCCCAGTCCTGGTCGGGCGATCAGGGCCTGCTGGTTGCTGGTTGCCATCTGCAGGGTGATCGGTTGGGGCCGGGCCCCCTGCCTGGCTCCCTCAGTGCCTGGGAGTGGGGTGATGGCCCTCCCCCCTGCCGCCGCCACTGGTCACCATTCGCGGGGCTATTGGTGGGCTGATCAAGCCCCAGCTTACACCTGCCTTGGCCTGGTACCACCCGCTCACTTGCTCCACCATCCCACTGCGGTCCTGCTCTCGTTGGGGCCCATTGGAGCCGGCAGCACCTCCACTGCCACTTGCTTCCAGCGCCATGTCGCCGACACCTGCCATGTTCCACGCCACCCCCTGGTGGTCAGCACACATCATAGCGAGTGGTCGAACTCCCAGTCGAACAATTTGCATATTAGGCTTTTATTATATAGCAATTATTATTATATATTGATTTCAGAGAGAAGAAGGGAGAGGGAGAGGGAGAAGAAACATCAATGATGAGAATAATCAATAGGTAGCTTCCTGCACACCCCCCACTGGGGATCAAGCCCACAACTGGGGCATGTGCCCTGATTAGGAATGAACCATTGGAGCTCCAGTGGCGCAATCGGTTAGCGCGCGGTACTTATAAGGAATGAACCATGACCTCCTGCATCATGAATTGATGCTCAACCACTGAGCAACACTGGCTGGGCTGTATGTATTTCTTTAGTAATCTATATAAGGTCTAGCAGTAGGTGTAATAGCTACTATGATTTCACTAGTGATGAAGATAAACAATATTTGAGATGTCTATAATAACTGGAAGGTATTATGAAAATATCTGATTTCCATTGGTTATACTAGTAAAATCACTGATATCGTTAATAGTACTGTGGTTGATTGCCTACTTTTATAACTAGAGGAATTCCTAAATTTCAATGAGAGATCAGTAAAAATTAAGATTCTCCCCCACCTCCCCCAAATCCAAGGTCAGTCTATTATAGACCCAAGTTATATGCCCTTGGTTTTAGGCTGTAGCTTCTAAACAAAGTGCCCCATCTTCAGTCAGATCCTGATTTGGGAATGCTCAAATCTGATCAAGCCATTCCCCTCCTTAAAACTCTGCATTGGTTCACCTGGGCCTTTAGGATTAAGTCTGTTATTGCAACTTACAAATCCCTTCCATATGGGTCTCTCTTCATTCCCTTTCTCCTGTTCTCTTTCCCAGCCAAACAGAACTTTTCAAACACAGTCCTCTCTTGCCTTCTAATTATGAGGGCATTTACTACTAATGCCCCATTGGTTAAGAAAAACACTAAGTTATAAAGTTTGTGTGATTCTTAAAGAAAAATTGTTTTCCTCTTGTATTATAGGTTTATTATACTATAAATATTAAAATTTTCTTTATAAAGTGATTGCCAAATCCTTTACTCATTTGATCCTCAAAACAGTCCTATTTGGTAGGTATCATTAGCCCTGTTTTACAGATGAAATTGAAACTCAGAGGCATTAAATAAGAATGTAGGAAACTGTCCTCAAATAGAATTAAACTCTCTCTTTTTTTTTCATTATTTGAAATGAAGTCTTTAGGGAACTGCAGGAAGAATGTTTATTTAAGTATACTCTTTCTTTTGGTTTTTACTAAATGGGGAAGCAAAATACCAGCACTTAAATTGTATGGACTCACAGGAGACTCGTTTTCTTTCTTGTCAAAGTGACCCAGCAGTTGGTTTAGGTGCTTGGGGACATAATAACTCTTTCAACCCAAGAGGGTACAATAGAGTCTGTAATGCTGGTAAGAATAATGCAGCTCTCTAAAGCTCTGTCTACATGGCAGTTCTAAAATGGTTAAAAAGTGGAAAATGTATTTGTAGTTGTTCACAGTCCTCAAATTCCATTTCAGTGTTGGGAAATCCAAAGACTGATGTTATTTTGTATGTTCCTTTTTTTTTTCTTTCTAAAACTGGGTAATCAGTCATCTTCAGGCAGTCAAACCAGTTTGATGGGTACCCCTCCCACTTCCCCCATCAGAAACTGGCTTCAGACCTTAGTGCTCTTTGGCTGATGGTTAAAGTTGGACCAACAGGTGTAGCAGTGAAAAAAAAAACACACAAAAAACTTTGCAAACTACACAGAGAGATTTTGTAAATAGAAATAAAGGCTGTGTAAACATAGCACCTGCACTTTCTCCACTTTCCATTGCACAGTAGACAACTCACAATCCACAAAATAGAGGTTATTTAGAAAGTGGAGGGGGAATGGTGAGGGTGTCTGGCTGCTCCGGTTTTGTTCAAAACATCTTCTGGTCAAAACTTTTTATTCAAATAGCTTACATGTGGGAACCCCGAAGAATTTTCAGTGATAAGAAGGTCACCAAGACAATAGGTGAGAACTCATTTTATTACAAAGGAAGGCAGCATAATTCTTTGTCGACACAGGAGGAAAAGGATCTGGCAAGGTTGGAAACTAGTGCAGGTTATGAACAGTGGGGTGTACTAGAAGAGGGTTTAAGATGAAGGGGCTGTTGTATTAGGCAAGATGGAGTTCAGTAACTCTAGTCATCTTCCTAGATGCCACATGAACTTTGCCTAGCCTTCTCTCCATTTATTACCTACAAAAAAAGTGGCAGAGAGGAAGTAGGCAACAGTAGGAGCTGAGCAGGCATAGCAGGAGTTTGTACCAGTTTGTTGTGTTTAGTATTAGATTCTTTTTGATATATTTAAACAGATTAGTACTTTTGATGTGATTTGGAAGAATTTTATCTGAGATTCTGATTCTGAAAAACTCATTTGAATTTGTTTTGCCTCATGGATTCCTAATGGTTTGAGTGAGCAAAGAAGAATCTGTTGCCAAGAATTACTTCTTTTGGCTCTGGCCCGTTTGGCTCAGTGGATAGAACGTTGGCCTGCAGACCAAAGGGTCCTGGGTTCGATTCCGGTCAAGGGCATGTACCTCCGTTGCAGTTCCTCCCTGGCCAGGGCCCTGTTCAGGGCATGTGCAGGAGATAACAAATCAATGTGTTTCTCTCACATTGATGTTACTCTCTGTCTTTTCCTCTCTCTTCCGCTCTCTCTAAAAATCAATGGAAAAATATCCTCGGGTGAGGATTAAAAAAAAAATTATCTCTTTTGGTCCAAGAAACTAATGGAATTTGTGACTGAGTTAAGGATTATATGGGTGTCCCAAATGTTAACCAGACTAGCTGGTAAATAGAATAGTAAATAGCTAACTTGGTCAGAAAAACTTTTATATAATTTTTACAAAATTAAAAATATAGTCATTTAACAACATACACTTTAATTATTGTAATAATGGCTTACATTTATTAAGCACTAATTACTTTTGGTTGCCATGCTAAGTACTTCATCTGTAACCCTTACAAAGGGTAATATTATCATAATAATTTTATAGATAAGGAAACTGAAACTTTAATAATTTGTTCAATAATTTCTCAAGAGCACACAGCCAGTAAGTCATGAACATAGAATTTAAGCCAGATGTGTTATGTGTCAAAATCTATGCTCTTACCTACTACACAATTTTATGATGTTTATAATAGCAAAACATTGGAAACAACTTAAATTTAAACAAAAAAAAGATTAGTTAAATTATGGTCTGATCAATACTGTAATAATATACAGTAATTAAAGTTATGTTTAACAGCCTATTTAGAGACAACAGTATGGTGGTTACCAGATAGTAAAGGGTAAGGGGATAAAATTTATGGTGACAGAAGGAGATTTGACGGTGGGTGGTAAACACACATGCAATATATAGAAGATGTATTATAGAATTGTATACTTGGAACCTATATAATTTTATTAGCCAATGTCACCCCAATAAATTTAATTTAAAAAGTCTATTTAGTGATATGGAAAATGATATATTGCTAAGTGAAATAAAAGCAGGCTATATAAACAGTATATTGAGATATTGAGGATGATGTCCATTTTGTTATATATATATATATCCTGTATAATAAAGAGGTAATATGCAAATTGACCATCACACCCTCACACAAGATGGCCACCCCCATGTGGTCACAAAATGGCCACCACAAGATGGCCATCAGGGGAGAGCAGTTGTGGGTGACCAGGCCTGCAGGGGAGGGCAGTTGGAGGGGACTAGGCCTGCAGGGGAGGGCAGTTGGAGGGGACTAGGCCTGCAGGGGAGGGCAGTTGGGCAACCAGGCCAGCAGGGGAGGGCTGTTGGGGGTGACCAGGCCTGCAGGGAAGGGCACTTAGGGGTGACCAGGCCAGCAGGGGAGGGCACTTAGGGGTGACCAGGCCAGCAGGGAAGGGCAGTTGTGGCGATCAGGCCTCCGGGGAAGGGCAGTTGTGGCGATCATGCCAGCAGGGGAGGGCTGTTGGGGGCAACTAGGCTGGCAGGGGAGGGCAGTTGGGGGTGACCAGGCCTGCAGGGGAGTGGTAAGGAGGTGATAGGCTGGCAGGCAGAAGCGGTTAGGGGCAATCAGGCAGGCAGGCAGGTAACATCCCTCTCACAATCCACAGGGATCAGGCCTAAACTGGCAGTCGGACATCCCCCGAGAGGTTCCAGATTAGAGAGGGTGCAGGCTGGGCTGAGGGACACGCCCGCGCCCCCCATGCATGAATTTTGTGTCCCGGGCCTCTAATATTTAGAGAGAGAGAGAGAGAGAATCACTGGGTGTTGCAATTATGAGTGTATATATTTATTTTTTACTTTTGAACTTTTCTACATTTCCCAAACTCTCTACAATTCACATGCATTACTTTTCTAATTATGTAAGACCCTTCAATGTTATTTAAAGTAGAAGAGAGAAATACAGTACAGAGTAACAAATATACCATCATTAATTTTGTGACAGATAACTGGAATTGTATGGGGAAAGAAGGGTGAGGAGAACTTAACGTATCAATGTAGCTGTGATACAAATGCAATTTCTTTCACAGGTGCAGCCACCAGTGCAGATATGTCTCATAATTTTCCATTAGCCAATATCTTATGAACCAGGGCCATGAGTAAGCGCAGTCATATCCTGATCGTTTTCCTCCTTCTTGAGTCGCTTTCCTCCCTTGGCTTCTGTGCCTCCCCCCTCCGACTTTCCATCTACAAGTCATTGGCCTCACTTTCTCAACCCCCTTTGATGGTTCCTTCTCTTCCCCTCACCTCCCTTTACATTTCAAAGAGCCCCAGACTTGGCCTTGACTCTCCTCTTCAACATCTACCCCAGATGAAAAAAAGAAAATTAAATTCCTTCAGGAGCCAGGCTAATAACAAGTCAGTGAAGCAACTCCTTGATTTCACAATCCCCCTGGCCCAATGTTAGCCATCTCCACCCCAGTAAATAGCATATCTACCAACTGCTCAAGTCAAAAATTTAGAAGCCATCTTTTATTGTTCCTTTTTCCTCATCTTCACCTCTTCACATCCCATACATCAGCAAGTCCTGTTGGTTCTAACCAACAATATATATGTAAAATCTTAAATCCTTTTCTTTCCCCCCTTTAGCCTCCATATTGCATAGGCTATTTATAGGCTATTTCAGGTTTACCTTAAATGGTCTTTTTGCTTTTATTCTTGCCTGACCATCATCCATTCTTCACACACAGCCAGTTGTACTAATCTTTGGATTTGGAATTGAAAACTCAGATGTGGCTCTAGTATTCTTCCATTCTTCCTATTGAAAAAGTAAAATATGCCTAGCTTGTCTGAATGATCAGAATTCAGAATTAATTTATTAGCACTAAAAAAAAGTGAATTCACTTTGGCTTCCTAGCAGCCAAATATTTGGGAACCTAAAACACACACACACACACACACAAAATTTGTTTGCTCACTTGTTCTCTAACTTTGTACATTACCACCTTTAGTGGTTTAAAACAACACATATTTATTACCACCTTGGTTAATAATGGTTGATGGAGAATTGATTAAAAGGAAAATTCTATTCTATTCTTAATTCTCATCCACCTGTAAAGAACAAACCAGAAAGACTGAAGTAAATGTGCATTATAGTCTGAGGGTGGCTTAGCAAATTTGTTTCCACTTAAGTTAGTCTTACCTCATTTTCCCAGGACTTCAGTAGTTTCTTTTTTTTTTTTTTCCTTCTAAGCTTCTACAACTATGACTCATAGAACTAGAACTAGATCAGTTCTGCCATGTGTTACTTTCTATATTAGTTTTTTTTCAACTGGTTAAAATGACATAAGCAAAATACATTTTGTTTTTTTTTTTAAAGCTTAAACACAAAGTTAAACTGTCTAACAATTTCCCATTAAGAGAAATTGGATTTAGCAGAGGAGTAAAGCCATTCTAATTTTTACTATATAATATAATTTTCCCATAGTTGCTGATTACAGAATTTCCAGTAATCTCATTTAGATCTTGGAAATTAGGGTATATTTTCCTAAATGGTCATTTCTTGTTTACTAACCATATTTTACTTTAGAAATAAACCATTTTGAAGTTGACACTGTTTCTGTGGTGCCCTTAACATGAGATCTAGCATTTCTTTTATTTTTCTTCTTTACAAAGAACTCTCAGTTCTTCTTCCTTCTGATTTAGAAGACTGTTGCTTTTGGAATAGAAATATATAGTCCAGATTGTCAAAGTTTAGGGATTCTCTAGTTTGTTCCCAATAATCTAAATGAGTGACACTAAAATCTTTATGCAAGTTATTTTTATTAACATTAACCTTATTGTTATATATGTGTCATCAAAGGAGTATTATGAAATCAAACAAAAGTAAGTTAGTTCATTGGTTATAAACCTTGCCCTTGCATTGGAATTACCTAGGAAGCTGTAAAGAAATATTGATGCCTGAGTCGTACTCAAGGTTCTGATTTAATTGGCCTGGGCGTTGGGATTTATAAAAGGTTCCAGGTTATTCTAAAGTAAGGCCAAGGTTAAAATCCATAGAATTAGGCATTACAGCTCCAAGATATCATTTTCTATACTTGAGACTAGCTGCATGTATGAAAAAGGTGGCAATATAGTCCTTTTTTTTTTAGTGGTTTAAAACAACACATATTTATTATTTTACAGTTCTAGAGGTCAGAAGTTCAAAATGGGATGGACTGGTACTGACAGGACTGCATTCCTTCTGGAGACTATAGGTGAAACTGGTTACCTATTCCACCTTCTCCACTAGAGGCTGCATGAACTCCTTGGCCTGTGGCCACTTTCTCTCTCTTCAAAGCCATCAGTGTAGCACCTTCAAATCTCTCACTGACTCTAACCTTTCTGCCTCTGTCTTTCACTTATAAGGACCCTGTGATTACTTCCAATGGACCTATATAATCCAGGGTAATCTCCCACCTCAAGATCCTCAATTTATCATCTGCAAAGTCCTTTTTCCATGTGAGATAACATAGCCACAGGTTCCGGGGGTTAGGATGGGGATATCTTTGGGGCTGATGAGGGGGGTATGCTGCTGCTTACGACAAGACCCATAGTCTGTAGTTGTTTTCCTCTCCTAACTCGACACTGTCCCTGATGCACTTTCTCATTCTGGTGGATGACACCACATTTGTATCTCCAATTCCAGCTGTAACTATTCATTGGGCATTTCCCCTTTGATGTCCCACAGACTTTGGAACCTGTGCTTCTCACCTTTAGGTCTTTGTACACTCGCTGTCTTGGTTTAAACACCCTTTTCTCCTGTCACACTGTCTTCTTTTTCCTTTAAGAGTCAAGGCATTCCCATCTCCAGGAAGCTTTCTTACTTTTTAAAAATATTGATATAATTGACGTTTAACATCGTGTAAGTTTAGGTGTGCAACCTGTTGATTTGATATTTATATAAGTACAATATGATTACCACCTCTATCATGTCACATAATTATCATTATTATTACTAGAGGCCCGGTGCATGAAATTCATGCACGGGGGGGGTGGGGGGGGGCGGGGGGGTGTCCCTCAGCCCAGCCTGCACCCTCTCCAATCCGGGACCCCTCGGGGGATGTCCAACTGCTGGGAATTGGGCCTAAACCAGCAGTTGGACATCCCTCTCACAATCTGGGACTGCTGGCTCCCAACTGCTCGCCTGCCTTCCAGCCTGATCACTCCCTAACCACTCCCCTGCCATCCTGATTGACACCTAACTGCTCCCCTGCCAGCCTGGCCGCCCCCAACTGCCCTCCCCCTGCCTGCATCTTGTGGTGGCCATCTTGTGTGAGGGTGTGATGGTCAATTTGCATATTACCTCTTTATTATATAGGATTATTTTGTGGTGGACATTTTAAAGTTTATAATCCAGTATTGTTGATTATAATCACTATGCTGTGCATGAAAGCTCCAGGACTTACTTATCTGCTAGTTGCAAATTTGTACCCTTAGATGATGTCTTCCCAATTCTTCCACCCTGTCTCCCACCCTCTACATCACAGTAGTCATCTTTCTCTCTCTACTTGGAGTAATAGCAAGCACTTCAGAGTTCAAACCCCAGAAGGTGAGGGCTCGAAAAAGTAATTTATTTTCCTGTCTGCTTGAAGTCAGTCTCCCAGTGTCTCATTTCTTATGTGAAATACCCTGTCGATGACTGAAATGATAATCTACCACTTTTAGGGGACACACTGAACTTTCAAGAGACATCACCTGGACAAGTAATTCAGAATTTAGCTGATAATGTTGGTAGTTGGTATGCACTTATTATATAGACTAGAGGCCTAGTGCAGAGATTCGTGCACTGGTGGGGTCCCTTGGCCTGGCCTGCTGGGATCAGTGGACCTCCGTGCACCACAGCCCAGCCTTACCCGCCAGCTCCTAGGGCTCCAGCCCGCTGTCGGCATTGATCCCACACAGCATGAAGTAGTGCGTGAAGTGGCCGGCAGCCAGAGAGGAGCCCGAGCCCGGGCTGGGTGCTGTGCTGCTCCCGCTTATCTGGGTCCCGCTGTGCCTGCCCCTCAGGCCCCCCGCCATTGCTCAGGCTTGCAGGGGGAGTGTCCGTGGGAGAGGCTCGCGCCACCGCAGCTGAGCTTGACAGCTGTGAGCCCAGTGTCTGGCACCCGTCTGTCAGCTGAGCGGCACTCCCACTGTGGGAGTGCACTGACCACCAGGGGGCAGCTCCTGTGTTGAGTGTCTACCCCCTGGTGGTCAGTACATGTCATAGCTGCCAGCCAGTCATCCAGTTGCTTAGGCTTTTATATATATAGATAGATTGCAATTGGGGATAGGGTGGTGATACATTTCATTTAAGTCTCATGACAATTACTCTTTTACCATCATAAGAGAACACTGCAAATGAACTACCTATTTACATACTACTTAAAAACAAAATAGAGATGGGAAAACAGAAAAGACAAATCAAAAAACTTAGTCTATCTTCATGTCAACTGAAATAGTTCATTAATATTTTTATGTATTAAAAGTATGCTTTGGCTAGCATACTTGCTGAAAGTGAAGAGATGTTGCCCTTTTCAGAGTCTCTACCCCTATTGTGACATATCAAAAGAAAAAAAGAACTTAAGTGCCTAATATGTAAAAAATGGGTAAAGATCGTTTTGAACTTCTAGATTTTGAACAACCATATGAACTTTTATCTTAAACTTTTGAGCTTCCAACTGCAAGAGTAGACAATGTCTTTTCCTCTTAAATTTTAAAAATTCCCAGAGTCTAATGCCCAATAAAAGTTATTTTATTATTTTTTAATGTTTTTATTGATTTCAGAGAGGAAGGGAGAGGGAGATAGAAACATCAATGAGGAGAGAAAATCATTGATCGGCTGCCTCCTGCATGCCCCCTTCTGGGGATTGAGCCTGCAACCCGGGCATGTGCCCTTGACCAGAATCGAACCTGGGACTCTTCAGTCTGCAGGCCAATGCTCTATCCACTGAGCCAAACCAGCCAGGGCCAATAAAAGTTATTGATAAATGTAACAAACATTTAAAATTTTATTTATCATTAGTAAAATTTAATGACTAGTAAAAGCAATGTTTGACTTTCTCACAAGGAGAGTGCCGCAAGCCAGGACTATGAGTTTCCAGCCTGTGATATCGTAAGCCGTGCTAAATAACAATTTGAAGAAAACTCCCCATTCATGGATATACATCTAGGTGCATAGCAAATCATGTAATCCATATCCTAGGAAAATGTCAAGAAGTTACAATTCAGCGGGTTGCTTGTTCTTTTTAGTAGAAAATCCCATCTACTTTTGTTATAAAAAATTTCTTTTCTTTGTATTATAGGTAAGGGTTTTTAGATTCATAATCTTGATTTCTCCATAAAATCACATTCTCTTTGCTTGAGTTCCTCTGAGTTATGCACAAGTCTTCCTGCTCTGAACCCACTGTTGTGTTTTTCTGTTATGGTTTCAATGTATGCTGAAGACAGGTAAAATTATGAAAGCCCTTTAGTCCTTAATTTTGTCAAGATGGTGATGTCAGAGAGAGATACAAATTAGATAGTGATAGAAAACTTAAGCCTGGATTTACAGGAGGCTTATTTTTCCTTCCTCTCTTTTAAAATATATTTTTATTGATTCCAGAGAGAGGAAGGGAGAGGGATAGATAGAAAGGTGGATGAGAGAGAATCATCCACTGGCTGTTCCCCTACACATCCCCTCCCCAAGGACCCAGCCCGCAAACCCCAGCACGTACTGGGAATGGAACCTCGACCTCCTGGTTCACGGGCTGAAACTCAACCATTGAGTCACACTGACTGGCTTTTCTTCTTTCTTTTCCTGTTTGTGTAGTAGCTGAGTGTGTGATAGAGGGATACAAGGAAGGCAGTCTGATAAACACATCTGCTGATAGTTCATATGAAGGCTTTTTTCCTAGAAATCTAGTCAAAATTTTAACAAATGGTAAAACTGCTTTTCATTTTAAGATCACCATATAGACAAAGATCTTCCTTCTTAACTGATAGTAGTTGTATAGACTCAAGCAAGGGCTTTCAGGCCAGAAAAATTAAAGCAAGTTAGAGTTTTAACTCAATCCAAATAATATGTATCGAGTACCTACAATGTTCAGAGTATTGTGCCAGGAAGGAGCTTAACAGTTGATAGACCATTACACCTTGAAGCACTTTCATGGTTCTATTCTTTTTTTTTTTAAAAAAATAGATTTTATTGATTTTTTACAGAGAGGAAGGGAGAGGGATAGAGAGTTAGAAATATCGATGAGAGAGAAACATCGGTCAGCTGCCTCCTGCACACCCCCTACTGGGGTTATGCCCGCCACCAAGGTACATGCCCTTGACCGGAATCGAACCTGGGACCCTTGAGTCTGCAGGCCGACGCTCTATCCACCGAGCCAAACCGGTTAGGGCGGTTCTATTCTTTACACTTAATGGTTGACAATATGTGTGATTGCCTTCGGTCCCCTTTTGTTTCACCAGAAGTGTTAATAGTGAGCTGGCAAATCCATGACAGACACAAACCTTAGCCCTAGATCATTTAGATTGAATAATTGTGACCACACTGTATTTAGGGCATTCTCACTATCATCTGTCCCTTCTTAATGGAGAACATTTATTTATTTAACAAATACTTTACAGTCCTGATAAACCCAACATATTAACACTAGAGGCCCAGTGAACGAAATTCATGCACGAGTAGGGTCCTAGGCCTGGCTGGTGATCAGGGCCGATCTGTGGGGCAACTGGCAGGGTGATGGGGGGCCCCCTGCTGGCACCCACTTTGGCCAGCCTGGCCCTGCCCCCCCTGGCTCCACCCCCCCATGGTCCTGCCACTGCTGCCAGTTGCCTCCCTCTCGGGGGCCAGATGCTCAACGCAAAAGCTGTCCCTCGTTGACTTGCTGCTGGTCACCTCCCTCTGGGGGGCAACCAGTGGGGTGATCAGGGGGAGGGGAGGGCCCGCTGGCACCTGCCTTGCCTGGTCATAGCGACTGGTCATTCCGAGGTTCAGTCGATTTGCACATTAGGCTTTTATTATATAGGAGGATACTCAAGGTTAGACTATTTGCTCAAATCTGAGAAAGCAAAATGCTATTAGAAGCCTTCCATTGTTTAGTGCCTCTCTCCCTCCCACCCTACAGAAACGTTAAAAGTCACACCACACTCCCTAGTCCAGACTTAGTCATTTCACCACCGGAACTATAAACCTGGGGTGTTTAAAATAGCTTTTTCAGCGATTTAAGAATGGCAAGCCACTAATGTTGCCTCTTACCCTGGAGATGCACGAGTCACTAATTCAGATCACGAGAAAATGTTTACCTCATCTTCGGAGTATTTAAACCCACTTATGGAAGACAAATCTTCAACACACATTTGCAATCACATGAGATTTGGTGCAGCTGAACTCATTTTAGTATTTTTAAAAAGGTAACACTTGCCGAAACCGGTTTGGCTCAGTGGATAGAGCATCGGCCTGCGGACTGGGGGGTTCCGGGTTCGATTCCGGTCAAGGGCATGTACCTTGGTTGTGGGCACATCCTCAGTGGGAGATGTGCAGGAGGCGGCTGATCGATGTTTCTCTCTCATCGATGTTTCTAACTCTCTATCTCTCTCCCTTCCTCTCTGTAAAAAAATCAATAAAATATATTTAAAAAAAATAAATAAAAAGGTAACACTTGTCTCAACATTCTTGGGCTTATCTTTTCTTACTTGCCTCCCTTCTCCCAAATTTCCATGTGATAGTTAAAATTCAGTTTCCTTTTCAAGCCCATCTCAACTATCCCTCTCTAGGAAACTATTTAATCTTTCAGATCAACATACACTAATTTTTTTTTCTTCTGACTCCTCCACAGTACTTTCTTTTGTTTGACCCTCACTTTTTGCTTCTCTTTCATATTAGGGAATTGCCAGTATTGTAAACATTATTATTATTATTTTTTTAAAGGCCTTATGACTTTAAAGAATCATAAGGGTGAAAAACCACTTTCCTGTTTGGTTTTCACTGATACACGAGGAAGAATGCTTTGCTGTGAATTGTGGGAGTGCAGGGGAAGGGCACAGGTGATGATGACCTGGGCTGGTTTCAATCCTAATATAATTTGTCTTTTAAAGTAATCCGAGGAGGAGGAGCATCTAACTTTCACACTGGAAAATCACTAGAGGGAAAAACAAACAAACAAACCCCTTCAGAGACGTGCAGGCAAAGTTCACCCCGCCTGCACGATGCCTGAAGCAGCTGCCCCGGGAATCCTCGCTGCCTTAGAATGTGGGAGAGGTCTGGCGCGGCGGCAGCTGCACAGCAAGGCTTCTTCCCCATTCCTCGTGGGCACGACCCCCCGCCCACCCACCTCCCAAACGGTGGCAGCTGCCGGGGGCATCTCAAGGAAAAGCGGCGGGGGCGGCGGGGCGGGCAACAGCTAATTTAAGCGGGCGTGGGGCTTCTCCGCCTCCCGAAGGATAGGAGCAACAGACTCCACTGGCTTCAGTCGTCACCCTCTCCCGGGGCCCGCCGCGGTTTCCCAAGGGTGGTCCTTTCTCCAGGCCCAACCCGGGCCACCTGGGCACGTGTGGGTGGGGCTCCCCCGGCCACAGGCAGCAAGAGGCGGTCAGGGACTCCGGGCTCGGCACCTCCCCAGGTCCAGGGGCTGGGAGGGGAGACGCGGGAAGAACCCGGCTCCTAGAGGAGAAAGGCCTTCCCGCCGCCGGCCAGGGCACACCCTGTGCTGCGTGAGCAGCGCGCCCACTTGGGGCGTGTGTCTCACGCGGCCCGGGGAGCAAGTCCCGCCGCCCAGCACCCCCGCCCTCCCCCAGACCCCCTCGGCCGCCGGCGCGTCCCCACCCGCCTCTGACCGCGCACGCGCAACGCCGCGCCAGGCAGCCTCGGCGCTGTCATGGCGGCGGGGAGCGGCGCCAGCGCGCACGGGGACGGCCGCGCGAGCCGAGGCGGGGCTGGCTGTGCGAGTAGCATCCTCACGGGCGCCAGCAGCCTGGGTCCCCGCGGCCGGAGCGCCAGCGGCGGCTCGTTTTGCAAAGGCTGACCGTAGGGGTGGGGCGGACCAGGAAGCCACGGAGTTCTGTGCAGCCGCGGACTCCCGGGAAGCGGACTAGAGGGAAACTTGGAGGCTGCGACCAGGTGCACTGACCTCTCTCTCTCTCCCCCGCGTCTCCCTCCTCGCGGTCTCGGCCAGGCCTCCCCCCCCTTCTGGCCGCCACACACCTGCCCTCCTCTCCTCCGTGGACCTCAGGTGCCCGAGAGGTGCGCCACTCCTCCCCCTGGCTGAGCGTGGAGAGGAATCACCGCCCCCTTCCCCCGCCTTTTCCTGCCCGGATCTCCGCCGCCACCTCGTCTCGCGGCTCCCCGGCGGGGGCGAGTTCGGGTCCGGAGGATCTGGGTGAGGAGTAACTTTCCGCCTCGGTGGGAGCTCGGGGCCCCGTCCTTCCCTCCGGCCCCCCGCCCTGCCCCTCGCCCAGCGCCAGTTTCCCTTTCGGTGCACCTGTGAGGAGAGGTTGCCCGGCGCCGGGAACCTGCGAGGGGGGGAGGCGGAACCTGTGCGGGAGCCGCCCGCGCCCGCCTCCCCTCCGCAGCCCGCTCGCTCCTCGAGTCGGGGAGCAGCGGGCGGCTGCTGGTGGGGCCCCTTCCTAACTTACGGGACGCGCAATAGGAATCCCCCTTCTCCCCCCTAAAACACCCTAAAACAAAACCTAGCCTATTTAACGCTTATCTCATCTTCCAATAGGGTTTGGCGTTGTTGTCAGCCTCGGGGCGAGAGATTGGACAACTATTCTCCAAGAGGAGGAGGGCGACGCCAAGGACTTTCCACTTCCACTGCTTTTGGGGGTTCTCCGCAACTTGGGGGAGCGGCCCCCCCTCTCGGTTTTTGCGTGGCGTGTGCTCCTTACACACCATCGCCGTCCTGTAAGTGACTCGAGCCTCTCGGGAACCGGCCATGGCCAGTGAAGACGCCAAGGTCCCTTCCCCGCCACCAACAGGTGATGACGGGGGCGGCGGAGGGAGAGGAGAAGGAACCTCCGCCGGAGAGGAGGGTGCCCTGTCCCTGGCCCCCGGGCTCCCCATCAGGGGCATCCGCATGAAATTTGCCGTGTTGACCGGGCTGGTTGAAGTTGGAGAAGTCTCCAACAGGGATATCGTCGAGACTGTCTTTAACCTGGTGAGTAGAGACCCTGTTTTAAAAGCATAGACACTTTTCATCGCGTGGAGGAACCAGCAGTTCAAGAGGGAGAGCCCTGTGCCTCACTGGGGCTGAGGATGGCTTTTTCCATGGGTAGCGGCACAAAATTCTGCTGACCTCAATGAGGCACTGCCTTGTCCCTTTCGATGTAAGGAAGGTGATGCAAAATGAAGATGCTCCCGCTCACTTTTGTACTAAGAAAGTAAATGTTGCTAATGGAAATGTTTTGGGGGCTTTCCAGAGGAGTTCTATTCTATACATTTTTTTTGGGGGGGGGGGAAGAGATATATAAGTACGTTTGCATTTCTCTTGGACATTTCGAATAAGTTCTTGTGACCTCTTTTTGGACTCGAGAAGTCATGTAAGTGGTAGGGCTGCCTTTTGAGTCTGCCGAAGTTATAGTTTGCTGTAAGTTTTGAACACAAAATTTTGTTCATAGGGTTGATGAAAGATAAATTTGCTGCAAAGTTAGCATTTATTTTCAATTTTGACCAGTCCTATTTTTAGGCGTAACTAACAAATACTAAATTTTGGAATGAATGTAAGGTTATATTGTGAAAATTGAATGGCGGTTTACTTTTATTTTAAAAAATCGATTATTGATTTCAGAGAGGCAGGGAGAGGGAGAGAGAGATCAGTGATAAGAGAGTCATTGATCGGCTTGCCTTCTGCACGCCCCCTACTGGGGATCGAGCAGGCAACCCAGGCATATGCCCTGACAGCGAATCCAACAGTGACCTCCTGGTTCATAGGTCGAAGCTTAACCTTTGAGCCACACCGGCTAGGCTGAATGGTTATTTGAAAAGAGGATTTTAGCAGAGATAGGATAATCTTTGTTTTGTTTTTTTTTGAAATTCATGTCTAGCAATTAAGCATATTTGGTCACTGGAAGTTGCTGGTTATACCATTATTAACTATGAATGTTATTTTATAAAGAAGGACATGCACTACTTTCCTTTTCTATTCTTAGAAATGGTTCTTTCTTTCTTTCTTTTTAAATTTTTTAGTTTTTATGTGTTTATTTGAGCCAAACTGATGATATATGCCGAGAGTAAGATCTCAGATGCTCCAGAAATGGTTATTTTTAATGAGGGTTTTCCCGATTTTTTTATTCCAACCTCTGTTGCCCATCAACTTTTTAAAGAATAAAAAGTAAATTTAGCCTTAAAATACTTCCTCCTCTTCCACATAATCACCTGTGTTAGAACATAACAGATGGGAACAAATATGAATGTGCAGTAGTTGTAATAATTATTTAGCACCTTTCCTTGTTGCTTCTATGTTTTCAAGGTTAGGCTCCTTTTATTTCAGGGCAGTTAATTATTTCCTTCACTGCACCTTTGCTAATAGTCTGGTCACCTGCAATACAATTTCTAGAATGAGAAAATAGCTGGATGAAATTCACTTTTGGAATATGAAAACTTTGAACAATAGGGCATTTCTCTACCAGTTTGTTGTATTTAGAGCTTATGTATAAGCACCTATAGACCCATGTTTTTATATATTATGGAAAATTTCAAATACACATTAAAATGGAACGGTATAAATAGTATAAAGAACGCTGTTATCTATCATCCAGCTTCAACAATTATCAGTGTTTTGATGGATCTTGCGTATGTTTTTTTTTTTTTGTGTGTGCGCGTGTGCGTGTCTGTGTTGAGGGGGGGACTTTAAAAGTGTGTGAGCCTTGCCCTGGTCGGGTAGCTCAGTTGGTTAGAGCGCTGTCCTCATACGCCAAGGTTTTGGGTTGGATTTCAGATCAGGGCGCATATAAGAAGCAACCAATGAATGTATAAATGAGTGGATCAACAAATCAATGTTTTCTCTCTCCCTTTCCCTCTTTCTCTTCCTTTCTTTCAATAAAAATAACATTTAAAAATAAAAAGTTTGTGAATCTCAAGGAGATAAATGGTAGATGGATATATTCCTTTACTTCAAAATAGAAACTCTTGAATTGAAAAGTTTTCTTTTTAGGTTTTTTTTTCCCTCCCTTTATCTAAATCTCATGTACCTTGGATGATAAACACACGTCTGTGATAGTGTTAGACGGTAATTAGTTGTTTGTGTGTGAAAGACAACATTCTCCTGGCAGAAAGAAGATTTGAACTGCTCTGTTCTTTGAATCACTTTCATTTTATCATTAAGGAAAATTTAAAAATGTGGTAATAGTTGCTTATATGCTGCCTAGAACTGTAGGCCTGGTAAGATTTTAAGGTTATTGGTTAAGTCCCTCACAGTTGTACGTTTGCAGGATAATAGATGCTCCTGTAGAAGGAGAGGGAAAATCTGTTCAATTACACCCACTCATTACCATCATTCTCTTCTCATATAAAGCAGAGAAAGTTGCTCGGAGGACTGGATTAGTTCCTTTCTTTCCATTCTCTCTTATGATACTTTTCATGCTCCTTCATGGATATCTAGGGAGTGGGCCAGTTTTCAGAAAATTTGGGGAGCTGAAATGTTGGGAATTTGGTAATCTAGTTCATCTCAATGTTAATACAGGTGCACCTGAATATTTCTTAATTGTCAGCCTTAGCCTTCATTCTGTTCAAGGACGGGAATTGCACTGTTATAATAAATGATTGTTTTAATTAAAAATAAATCAAAGACATTTTTATTGATTTTCAGAGAGGAAGGGAGAGGGAGTGGGAGATAGAAACATCAGTGATGAGAGACAATCCTTGATTGGCTGCCTCCTGCATGCCCCACACTGGGGATTGAGCCTGCAACTCGGGCATATGCCCTGACCAGGAATCCAATCGTGACCTCCTAGTTCATAGGTCAAGGCTCACTGAGCCATACCGGCCGGGCTAATAAATTATTTTTATTTTTTTTGAATTTTTTAAAAAGGTTACTTGAGCCAAAATGAGGACAGATGCTTCCAGTAATAATGTGATTTTTAAAAAGTTTTTACTACTTACCAGGCAATGGGCCAGGTGCGTTACATGTTCTTTAAATTCCTCATACTCCTGTTATTGTGCTTTGCTTTATTGTCTTCACGGGTGTTGTGTTTGTTTTTTTTTTTTTTTCAACAAATTGAAGGCAAGACCCTCCACCAGTAAAAAGATTACAACCTGCATTATTGTGATACTGGTTTTATGCGGTGGTCTGAATCCACAATATCTCCTAGTTATGCCTGTGTCTCATTTTATAGATAAGGATACTGAGATACTGAAAGGTTAAATACATTGCCTCCGATTTGATGATTCTGGGAATGGAAACCTTTCCAGGAATATATCTGTCTCTTGAGTTGATGTAGAATTGTTTGATTCCCTACGCAAGTGTTTATAATTTAGGTATAGCTTTCCCCAATGTAAGGGCACAAAAATCATTGGTCTTACTAAATATTAATGGTGAAACCTCCATCAGTACATTCAATTTCTTATTTAACATTCAAATAGATTTGAAAAAACTGCTTTAAAAACACCTTAAAAGAGAACATTTAGTCATTCGTTTTTTTCACTCAGACTGTGGATGTAGAAAGTTGATCATTAGTTTTTTTTTACAGTCAATACATTGGATTAAAATTTCTAAAACTGTAAAAGTCGGATACAGACTAGGGAATATATGACATGACTACGTAATGAAATACTATAACAATATAAGCCCTGTGAACCTTCCATCTACCTTAACCAATGTATTACCAATATTGTTGATTCCTCCTGTGTGCTCCTCTTTTAACCTATCTTCACAGGATTTTTCATTAGTGAGTTCATACTATTATTCTATATAATAAAAGGCTAATATGCAAATTGACCGAACAGCAGAACGACCGATCGCTATGGTGTGCACTGACCACCAGGGGGCAGATGCTCCAACTGGTAGGTTAGCTTGCTGCTGGGGTCTGGCCGATTGGGACTGAACGAGATGGGCTGGACACACCCTGGAGCCCTCCCGCAGTCCCTCCCCAGTTTTCCAACCTCCCATGTCCCTCCCCAGCCCCGATTGTGCACCGATGGGGTCCCTTGGCCTGGCCTGCACCCTCTTGCAATCCGGACCCTCAGGGGATGTCGGAGAGCCGGTTTCAGTCTGATCCCGCAGCCAGGCTGAGGGACCTCACTGGTGC
>NW_005871049.1:19441279-19448278 GCF_000147115.1 Myotis lucifugus | reverse complement strand
GCACAAAATTTGTGCACTCGGGGGGGTCCCTCAGCCCGCCTATGGCCTCTTGCAGTCTGGGACCCCTCGGAGGATGTCCACCTACTGGCTTAGGCCCACTCCTCGGGGGATTGGGCCTAAGATGGCAATCAGACATCCCTCTGGCAGCCCGGCAGCCTCGGGGGATGTCCACTTGCCAGCGGGGAGCAGACCTAAGCTGCAGTCGGACATCCTTAGCGCTGCTGAGGAGGCAGGAGAGGCTCCCACCACCACTGCTGTACTGGCAGCCATCAGCCTGGCTTGTGGCTGAGCAGAGCTCCTCCCATGTGAGAGCGCCCTGACCACCAGAGGGCAGCTCCTGCATTGAGTGTCTGCCCCCTGGTGGTCAGTGTGTGTCATAGTGACCAGTCATTCCCAGTCCTTCTGCTGTTAGGGTCAGTTTGCATATTACCCTTTTACTATATAGGATAGAGGCCTGGTGCACAGGTGGGGGCCAGCTGGTTTGTCCTGAAGGGTGTCCCGGATCAGGGTGGGGGTCCTGCTTGGGTGCCTGGCCAGCCTGGGTGAGGGGCTGATGGCTGTTAAAAGCTGGTCACACCCCCTTCAGGGTGGGGGTCCCCACTGGGGTGCCTGGCCAGTCTGGGTGAGGGGCTGAGGGCCGTTTTCAGGCTGGTGGGTGACTGAAGCTCCCAACCTCTCCTTTTTTTCTTTTTTTTTATTCTGGGATTTATTTACCTTCTATGGCTGTCACTGGAACTGAGAGCCAGCTTTAGCTCTGAGGCTCGGCTCCAGCTCTGAGACCTCGGCTGCTGAAAGCAGGTATCTGGGTTTGTTTGGCTTCTATAATTGAAACACTGTTGCAACTCCAGCTCTGAGGCCCGGCTGGCTGAAAGCAGGTTTCTGGGGTTTGTTTAGCTTCTATAATTGCAACATTGTTTCTTAGAGTGCAGCTCAGAGGCCGGCAGCGGCAGGCGGGGAACCTTGGCTTCCTCCATCACTGGAGCAAGCAAGCCTCATGTTCGCTTCAGCTGCCTGGCTGCCGGCCACCATCTTGGTTGGCAGTTAATTTGCATATTGCCCTGATTAGCCAATGGGAAGGGTAGCGAAGTTACGGTTAATTACCATGTTTGTCTATTATTAGATAGGAGTATCTATATATTTATATATCTATATCTAAGCAACCGTCCAACTGGTAGCTGTGATGCGCAATGACCACCAGGGGGCAAATGCTCAGCGCAGGAACTGCCGAGGTGTGGTGACTTGGCAGCAGCGGTTCTTGGGTTATGCACCCCAGAACCAGGCAGGAGGGAGCCTAGTTTTGGGGTGCGTCACCCAAGAACCACCCTCTCACAATTCAGGACCCTTCGGGGGATGTGGAGAGCCGTTTTCAGCCCGATTCCCGCAGGCCAGGCTGAGGGACCCTACCTGCCGGAGGTACCTGCTCACTCTGCAGACGCCCTTCAAGCTGCGGCTCTGCCCCAGTTGTGGCTGGCCAGGGAGGGACCTTAGGAGGTTGGCTCCAGGGTGTGTCCGGCCCTTCTCGCCTTGCCCAGTCCAGCCCCACCAGCCACCTTCTAATTAATTTCCTTTCAGTTTGCACGAATCTGTGCACCAGGGCACTAGTAATATTTATAAATTTAGGTAGTTGCAATCATCATATTCTAACCTTATAACTTTTTTGTTTCTATATAACTAGTATTAGCGTTATTGGTTCTATAATATACTATGTAGTTCTGGGAATTTAGCAGCCATTGTGATTTTTTTACAAGTGACTTGTTTGTAAACATCTTTATTGAGGTAAAGTTCACATAGTATAACTTGTTTTAAGTATACAATTCAGGGATTTTTAGTAAGTTTATAGAGTTGTGGAGACATTACCACAATCTGATTTTAGAACATTTACATCCTTTGTTCAAGATGTTTTATATTTTATAGTTTTAGCTCTTACATTTAGGCCTATGATCCATTTTGAGTTCACTTTTGTATTCTGTGAAAGAATGCTTCGATAAGGGTCTAAATTCATCATTCTGTATGTGGATATCCAATTGTCTCATTGCTATTTGTTGCAAAGGGTATTGTTTCCCATTGAATTACCCTGAGCACCTTTGTCTGAAATCTGTTGACCATAAGTGTAAGGATTTATCTGGACTGTCAATTTTTTCCCATTGATTTATAAGTCTATTCTTATACCATTACCAAACTGTCTTGGTTACTGTAGCTTTGTAGTAAGTTTTGAGATAGGGATGTATGTTCTCTGTGTTCTTTTTCAAAATTGTTTTTTTAGGTCCTTTGCATTTTCATGTGAATTGCAGGGTCATCTCATCAATTTTGTAAAAAAAACATCAGGGTGGAATTTTAATGGGGAGATGTTGAATCTGTTGATCACTTTGGGAGAATATTGAGTTTTACAGTCCATGAATATAGAATGTCTTTCCATTTATTTAGGTCTTCCTTAATTTCTTTCATCACTGTTTTGTAGTTTTCAACGTATGAGCAGATGAATTATTTCTGAGTAATTTTTTGCTCTTAAAATGCTTCTGTTGGAATTTTGTGCATTGAAATTTCCACAAGAGGAATAAATATTTCAAAGTATATGAGTAGATATTGTTAGATTATTTGTTAATATTGATGATTAAAAGAAATTTGGGTGAATTGGTGGATTTTTAAAACTAATTTATAGTTTCTTAGAAGTAATAGAATCCATCATTTAAGCCCCTGTGGGTATATAGTCTTCTTTCCATTTGAATTGGTTCATTTTAAACTGAGAAATCATTTGGGAGTTGAAAATCATAATTCAGCTGGTGGCAAACATCTGGGGACAAGGGTGCCTTAGGCCAGGGCTTCATTCCCAGTCACTCTGTTGTATCCACTGCTGGCTTGATTCCAAACCTGCTGCTTGCCTGAGTTTAATAGAGGCCAGCTGTGGCCAGCCCTCTTCCTCCTCAGCAGAGTAGATACCTAACCTCTATTCCTTCCCTTGCAGTCTTCTCAATGCCCTGAAAGGCACCTAAACCTTCTTTGAACACCAGACTTAAAAACAAATAATTTAACCACATTTGAAAGAATTTACCTTATTAGCTTGAATATTTGTTATACTATTTTGGTAACATACTGATGCTCTTGAGAACTATTGAATTAGGTAGTAAAATTTATCTATTTGCTGAATATCTGTAGATTGTTAGGTTTTGGGTTCTTTAGTCTAATTTCTATAGGATTTCTTTTACCTCTTGTTGGGTTATCAATTATTATTTTCTTTTCCCCCTCATTTTTATTTTTTATTTTGGTAAAGTATATATAACATGAAGCTTACCACCTTAACCATTTTTAAGTATACCAGTGGTATTAAGTACACTCATATTGTTGTACAACTGTCATTACCAGAACGGTTTTCATCTTGTAAAATTGAATCTTTGTGTCCATTAAATAATAACTACATTCTCCACTTACCCCCAGCCCCGGGCAACCCCCATTATACTTGTCTCTATGTATCATTTTCTTTTTACCAATAATAATTTTTATACTAATGAAAATGCAAAGTAGAGAGGAATATTTTTACATTATCACAGATTTTAATTTTTGACATCTTAGAAGAAATTTAGAGGAAACATGTGACAGTGCTGGACCAGCTTATGGTGAATGATTTGTGACTTACTTGAAGGTACTGTATGTGACAATATTAGTTCAGTTCTTTTTCTACATTTGATAGTTCAATATGAATGCATTAAAAAAAGGATATTCACTGAATTCACATTTGGTAGCTGCTAGTTGGAATGGAAAATTTTAAAGAAAGTAGAAAAATCATCAGACTGGATAATTCCTAGGAAATTAGTACACAGTTTTTTCCCCCCCTCCCATTTCCATTATGCACCTGTCATTTGTGTAAATACACAGGTCACAATGTGGGTTTTAAAATTGTTTTCCCAGTTCAGTGAATTGCCTAAGTTTCTTCCATTACATTCGTAGTTTCCTGATTCACTTGGCTATACTGATAAGCATTGCCCTACATTCTGTGGCTTCTTTGTTCATTATCTATCCTCTGTAGTCGTTTATTTGACCCATCTTAGTGACGTTACCTTAGCTCCTTCCAGAGGTAGAAATGCAGTGGTAAAGATTATGGAAATTACTAAAGAAACCCGTGTTTTTAATTCTGTGGGCTTTTCTTTTTGTCACAACATTGTAAGATGCAGTCTCTGGTAATCCTAGCATTTTTATGGGGATTTCTCTGACAGTTGAATTGTGCTTGTACTACTTACTGTGTTTGAATCTCAGATTTAATATAATTTTGCATTTTTCTCCTTTTCCTTAGTTTGTCCTTTATCAGCATTTAATATTGGATGGTAACTTATTAATTAACCAATCTAAGAGTTTTCAGTTCCCTCTAAGCCTAATTTTCAAGGGGATTTTATTTTTTGAACATTTAAAGCCCATTTAAAGTATATTAAATATTATAAATGGCTGTACATTGGTTTCCTTGCAGTGTATATAGGTACTTTTACAGTTGTAATTAAGCACACAAATTATAGAATGAGACTTAAGGAACAATGAATACTTACAGTTCCAATTGCTTGAAGACCAGATTGGTAATATCAATCTCCTGTACTTCTAAGTAGTCTTAATTTAGTGTACATGGTGGGTCTTCTGTGTTTTTCCCTAAAAGCTTGTTACTTGCATGAAGAAAACTTACTGAGTTGTTTTTTACCTATTCACTTACTATTTTTCACTGACACTAAAATGCTATTAATTGTAAAATGCATCATTATTTTATGCACCACTGAGAAAGAGATAACATTTAATTCTAAGATAATGCTTTCTTATCACTTAGACTTTTATAAAAACCTTTGTTAATAATTGCAAACTTAAAAGTTGCAAGAACAGCCATAGCTGGTTTGGCTCAATGGCTAGAGCGTCGACCTGCGGACTGAAGGGTCCTGGGCTTCGATTCTGGTCGAGGGCACTGCGGGCTCTATCTCGTGTGGGGCATGCAGGAGGCAGCCAATCAGTGATTCTCTGTCATCATTGATGTTCGTATCTCTCCCTTTCCCTTCCTCTCTGAAATCAATAAAAATATATTTTTAAAAAGTTGCAAGACATCTCCATATTATTGTTTTACTAATAGATTCATCTGTTAACAATCTATCCCATTTGTTTTATCATTGCTTGCTTCTCTATACACGTATGCAGTTTTTTTTCTGACATTTTAAAGTTGAACATACTCCTAAATGTCATAGTGTATATTTCTTAAGACGAGAGATATCTCTTACATAACCAAAATACAACTTTCAGCTTTAATTATTCAACAAATTTAACTTTGATACAATATTTTTAATACACCGTCCATATTTCATGTTTATTTTTATTGTACTTTTCTCTTTCCATTAGGATCCACTCTAGGGTCAGGTACAGAATTTACCTGTTGTGTCTATTTAGTCTCTTTTAATCTGGAATGTTTCCACAGTCTTTCTGTGTCTTTTATGATGTTGGTAAATTTAATAATACAGTCTTTTTATTATTTAATAGAATGTTGCTCATTTAAAAAAAATATTTGCCCATAATTAGGTTCAGGTTATGAATTTCTGATAAGAATTCTACATAAGTGACATATTTTTCTCAGGGCACCAAATCTGGAGTCCCACGGTGTTCATTTGGTTTTCATTATGTGCTTAAGGTGTCTGATTTCTCCATTTTATAGCTATTATTTTTACCCTTGCAATTCATAAACAATCTGTGAGGAGATGCTTTAAAACCATGCAATTATCTTGTTCCTCAGCAAAATTTCTCCCTAAATTTTGCATCCATGGATGATTTTTACTTAAACAAATCTCTGTAATGATAGTTGCAAAATGATAATTTTTAAGTTCTAGCATTCACTTCACATTTACCAGTCAGTCCTTGACATTCTACCATAGCAAGAATCCTCTGTCTTTATTTATTTACTAGAGTCCTGGTGCACGAAATTCGTGCACAGGGCGGGGGTCGGGGGGTCCCTCAGCCCGGCCTGCACCCTCTCGCAATCTGGGTCCCCTTGAACATCCCTCTCGCAATCTGGAACTGCTGGCTCCTAACTGCTATCCTCCCTGCCTGCCTGATTGCCCCTAACCACTTGCCTGCCTGCCTAATTGCCCCTAACCGCTATCCTCCCTGCCGGCCTGATTGCCCCTAACTGCTCGCCTGCCTGCCTGATCACCCTTAACCGCCTCTGCCCCAGCCCCTGCTGCTGCGGCTTTGTCTGGAAGGTCGATGGGCTATCTGGTCTAATTAGCATATTATGCTTTTATTATTATACTAGAGGCCCGGTGCACAAAAATTTGTGCACTCGAGGGGAAGGGGGGGTCCCTCAGCCCAGCCTGTGCCCTCTCGCAGTCTGGGACCCCTCGGGAGATAATGACCTGCTGGCTTAGGCCTGCTCCCAGGTGGCAGAGGGCAGGCCCAATCCCTAGGTGCAGCCCCTGGTTGGGCTCAGAGCAGGGCCGATTGGGGAGTTGGGGCGCCACCCCCTGTCATGCACAGAGCAGGACGGATCGGGAGGTTGCGATGCCACCCCTAGTCACGCTCAGGGTAGGGCCGAATGGGGGGTTGGGGCACCGCCCCCTGTCACACTTAAGGCAGGGTCGATAGGGAGGTTGCGGCGCCACCCCCTGTCACGCACAGAGCAGGGCCCATCAGGGGGGTTGGGGCTCCGTACCCTGTCACGCACAGAGCAGGGCCGATCAGGGGTTTGAGGAGCTCCCCCCTGTCACGCACAGAGCAGGGCCGATCAGGGGGTTGGGGCGCCCGCTCCTCTATCACCCACAGAACAGGGCCGATCAGGGGGTTGGGGCGCCGCCACTGTCACACTCAGGGCAGGGCCGATGGGGAGGTTATGGCTCTACCCCGTCACACACAGAGCAGGGCCTGTGGGGGGGGTTTGGGGGCCGCACCCTGTCACACACAGAGCCGCAGGGCGATCAGGGGGTTGGGGAGCTCCCCCCTATCAGGCACAGAGCAGGGCTGATCAGGGGGTTGGGGCGCCTTCCCCTGTCA
>NW_005871049.1:19401371-19440829 GCF_000147115.1 Myotis lucifugus | reverse complement strand
GCTGCGGCGACTGAGCTCCCAACCTGTCCTTTTTTTCTTTTCTTTTTTTATTCTGGGCCAGCTTTAGCTCTGAGGCTTGCTCCAGCTCTGAGGCCTCGGCTGTTGAAAGCAGGTATCTGGTTTGTTTGGGTTCTATAATTGTAACACTGTTGCGGTCCTGCTCACTCCAGCTCTGAGATCCCGTCTGGCTGAAAGCAGGTTTCTAGGGTTTTGTTTAGCTTCTATATTTATAACAATGTTTCTTAAACTGCAAGCTCAGAGGCCGGCAAGGCAGGCGGGGAACGTTGGCTTCCTTCGTCACTGAAGGAAGCAAGCCTCCTGTTCGCTTCAAGCTGCCTGGCTGCCGGCCGCCATCTTGGTTGGCAGTTAATTTGCATATCGCCCTGATTAGCCAATGGGAAGGGTAGCGGAGGTACGGCTAATTACCATGTTTCTCTATTATTAGATAGGATATATGTATATATATGTTTATTTATTTATTTTAGATATATGTTCTTGGATTCCTATTTTTTCTAGTTGTTAATTATTGTTCCTAATTATTTTGATGCTCAAATTTTTATGAACTTCTGTACATTATGACATGATTAATGTTCCAGGCTAATCTTATACCTCTCCTGGAATGAGCCACTTTTCTGAGGAACTTAGGTTCCTTTCTGGAGAATAGCCTTAGAGACCAAGATTTGGGTGCTAGGTGTCCTCATTATTCTGGAAGTAACTTTGTTTCTGGGTTCCTTCAATTGACAGAGGAAGAAACATATGCATCTATATGTGTAAATATGAATATATGTGTACTTATATACGCACACATTCGTATTTAATTTTGTATATGTTTACATGTTTACACACATCTTTTAGAATTTATGAGTTCACATTGATGTCTCCAAATCTAGTCTATCTCGATAGGATTCTTGCTTATTCCTCCATTTGTTATTTGTATGTCTCCTCTACAGTGAGCACCCTAGCTTCCAAAAGTATCTATATATATGTCATACATTCAATTCTAAAGTAGTTTTGGAATGGCTGTGCATATATACTACCACACATACAAAAGGCCCACCTACCAAAATGAATCAGAATTTGTTTGCAGTTCAAACCCTTAGTCTGGGGATATATATTTACAGTTGACCTTTGAAAAACATGGGGTTAGGTCACAGGGGTGGGCAAACTTTTTGACTCGAGGGCCATAATGGGTTCTTAAATTGGACTGGAGGGCCGGAACAAAAGCAGGGATGGAGTGTTTGTGTGAACTAATATAAATTCAAAGTAAACATCATTACATAAAAGGGTACGGTCTTTTTTTTTTTTAGTTTTATTCATTTTAAACGGGCCGTAGTTTGCCCACGGCTGGGTTAGGAGGTGACTTCTAAGGCAGTTGAAACTTTGCGTAAAACTTTTGCCTCTCCAAAAACCTCACTACTAATAGTCTACTGTTGACAGGAAGCCTTAACGGTAACATAAACAGTCTATCAATACATATATAGTATGTTGTAAGAATATGTTATATAATACATGTAATAAAATAAGGTAGATAAAAGAAAATGTTATTAAAACCATAGGCCCTAGCCAGTTTGGCTCCATGGTTAGAGTGCTGGCCTGTGGACGGGAGGGTTGAGAGTTTGATTCCAGTATGGCACATACCTGGGTTTCAGGCTCGATCCCCAGTGCTGGTTGGGGTGCATGCCAGAGGCAACCAATTTATGTGTTTCTCTCACATTGAAGGATGTTTCTTTCTGTCTCTCCCCCTCCCTTTCACTCTCTCTAAAAAATCAATGGAAAAAATATCCTTGGGCGAGAATTAACACACACACACACACACACAAACACAGAAGAAAACCATAGGAAGAGAAAATACATTTACAATACTGTACTATCTTTATTGATACCATAGTTTGTTGTCTGTTTATAAGATTAATCATGTCAATACCTACATCAATATATATTATCTTAGGTTGTAGAATTGTGCACCTAAAACCTGCAAAATTTTGTTAAGCAGTGTCACCCCAATAAACTCAATATATAAAAAAAATATACATCTTCAAGATTTGGCATGTGAAAAAATATATTGTTTTATATGATACAAAACACTGTAGATGTTATATGTGTTACTAGCACTACATACAAAAATGAAAAGGTAATGTGAATATTTTGTATTTACAGATATAATGATTCATGCATTGATAATGAAGCAGCAGCAATATTAGTGATTGCTTTATGGTAGCCTATGGTAATCAATACAGTTGCATCATGGTAGCCTAGCCTATACACTAAGTAGTGAATAGTTATATTTTTATGGCATTCAGAAATACAATCATATTCATAATACAGTATTACAAGCATTGTTATGTTAAAAAAAACCCCACTCATCTGTGCTGACAGGCTGATATGCAGTTTCTCCAGTTTTGAGAGAAAGGCATTCTATACAGTAATGTAATTCTTTGAAAGCAAAGTTATAAAATAGATAACTAAATTTTAAATTTTTATTAAATATCACTCACTATATGCCTGTGTAAGGATAGTCTATCCACATCCATGCAGGTCTTGCACATGATGTTCTACATGATGAATACTTAGGAGATGATGATGATGATGATGATGATGGAGATGATTACACAAAAATGTCTTATATAGTTCTTGCCATACAGTTATTAGATTTTCACACCAAGCCATTCACACACATCCACAACATATAAGTTTATTAACTGTGCACTATGATGATTATTTACTGTTCATTAAGTGGAAGTGGATCATCATAAAGGTCTTCATCATTTTCATGTTGAAGAGGAGGAGGAGGGGGAAAAGTAGGGGTTGATATTGCCATTTCAGGGATGGCAGAGGGGGAAGAAGTGGAGGAGGTGGAAGGGGATGAAGGAGAGACAGGCACATTTGGTGTGATTTTATGAAAATACATTGTAACTTCTGTCTTTTTTGCTTTTTCATTTCTCTGAAAATGTTTCTGTGTGGTACCAATCCTTCTTCCATTAGTTGCTTTAGTTTCAGTGCCCATATCACAGAAGGGTCTATGTCATAAAAGAAGTCAAAAGCAGTCTTGAATAATCAGAACACTTTTGCCAGGTTACCTAATGTTATTTTGTTTTCTGGCACTACTTCTGTTACGTCGTCTTCTTTGAGCCTGGCAATGGTTCTAAAACACTCATCTCCATCAAGTTGACTTCTGTTAATTCCTCTGGTGTGGTATCTGTTAGCTACTGATATTTTATCCCAAGATCCATATCTTGAAACCCTCATTCCCTACCTTTGTTGTGATATCCACAATCTCTTTTATGATTTCCTTGATTAGTTCTGTTGTAACCTGTGAAGTCATACACAGCATCTGGACATAGTTTTCTCCAGCATAGCTTTCAAGGCTTTTTCTATAGCAATGATGGCATTTTCAATGGTGTAATCCTTCCAACTTTTATATATTTCTCTTTGGGTTCTTTTCTGTAGTGTTGACCATCCTTTCCATAGAGTAGTGTGTGTGATGAGCCTTTTGACCTCCTAATCTAGAGGCTGAATTACAGATGTGTTTGGGGGCAAGTAGACCACTTTGACACCTTTGATGTTGAACTTATGAGGTTCTGGGTGGCCATCTGCATTGTCCAATGTTAAAAAACTTTAAAAGGAAGTTCCTTACTGTCAAAGTACTTCCGACTTCAGGGACAAAGCAACAGTGGAACCAATCCAGAAAAATGGCTCTCCTTTGTCCACACCTTGTAAAACCAAAAGATTGCGAATGGCACCACATACTAGTATTATCTGTGTTTATGTACATAAGTTTTGATATATTTTAACTTTTTATAATAGACTTATGTATATTTCATGGTAGGAAATAATAAAATAGATCAGTAACTACATACATTTTATGTATTTTTGACATACCTAACTTTTTTTAAAAAAATATTTCTAGGCTATGTGTATTGTCTGTGACCTTTTTAAAATTGTTACAAATCTCCAAAATTTTCCAGTATATTTATTGAAAAAATCTGCATGTAAGTGGACCCACCCAGTTTAAAACCATATTGTGCAAGGGTCAATTGTATAATCAAATACTGTGTTCATAAATTACTTTGATTAGCTCTTTTTCTTCCTTCTGTAGATATGATTGTGATGTTAATTTGAACTGTAGTTGAATTCTTAGTTTTGATTCTAGTTTCTTCCCCTTGCCATCTTTCTTGATTTAATTAAAAAATTTACTGAGCATGTGGAACTTCTCTCACTGTTATAGGTAATCAGCTTCATTATTTTCTGATTTTCCTTTCATTTGTTTATTTTTGTTAAGCAAAGCAGGTACATGTATGTTTTCTAATTTCTATTTCTTGCACAAAAGGTAGCATATGCTTTTCCCCCCATCTTTTTTTTTTATTATGGTAAAATACATAAAACAAAATTTGCCTTAACTATTTTTTTTGAAATATATTTTATTGATTTTCTACAGAGAGGAAGGGAGAGGAATAGAGAGTTAGAAACATCGATGAGCGAGAAACATTGATCAGCGGCCTCCTGCACACTCCCCACTGGGTATGTGCCCACAACCAAGGTACATGCCATTGACCGGAATCGAACCCGGGACCCTTGAGTCCACAGGCCGACGCTCTATCCACTGAGCCAAACCGGTCAGGGTGCCTTAACTATTTTTTATGTTTTTATTGATTTAAGAGAGGAAGGACGAGGGAGAGAGAGAGAGAAATATCAAAGATGAGAATCATTGATTGGCTGCCTCCTTCACATCCCCTCCTGGGGATCGAGCCTGCAACCCTGGCATGTGCTCTGACCTGGAATTGAACCATGACCTCTTGGTTTGTGGGTGACACTCAACCACTGAGCAACACTGGCTGGTCTGCCTTAACTATTTCAAGTGTTCAGTTCAGTGGTATTAAGTACAGTTATATTCTGTAACCATCACCACCATTCGTCTCGAGAACTCTTCCTCTGAACTGAAACTATACCCATTAAAGAATAACTCCACATTTCCTCCAGTCTCTGGCAACCATCATTCTACTTTCTGTCTCTGTGATTTTTGAATATTCTAGGTATCTTGCATAAGTGGAATCATACAGTATATGCCTTTTTGTGATTGGCTTATTTCACTTAGCATAATGTCCTCAACATCATTCATGTTGTCATATATTGCAGGATTTCCTTTTTAAAGTAGAGTAATTTTCATGGTATTGTATATACTACATTTTGCTTATCCATTCACTTATTAATACAACTCTTGGGTTATTTCTACATTATACTAGGTGTAGTGGTTAATAATGTGGATTTTTTTCAATGGATGGAGTTATACATATGTTGACATATGTGTGATTTGATATTTATGCTATTTTGTTGTATTGACAGCAAGCTTCAAAACTTCATATGTCAAAATTTCTGAAGATATTTTCATAGATATTTTTATGCTTAAAAATGTCGAATTTCGTGCCAAAAAAAACATTTGTGGGAAGTTTTAATTCATTACTTTATTTTGAAGAAACATGCTGCTGAATACTTCAGGAAGCGTATGGTGAACATGCTCCATCTCAAGATACTTGTGAACGCTGGTTTAAATGCTTTAAAAGTGATGATTTTGATGTAAAAGACAACGTCCAGGTCAATCGAAAAAGTTTGAAGACCAGCAATTACAAGCATTGTTGGATAAAGATGCGTGTCAAACTCAAAAACAACTTGCAGAAAGATTAAGCGTTGCTCAGCAAACAATTTCCTATCGTTTACAAGCAAGTGGAAAGATTTTAAAGGAAGGAAAATGGGTGCCACATCAACTGAACGAAAGACAAATGGAAAACTAAAAGTCATTAGTAAAATGTTGCTTCATTGGCACGAAAGAAAGTCTTTTTTGCATCGAATTGTGACTGGCGATGAAAAGTGGATTTATTTTGAGAATCCCAAATGCACAAAAGCATGGGTTGATTCAGGTCAACCATCAACATTGACTGCAAGGCCAAATCGCTTCAGAAAGAAGACAATGCTCTGTGTTTGGTGGGATCAGGAAAGTGTGGTGTATTATGAGCTTCTTAAACCAGGCGAAACCGTTAATACTGATCGCTACCGACAACAAATAATCAATTTGAACCACGCTTTGATCGTGAAACGACCAGAATGTGCCAGAAGACACAGCAAAGTAATTTTGCTTCATGATAACGTACCATCACACACTTCAAAACCAGTTAAAGACACGTTAAAACAGTGGTTCTCAACCTTCTGGCCCTTTAAATACAGTTCCTCATGTTGTGACCCAACCATAAAATTATTTTCGTTGCTACTTCATAACTGTAATGTTGCTACTGTTATGAATCGTAATGTAAATATCTGATATGCAGGATGGTCTTAGGCGACACCTGTGAAAGGGTCGTTCGACTGCCAAAGGGGTTGCGACCCACAGGTTGAGAACCGCTGCGTTAAAAGCTCTTACCTGGGAAGTATTAACCCACCCGCTGTATTCACCAGACCTTGCTCCTTCCGATTACCACTTGTTCCGATCGATGGCACACGCACTTTCTGAGCAGCACTTCAAAATGTACAAAGGAGTGGAAAACTGGGTCTCTGAATGGTTTGCCTCAAAACCAGAAAAGTTCTATTGGAACGGTATCCACAAATTACCTAAAGATGGGGGAAATGTGTAGCTAGTGATGGACATTACTTTGAATAAAGCACTTTTGATGTTTCTCTTGAAATTGCTGTGTTTTCTTTGATTACAAAATCCGCATTATTAACCGGTACACCTAGTAGCTATTGTGACTAATGCTGGTATGAACATGGGAGTACAGATACCTTTTCGATACCTTGTTTTCAATTCTTTTGGGTATATATCCAGAAGTGGAATTACTGGTGAATCCAGTGTTAATTTTTTAAATTTATCTTTATTGTTGAAACTATTTTGGGTGTCCTCCTTTGTTCCCCATTAACCCCCTTTGCCCCCCAAGCTGCTCCCCACAGGACTTCACCACACTATTATCTGTATCCACGGGCTATGCATATATCTATAATAATAAAAGTGTAATATACAAATTGACCGAATGGCCGAACAGTGAATGAACATCCAGACGGCCTTCTGGATGACCTTCCGGATGAAGCCGGGGTTGCAAGGGCCATGGGGCAGCGAAGACCTACTCTTGCTATAATTTCGTGCATAGGGCCTCTAATATATATATATAAAGTTTCCAGTTAATCTCTCCCAACCACCCCCTGCCTTCCCTCTAAGGTTCGATAGTCTGTTTCATGCTTCTATGTCTCTGGGTCTGTTTCGTTTATCAGTTTATTTTGTTCATTAGATTCTACATATGAGTGAAATCATGTGATACTTGTCTTTCTCTGACTGGCTTATTTTGCTTAGCATACTATTTTCCAGGTCCCTCCATGCTGTTTTAAAGGGTAAGAGCTCCTTCTTTTTTACAGCTGCATAGTATTCCATGGTATAAATGTAGCATAGCTCTAGTTTTAATTTTTTGAGGAACTGCTGTATTGGTTTCCATAGTTGGCTCTGCTGTTTTCCATTCTATCCAACACTGCACAAGCGTTCCAATTTCTCCACATTCTCACCAATACTTTTTATTTCTGTTTATTTTTGTTTGTTTGTTTTGTTTTGGTACTAGTCATCCTATTAGGTGTGAGGTGATACATCATTATGATTTTGGCTTGCATTTCCCTAATGATTAGTTATGTTGAGCACCTTTCATGTGCTTGTTGGCCATTTGTATATTCTTTGGAGAAATGTTTTTCATGTCAATTGCCCATTTTTGAATTGGGTTGTTTGTTGTTGAGTTTTAGGAGATCGCTATAGATTCTAGCTATTAATCCCTTATTAAATATATGATTCTCAAATATTTTGTCCCATTCTGTGGGTTTCTCTGTTTAATAGTGTATTTTACTCTGTGATAGTGTCTTTTAATGCTGAAAATTTTCATGAAATCTAGTTTGTCGATTTTTTCTTTTGTTGGCTGTGCGTTTGGTGTCATATTTAAAAAATCATTGCCAAATACAGTCTTGTGAAACTTTTGCCCTGAGACTTTCTCCTAAGAGTTTTACAGTTTCAGGTCAGACATTTAGATCTTTGATCCATTTTGAGTTAATTTTTGTGTATGGTGTAAGGTAAGGTTCTTCTGCATGTGGATATCCAGTTTTCCGAGCACCATTTGTTGATACACCTGTACTTTTCCCTTTGAATGGTCTTGGAACCCAGAGTATGATCTTTGGAACTTTACTATTTTCACTAATAGTTTCTCATGGCAATCTTCCTCATTATTTTTTACAGCTGTATAGCTGTGTGTGTGTGTGTGTGTGTGTGTGTCTAGGTGCCATTGAATATTTAACCAATCCCATATATTTGGACTTTTAGATAGTTTGCAAAATTTCCAAAAAAAGCTGTAATAAATTATGTCATTCAAATTTTTTTTGTGTGTGGTTGGAAGTGTATCTCCAGGTTATATTCCTAAAAGTAGAATAGCTGGGTAGAAGTGTAAATGTTAGATATTAGAAAATATTAACTTTCATGTGGGTTGAACCCTTTTGCATTCCCACTAGCATTATATGAGAGTGCCTGTTTATTCACAGTGGGTATTGTTAAGCTTTTGATGTTTTTGCTAGTCTGATGGGTGAGAAATGGTATTTTATCATAGTTTTTATTCATACCCATTAACAGTTACTTCTTGTTTCTCCTTTCCTGCAGTCTCTGGCAACCACTAATCTACTTTATCGCTATTATTGACTCATATTTAACATTTGAACTTTGTTGTCTAATTTTCTTTCATTAGCATATGTGAAATAATTCACCTCAGTGCTTGACACTCGTTTAATGATAGAATACATAATAGTATGGAGGGTCCAGAATAAAAAAAAAACTAAAAACAGTAATGATATGACTAATGAATGAATCTGTCATTAAGGGAAAGTTATATTCAGGAATATGTTTTACTAACGAGAGAGAGAGAGAGAGAGAGAGAGAGAGAGAGAGAGAGAGAGAGAAACATTGATTAGTTCCCTCCCGTACACATCCCTACTGGAGCTCGAATCTACAGCCTAGGTATGTGCCATGACCAGAATTGAATCGGCAACCTTTTTGTGCATAAGACTATGGCCCAGTGAACTGAGCCACACTGGCCAGAACTATATTTAGTGATCTTTTTAAAGAACCAGGGAATTCTGCATTTCTTATTAGAAAGTACATGGGAAAAATACTGAAAATAAGAAAGGGCAAATAAAAGTAGGAAGAGTACTTTTTTCTATCTCTAAAATGAAAAAAAGTAGATATTAATGTCTACTTTTCAGAGTTGTTAACATTACATGAAATCCTGTCAGTAAGAGATACACTGTTATTCAGAAAAAGTTTATATAAATGCTATCCTACTTTTACATAAACATATATACAATTTAGCCTTATCCTTGATTTTGAAAAAGATATCCAAGCCATCTGTATAATTTCCCCTTGGAAGACTAAGATTTGGTAAAGCTTGGATTGTAACTTCAAACTTGGTAATAACAGTTTTGTAATAAAATATGGTAGCAGCCATAGTCTCCAAAGTGAGATGCTTAAGATGGCTCATTAAAGTACATGAAGAAAGTATTAGAATTTATATTTATTTTCTTAGTAAGAAAAAATTTAGCTTTGCAGTGGTGGCCCTCATTCTGTCAGATGGTCAAGTTAGAGTTATAGCTTGTGGCATCCTGAGGAAGACTAAAGGGGGTAATAACAGAAACCTCACCTAGGTGTCTCCTTTCCGATTATTGTGAAGTGCTTCCTTGTGCCTGGGTTAGTTGATTTAAAGATAATATTATTTTAAACAATAAACTTTTGACAATATTTTGTGATGAGATAAGTGATTATAAAAATCTAATAATACCCAAAGGTCACTATTTATATAGTGATAGATTAAATTTAAAGATGAATTAGATAGTTTTTCTACTATAGAAAGATCTGAATTTATCTTTTCTAAGTAACAGTATTTTTATAAATGTAAACACAATCTGTCCTTTGATGTTTAAAGGTAGCATTTTAGCTATTAGTGAGAAAGTAACTTCTTTTTAAATGAAATTTGTCCTGTGAAAATGAATGGTTGTAAACATTTACATTATTTTCTGACTTTGTTGCTGGAAAGCATGTGTCACTTATAAAAATGTTTATACTTTGAAAAACATTAGAAAAATACAGGAACAGAATTTTCTAATCCATTTTTAAAACAGAGATATCGTGAATTTTGAACCTATATTTATAAACAACACTTTAATGTTCTTGTAAGAAAAATGGACAGTTATAACTGAACTTCAGCAAACTAATGAATCCCACCTTACAGTTGGATTTACATATATTTGTGTATTTCTCTTTCTACTCTGTTTTGACATTAAAACTGACTTTAGACTAGAACTTCTAATTGCTGTATGTTATCTCTTTACCTCACTTAATTTCCTTTTCTTATTTTTATGACATATATGTTAGATTAGTATTCAGTAGTCCATATATACCTTGTGAATATGTCTATGATCTGAGTACTTAAGTTTTTTTCCCCATAATCAGAACTTTATTGAAAAATTGACATCAAAATAGGAGATCACTGTTGGATACTTACAAATTAAATGTAATTACATTATCCTGATAGATTAACTAGAATTACTAAACTGATAAGGCTTTTTGTGATATACCAGTAACCCAAATTCAGGAAGCTGTGTGGGTCATTAGTGTTGCTTTCTTCTAAATGAACACCCTTCTGTGAATCTGGCTTTTCCTCCTGTCCGCTGGCACAACACTTGAACAACCTACCCAAAGAACCACTGCTGAGCATAGCTGAAAACGGTGGTGATCTTGTAGCAATCTGGACATTTTACATCCATAAAATAAGAATTTGGACTTTGAGCTAGCTGTTTTTTTTTTTTTTAATGTTTTTTCTTCTCCTCTTCCAAGGATGGATGTAGTAAAATAAATCTCTAGCCAAAGGCATGTTGATCCTCTCGCTGGCGCAGCCCATCCTGATCTCCAACGTGACACCCAGGGGAGCAGCACGAGATCTGATAGACTGAGTACTTAAGTTTTTAACTGATAGGATTGTGTAGTCCAGATTACTGTCTGCTATTGCAGGGGAGAAATTTGAAGTCTACATCACTAATCAAGTGGTTTTGCAGTCGCGTGAAGTTTGGCTCATAATGATGCCATACTCAGAGTAATTTATGTGTTTAACCAAATTTGTCAAGTTCACTGAAATATTTTTCTGCCTCAGTCCCTTTCTGCTCTCCTCTTCTGGGCTTCCAGTAATATGTATGTTAGGCTTTTTGTTATTGTCCCATATGTCCCTGAGACTAGTCCTTTTTTTTTTTCATTTTTCTTCTCTCTGTTCTTCAAGGTTAAGATAATTATATTGATTTATTTTGTTATTTACTGATTATTTCCTCTGTCATCTCCATTGTAATAATGAGTCTGTCCAGGCTTGATATATTTTTCACTTTTAAGATTTTTCTGCTGAAAACCTGTATCTTCCATTCATTTCACATGTCTTTACCTTCTGAAGCTTAGTTATGATAGCTGCTTTAAATCTTTGATAATTCCAATGTCTAAGTCATCTAGGTGTTGGCATTTGTTTATTGTTATTTTTCTTGAAATTCATCACATTTCTGACTCTTGTATGTCAAGTAATTTTGGATTATATCCTAGAGTTTGTGAATGTTATGTTGGTAGACCCTGAGGCCTATTATATTCCTTGGGGAAAGTTGATTTTTTTGTTTTAGCAGGTGATCAACTTGTAGGAGGTGATTAAGCAGTGTCTGTAAGGCTCTTGTTTTCATGCTGATTGTGGAGGTTGAAAGTTCATGAGGCAAGCATTCAGGAAGAGAAGATGGATGTAAAGTGGAGGAGAGCAAGAATAAGCTGGAGTCTACAAGTACAAGTTGGGCCCACACGGACAGACTATAACCCATGTCAGGTCTTGCTGGTTGCCTCTGACCTTGATGCTATGTCTCCTGCAGAAGTTGGGTTCCTTTGTCATGAAACTTAATACACACATCTGGCCCAGAAGTGTAAGAAGCTGAAAGAAAATTTAGGGGAAGGTGGGGGGTGGGGGGTAGGTCCAGCCATTATGTCACACCATTGAGAGGAGCCATCAGTTCGGTGAAAATGTGTGTGAGCTACAAAATGGCTGCTACCGCACTTTCTCCCTTTATATTTCCCACAAAAGTTTTTCGTGTGGATTACCCTAACAAGGTATGTACAGGAAGGGGATTCTGGGAAATAGAATTCAGCCTACCCAAGTTGACACATTACAGTGCCACCACTGTTAGATATTTGAGTTGTTTGTTGCTGTTGGTTACAAATAATGCTGTAACTTAAGTAGTGAGTATAAAGTGCTTTAAATGATTTGGCTTATTCAAATATATTTTTTTGATCATTTACTACATTCAGATAGATGCAAAGAACACAAAATTGATTAAGGAATGGTTTGTCTTTAGTTTCTTCAAGTTGGTTGGTACTCAAGACACTTAACATTTATGCCATTGCTATACTATAAGTAATGAAGTATATGTTGGTTCTGTGAGTTGTTTTGTAGTGCTTTGCATCTATCTCATTGTTAATTTTGCCCATGGAACATGAATATTATTCCTTATCAATGAGTGCATCTTATATTTGATCCTGTGCATAGTAGTTACTTGATTAATGATTGATAGATTTCATTTGCAATGATTTTTATATTCTGCTTGTCTAAACTTCATTGCTGATGCTTAAAAGCATTTCTGGTTAATTTTTAATACAGAGCTATTGAAGATTGATTGAAGCTGTCAGATTTCTAGGTGGGCAGGATAAGTGTAGTTAGTGCTCTTATTTTGGCTAATGAAGTTTTAAATTCTCTTTTGGAGGATTGTATGAAATAATGTATACGTTTAAATTTCATTATTTAAGTTAAGCAAGCACAATGCTTTCTAAACATATTTTTATTGATTTCAGGAGAGGAACAGAGAGAGAGAGAGAGAGAGAGCGAGAGAGAAACATCAATGATGAGAGTCATTGATTGGCTGCCTCCTGCATGCCCTACACTTGGGGATTGAGCCTGCAACCCGGGCATGTGCCTTGACCACGAATTGAATCATGCGTGATATCCTGGTTCATAGGTTGACACTCAACCACTGAGCCAGGCTAGGGAAGCACAATCCTTTTTATTTAACTTAAAAAATGATAGAAAATATAGGTCTTTAATTGATTTCATTATCAACTTTTAGTATTTATACATCTTAATTAATATAATATGTAACCATATCTAACTCAGTAATGTGTTTTCCCTTCTTTTAATTTGTAAATATGTCATGTTGTATCTTTAAAAGATAGACTTAAAAAAATCAAACCATAGTACCTTTATCATTCTTAAAAACAATTCACAGTAATTTCTAAATTTTATTGAATAATCAATGTTCAAAATTCTCTCATTGTCTATTAATTTTTTTGTTTAGTTTTAAGTATAGTTGGGTTATTTGAATCATGAATCAAATAATGTGTAGGCAGTTCATTTGGTGTATGTGTCTCTTAAATCTTTTTCAGTGTCTAGGTTCCTTTCTCCTCCCTTTTTTCTTGCCATCTACATTTTTTTCTATAGGATTGAGTCATTAAAAAAATATTTATTGATTTCAGATTGGAAGGGACAGGGATAGAGAGATAGAAACATCAATGATGAGAGAATCATTGATTGGCTGCCTCCTGCACGCCCCCTACTGGGGATTGAGCCCGAAACCTAGGAATGTGCCCTTGACTGAAATTGAACCCCGGACCCTTTAGTCCGTAGGCTGATGCTCTATCCACTGAGTCAAACTAGCCAGGGCTGAGTCATTTTTTTTTCTGTAGGATTTTTCACTGGATTCGTTTTTATAAATTGATCAAAGCTTGATTAGATTATGACCAAGTTGTTTTTTTTTTTTTTTCCGTGTGAATTCCTTTTAGGCAGGCTATGTACTTACTACTGCATCCCAAAAGAAAGCACATAAATCTAGTGTGTTTCTCTCTGTGATCTTAGGACCTGGGTGTGAGATTACTAATCCAGTGGGCTTAGGTATTATTAGCTTGATTTGGGTATTTTCAAACTCCCTTGAAACTTTTACCCTTTAACAAATGGTGTTAGCAGTCATTAATAATCATTACTTAAATCCATTTTATCAGGAGTTCCAAACAGTGATGTTTTAAATTTCTCATTTTCTGCATTCCTTAATTGGCATTTTCTAATATGAACAACTTTTTTTGGTGTGTGAAACTTTATTTTTTTAGTAGAATTTCATAAAATCAAGAATTTGAAAAGACAGGGTAAATGCTTGATACTTCATCCTTGTTTTCCATTTTTCATAATAATGAGTTAGTTTCTTAAAGGGAATTGTGTAATAGCTTACTTGGCAAAAATTCACACAAATTTTCATTCAGACATCTTTTTACTTAGGTTTCACCACAAAGTTATATTAGAGGTTTTATCTCTACATTACAAAATGTATTGATTTTATACAATTTGCTTCTTTTGAAATATTAATGTAGAACAAAAAGATTAGAGTTGATACATTTTTTAAAATTACAGTTTTTGTCCTCTAAGTTTGCCATTCCTTCTAACACTATAAGAAGATACTTGATCAAACTATTAACTTACAGAAAGTGAGTCTATGTAATCTGAACCCAGAGAGAATGTGACACTGAAGCATTTCAGAGGGTATATTGCCATTGGATGAAATTTCAGGTAGGAAATAACTGCATTGTTTGGTATCAGGTAGTCAAGTTAGTATAAGCCACCTGATTGCTTTTAGAAAATGAACTTTTATTTTACACAAGGAGGCAGAGAAACTAGCAAAGACTTGCTTTAGTCTTAAAGTACTTGTTTTTCTTGGAATGGGAAATGCCTTTTATTTTTAAATGCACAACTTTAGAACAAATGTGAAACTTTTTTTTCATTTCTTATGGCTTTTGTTTTTAATAGAAAATCTGTTAGTTACTACAAGAAAGGGTCAATTTATGTGTTACTTTAAGAGTTGCCAACCCTTTCTAACTACTGGTTTATCTTGTTAAATACTGATGTATTTTATTTTTCTCCTCAGTTTGAGACTTTGCCTCTCTTTAACCCTTCTACAGTGTTTATTTTATACTTGCCATTGACAATGTTTTAGCTCTTACCTTGATACTTGTTGAAGTTATATGAATACTGACTTAAATGTTATTTATGTTTATTTAAACCATTTGCTAGCTTTTTGATATACATGTCTAAAATTTGAAATCGTAAAACCAAGTTTTATAATCAATCTTTTACTAAATAATCTGGCTTTTAAAAGCTATTGCAAAGGTTGGTTTTATATACTATTACATCAAATGCCCATGAGATGGTGCTCATTTGTTTCACTTTTGTAATACTGATGTTTTGTAAGCTGCTTATAAGAAAATATAGAAATATATTATGCTGTGAGCTTCCAATTATTTTCTCAGTAATTAAAATGGTTAGGAGGTACATTATGCCAACATGATGAAAATCAGTCTGTTATTCATCTTAGTCTATCACATTTATATATTTCTTCCCTAATCTGAATGTTGGCTAACATAATCATTGATTTGCCAAAAGTCTTCAAATGAACAATACCTGAAATGGATCTCAATTTTGACTTTCTTAACATAAACTTCAGATTGCATCTTTGTTTTTTATAACGTGTAAATTGTTTTCCCTTTCCTCATTGGGCTAAGCCAGTAACACTTATAAAATAGGAGATGAAATTTAGAGCTCTTAATTTTTCACTTGCTGTAGCTTGCTAAATAAATTTCAGTATATTTTATTAGAAAGAGAATGGTGTGTTGTTATCTAGGTACTTTCTAAACTGAAAGCATTCTATTCTCTGAATTTTATTTTGTTGGATATAAATTTTAGTAAAACGAGGAATCAAGTGTATTTCTGGATTGTTACCCTTGTGCCAACTATTCCTTTTGCAATCATTGGACTTTTATCAAGTGTGTCTTCTATTGAGTTGAGAAAAGTGGATATAGCCTGGAAGAGGTAGAAAGAATTGTTCAGAGATAACATCATGAAAAAGGCCTGACTTACTAGTATATCAGGGCTCTGCGATAGAAACAATCACTATTCTGATTGCCTAATCTGGGTCTCTGTGAATCTGGGCACCATGATTGACATTTCCTACAAGGACTATATCACGTAAGGAAATAGTTCCCCAATCGAACCAGAGGAAGGGAATATGAAAGCAGTGCTTCCCAAAGAAAGGTAGTAACTATAACTATTACATCACTTTTTAAAAAATTTTTGGTTAATCCTCACTGATGATATTTTTCCATTGATTTTTACGGAGAGTGGAAAAGAGAGGGAAAGACAGAGAGAAACATCAATGTGAGAGAAACATATCGATGATTGCCTTCTGTATGAACCCTGACCAGGGCCTGGCTGGGAAGAGCCTGCAGCCAAGGTACGTGCCTTTGACCAAAATCGAACTCAGAACCCTTTGGTCTGCAGGCCGACGCTCTATCCATTGAGCCAAACTGGCTGGGCTATTCCATCACTTTTAAGGGTTGCTACAAGGGTGATATAAACCCTAACCTGTTTGGCTCAGTATTTAAAGTGTTGGCCCACAGACTGAAGGGTCTTGGGTTCAATTCCTAAGGTCAAGGGCACTTACCTCGGTTGCAGGCTCCATCCCAAGCCTTGGTCGGGGCATGTGTGGGAGGCAACCACCAATCGATATGTCTCTCTCACATCCATGTTTCTCTCTCTCTGTCTCTTCCTCTCTCTCCAAAAAATCAATGGAAAAATATCCTCCAGTGAGGATTAACCAAAAAAAAAAAAAAAGAAGAAGAAAAAAAAAAAGAAAAATAAGTGAACACACTTACGCTACTGTAGAGCTGTATAACAGTTTTGGTGTGTATGTGTGAGTGTGAGTGAGTGTGTGTGTGTGTGTGTGTGTGTGTGTGTTGAGAGACAGAATCTTGCATGGCATCAGAATCAGATAGACTTCATTTTGACTCCTAACTCTGTCACTTCTTATTTGTGATTTTTGGGCAAGCTATATCTTATCTAGTTTTTGAATTTGTAAAATGAGACTAATAATACCAACCTCATAGGATTGTTAGAGTCTTTGAAAATAATGCCTCATATGTATTTCCTTCTCAGAAGTTTACAGTGTGATAGAGACAAGAGTTATCCTATTTAATAAAGAGCTGATATGTAAATTAGACTGAACAGCAGAATGACTGTCCAGATGACATTCTGGACGAAGCCAGGGCTGCGAGGGTTGAGCCCCTTGCATGAATTTCATGCATCGGGCCTCTAGTGTAAAGATAATGCAAGGTAGTAAGTGTGAAATGTGTATGCCTTGCAATAGGCAAAGTTTTAATCAGAGTGGAGAAGCATTTCTTCCTTTTTTGTCTTACGTGAAAATGTCTGTTTGTAGAGAAGAGAGTTGAGCTAAACTTTGAAGTTTAGGAAGGGAGAGCAAAGACAAGGAGGTAGAATTTTAGAGCTTCTTGATAAAATTGGCTGGATCAGTAAGATTGTATGGGAACAAGATGAGAGGGGAGGCTTTTGGAGATTTTGTGGGGTAGGCAAGTGATTGGAAATTTATTCTGTAGGTAAGGAGTAGCCATGATGATTTTTGTAGTGGGTTTATACATGGTTAAAATGCTCTTGGGAAGCTTGATATGGTGGTAATGACATAACTAATTGGAATTATTGTTCAGTGAAAAAATTTTATGTATTTAGTATATTACTGATTTTAACTTCTATTCATCCAAATCAAATTTTACTTACCAAAAATCATTATGTAGTTGATATTTTAGTTTTACTAGGTGAATAGTGGATCT
The DNA here is from genome assembly GCF_000147115.1 of Myotis lucifugus. NCBI lineage: Eukaryota > Metazoa > Chordata > Mammalia > Chiroptera > Vespertilionidae > Myotis > Myotis lucifugus. The sequence continues at coordinate 19,423,047 of NW_005871049.1, read as the reverse complement.
CAAATAACTAATAGGAGCTTGGTGAAGGCTTATGTTTCTGTGTTGTTTAGATTTCAAGGCCATGAGGCTGTCTCTGGCCTCAGCCAGGGATTTCTGATGGCAAGATACTGAGGGAGTCATTTAAATATTAATTCTTACCAAAGCTATCTCGTTTTAACCCTATTCTTTGTATCTCCATTTGTTCATGCAGATAGAAACACACAGTAATAGATTTTTTTGGGAAATACTGGTTCTTTGGCTTTAATGTGCTCTTCTGGGAAAACCTGTTATGTTTGCTAAATACTCAGCTTCTAGCACTGTTTACTTTCCTGGTTTTATGTGTTAAACTATCTAGAAGAATCTTGATTTGCTGGTTAGCCAATTTGAACAAGTAAGACTGAAATCTATAATAATAAGAGCATAATATGGAAATTGACCGCACGGCCGAACAGCGGAACGACCGTCCAGACATCCTTCTGGATGACCTTCCAGATGAAGCCGGGGCTGCGAGGGCCTGCTCTTGCACGAATTTTGTGCAGAGGGCCTCTAGTATCAACATAAGAACAAGGAAAGGCTTAGCACTTCTGAGAATGAGCTACAAAAATACCACTTGGATATTTTACTTTTTATGCCTTCATTTTGTAAGAGCTGATTCATTAAATTCTCTTTCCCTACACATTTTCTACTACAGCCTCCACATTGCTTTTCCCTTTCTTTGGAGGCAAAACACTCCACATAATACTTAGATGAAACAGAAAATGAAGATGGATCATGTGTTAAAGACCTTATTTATTTATTTATTTATTTATTTATTTATTTATTTAAAATTAAATCTTTATTGTTCAGATTATTACATTTGTTCCTCTTTTTTCCCCCCATAGCTCTCCTCCACCCAGTTCCCACCCCACCCTCTGCCCTTACCCCTCCCACTGTCCTCATCCATAGGTGTACGATTTTTGCCCAGTCTCTTCCTGCTCCCCCACACCCCTTGTCCCCCAAGAATTGTCAGTCCACTCCCTTTCCATGCCCCTGGTTCTATTATATTCACCAGTTTACTCTGTTTATCAGATTTTTTATTCACTTGATTTTTAGATTCACTTGTTGATAGATATGTATTTGCTGTTCATAATTTTTATCCTTACCTTTTTCTTCTTCTTCTTCTTAAAGAATACCTTTCAGCATTTCATATAATGCTGGTTTGGTGGTGATGAACTCCTTTAGCTTTTTCTTATCTGTGAAGCTCTTTATCTGACCTTCAATTCTGAATGATAGCTTTGCTGGGTAAAGTAATCTTGGTTGTAGGTTCTTGGTATTCATCACTTTGAATATTTCTTGCCACTCTCTTCTGGCCTGCATAGTTTCTGTTGAGAAATCAGCTGGCAGTTGTATGGGTACTCCCTTGTAGGTAACTGACTTTTTTTCTCTTGCTGCTTTTAAGATTCTCTCTTTGTCTTTTGCCCTTGGCATTTTAATTATGATGTGTCTTGGTGTGGTCCTCTTTGGATTCCTTTTGTTTGGAGTTCTCTGCACTTCCTGGACTTGTAAGTCTATTTCACCAGGTAGGGTGAGTTTTCTGTCATTATTTGTTCAAATAGGTTTTCAATATCTTGCTCTCTTTCTTCTTCTGGCACCCCCATAATTCGGATGTTGGTTCGCTTGAAGTTGTCCCAGAGGCTCCTTACACTATGTTCATATTTTTGGATTCTTTTTTCTTTTTGCTTTTCTGGTTGGGTATTTTTTGTTTCTTCGTATTTCAAATCTTTGACTTGATTCTTGGGATCCTCTTGTCTGCTGTTGGATCTCTGTATATTATTCTTTATTTCAGTCAGTGTATGCTTAATTTCTAGTTGGTCTTTTTTCATATCCTCCAGGATCTTACTAAATTTATCGGCAGTTTCCAGAAAATTCTTGAAAAACCTTATAACTGTGGTTTTGAACTCTATATCCAGTCGTTTGCTTTCCTTCATTTCTGTCATTTGTGACCTGTTTCTTTGTCTCCGAATTTTTTATGCTTCCATGTGTTGGTAGAGTGGCTTTGTGTGCTAGGTGTCCTATAGGGCCCAGTGGCTCAGCCTCCCCAATTACCTGAGGTGGACACTCTTGGTGCACCCCTTTGTGGGCTTTGTGCACAGTCTTGTTGTAGTCTTGTTGTAGTTAAGCCTTGATTGTTGTAGGTATCACTGGGAGGAATTGACCTCCAGGCCAATTGGCTGTGAGAATCAGCTGTGTCTGCAGTGGGAGAACTTCTGTGCTGGAGACACCCTTCTGGGGCAAGACTTGCTTCAGTGGGGCTTTGGTGCTCACTGAGTCTGTCCCCTGAGTGTGTCTCTTATGGATCTGAGGAGTCGTAATCTGGATGGTCCCACTCTGACCAATGGGTACACTGGCTCATGGATCTAAGGAGGTGCTAATTTAGCCTCTGCCTGAGGCTACCCAGCAGGAGCTACGAAGAGATCTGCAGATTCTCCTTCCTTTTTTGGGGTTTGGAGGAGCCCAGATGAGGCTCAGCTGTGAAGCAATGCAAGCTGCTGTGGGGCCTTGGGCCTTCTCATGGAAGTTCTGGGTCTGTCTGGCTCAGCTGCAATTTGTTAGGTAATTTCAGATTGCAAAGGGCCAGGGCATTCATATGCAAAAGCCTCTGTGGCAGCCTGGGTGGGGCGGGGTCTCAGGGAATCAACGGGGTGGAGCAAGCAGCTATGGCTGATCCTCAGCCCTGCCCTAAGGGGCCCCAAGTCTCAGTGTCCCGGTAATTGCTGCAAGCACCTCTGAGGGAAAGCTGCCCTCAAGTTCCGAGTTCTGCCTGCTGCCAGACAGTCCAGTTTCTCCCCGTATGAGTCCTGGGTCCCCAGAGACTTCCCGGAACTGGAGTTCAGAGCAGTCAGGAGCTTGTGACTCCCTCCCGATTCAAAAAGACAGCTGTGTCCTCAGGTGCCAGCCCCTTTCTGCGAGCGTGCTCGAGCCTCCGTACCTCTGCACTTTACTTCAGCAGCTCCTCTGAGTCTCAGTGTGCTTTTCTCTTTCCTTCTAGTTGTAGAATTTCCACTCAGCCAGCCTTCCTGTAGTTTTGGATGATGTCCGTTTTGTCTTTTCGTTGTATTTTTGAAGTTGTTGTGGGAGGCAGCAATTTCCGGTGTTTACCTATGCTGCCATCTTGGTTTCTCAAAGACCATATTTATTGATACATGTTAGTTGGCTGTAATATCTGATCCAGTGTTAGTGATGGTATCTTTTCAGAATTTTCTGGTTATCAAATATGTGACTTTTTTGTCTTTGTTTAATATTTTTATAGGTAATACATCAGCAATTTGAAAATAAAAATGAATATAATTATATATCTTTCACCTCTGCCTTATTCCTGTCAGGAATTAAGAATCATGTCTAATTTGAATGCAATAGTATATGAGTATCCAATACACTTTTTAATCATTTTGCTTTGCTGTTGGCAAATACGGTCGTATAGATTCTTTATGTAGGTGTTTATTTACAAGGATTTTACATATTGAAAAAACATTTTAAATTACTTTTGTTTCTACTTTATTTTGGTTAGAGCACTATGTATTTTCTTCTTAAATTTTTTTTTTTTTGGGGGGGTGTTAATCCTCACTGGAGGATATGTTTTTCATTGATTTTTTTTTTTTAGAGAGAGTAGAAGGAAGGAAGATAGGGAATGGAGATGGAGGGAGAGAGAAACGTCAATGTGCCTGGAAGAAACCGGGGATCAAACCTGCAACCCAGGTACATGACCTTGATCAGGAATTGAACCCGTGACCCTTTGGTATGTGGGCCAGTGCTCTAACCATTGAGTTCACTGGCTAGGGCTTTTTTTTTTAACTTTTTAAATTGAATTTATTGGGGTGACATTGGTTAATAAAATTGTACAGGTTTCAGACCTGGTTGGTGTGGCTCAGTTGAGCATAGTCCATGTACCAAAAGGTCCCAGGTTGGATTCCCGGTCAGGACATATGCCTGGGTTGCGGGCTGGATCCTCAGTAGAGGTCGTGCAGGAGGAGCCAGTCAATGTTTATATATCATATCCATGTTTCCCTCTCTCTCTCTCTCTCTCTCTCTCTCTCTCTCTCTCTCTTCCCCCCCTTCCTCTCTCTCTAAAATCAGTATATATTTTAAAAAAATATATATCAGGTATACAATTCTGTAATATATCATTACTATGTAGCTTTTTGTTGTTTCTTGATCAGTCTTATTATCTATTGCATTTTATGAAATCTAAGATTTATCAGTTGTACCTTTGCCATTATTTTATTCAGTATTAAGAAAAAGACCTGCCAATTTCACTTTATGATGCCATTGATTGTAAGACACATTCTGGTTTTTGAGGGTTTTTTTGTGTGTGTGTTTTTTTTAAGAATTGATGAAATTCAGTATATGAATTTTATTTAGGCAGCATAGGAATATAACAAAGTATTTTTTGCTTTTACTATTTTATTTTCTGAAATTTATAGTTATTGTTCAAACTATTACATAATATGTTTCCTCCTCCCCCCTAGACCCTATCCACCCCGCACTAGCCACCCCCCACCCCCAGGCCTACAGCACTATTGTCTGTATCCATGGGTTATGCATATGTGTGTATAGGTTCTTTGGCTAATGTTTTCCTGTCTCCCCCTCCTTCCTTCCCTCTGAGATTTGGAGACATGGAAGCATGGAACAGACCAGACTGACAAAGTATTTTTTTTTAAATAAAAACAAGGTATTAGGTGTAATACATTATGTTGTTGATAGAGAAGTATGAATGCAACTGAAAAATTTTATTAAAAAATGGCTGCATTATATACAATTGTACAGTGTGTCCCAGTTCAGCTAATTCCCTGTTTTTGAAATTAGTGTGGACTTCTTTGTTTGTGAGAGCTAAAACTTACATCAAACTAGCTGAAGTATAAGGTTGATTGGGCTGTAGGACCAGAATAGATCATTGAATGAAACTCTGAGAACCAGGATACTCTGGAACCAGGTGCTGAAAGTAGGAAGTTGATGCCACTAAAATATCTTTCTCCATTTGTGATGTAGATTGGTTTCTCTCACATATCAGGGACGATGTCTGCTATAAGCTACCAGTTTACATACCAGTTCAGCTTTTGACCCAGAAGGCCAAAAGCCTTTCTTTTTTACCTCTCAATTAAAATAACAATCTTTGTAATGATATTTATTGGTCTGATTTAGGTTACATTTTCACCCCTGAGTTAATCACTGTGACCACTATGTGCCAGGCCTGAGTTAAGTGTCCTTTCTATGGCTTGGGTGTGAGGTACTGTGACTTTATTGCTGGAAGAATGCTAGGAATGGAATGGGGCATTAAAGAAAGGAGTGTACACAGACAAAAACAGATGTTTGTTACAGTGGACATTTAGATTGTTTCCTGTTTATTCTTGTTGTTAACACAATTTCTTTTTCATATCTGATAAATCTCTCTACATATAAAAATTGATGTGATATTAAAGAATATTGGTATGAAATTATAAGGATCTAAAAGTTGATAAAAGTTAGTATATAGGTGTTTCTTTGATATAGTCTAATTTTTGCTATTCCTCAGAATAGGATTTGCAGAGTCTTCATATTATAAATTGTGAAATTTAACAATGCATTTTAAAATAGTTCGGAACATGAGGAAATAATTACATAATAGAGCTAAGCTGTTAAAGTGAAAGGGTTCTTAAAGTGTATGTGATTTTATGAACAGTTATATGTAAACATACTCAAACTCAAATACTGGAATAATTGATTCGATTATGGGATGCAGGACATTTTGCTATCTCTTTCATATCATAGGATGTTTTGATTCCGAGTAATGTAAGTTCAGTGGACTTCTGACTGGTTGACACACAGTGATAGATTTCTGATTTTTAAAATATGTCATTGCTATAAATCATTGGTTTGCTAGATTGAACTAGCAAGCTATTAAAGAACATGGCAATATTTACTGTAGATAAATGCAAATTTAAAAAGGTTCTGTGTATGAAGGTTTAAATGATTTATTAGCCTTCAGTGCACACATGAATCTGAAGTTATGTAATGGATTTAGAAAATTTCATTTCCTGTTTGAAGGTTCAAATTTGCATATTCTATAATGCAAGGGTTTGATCTGAGTCAATAGGATATATAGTTAAACTCCATTTGATATAAACTTATGCTTAATCATTTTTTTGTATATTATATGGCAAACCTATTTTTAGGTGCAGGGCAAGTGATTAAATATATATATATATTTTTGGCTTGGGTGGGGAAGAAGGCAGAATTAAAGAAACTCGGACTTGTATGTCTTTAGATGAAGTTGTACTCAGGAGGTTTTCCTTGCCCTTTAATTTGGCTTTTATTTCCTGCCAATGAGAAATTCACCTAGGTTAATAAAGTTTTCTATTAGTGGAGCAATTAATTCTATGAACAAAGTGACAACTCACATCAGTTACTTGTATTTTTAAAGTAAACTTTTTATTTTGAGATATTTGTAGATTTATATGCAGTTGTAAGAAATAATACAGAGATCCCTTGCACCCTTTTCTCAGTTTCCCTCAGTAGGAAAATCTTACAAACTATAGCACAGAATTGATACTAGTACAACCAAGATACAGAAAATTTTCATTCACATAAGGATCCATGCTGTTGCCCTTTTATATTCACATCTATTTTCCTCCTCCTGCACCTTCCCTTAACCCTGGCGACCTCCAGTCTGTTCTCCAGTTCTGTAATTTTGTCACTTTAAGAACTTTATATAAATGGAATCGTGCTCTATGACCTTTTGTTTTATTTTGGAACATTTCTCTGGAGATGCATCTAGATTGTTGTGTATACTAATAGTTCCTTTTTATTGTTGAGTAATATTCCATGGTATGAATAAAGCAGTTAATTTAACCATTTACCTGTTGAAGGACATCTGAGTTGTTTTCATTTTTTTTTTTGGCAATGATGAATAAAGCTGTTATAAACCATTTTGTACAGGTTTTTGTGTGAACATGTTTTCATTTCTATGGGAGAAATACCAGGAGTGCATTTAGTAGATGGTATAGTAGTTGCATATTTAGTCTTTTTAAAACACTGCCAAATGGGGTGGAGGCATGTGCTGGAGGGCGGGAGTGGGCGGGGAGAGGTCAGTGGGGGGGGGGGGGGAAGGAGACATATGTAAAACTTTTAACAATAAAGAATAAAGAAACAAAACAAAAACCCAACACTGCAAAACTGTTTTCCAGAGTGACTGTGTCATCTTTCATTCCCATTAGCAAAGTATGAATGATTCAATTTCTTTGCTTCCTTGCCAGTGTTTGGTTTTGTCACTTTTTTTTTTTCAGCTATTCTGATAGATGTGTAATATCTCATTGTGGTTTTAATTTGCATTTCTCTAATGGCTAATGATGTTGAATATCTTTTCATGTGCTTATTTGTCATCTTTATATCCTCTTAAGTGATATGTCTGTTCTTGTCTTTTGACCATTGGATTTTGTTGTTGTTCTATAATTAGATTTTTTGTTTCCTTGCTGTTGAATTTTGAGATTTATTATAGATATTTTCTTTTGTCAGATATGTGGTTTGCAAATACATTCTTCTAGTCAGCAGCTTATTACTTTATCCTCTTTAACAGGGTCTTTTGGAGAGCAAATTTTAAAATTTTGATAATGTCTAGTTTATCAGTTTTTTTCCGTTTATTGGTCTTGCTTTTGATGTTAAGTCTAAGAACTCTCTTTACCTAATCCTAAATCCTGAAGATTTTCTTCTGTATGTTTTCTAAAAAGTTTTATGTTTTACATTTAAATCTGTGATCTGTACTGAGTTAATTTTTGTGTAAGGTATGGTACTTAGGTAAAGGTTCATTTGTTCATCTATGGCAGCAATTTTCAACCTTTTTATTTCATGGCACACTCAAACTAATGACTAAAATTCTGTGGCACATCAAAATATATATTTTTGCCTGTCTGAAAAAAGTTATGATTTTGATTGATTTATACAAAAAAAGTAATTGCATACCTGTTTTGTTCCCAAATGACTTTTAAAAGAATCAGGTGCCTATACTTATATATAAGGATTTTTGGTACCAAATATTAACCAATCAGACACAACCTTATTATGTGGTTTGACCAATAAAATGCAACTTTATTATCTGACCTATATATTTATGGTTCAAGACAGGGCATTCACAGGATGGGGTGAACAGTGTTAGCCAGGTTGATGGAGACTCAAATATGTCACCTACCTGCTGGCTGTGTGGAGGGCTCAGCAAAGGAACAATGACCTCTGCAAGCACTTCTGTCTGGGAGTACATTGCTCCTCCAACTGTTGCCTGATGCCAGACAAGTTAGTTCCTCTCTGTATGTCCCTGGTGTCTTTTGAGCTGCTGCCCCAGCACTGGAACTTAGAGGGAGTGAGTCGGAGTAAGTCTGTGTGCAGGCCCTTTAAGAGGAACTGCCTGGGACTTCAGTAGCCCTGTCTCCCTCAGCCTTAATCCCCCTGGCTTTTACAGCCAGAGTTATGGGGACTATTTTTCCTGGCACTAGAACCCTAGGCTGAGGGGCCTGGTGTAGAGCTGGGACCTATCACTTCCCTGGGTTGACCTCACAGCCGAGATATCCCTCCTGCTTTATCTTCCACTAATAGACTTCACTAGTAGTCTGCTGCATATTCTTTAGGTATTTTCTATAGAATACTGTAATACATAATGCATAAATATGTGTATGTTAGAGTTATATAAAATAGACCTTTGGGTAATTGGGAAAGCCATATGAGGTGAACCTATCTTAGGAGGGACGTCTGAGATATAAGAATATGTGTGTACATTTTTATTGGAAATTTAAATTCTTATTGGAATTTTATCAAACATTTTAATAAATTTTTGCACATTTTCTATTCTAATTCAAAGAATACTTTCTTTTGTGGACACTAAATGGTACATTTGTAAGCCTAAGTAGCCTCTCTTTCAGTTGATGTTGGAGGAGTAGGTTATTTTGGTTAAGTCTCTCTGGAAAGGGTTGATATAAAGTAAAGGCTGATGGTTATGTTGCCAGCATATTGAACTTTCTTCTCTACTAGTAACTGACTAGGCAATGTATTATTGTATTATGTTTAATGTTAGGGATGATCTCAAAAGACATGTACACTAATGAAATTATGACATCTAATCTCTTACTCTATTCTGTATTTTATCATTTATTATTTCTATACTAGAGGCCTGGTGCACGAATTTGTGTAGAGGTGGGGTCCAGCCGGCCTGCCCCAATCGGGACGATCAGGCCGGGCTAGCTTGGGGGAGGGGCCGTGGGCTGTTGGCTGGCCGCCTCACCCCCTGGTGGAACTCCCAGTAGAACTCCCGGTCGAGGGGACAATTTGCATATTAGCCTTTTATTATATAGGATAGTAAATCTCTGCCATTACATTTTCACATGTGGAGTCTAAAAATTGAGTTGTGTAAAATTCAGGATGTGCTATTTCTGTTTCTAAGCTTGTCAGGGCACACTGCCATCTCTTAAAATTAGGCCAAAATAGACACTGTTGCTTAGTTAACACCTGATATAGTATGAGAGGTGGGAATGGGGATATGTCACTTGAGATAGTTATAAATATATAAATGTTTCAATTTCTGAGAAAATGTAGCTAATGGCCTTAGCATATATATTAGTCAGGATATAAGTTTTAAGCTGATATGATAGAGAGGCCCTAATGACAGTGGTGTAAACAAGGTAGAAATGTATTTGCCGTTTCAGGTGAAAATTTGGGTAGTTAAATGGTCCAGAGCTACTGAGACAGTTCTAGGATCACTGGGATCCGTAGATCTTTCTGCTGTTATTTCAATAGGAAAGTTATAATATAGATTCCAGCATGTTACTCTAACTCTTGCCATTGTTTCAGCACATTATGTAAGGAGAAGGAAAGTTGCAAAGAGAAGTCATGTTACCTTCCTTTTAAGAGTTATATATACCCAGAAGTTGCACATATTACTGTCCTCCTTGGTCAGAGTTTGGTCACATCACTGGAAACTTGAGGTAAAGCTGGGAAGTGAGATCTTTTGCCTGGATCTCATGTACCAAATTAGAAACTCATTAGGGAAGAAGAAAATGTCAATGGGGAGACCTTATAGACCATGCCACGGCATTGTAATTTTCCCTCAGCTTCTCCCTATTTATAAGTTTCTAGTGCCTGTAAATGTGTACAGGGTCACTTTCTCTTAGGAATGGATTCATAGGGATAAATTGAATACCTTGAGATCAGCACTTTTAAAAAGTAAATACATTTTTGAAGGATTCAGATAAACAAAAGAAGCTTACTCTTAGTTCATTTTGCAAAATGAATGGACAGGTCCAGAGAAAAAAGTGATTTGTTACAAGATATCTAATTAGGAGCATAGGCTGTGATTGTAGTCTGTCCATTTTTTTTCTATTATACCTTACTCTTGCCACATTTTTCAGGAAAAATTTAGCACATTTTCAGGGAAAACTTGGCTTCACTTTGAAGTATTAGAATTTTCTATGTGTTACAGACTTTTTAGTTGCATATATCTTTTGAAGAGAATATTATTTTTGGTTTATATGTATTTCTTGCTTTTCTGAAAAGACAAGTGACTTAGGTTTAATTACTAATTTCATCTTAGATCACTTCATTAATATAACCATTGGTAAGAAGATAATCATCATGCCCAATTAAAGTTCTTAATACAAAAGTTGTGAAGGTTTATTTGAATTCTTTGATTAATATGCTTTAAAATTTCTATAATCTTGTACGTTAAACTATAACCTATAGGAAGCACGCTATGCCACCCTGAAGGTTGCTATAAAAATTGTTTATGAAGTTCAGGCCAAGACTAAAACGTGTTGAAATAGAGAGTTTTGAAAAATGTTCTATATAGCAAAGGAGACCAAATCATGCTAAAATGCAGAAAAAGACTATACATCAGTTTCCAGGCTACATTATTCAAAAAAAATACAACCATAAAAAAGGTAATAAGATTACATTTTCACATTTCATGGCTAGTAAAGTGCATTAGGCTGCTCAGATATTCATAACTTACTGTGACATTTGGGAAGATTACATTTTGTAGTGCAGAGCCATTACTACAGCTCAGATAATAACTAGCCAGTGCCTGGACTTAGATTATGATCCCTGTCATTGGAAACAGATTTGTGTTTTGAAGGTTGATCAGTTTCCAATAACTATTAGAAAGGGTTAACATGACATACTGTAGACTCTGTATGGTTTTAGGTATAATAGATATGCGTACATATAGTATATCAAATATGCCACACATTTGTGTGTAGCAATTTCTGCCATCAATTTTCTCCTTGAAAGACATTTTATAATATTTAAAGCAATGGATGAATATTTAAAACACCTGTCTAGATGTTGCTTTCACAATATCAACTCAATTTAAAAGCTGGTAAAATATTTGGGTTGTCTTTTTTTGGAAATTACTTGCAAAAATTATTTTATAGCTTCTTGGAAGGGTGGTTAATGATGGTAATAAACATATCAAAATGAAAGATTGATGTAATATTATGGTGAAGGTAAGGTCTCTTAAGTTAGTTGCAACTTGGAGCTATTTAGTTCTGTGTGAAGAATGTCCCAAAGTGTATATACTAAGAACTCTCCCTTTGCCCTCTTTCCTAAAAATTCTTTTCAGAGACAATCACTAGTTTCTTGTGTATCATTCTTAGGTATGTGTCTGTCTGTATGTTTTATGCTCATATAGTAGCCTGCTATTCACACTTTTCCACTTTCATTTTCTCACGTAATGTATTTTATTATTTTTAAAAATACATATTTTTATTGATTTCAGAGAGGAAGGGAGAGGAAGAGAGAGTTAAAAACATCAATGATGAGAAAGAATCATTGATTGGTTGCCTCCTGCATGTCCCCTACTAGGGATTGAGCTCACAACCCAGGCATGTGCCCTTGACTGGAATTGAACCTGGGACCCTTCAGTCTGCAGGCCAACGCTCTATCCACTGATCCAAACCAGCTAGGGCTCACATAATGTATTTTAGATATTTTTTCATATCAGATGGAGCTGCTTCATTCATTTCAATGGCTGCATTATATTCCCTTATGTAGTTATACACAACTTTACTAACCATCTATATATATAAAAGCCTAAGCGACTGTTACGACTGGTCGACCGAATGACCGGTTGACTGGTCACTATGAAGATGCACTGACCACCAGGGGGCAGATGCTCAACGCAGGAGCTGCCCCCTGGTGGTCAGTGCGCTACCACGGCCAACCTCCCGTGGCTGGCCAACCTCCTGCGGTCCCTCCCCACAGCTGGCCAGGCCGAGGGACCCCACCCATGCACAAATTCGTGCACTGGGCCTCTTATGTTTTCTTGGGGGGATTGTTTCTTCTTTTTTCTATTCAAAAAAATGCTAAAGTGAAGTTTTTTATTCAAACATCATTACTGAAATGTTCTACAGATACATCTTTTGAGATTGATCCATATCGTTCACTGTATCAGTAGTTTCATTACCAAATATTTTCTAATTTATAGTAATTTTTCAGTTGAAGCTCTTTGTTTTTCTAGATATAGATTATATAATCTGAAAATAATTGTAATTTCAAATCCTCCACTGCTGCCTTTTGACTAAATGTGACTTCTGTATCTCTAGAATAATATCAAATGATAGTGAAGATACTGTATCCTCGTCTTGTTTCTAACTTTCATGAGAATCATTCCAGTTTCCCTTTTTGAGCATGATGCTGGCTTTTCAGGTGTGATTGATGCATTTTATTATTAAAGGAAGTCTTTTTCTATTTATATGTAGGGAGTATGATGGAAATATAAAATCACCATTTAGCAGATGTCCATTTAGTAATAACAGTTGCAGGTGAGATTCATCAGTGGATTCTTAAAAGTTTGATGAGAAACAAAATATTTGTATAGTCTGAAAGTATTTCCCACAAGTGCTTTTAAAGTGGAAAAAATCTAATAGACACCACCTTAAACAAATTGATTCAAGCTAACATCACCAGTTGCAAGACATATTGACATCAGGTACCATCAGGTACCAAAAATGCATAACCTGAATTTAAACATGAAGGAAACAAAGTAGATAAGACAGTCTATAAAATACCTGGCAAATATGCCTCCATAGTGTCAAAATCATGAAGTCAAAGAATGCCTGTGCCACTGTCTCAGTTTGGAGAAGAATAAAGGGATGCTGATCTTGGGTCAGAAAAAGGACATCAGTATGACAAGTGGCAACATTTGAGTAATATTTGTTAATGGTATTGTGTCAATGTGAATTTCCTGGTTCTAATGATGCTACTATTATTATATGATACTAGAGGATCAGTGCATGAAATTTGTGCATGGGTATGGTCCCTAGCGGCTGCTGGCTGCCGGCTGCCAGCCGGGGCCTTCCTTTGTTCCATGCCGCCCTCTGGTGGTCAGCACACGTCATAGCGAGCGATCGAACTCCTGGTCTCCTGGTCGAACTCCCAAGGAGACACTTTGCATATTAGGCTTTTATATATACAGATATTCACATTAGGGCAAGCTGAGTAAATGGTGTACAGGAACTATCCTATTTTACAACTTTTTGAACCTTTGAAATTATTTTAGAATAGAAAAAGACAAAACAAGCAAATCATTTTCACAAAAACCCCCCAAAAGTCTATTTTAGAGTTCTTGTGTAGCTACAGAATTTTTGGGTGGACTAGGGGATCGAGCATGTATACTTCATAACCAGGACCACAGCTAGATGAATTGGCCCAATCACACCAAGGGGCTCTTTTAGCAGAAACCCAGCTGTCATCTCTCCTTACAGTGCTTCTTACTGATGATGCAAGAATTGTACACTAAAATCTCGTAGAAGAACCAAATGCCTTTACCATTCTGCTTGCCAGGAATTCTTATCTCCCTGCATGCAGATACTGTGTTATGTTGTTCATTTTTCTGGTTTTTCTTTCTCATGCCAGTGTGTATCTTTGGCAGAACCTGGGACACATATTGATCTCTGGTTGCAAGGAGGTTTAATTGATTTCCTAATTCTGAACTTTCCTGGAGTAATATCTATTTGGTTATGTTTGTTATAAGCTACAGTGGGGCCTTGACTTACGAGTTTAATTCTTTCCGTGACGGAGCTCGTAACTCAAATTACTCATATGTCAAATCAAGAAGTGAATGAGTGAGACACGTGATGTTGGGCTGATGTTGTGGCGTTCACTGTGATGTTCGCTGCACCAACTAGCGGTGGGGTATCTGAAGCTGGCTCGTAACCCGAATTTTAGCTCGCAACTCAAAGCAAAAAATCGTCCGAGAGACGGCTCGTATCTCGAAAAACTCGTTAGTCGGGACACTCATAAGTCAAGGCCCCACTGTATTGGCTTTTGTTTTGTGAAGTTCACTTTGTCCTAATTCTTGCCCACCTTTTGGGTTTAGGAATGCATAATGAAAAACTAAGAAGTGTTCAGAAGTACAGGAGTATGTACAGGTGATATTTTAAAAATCTACTTTAAAAGGATAGTTCTGCATCCTGATACTAAATCTTTGTTTAATCATGTACCTTGATTTCACATAGGTAACTTTGACCTGCAGAATTTCAAGACTATTAACAACATATAACCATAATCTCTATGTCGAAAACTACAAATACCAGTAATGTAAATTTAAAATTCTAAAAAAGGATAGCTTTGCAAAAGTAATTGCAGAAGCATTTTAATTCTTTTAAACAATTGGGATTTGTTAAAATTTAAAAAACCTTCTGTTTGTGGGAGGCAGCTATGGGTGAGATGGCAAGGTGGGATAGGTCAGTACAGCTTTCTCTGGATGGATTTTCTGATAGTCAAGTCAATGAAATAAATTTTCTTGATTTCTGACTTTGGGTGTGTGACTAAAGTTATCCTGATGATTGACAGGGAAGGAGAGGCATCAAAATGTATATGTATAGTAAACCATGGATTTGACAAATATAAACTTTGACTTTTGTGTTTGCTCTGAGCCATTTTTCGTTTTCCACTTTTGCTGTGAACTCATACCTTTGATAGGTAGCGAAGGACTTTTAGGTTGCTGTGAGTAGTTCACAAAATTTATAATTCATAACTGAAATATTGAATTAGAAGCAGTTATAGAGCTAAGTTAGATCTTTATTCATAGCAGGGCAGTAGGTAGTGATTTACCTGACACCTCATGTTTGTTTTTGTTGAAAAAAATATTTGCATTTTTATATTCCAAGTCTTGCTTGACTTTGTGTTATGTTAACTTGAAGATTTCTTTGAGATTTTCATAGCTCTGTGTGTGTGTGTGTGTGTGTGTGTGTGTGTTTAACAAAGACCCTTTTAATGTTGTAGGACCTAGAGAAGAATGTGTACAGATAGTAATTGTCAAGCTAAAGCGTAGGAGCATGCTCCAGTTATATTGAATGAAGAAGTACTAATGCTTGTAATTTTTTTTTCTTTTGGAAGTTGGTAGGTGGGCAGTTTGATTTGGAAATGAATTTCATTATCCAAGAAGGTGAGAGTATCATCTGCATGGTGGACCTCCTAGAAAAATGTGACATTACTTGCCAAGCAGAAGTTTGGAGCATGTTTACAGCCATTCTGAAGAAGAGCATACGAAACCTTCAAATCTGCACTGAAGTAGGCCTTGTTGAAAAAGTGCTTGGGAAAATTGAAAAAGTCGATAGTATGATAGCAGGTATGTTTTTTTCTATGGTACAATGGATGTGAAGAAATAAAGTTTGATTCTTAAGTACTGTATTTTTCTTGTTTAGTAACTAGAGGCTCATGCAAGAAATTTATGCACTCGAGGGGGCGGGTGTCCCTCAGCCTGGCCTGCGCCCTTTCACAGTCTGGGAGCCCTCGGGGGATGTCCGACTGATGGCTTAGGCCAGTGGTCGGCAAACTGCGGCTCGCAAGCCACAGGCGGCTCTTTGGCCCCTTGAGTGTGGCCACAAAGTTTCAATCACACTGTACGTGCGCGCCCGCATGTGGTATTTTGTGGAAGAGCCACACTCAAGGGGCCGCAGTTTGCCGACCACTGGCTTAGGCCCACTCCCCACCAGAGAGGCTCCTGCTGCCGCTGCTGCGCTTGCCAGCCATTAGCCCGGCTTCTGGCTGAGCGGTGCTCCCCCTGTGAGAATGCACTGACCACCAGGGGGCAGCTCCTGTGTTGAGCATCTGCCCCCTGGTGGTCAGTGCGCGTCATAGCGACCAGTCGTTCCGCCGTTCGATTCGATTTTCATATTACTCTTTTATTATATAGGATATTTATTTAAGAAATACTTGAGCATCTAACATGTTACTAGAACTTTAGTGTGTGAACTCTTAATCACAGTATATTTTAATCCTTCAAGAAATATAAGTAGCTTAATTATTTTATTGTTTTCTTTGTTTCCAGATCTTTTAGTTGACATGTTGGGAGTGCTGGCTAGCTATAATTTGACAGTTCGAGAACTAAAGCTATTCTTCAGTAAACTTCAAGGAGATAAAGGACAATGGGTAAAATAAACCTAAGTACTCTTTGATATTTGAAAGTATACAGAGGGGTCAGATTGAAGGAAAGGGATCAACTAAAATAGCATTTAGAGCTATACAGATGCTTTGCCGTGACCTGACACAGATGTGGATTAAGGGAACTGAGTGTTTTAGGCAGTAAATTGGTCCTTCTTCACATTGCTATTCTTCACTATATATCCAACATTTTTTTTTGATGAAAAGGGTAAGGACAAAAAAATAAAAGTTTTAGGTCGCAGCACCCAAATTCTCTTTCTGTTGATCTGAGTAGTATACCTGTGGCCCTTACATATGAATGACCCACTCAGTGAACAAAAAAACAAAACACCTTTTCAGGTAATTGGATCCACCTCCTTAGATGCAACTTAGTGGATGGTGTGGTGGTCAATTTATTTTGAACTCTAGCTGCCTTATCAAACTGTTTCTTTCATTACTTCGTTATTTCTCCCTTAGAATACTAGCAAATATTTTCTCCATTTTGGTTGCATTTCTAAGCTTACTTTAGTGCCCTTTAGAGATTGTTGTTCACAGCAGCTGCTAGCTAATCCTTAATCTAGCTCTGTTTAAGTGTATTTAAATTTGTGCTCTATATACTCTATTGTATTAAAATGGTTAGACTCTTTAGCTTATTTGTATCAAACTCTAGTTCTCTGGCTACTTTTAAGATGTTATCACTAATTTTTAGCATTTTTTGTTTCTTTATATTGTTTACCTTGTGTTTATCCTTGTTAAAGTTCTTGAATCTGTGGGTTATACTATAATTTTCATCAAATTTGGAAATACTGTGCTTA
Source organism: Myotis lucifugus (assembly GCF_000147115.1). NCBI lineage: Eukaryota > Metazoa > Chordata > Mammalia > Chiroptera > Vespertilionidae > Myotis > Myotis lucifugus. The sequence continues at coordinate 19,405,837 of NW_005871049.1, read as the reverse complement.
TTATTTATTAAAAAATTTTTTGGTCCCTTCTCCCCTTCTTCTGGGACTCCAATTACATGTAGTGCTCTCTCTCTCTCTCTCTCTCTCTCTTTCTTTTTAATTTAAGAAAATTAATTCATAGAGAGGGAGGGAGAGAGAGAGAAAGAAAGAAATATCAGTGATGAGAGAGAACTATCGATTAGCTGCCTCCTGCACGCCCCCTTACTGGGGACTGAGCCTGCAACCCAGGCATGTGACATGCCCAGAAATCATAGTGACATCCTGGTCCATAGGTCAATGCTCAATCACTGAGCCACATTGCCCAGGCACATGTAGCTCTGTTGAGTCTCCCACAGTCACTGAGATCTTTTCACTTTTTTCCCAATCTTTTCTCTTTGTGCTTCATTTCAGATTGCTTTATTGCTGTATTTTAAGGTAACTTATCTTCTGTACTGTGTTTATTTCATCCATTAAAAATTTCAGATTATTCCGTAAATTTCAGATTTTTTATTTCTGTAAATTTGGTTCCTTTTTTAAAAAAATATATTTTTACTGATTTCAGAGAGGAAGGAAGAGGGAGAGACAGAAACATCAATGATGAGAGGGAATCATTGATCGGCTGTCTCCTGCAAGCCTCCCACTGGGGATCGAGTCCACAACTTGGGCCTGTGCCTTTGACTGGAATCGAATCTGGGACCTTTCAGTTTGCAGGCTGATGCTCTATCCACTGAACCAAACTGGCCAGGGCATTGGTTCCTTTTAATATCTTCCGTTTTTACCTCATTATGTCCATGTTTTCTTTTATTTATTTATTTATTTATTTTATTTTATTTATTTATTTTTTAAAAAATATATTTTATTGATTTTTTACAGAGAAGAAGGGAGAGAGATAGAGAGTTAGAAACATCGACGAGAGAGAAACATCGATTAGCTGCCTCCTGCACACTCCCCACTGGGGATGTGCCCACAACCAAGGTACATGCCCTTGACCGGAATCGAACCCGGGACCTTTCAGTCCACAGGCTGATGCTCTATCCACTGAGCCAAACCGGTTCTGGCTCCATGTTTTCTTTTAAATCATTGGGAATCTTTAGCATATTTTATTTTATTTTAAAATATATTTGTATTGATGAGAGAGAATCATTGATTGGCTGCCTCCTGCACACCCCATACTGGGGATTGAGCCAGTAACCTGGCCATGTACCCTGGCAAGGAATCGAACCAGGACCTCCTGGTTTATAGGTTGACATTCAACCACTGAGCCACATTGGCTGGGCTTAGCATATTTTAATAGTTGCTTTAATGTTTTTACATATAGAAATTGTGTATCAATGGGCATGAACATTTTTAAAAACTCTTGCAATGTGAACACCAAATTATTTTCTGAAAGGCTTTCCCATTGTATAATCTCTCAGCAGTGTCTGGGAAGGAAAGTGCTTATCTTTTTTTTTTTTTTTAATATGCTTTTATTGATTTTTTTAGAGAGAGGAAGGGAGAGGGATAGAGAGATAGAAACATCGATGAGAGAAACATCATCAATCTGCAGCCTCTTGCACACCCCTTGCTGGGGATTGAGCTTGCAACCCTGCCATGTGCTCTGACTGGAACCGAACCAGTGACCTCTTGGTTCATGGGTCCATGCTTAACCATTGACCCACACTGGCCGGTGAAAGTGCTGGTGTATTTTTGTTGATTGGTTTATAGAACAGGGAATTTTGAGGAATGACTTCTCTATATGGAAATGCTATAATACTGTATTTTTATTTCAGATGCAGAGTTAATTTTTGTTATTTCATTTTGAGTTTATTTTTAAAAATGGGTGTGATTGTGGTTACTTCTTATTAGACTTTTATAATAAGCAATGTGGTTGATGGAAAATTTCTTGACCACTTAAAAGTCAAGCTTTCCACCCAGCGTTTAGGTAAAATACTGCCGAACTCTTTTGGACAGTTAGTAATAACTTAGAGCAGCAACTAAGTACGATGAAGGGGAGCCAGTGATTTCACTTATAGTATGACATGGTTTTGAGCTTTTAACAAAGAGGACTGTACTACACTTTATCTCATTTGCTTGTAAACTGATTAAAATGATAATGTATATCCGATTGACCTTTGCTTTTTCTTGTAAATGTAAGTGAGGTTTTTCATTTTAGCTGTTGGTTGTTTAATGCATCAGGATATTGTGGATCAAAGAGGCATTAATCAAATAAATGAATGCCACAACTTATATTATACGTGCTATATAGTGAGGTATATTGTAGAATGAAATATTATAGGGAGATTTGATCCAGTCTCAGAGGTTAGGGAAGACTGCCCTGAGGAAATCACCATGAAGATAAACTCTAAAGGATGGGTACGTTTTGTTTAGTTATAGGGCAGGGAAATAGGCTTAGTGAGAACATTTTTAGCACAAGGAATAGCTTGTGCTCAGGCCCTGTTATGACAGAGAAGGCATTGTGGATAGAGTGCAGAGAAGAGAAAGTTGAAATGCAAAATGAGGCTAACAGTGTAGGTAGAGGTAGATAAAGTATCTTGTAGGCCATGTTAGGGGTTTTGGTCTTTATTTTAAAGGCAATAGGAAGCTACAGGAAAGAATAATATCAAGGTAAAATTGTAGTGGTTAAAAGCATAGACTCTGGAGTCAGACTGAGTTCTGATCCCATCCTCTTCACTTACTACCTGTGTGACTCTGGACATGTTCTTCTGTCTCAGACACCTTCTTTATTGAATGGCTTAACAATTCCTACTGTGGTTATAAGGTTAAAATATTTTATTTTTAACGTGCCCTTAAAGATAGAACCAGTAAGCATTATTTATATGTGAAATTAAAAAGTGTTTTAAAGAGGGGTGGGTGGTGGGTTGATTTACTTGGTAATTTTAAGAGATCATTTTTGCTGCAGTGTGGAGAAGAGTTTTAAGTGTCAAATGATATTGGCTCATATTTACTAAATACCTCATACATCTTATAGTATTTCAAAAAGATGGCATAAAGTTTGTTGCTTACTTATTTAAGATAGTTGAAAATAACCTTTCTCTGGTTATTTTATGCTTTTTAGCTTATAGCATTATTTGGTTCTTCTTGGGTGTATTGAAGTATGACTATATGAAACGTAGATAGTTTTGTTTGATGGTACATAATATGGTTAATGAACTGGTGATTATTTTCATAGCCTCCACATGCTGGGAAGTTGCTCTCTGTGTTAAAGCACATGCCTCAGAAGTATGGTCCTGATGCCTTTTTCAACTTTCCAGGAAAAAGCGCTGCAGTAAGTAATCTTAATGAGGAAGTCACTTGGAATGCTTTTGCTCCTTTAAAGTACAGCCCTGTAAACACCCCTGCCAGGTTCTGTATTAGGTAGAAACTTCTTTACACCACCTTAATCCTCACAGCAATGGTGCATGTTACTGTTTTACTAACAGTTTTAGAGGTGAAGAAATAGAGGTTCAAAGAACTTAAGAAACCTGCCATCTCACACCTTGGGGCAGCAATAGAATAAGAGCCCAATTCTTTTTAACATAGTCATGGTGTCTTATGGACTTCGCTCTGCATTCCAGATGTTTATATGTAACACTTTCACTTTTATCTTTCTGAACGTCTTTATTTAATGTTATAAACGTCTTTATTTCTTTCTTTTCCACCTGGTGTGCAGAATGAGAGTAACTCTTCGACTTGTGAGTTTCCATAGTATACCAGTCTCAAGCATTCTTATAAGCTGTTGATCAGTTTATAAAAAAGATGATTATGTATGCTGATAGCACCTGCAATGTTTCAAAACATTATAGGACTATAATCCTATCTAATAAAAGACAAAAAGGGTAATTAACCGTACCTCCGCTACGCTTCCCATTGGCTAATCAGGGCGATATGCAAATTAACTGCCAACCAAGATGGCGGCTGGCAGCCACGCAGCTGAAGTGAACATGAGGCTTGCTTGCTCCAGTGATGGAGGAAGCCAAGGTTCCCCGCCTGCTGCGGCCCGGCTCTGAGCTCTGGAAGCAACTAAGTTTCAATTATAGAAGCTAAACAAACCCCAGATACCTGCTTTCAGCCAGCCACAGCCTCAGAGCTGGGAGCGCCAGTGACGGCAACAATGTTTCAATTAGAGAAGGTAAATAAATCCCAGAATAAAAAAAGAAAAGAAAAAAAGGAGACGTTGGGAGCTTCAGTCCCGGCCAGCCTGAAAACGGGCCCTCAGCCCCTCACCAGACTGGCCAGGCACCCCAGTGGGGACCCCACCCTTAAAGGGGGTGTGGCAGCCTGAAAACAGCCATCAGCCCCTCATCCAGGCTGACCAGGCACCCCAGTGGGGACCCCCACCCTGAAGGCGGTTTGACAAAAAGCAAACAGTCATCAGTTGCTCGGGCAGGCTGTCCAAGCTCCCACGCGGTTTTGGAAATCTCAAACACGACAGCCAACCAGGCCTGCCGGCCAAAGCCGCTGTTTGAATTCATGCAGGTAAGAGCGCAGTAGAGTCAAAACGTAACAAT
>NW_005871049.1:19390926-19401003 GCF_000147115.1 Myotis lucifugus | reverse complement strand
CTTTTTTTTTTTTTTTACCTTTTTCATTATTATGTTGTTCTGCCTGTTACAGCAAATGTTTTTCTTTGAAGATATTTCAGCCTGTTCTTTTTCTGAACTTACCTTTTATTCATTTTTTACTTTGATTCTCATATCTTGCTTGTTAGACTTTCTGTAGCTAGGCAACACCTGTAAAAATAAAAGTGTTTTAAAAGAGTAATATTTGAATTTTTTACACAAAATAAAACTTCTTTCTTTGGAATTTTTTATTGCTCATTTTTTTTTTGCTTTATATTTCCTTAATAAGCATTTTAGGTTTGAAGCTTTCCAGAGTAATTTGACTCTGTTGGCATTGAGCTTATCATTTGTCTTGAATATTAAAAATTATTCACTTGAGATTAACCATTTTTAATGGATGTTATAATTTTGTTATTTATAATTCTCTGAGACTATCATGTGTCTATTGCACTTACATGTGTCTTGAAATTGGGGCCGTTAAGCTAGAAAGTTTTTGGAACTTACAGTGAATAGATGTTTTAAATATATTTAGTGACTCATTTCTTTCCTTTAAACATAGATTTTAAAGGGAAGTTAAAATATTCATGGATAAATTATTATTTTTTAATCCTACCTGAGGACATGCTTATTTATTTTAGAGATGGGGTGGGGTGGGGAAGGTAGGAGAGAGAGAGGGAGGGAGGGAGAGAGAGAGAGAGAGAGAGAGAGAGAAAGAAACATTGTTTGGTTGCCTTCTTTACTTGCCCTGGCTGGGGATCCAACCCAAAACCCAGTATGTGCCTTGACCGGGAATTGAACCCACAACCTTTCACTATACGGGATGGTGTTTCAACCCACTCTGCCACATTGGCCAGGGCATGGATAAATTTTTTTTACAAAACTTTCACATCTTCTTCTATTTTTTTTTTGGTGAGAGAGAACATATATACACAATGAATATGAATTCTTTTTTTTTTTAATCCAACATTCTTTTAAATAAGCCTCTTGAAGTCACAATAGTATTATTACATAAATTTGGCTCTATGATGTTTTCATGTTTCACACAATATTTTATAAATTTAAAAAGAATATATATGTGTATATGACACATATAATTGTGTATGTGATAAACAAAGGCTTGTGTAATATGATTTTTTTAGCAGATTTATTGAGGTATAATTGACATACTACACAATTCACTCATTTAAAGTGTATAATTGAATGGTGTGTGTTCACAGAGCTGTACAACCATCATTACAGTTAATTTTAGAACATTTCATCATCTCCCCAAAGAAAAACCGTATTCATCAACAGTCACTGTTCATTTCCCCCAAAATCCCAGGCCTAGGTATCCACTACTCTACTTTCTGTCTCTATGGGTTTGTGTATTCCAGACAATTCATACAAATGGAATCATACAGTATCTTTGTGATCTGCTTTTTTTCCCACTTAGCATACTGTTTTCAGGGTCTGTCCATGTTGTAACATGTAGCAGTGCTTCATTCCTTTTTGTGACTAATATTCTAATGTAAAAATATACCTTGTTTTGTTTAATCATTCATTCACTAGTGGATATTTGAGTTGATTTCACTTTTTGGCAAGGCTGCAATGGGCTTTTGTGTACAAGGTTATGTGTGACATATGTTTTAATTCATCTTGTGTGTGTGTACCTAAGAGTGGAATTGCTGGGTCATATGGTGTATGTTGAACAATTTGAGGAATTTCCAGATTGTTTTCCACAATGGCAGTATCATTTCACAATCCCAGCAGCAATTTAGGAGGGTTCCAATTTCTTCACATGCTTGCCAACACTTGTTAATGTCTGTCTTTCTTATTATAGCCATCATAGTGGGTGTGAAGTAGTGTCTCGTTGTGGTTTTGATTTTCATTTTTTTAATGGCTAATGATGTTGAGCATCTTTACAAATATCTTTACTGGCCATTTGCATATCTTCTTTGGGGACATGTCTACAGATGTTTTGTTCATTTAAAATTTTTATTTCTCTTTTACGAATTGTGAGAGTTTTTTCTTTATTCTGGTACATGTTACTTATCAGATACATGATTTGCAAATGTTTTCTTTCATTATTTTGCCTTTTCACTTTAAAAAAATATTTTTATTGATTTCAGAGAGGAAGGGAGAGGGAGAGATAGAAACATCAGTAACGAGAGAGATTAATTGATCGGCTGCCTCCTGCATGTTCCCCTGCTGGGGATCGAGCCTGCAACCTGGACATGTGCCCTGACTGGGCACATTGAACTGTGATCTCCTGGTTCATAGGTCGACACTCAACCACTGAGCCACACCGGCCAGCTCTTTTCACTTTCTTAATGGTATCCTATAAAGCACAAAAATTTTTAATTTTTAATATGTCCAATTCATATATTTTTTCTTGTGTTTTGGTGCCATAATTAAGAAACATTTTCCTAACCCAGTGTCATGAAGATTTACCCTAATTTTTTAATGAGAGTATTATAGTTTCAGCGTTTATATTCACATCTATGATCCTTTTCGGGTTAATTTTTATATCTGATGTAAGAAATGGTCAACTAATCCCAGCATATTTGTTTCAAAAACGATCCTTTCCTTATTGTTTTGTCTTGACAGACTTGTTGAAAATCTACTGACCACGAATATAAGGTTTATTTTTGGGCTTTCTGTTCAATTCCATTGATCTGTATTTCTATCCTATACTACACAGCTTCATTACAGTAGCTTTGTGCTGTAGGTTTTGAATTTTTTGTTAATTAGTACTCTCTAGTATTCTTCTTTTTTAAGATTCTGGGTCCCGTGGCATTATTATGATCTTTTAATTAAAAATTTAAAACAATTGGTAAAGTCATGTATATAGTGACTTCTAAATACAGTTTAAAAGTCTGAAAAAAATGTTACAAACAAATCCTCTTCAACTTTATATTTGTTGTTACAAAATAACATATTCCAAGCTTTCCCCTTAACTTTTAATTCCTTTTTTGCGCATCTTTCCCGATTCTATTACCTTTACATTTCAACAACAAAGTTCCACTTTGCTATCACTACCTATCTCTTTTAATTGGAATCTCTTTGATATGTTCATTGTTATTTCATAAATAAAGCAAATAAATTAGTGTGTCCAGGAGGTCACATAGGGTGTTTCTAATGTTTGATTAAATATCATTATTGTATATTTTAGAAATTATTAAAAGTCTTCTTCCAGATAAAGATTCTAGTTATTTTAATCATGACACAGAATAATAAGCATTATAAAATATCATTTTCATGATTTCACAAATAAAGTTTTTCATGTGAGTCAATAACTCAAAAAATTTGTTTTTTAGGCAATTGCATTACCTCCTATAGCCAAATGGCCATATCAGAACGGTTTTACATTTCATACCTGGCTTAGAATGGATCCTGTAAATAACATCAATGTGGATAAGGATAAACCCTATTTATATTGGTACGTATTTCTTTTCCTTAGTGTTAATTATCTTACTTTGAAAATGAGAAAGATATTTAGAGATAAAATGAAAACCTATTCTCTATAGTTTCAGAACCAGCAAAGGTCTTGGTTATTCTGCTCACTTTGTTGGGGGCTGTTTGATTATAACTTCCATAAAGTCAAAAGGAAAAGGCTTCCAACACTGTGTGAAATTTGATTTCAAGCCACAAAAGGTATGTGATCTTCTGAGTCATAGTTGTGTTAACAAGTTATACTGGCCTTCAAGATGCTTTGTTTGAATATTATTGTCATAATATGTGGTATATCACAACTCTGTTAATACTGCTTCAGAAAATGAAGTATAAATCACTGGACAATTATTAACCTCTCTGATTTGGATAGTAAAAAGAGTGGGTATTTAGTTATTTATATAGTTTAAGCAAAACACAAGGTGACAATATCAATGGCAAAAATTTTAGTATTATTACTACCAGTAGTAATATGTGTTGTCTTTAGTACTTTAAAACTTATAGATTAATAAGTGTTTTATAAAAAATGTGTATATATACATATATAGATAGTTGGGTATAAAGATAGATGGGTATATAGATAAAACAAATATGACAAAATGTTGACAATTGTGGAATCTAGGTGGTGAGAAAGAGGGTATTTGTACTAAACTTTAAACTTTTGAGGGGGTTTATTTGAAAATTTTCATAATAAAACATTGGAAAATAATTTCATGATTAAGTTCTTATCCTCTGAGAGCTCCCTTGATTAAATATTACAGAGGTTGAATATTGAATTTAATATAGTTAGTCATATTTTTTTCATTGTAATTTATCATTTAATTTGTACTAGTTATCATCAATGTGATTGAGTTATTAGAAGGATTATTATCTATCCCTCTCTCTCTCTCTCTCTCTCTCTCTTTTTAACTGTTCTTGCTTATTCAGTGGTATATGGTAACTATAGTGCACATTTATAACCGATGGAAGAACAGTGAGCTTCGGTGTTATGTGAACGGTGAGCTAGCTTCCTATGGAGAGATAACATGGTTTGTCAACACCAGTGATGTAAGTAGTTTGAAATGTTAAGATGAAAAAAAATTATTTTAAAAGCATGAACTTTCCAAATAAATATATTTTACATTGAATATAAATTTTAGAATACTACAGTGGTGTGTTTTTATAGCCTTAGTTTGTCTATCATGTTTTAAAATTTTTATTTTTATTGTTGATAGTATAACAGGTATCTCCCATTTGCCGCCCTCTTTGCCCACCTCTTCCCAGCCCCTACCCTCCTTTCTCTCCTCCCCTGGCTTTCACCACACTGTTTTCTGTGACCATGGGCTATGCATATATGTTTGTTGGCTAATCTCTTCAAGAATAGAACTGTGTTAATGTGTCCCATAAGGTATTACTCAGTTCTTGTTATAAAATTATTCTGTATAGGGTAGAGATAAAGATTTATAGGAAACATTGGGTATATCTTGAAAGTGTGTGTCATTGGTCCATTGTTTAAATTAAATGTGTGAGATTTACTACAGGGTTCTGATAATTTTATAAATGAGTTAGATGATGCATACTTACAAATTTTGCATATAATATGTAGCTGTTATAGGTAACTATCAAGTTATAATGTTTTCAGGATTCAAAAAAAGATCCATATGTTAGAATTAAATTTAAATATCTTCAACCCCCAGGTTATATTCTTAAAAGAAAGTTTAATAAATACAGATCAGCCCTGTTGGCATGGCTCAGTGGTTGAGTGTCGACCTATGAACCAAGAGGTCACTGGTTCAGTTCCCAGTTAGGGCACATGCATGGGTTTCGGGCTCGCTGCCCAGTGTGGGCGCGTAGGAGGCAGCTGATCAATGATTCTCTCTCATCATTGATGTTTCCATCTCCCTCTCCCTTCCTCTCTGAAATAAAAAAAAATATATTAATAAAATAAAAAAAGGAAGAAATGTAGACCAGGGAAATGAATATAAAGTGTGTATCCCCCATTCACCATTAGCTCCTTTTATTTTTATATTTTCTTTAAAATTTACCTTTAATGTTGAAAGTATGTCCCCTTTCTTCCCCTGTTAACCCCCTTTACCACGCTCCCACCCAACTCCTCCTTTTATGTATATCTCATGCTATATGTATTTACATATTTATAATGCTAGTCTTAAGAGCTCAGGTTGTTGTAACAGATTAGGTTTGAATATCAGCTCTTTGAATATCTGTCACTTAATGATTATATGACCTTCCTTAATCTATTAGACCTCAGTTTTCTCCACCTAAAAATGGGTATAAAATAGTATCTATCTCAGAAAATTAATGTGATTAAATGAGATACTGTTCAAAGATCCACTAGCAGACTGCTCAATAACTTTTCTCATTATTGTATTGTTTCTGTTTTTCCCCTCACATTAAACTTTATGAAGTGCTTCTTGCATTACAGGCATTGTAATAAATATCTTTATTTTCTAAAAGCCCCAATGTTGCAAGATAAGTACTATTTTAACCTCCATTTTACAGATGAGACTGAAGCACAGAGAGGTTAGGTCACTTGCCAAGATCAGCAGCATGGTTTGTCTTTAGAAACCAAGTGCTAACATATTCCCTAAGGTCAATATGTGTTTTTCAGCATTCTTCCTAATAGTTTCTAGGTATACAATGATACTTTCAAAGAGATATGAACAACTTTACTTCTTGTCCTCTGTTGTACACATGGGTTTTCTTAAATGTGGTCTTTGCAACCTGGATGTTGGTAAAAGGATTTTTTTTTTTAGAAGAAAAAAATACACCTGCCTTTCTGTATTTATGCATTTCTTTTGAGGGATTGAATCTATTCCCATGACTTTACTCATCATCTATATCTCGATGTCTGCAAAAAGCTGTCTAAAATTTTATTTAATATTAAGACTATATGTAAAATCAATATTCTATATATAAATCATCCCTCCTGTCAACAAAGACCTTGGGATTTTCTTGCATTAGAACACTAATGTGGTGGAAAGCTTTGTATTTTGTTAAAAAAGAAAATAAAACCACAACTATCCAGTGCAAAAAAAATCTGCTTTTACAGTTTTAACTTTTCACTAAACCTATAAGACCCTGTTGACAGTTGTTTCTCTGTTCACATTAGCTCACAGTAAAGGCAGATTCATTATGTCCCAAACTTAGCTCTTGATTTTCCTCCTTGTTCCAAAGCCTGCTCTTCTGTCTGGTTCTGGGGTTATCCAGTTATGAACCTTCAGAGTACATAATGAAATCTCTGACTCTGTTTCCTACATTTACTTTGTCATCAAGTTTTGATTTTCCTAATTTCATAAATGTGTCTTATCTGCTTTTCTGTGAGATATTTCTTGATCACTACAACAGATGGGAAAGAATGAAGTGTAATGGCTAAATTAATTATTTTAATCTATTCGTATTATAGTTTAGAATGAACATTTGTACCAATTTAGGTTGTTATTTCTGGAGAAGGTAATTTTTTCCTAATACAATTTTCTGTGTTCTTTCACAGACTTTTGACAAATGTTTCCTGGGCTCGTCAGAAACAGCAGATGCTAATAGAGTATTCTGTGGTCAGATGACTGCAGTGTACCTTTTTAGTGAAGCTCTTAATGCAGCTCAGATCTTTGCTATTTATCAGTTGGGCCTGGGATACAAGGTACTTTACTTGCTGTTCACTGCTTAACCAGTGTTAGTTGAGCTTGATTCAAAGGTGGGTGATGCATGGGGCAACTTACTTTGGCTTACAGACTGTGTATGTCAAAGTAATCATGGGCACCACAGGGAAGTCACAGGAGCCCAAAGGGTACTTTAATTTTTTGAGGGAAATACAGTATACTTGTCACATGTGGGGCAGTAGCTCAAGTTTCAACTTTAGATCATGCTGCATTTCTTGTAATGATATTAATCTTTGCACAGCTAAGTTTCCAATAGTTACTGAGATAGAAAGCAATGTGGGACCTCTGGCTCCTAACCGCTCACCTGCCTGCCGGCCTGAATCCCCTAACTGTACTTCCTTGCTGGCCTGATCCCCCTATCTGCTCTCCCCTGCCGGCCTGATCGCCCCTAACCATCTCTGCCTCGGCCCTGCCACCATGGCTTTGTCCGGAAGGTCGTCCGGAAGATATCCGGTCTAATTAGCATATTAATTACCCTTTCATTAGTATAGATAGCCAAGAAGTTGAAGTAACCTAATTGTCCATGAACAAATGAGTAAAGAAAATGTAGTATTACATACAATGGAATATTAATTAGCTTTAAAAAGGAGGAACTCTGTCACATAGAGTCACATGGTGAATCTTAAGATCATTATGCCAGTCACAAAAAGACAAACACTCTATATGATTCCACTTAAACAAGTTACATAAAATAATGAAACTCATAGAATTAGAAAGTAGAATGGTGGTTGCCAGGGAATGGGGGAGATGGAAATGAACCGGGAATTGAATTTCAGTTTGGCAAGATTTAACAGGTCTAGAGATTTGTTGTATAATGTACATATAGTTAATACTACCATACTATCCTATTTAATAAAAGGGCAATATGCAAATTAACCATCACTCCATCACAAAGATGGCAGTGCCCATAGCCACAAGATGGTGGCGCCCAGTCCTCCCAGCCCCGCCGGAGTCCCCCAGTCCCGGTGGGGCGGCCGCTGAGAGTGGGCAGCGTGAGTGGCCTGGCAGAATGCTTGCTTCATCGCTGTGGCAACGAGGCAAGCCTTCCATCCCGGCCGCGGAGGGCCTTTGGGCAGGGGGCACGGAGTGGCTGGGTGGAGGGGGAATGCATTGTTGCCCCGCAGATGGGCCTCTGGGCTGTGGAGTGGCCAGGTCCCGCAGAGAGCTACTGGCGCACAGATTCGTGTGCAGGGCTACTAGTCTACACTAATAAAAGAGAAACATGGTAATTAGCGTACGACCGCTACCCTTTTCATTGGCTAATCAGTGAGTATATGCAAATTAACTGTCAGCCAACATGCCGGCCGGCAGCCAGGCAGCTGGAAGCGAACATGAGGCTTGCTTGCTTCAGTGACTGCAGACTGCAACGTTCCCCGCCTGCCTTGCCAGCCTCTGAGCTGGCAGTTTGAAACTTTGTAACAAATATAGAAGCTAAACAAATGGCCGGGATCTCAGAGCTGGAGTTATACATTGTTTCGATTATAGAACGCTCAGCCGCGGAAGCCTCAGAGCTAGAGCCAGAGCTAAAGCTGGCCCAGAATAAAATAAAAAAAAGAGAAAAAAAAGGAGCGGTTGGGAGCTTCAGTCAACAACCACCAGCCTGAAAGCAGCTCTCAGCCCCTCACCCAGACTGGCCAGGCACCCAAGTGGGGACCCCCACCCTGAAGGGTGTGTGACCAGCTGCAAACAGCCATCATCCCCTCATCCAGGCTGGCCAGGCACCGCAGTGGGGACCCCCACCCTGATCCAGGACACCCTTCAGGTCAAACCAGCCGGCCCCCAGGCCTCTATCCTATATAGTAAAAGGGTAATATGCCTCCCAGCACTGGGATCAGCGGAGCCGGCGAGGCCTCCTGCCACTGGATCAGCGTGACAGGGGGCAGTGCCCAAACCCCCTGATCGCCCTGCGGCTCTGTGTGTGACAGGGGGTGGGGCCACAACCTCCCTATCCGCCCTGCTCTGTTCATGACAGGGAAGGTGCCCCAACCCCCTGATCAGCCCTGCTCTGTGCCTGATAGGGGGGAGCTCCCCAATCCCTTGATTGCCTGCGGCTCTGTGTGTGACAGCGTGCGGCACACCAACCTCCTGATCGGCCCTGCTCTGTGTGTGACAGAGTGCGGCGCCCCAACCCCCGCCCCCCCCACGGGCCCTGCTCTGTGTGTGACAGGGTAGAGCCATAACCTCTCCATCGGCCCTGCCCCGAGTGTGACAGTGGCGGCGCCCCAACCCCCTGATCGGCCCTGCTCTGTGGGTGATAGAGGGTGGCGCCCCAACCCTCCTCCACGGGCCTTGCTGTGTGTGTGACAGGGTAGAGCCATAACCTCCCCATTGGCCCTGCCCTGAGTGTGACAGGGTGCAGCGACCCAACCCCCTGATCGGCCCTGCTCTGTGTGTGACGGGGCGGTGCTCCAGCTCCCCTATCGGCCCTACTCTGTGAGTGACAGGGGGGAGCTCCTCAACCTCCTGATCGGCCCTGCTCTGTGCGTGACAGGGGGGAGCTCCCCAACCCCCTTATCGACCCTGCTCTGTGTGTGACAGGGTACGGAACCCCAACCCCCCTGATGGGCCCTGCTCTGTGAGTGACAGGGGGCAGCCCCCCAACCCCCTGATCGGCCCTGCTCTGTGAGTGACAGGGGGCAGCGCCCAAAACCCCTTGATCGGCCCTGCTCTTGTGCGTGACTGGTGTGGCGCCGCACCCTCCCCTCCGACCTTGCCTTTGAGTGTGACAGGGGGCGGTGCCACTAACACCTCAAATCGGCCCTACCCTGAGCGTAACTGAAGGATGTGAATCGAAACCTCCCGAACCGCCCTGCTCTTTGCATGACGGGGTGGCGGCCCCAACTTCCCCATCGGCCCTGCTCTTAAGCTGACAAGGACTGCACCTTAGGGAATGGGCCTGCCCTCTGCACCCGGGAAGAGGCTTAAGCCAGAGGTCGTTATCCCCCGAGGGCCCCTAAATGAAAAGGTACAGGCCGGTTGGGGGACCCCCCCCCCC
>NW_005871049.1:19368307-19390826 GCF_000147115.1 Myotis lucifugus | reverse complement strand
ATAAAAGCCTACACTGTTATGATGGCACACCCAGAACGATCATCACTATGATGCACACTGACCACCAGGGGACAGATGCTCAATGCAGGAGCTGCCCCCTGGTGGTTAGTGCACTCCCACAAGGGGAGTGCTGCTCAGCCAGAAGCTGGGCTCACAGCTGGTGAGCGCAGCAGCGGTGAGGGAGTGCAGCTCTCTCTCGTCTCTGCAGCATTGCTAAGGAGCAGTGAGCCAAGCGGTAAGGAGCAGCAAGCAGGTGGATGGTAAGGAGCAAGGGGTCCTGTACTGTGAGAGGTCACAGGCCAGGCTGAAGCCCCCCCACCCACCAGTGCATGAATTTCTTGCATCGGGCCTCTAGTAGACTTATAAAATTTATCATCTTAAATATTTTGTGCTTTTTACCAAAGATTTTAAATAATGACACAATAAAGACAAAATACTCTGTGTATATACTGTTTTACAGTTTTTTAAAATATAAGATTTTTCCATTATATTTTTAACATGAATTCAGTCCACTTCAGAATTAAATGTGCAAGCTCGTCCTAGTTGATAGTGTTAGGAAAATGATCAGTGGTGTGTCTCCTTAAATTTTTATATCTGTGGTGCTTTGTATCTGGATTTTCTTTTTGTGGCATTCTATCTTAACTGTTCTACTTTTTTATTTTTAGGGTACATTTAAATTCAAAACAGAAAGTGATCTGTTCCTTGCTGAGCATCACAAACTTTTATTGTATGATGGCAAACTCTCTAGTGCCATTGCATTCACATACAATCCACGTGCTACAGATGCCCAGCTTTGCCTGGAATCATCCCCTAAGGACAACCCTTCAATTTTTGTTCATTCACCACATGCACTCATGCTCCAGGTACTAGCTAGAATCTTTTAAGAATATTTTTAATGGTAACTTTTGATGTTTTATTGATGTGTGTTTGGTAGCTTCTATTAAATACATGCAATGTAACATTCTATTGTCCCTGTTATGCTTTATTTTTAATTGTTTTGGAAACGAAATCATTGGAATGTTTATGGTTCTTCTATTTTATAAGGATGTGAAGGCAGTTTTAACACATTCCATCCAAAGTGCTATGCATTCAATTGGAGGGATACAAGTGCTATTTCCGCTTTTTGCACAGTTGGATTATAGGCAGTACTTATCTGAGGAGGTTGACTTGACTATATGGTGAGTGCCTTTGTTATTTTCATTAATTTGTTGTAAGTTATTGTCATTATCGTCCAGTTGCACAGTAATTTTCTGCCTTTTAAGTTTGTTGTATGGTTAAAAAAAGAATATAATTCAAACAAACTTGTGAACTATAAATGTTATTACAAATTCATATCAATAATAATAGTATTGATTTAAATTATTCCTTATCAGTAGGAAATATAGAAGCTCTAATAATATATATATATTTTTTGCCCGGCTGACATAGCTTAGTGGTTGAGGAACGACCTATGAACAAGGAAGTCACAGTTCGATTTTCGGTCAGGGCACATGCCTGGGTTGCAGTCTGGATCCCCAGTGTGGGGCATGCAGGAGACAGCCAATCAATTATTCTCTCTCTCATCATTGATGTTTTTCTCTCTCTCCCCCTTCCTCTCTGAAATCAATAAAAATATATTAAAAAAATAAAAAGTTGTTTTTAATAAAGTTAGAAATAATGGATTTATCAGAAATAAATTAATTTTTGTATAATCTAATTAAAAATTTTTAAATTGTTATTTGGCAATGACATGGGAATTTAGCTTTTATATTTATTGATTGCATGTAATTAAAATCTAAAATTTTGATGTTATACAATAGGTGCTTTAATCTTTTTTATTAGATTGTTTGTTTGGTACATTTTGTCTCCTGTATTGTAGTGTTTGAGTCTAAAAAGGCAGAGACTTATTAATTCTAGGACAAGTTATAAAGCTTTGAAGAGGATGCCTAAATGAATTTTTCATGATTCTGTAGTCTAGTGAAACTATTTACAGTAAAATAATTACATTTAATTTATTATTTAAGTAATTTAGAGGAGTTTCCCATTGTCCCTTTTGAAAATCTTTCTCTGATTTTTGCTTTTATATATAACTTGAAGTCTACTACCACTGTATATATTTAATAATGTAATAATTTTTTCCAGAGTATTTTTAGGAAACAAAATGACTTTTTCTTTCTTTCTATCTTTCTTTCTTTTTATTTATTTATTTATTTATTTATTTATTATATTTTATTGATTCCTTACAGACAGGAAGGGAGAGAGAGAGAGAGTTAGAAACATCGATGAGAGAGAACCATCGATCAGCTACCTCCTGCACATCCCCCACGGGGGGTGTGCCTGCAACCCAGGTACATGCCCCTGACCGGAATCGAACCCGGGACCTTTCAGTCTGCATGCCGACGCTCTATCCACTGAGCCAAACCGGTTTCGGCATGACTTTTTCTTTTTAAATAGGAATGAAGTATCAAATCTAGTATTTGTTGATTTTAGAAGGTGAAAATGATTCTTGACATATTACTACTTCATAATTTTTTTTTTTTTACATCCTGGTCTAAAATCTTTGTTATAAAGCTTAGTTATTATTTTTTTAATTGGTTATCTTTTTCTCTTCTGCATCTTTATTGGAATTGCTGATCGTTAAAAGCAATTTTGTGGAGGAGGCTGATTGCCAGTCATGTTTTCTCTTTTTTTGTGGGAAAGTCTCAGAGCCTTCGGAAAAAAGGCAACAGCTGACCTTATTTCATTCCATTTCAGGTATCTCTAAAAGTTGTGAGGATGGAAGCATGGCTATTCAATTTTAAAAGTCTTTTCAACTGCTTGTTGAATTCTGATTTTCCTGTTGGGATAATGAACACAATTCTTAGTGTTTGAGGATTTCAGTTTGTCTTCAACTTTAATGTTTTTTATTTTTTTTAATTGATTTTTAAGGAGAGAGAGGCAGGGGGAGAGAGACAGGAAGGAGAAAAAGGATGGAGAGAGATAAATTTGTTATCCCACCATTTATGCATCCATTGGTTATTTTTGTATGTGCTCGGACGATGCTCGAACCGACTGAGCTACCTGGCCAGGCTCAACTTTACTTTCTTATATTCTCTTTTCTGAACCCTGTGCTCTATTCAAAGTAGGCCAGTCTGGAATCCTAACACTTTTTTTAAAAAGAAATCTTTATTGTTCAGATTATTACAGTTGTTCCTCTTTTTCCCCCCCATAGCTCCCCTCCACCCAGTTCCCACCCCACCCCATGCCCTTACACCCCCCACTGTCCTTGTCCATAGGTGTACAATTTTTGTCCAGTCTCTTCCCGCACCCCCACACCCCCTTCCCCCCAAGAATTGTCAGTCCACTCCCTTTCTATGCCCCTGATTCTATTATATTCACCAGTTTATTCTGTTCATCAGATTTTTTTTTATTCACTTGATATTTAGATTCACTTGTTGATGGATATGTAATTGTTGTCACTTAATTGTTCATAATTTTTATCTTTACCTTTTTCTTCTTCTTCCTCTTCTTAAAGACTACCCTTCAGCATTTCATATAATACTGGTTTGGCGGTGATGAACTCCTTTAGCTTTTTCTTGTCTGTGAAGCTCTTTATCTGACCTTCAATTCTGAATGATAGCTTTGCTGGGTAGAGTAATCTTGGTTGTGGGTTCTTGCTATTCATCACTTTGAATATTTCTTGCCACTCCCTTCTGGCCTGCATAGTTTCTGTTGAGAAATCAGCTGACAGTCGTATGGGTACTCCCTTGTAGGTAACTAACTGTTTTTCTCTTGCTGCTTTTAAGATTCTCTCTTTGTCTTTTGCCCTTGGCATTTTAATTATGATGTGTCTTGGTATGGTCCTCTTTGGATTCCCCTTGTTTGGGGTTCTCTGCGCTTCCTGGACTTGTAAGTCTATTTCTTTCACCAGGTAGGGTGAGTTTTCTGTCATTATTTCTTCAAATAGGTTTTCAATATCTTGCTCTCTCTCTCCTTCTGGCACCCCTATAATTCGGATGTAGGTGCGCTTGAAGTTGTCCCAGAGGCTCCTTACACTATCTTCATATTTTTGGATTCTTTTTCCTTTTGGTTTTCCAGTTGGGTGTTTTTTGCTTCTTCGTATTTTAAATCTTTGACTTGATTCTTGGGATCCTTTAGTCTGCTATTGGATCTCTGTATATTATTCTTTATTTCAGTCAGTGTATGCTTAATTTCTAATTGGTCCTTTTTCATATCCTTAAGGGTCTCACTAAATTTCTCGGGGGTTTCTAGAAGATTCTTGAGTAACCTTATAATCATGGATTTGAACTCTATGCAGTAGTTTGCTGTCCTCCATTTCTTTCGTTTGTGACATGTTTCTTTGTCTCCGCATTTTGGCTGCTTCTCTGTGTTGATAGAGTGGCTTTGTGTGCTAGGTGTCCTGTAGGGCCCAGTGGCTCAGCTTCCCTAATTACCTGAGGTGGACACGCTTGGTGCACCTCCTTGTGGGCTGTGTGCACCGTCTTGTTGTATTTAAGCCTTGATTGCTGTTGGTATCACTGGGAGGAATTGACCACCAGGCCAATTGGCTGTGAGGACCAGCCGTGCCTATAGTGGAAGAACTGCTGTGCTGGAGACACCCTTATGGGGCAGGACTTGCTTCAGTGGGGCTTTGGCGCTCACTGAGTCTGCCCCCTGAGTGTGTCTCTTATGGATGTGAAGAGTTGTCATCTGAATGGTCTCACTCTGACCACTGAGTACACGGGCTCTTAGATCTTCAAGGAGGTGCAAAGTCATCCACTGCCTAAGCCCCCCAGCAGGAGCTACAGAGAGATCTGCAGATTCCTCCTCTTTGTTTGGAGTTTGGAAGTGCTCAGATTAGGCCCAGCTGTGAACCAATGGAAGCTGCTGTAGACCCTTAGGCCTTCTTTTGGAATCTTTGGCACTCTTTGATTCAGCAGCAATTTGTTAGGTTTTAGATTGCAAAAGAACAGGCCATTCATATGCAAAAGCCTCTGCTTATAGCTTGGGTGGGGTTGTAAATTGTGTGGGGCGGGGTCTCAGGGAATCACCAGGGCAGAGCAAACAGCAATGGCTGTCATTCAGCCCTGCATCAGAGAGGTCCCTGGCTCTCTGTGTCCTGTGGCCCCGTGCAGGAATAGTGATCTCTGCAAGCACCTTTGCGAAGCCGCCCTTGTGTTCCTGTCCTGATGCCAGACAGTCCAGTGTCTCCCCATATGTGTTTGGGTCCTCAGAGTCTCACCTGGGACTGGAGTTCAGAGCAATCGGGAGTTTGTATCTCCCTCCCGATTGAAAAAGACAACAGTGTACCCAGTTGCCAGCTCTTTTCCGCGCGCACCTCTCTGTACCTCTGCCCTTTCGCACCTCTGCACCTCCTACCCGTCTCAATGCGCTTTTCTCTTTCCTTCTAGTTGTAGAACTTCCACTCAGCCAACCTTACCATGGTTCTGGATGATATCCGTTTTGTCTTTTAGTTGTAGTTTTGATTTGCTTGTGTGAAGCAGCAAGTATAGGTGTGTAGCTATGCCGCCATCTTGGTTCCTCCAATCCTAACACATTTTGAGGATTTCTACCCTAGTCTGTTTGCTCCATGTATCTTTTTTAATGCCTTTATATACTTAATGTTCGCTGTTTTATTGTTATTGGCCATTACTTATTTTTCGTGCATGTTTGTCATATTGTTTCTAAGTAATTCACTTATTTACATGTTTGTGATATAATATAGGAAATAAGTATTTGAGTAAATCCTAATTACATTAAAATTCTAGTCCTGGAATAATGTTGAGGCAGTTTTAGTAGAACTTATATTTCCTTGAAATAGAGAACTTTTATTAAGATTTATCTATCTACCTTTAAAAAAAAAAACAACCCACACTTTTTTTTTTTTTTAAACCATAGTCTTTTTCTTATTCCAGTTCAACTTTGCTGTCTTTTATCATGGAGTTGTTGAAGAATTCAATTGCCATGCAGGAGCAGATGCTTGCCTGCAAGGGCTTTTTGGTAATAGGATATAGTCTTGAAAAGGTAAAGTATGAAATGCTTTTTACATGTCTGATTCTTAATTTGTAGCCCATGACTTGGTCTCCTAAGTGGCTGAGAAACTGGGTCTGCAAGGGTTTCCAAGTGTCTCTTTGGTTATGTAGAATTACCTAAATTAAAATAACCTTTTGTTGTTTTTACCTTGCCCCCCATTGCTTTATGAAAGAAAAGTTGTTAAGTCTTATGTCATCTTTAACTTAGAGCATAGCTTGTGGGGCAACATTTTTCTGATATTAGCAACTTTTAATTTACTTACCTTGCCTTGTGATGATAGTGACCTTTGAAATATCTTACCTTGCAGTCTTCCAAATCCCATGTCAGCAGAGCAGTGCTTGAACTTTGCCTTGCATTTTCAAAATATCTGAGTAATCTGCAGAATGGGATGCCCCTACTTAAGCAGTTGTGTGATCACATTCTTCTTAACCCAGCTATATGGATTCATACCCCAGCCAAGGTAATATATATGTGTATATTGACTTGTTTTAGTGGCTTCAAGTTTTTATAATTGAGTGATAAATGAGGATTTTTAAAATCCTTTTGTGTGCTATTATGTAAGATTTCAGTGGAGTTCATTTTTGACTAAGTATATTTTTTAAGGTAAATTTGCAAGTCAGTATATTCTTTCTTTTATTTAAAAGCAACATTAATATTTTTTAAAAACCGCTATAATCTTTATTTTCTGGTGTTATATCAAATAAAATTTTATTTCAGAAAGACTTTAAATTACTAAATATGAATCAAAGTTGGACAGTTCCAACTTTGTAATGTTTCTATAACTACATTCTGTTCTATTTCGAATATATATGTATATGTATATACTAGTATATTTTCATTCCTTAACTCACTGTGCTCTCTTTCCCTCTTCTTTACACACATATCCCTTCCATCAACATGATGAATTCCTCAGGTTAATTGTTACGATGCAGCTGAAATTTCACCCTTACTTGAACACTGGTCTCATTTAATCATTTTAATCTCACATTAATTCAAATTATTAAATACAGTTATATTTAGACACAATTTGTTTAGTACTGTAACAACAAACCAATTACTTATAATTGTACATATGTCAATTTGTGATAAAGTATATAAATAAAACCTTTGATAAATTCTAATGTATTAAGTTGTCCTAAAAATATTAAGCAGAACTTGAAACAGAAATTTTTATTGAATTGCATAATTGCATCTGTTTCATCTGCAGTTTTTGTTAGAAGCTGTATTACTTCAAACCCATTAATTTTCTCTCTGCCCCCTCCATCTCTCCCTTTTGGTCCACTTGCAGTGTTTATCATTGTTTAGAATGGCACATACTTATTCTAGTTGTCAGAAAAAAATGTCTGCAGACTTTTTGCTTTTTCTAGAGGCATAGTATCTTATTTTCAGCTGGTCTTTTCAAATGATAAAGAGAAAAACAGCTGCTGACTCTGATTGCCATTTGGAAATAATCAAAGGAGGCAGCTGGAGGTTGTAGCTTTTTATCTGGGGGTTCAAATTTGACCCTTTTCTCTTCTGTGACCCTTGCTCTTATTTCTTTACAAGGATTGTTTCAAGTTACTTTTTAAACTTTTACTAGACACGTCTTTCTCTTACTAAACAGCATATTTGTAAGGCTTGGGGTCTCTTTTGATGTGGTCAAAAAGACTGTTATTAATACTAAGTTGTAGGCAAATGTTTTAAAATTTTTATTATATCATTTCCTTAAGTTCCTAGTATTATTACACTCAGTTTGTTACCTTTTTCTTGTTAATAATTTTCTTTAATTTCCTCTTTAGAATTTGCAGTTGATTTGGTAATACTAAACTTTCTCTTTTAGCCGTCTTCTTTGTGTATCCATGAGGGGTTATATCTACTTTTGTTTTATTAGAAATGTAGTTATAACAAAGGCTAGATCCAAAGTTTGTTTGACGTGAAGGTCATACAATCTGGGTGAGGGAGGAACTTTTTAAGAAAAATATGAGCCTTGGTCAGTGTGGCTCAATTCTTAGAGCATTGGCCCTTGCACCAAAGGATCACAGGTTTGATTCCTGATCAAGGGCATAGACCTGGATTGCAGGTTCTATCCTGGCTCTGTTCTGGGTGCATGCAGATGGCAACCAATTGATGTGTTTCTCTCACATCCTCACATTGATGTTTCCCTCCCTCCCTCCCTCCCCTCTCCTCTCTTTCCTCCCTCCCTTATACTCACTCTAAAGAAAATCAATGGAAAAATATTCTTGGGTGAGGATTAACAAATAAAAGAAAAAGAATATGACATAATGCATATACAATTAGATTTAGAGTCTTGAAGGAACCTGTATGGATGAGTGGGCACAGAGTTTAAGCTTTATTAGCTTTTTGGTAATTTCACCTCTGATTACTGATGTTGAGGGGGTAGATGTATGAATCAACCTTTGATTTTGGAAAAGGATGCTCACAGTGATTTATAATATCCATTTATCTTTGATGTGCTTAGCTACAGTCTTTTTAGTGAGAGAGATGGATTTTCTTGTATACAGTAGTCCTTCACTTGATGGCTGCTTTATGCTGGGCATATGGAATCAGTGTTGAACAAGACAGATCTAATTCCTGCCCTCATAGAGTTCAGGTCTAATGGGAAAGGTAGATGTTAACACATAATTTGTGTGGTCATTAGATTATATAATGAGTGAATGAGGAAAGGTTTATTCATAATTAGCATATGAATAATCTTGAGATCTTCATTCTTATCTCAATATGCTATTTAATTCTATCCAGTTTTCCATGTTTTTGTCACTTTTTGGCCAGAATTACTGTATGTTTTTAACATACCACTCTCATCAGGTCATTTCTGAGTCTTTAAATGTGTAATGGTTTCCCATTGTTTTCAGTATAAAGTAGTCCCTTTTCTAGCATTAAGTTTTCAGGCCAATTCTCCTTTGTAGGCTTTCTAGCTTAAAAACTCAGTTATCTTCAAAGGCTACACAGATACCAAAAACTTATCCTCGAGCAGTGGTTCTCATTCTTGATTGTTGATAGAATCAGGAGAGGTTTTTAAAAACAAAAGCAAGAAAAGAATCCTATCTCCTTCACCCTAGATTCTGACTTAATTGGTGTGAGACAAGGCCCAGACATCAGTATTTTTAATATATGTGCTGTTGAAGTGAGCACAGGGCTTCAGTACTTAAAAAAAATGTTTTCAGGTATTTTAATGCAGTCAGGAATGAGAATCATTGTTCTAGATCAGTGGTCCTCAACCTTCCTAATGCCGCGACCCTTTAATACAGTTCCTCATGTTGTGGTGACCCCCAATTTCATTGTTACAAATTGAACATAATTAAAGCATAGTGATTAATCACAAAAATAATATGTAATTATATATGTGTTTTCCGATGGTCTTAGGCGACCCCTGTGAAAGGGTCGTTCGACCCCCAAAGGGGTTGCGACCCACAGGTTGAGAACTGCTGTTCTAGATCTAGGGGAACCTTTTGTATCATTTACCATTATTTTCTGTTTGAAATTTCCCCTTTCTGTCTACCTATCCTACTCAGCTTCAAAGTCTACCTTAGTACCTACTCTATTAGTGAAGATTTTTTTGACTACTTTAGCTTATCCTATAATTTCTCTGTCCTCTAAATTTATAGTATTTAATAGCCCTATGCCACTCATTTTGCAATTAATACATATCGCCTCATAACCTCTTTTGTTGCAGTGGGTGTCTTTATTACCTATAGTTTTTCACTTAAATTTGTGTGTATTTTTTAAATCTTAACTACCATCATATTTCCATAATGGAGTGCTCTGCATATAGTTGGATCTAAATATTTTCTGGATGACTGAAATAGCATGGTTAAGAATTTGAACCTGTCACAGAAAGTGTTAAATAGCTTCAATAACAGGGAAACAGGTCCTATTTGTTTGAGCAGC
Organism: Myotis lucifugus; assembly: GCF_000147115.1. Lineage (NCBI taxonomy): Eukaryota > Metazoa > Chordata > Mammalia > Chiroptera > Vespertilionidae > Myotis > Myotis lucifugus. The sequence goes on along the minus strand of NW_005871049.1, from coordinate 19,380,947 downwards.
AGTAGCTACATCAAAATAATGTTATCTTCAGCAAATCAGTGGATTACAGTGTTTTCTAAACTATAATCATCTAAGCCGCAGTGTTAAGTGGTTCAGAATCTGCCACTCTTTACCATTTATGGTTAATGATTGACTCCCTAAGTTATTTAGCCTTGATTGTTTCTGTATCAGGCATCTGGATGATAGGCACCTAATTTTCTCTCTCTAAAGAAATTATTAGGTATTTTGTAGGGTTAAAAATGAAAATGCCTTCAATGTCCAGGGAAGGTAACATAAATGTTCAGTTGTAAATGACCAGGACAGTTTGGTCTTTGGCCACGGGGAGAGTATGTAAATCCTACTTTTAAAGTTGTGCAGTTTACAAGGTATATCCAGTGGCAATTAAATGAAAAATTCTTGATTTTGTTATTAGAATAGAGCAAAAGCAGTCCTTATGTTGTTCTAAGTACTAGAGTGTAATTATTGGTGAATTTTAGAGCTATAATTTGACTGAAATTCTGTGTTCAGTGGTGGGGCACCACTTATATTTTTTCTGTTTCTTACATATTAAGAACTTATATTTTGAAGTTAATAAATTCTTGTGTTTTTATTTAGACTATTTATTTAGAAAGAAACCTAGTAGAATCTTTCCTAATTGGAGGACAGGGATGATAAACATGTGTACAGACTTTAATGTTATGATTACAATATTGGTAAGAATAAGCAGAATTCTATTTTTCTAATAAATATTTCTTAAGGTAGACTTTACATGTTTCTATATGGGTTTATTTCTTTTGACTTATCTCTACTTTTATTTGTTTATTTATTATTATTTTTTTTATTGCTTAAAGTATTACAAAGAGTATCTACTTTTATTTTTAGCTACCTCTACTTTTTTCTCTTTTTTTGAGTTATTCTAGCTTCTAATTTTTTCCAAAACAGAAAATTTCTAGATTTTAAAACCTCTATGCATAGCATAAGTAGTGATTTTATTATAAAGAAGTTATACATGCTCGTGAATAATTGCTGATTGTTGAGTAAGAATCAGTTTTTTTTTTCCCATAGAACATTAGCACTGCAGAAATTATAGTTGGGGTGTTTATAATTCTACTGTTGTATGCTTGCATGTATATATCAGTGGATATGTGTTATATTTATTAACATGGAAGTTATTACCAAGCTCAGCATCTTGCTTTGTGGAACAATACAGTTTAAGTAAAGCGGCCTGAGGACATTAACTGGAAATGGGTAAAATGCTGGTTTGCTCCTTTGATTTAAGCTCTTCATTTTCATCCTCTAGGTTCAGCTAACACTCTATACTTACCTGTCCACTGAATTCATCGGTACTGTCAACATATACAATACCATCCGGAGAGTTGGAACAGTGCTCCTCATCATGCATACACTGAAGTACTATTACTGGGCAGTGAATCCTCAGGATCGAAGTGGCATCATCCCAAAAGGATTAGGTATAGCAGCTCTGTCAATGTATTATGCTGTATATATGGCAAATAAGGATTTTATTTTCTTTTTTAACCAATAATGTTACAGTACTCTGGAAGTTTTTCTAAATTTCATCATGGTAAAATTTTCTTTTAGTCTGTTGATTATATTGATAGTTTGTCCTAAATCGTGGTTACCAAAGGTTAATAACTTATTACTTTTATAAAAGAATGCTACTTTTGCTGGTGTTGTCTGGGGAGCAACTATGACTAGAATGATAGTTTTAAGTCACTGAAAATGAGAAGAAAGTCTACATTAGCGACTGGTATTGATGCTGGTGCCAATTGTCACAGTGAGATAATTGAAAACAGTATTTTTTTTGGGGGGGGGAGATGGAGATTTCTTGCAGAAGTAGGGAATATCTGCTTCTAATAAACAGTGTAATGAAATCACAACATTTCAGTAATTATTTTCCTGTATAATCAGGAGACTAAATTACTGGAAGAATAGTATTCATGTCAGGAGTTCATGGAAGGGTTCAAAATAAAAATTTTGACAGTTGGTGGCTCTTTTGTTTTTAAGTATTGCAAAACCTCCTTCAAACTGGCTTACATCGTAATAGGGAGTTAATAAGGACATTTAAGCAGGCAGTTTTAGTAAAACTTGGCACAGGGGTTCAGAGTATGGCCCTGGGACCCAGTTCTCTGTTGGCAGTTTTCATGTATTCTCTCCTTTGGTAGTACCAAGCAGCCACCACTTCACCTTCACATCCTCATAACTTCAAGTCCAGCAAAAGAGCATCCGCCTGCATTGAGCATTGCCAGCAAAAGTCGCTTTCATTGTCTTTGTTTCTCATTGGCTCTGATTGCATTGTGTGCCCATCTGTGTAGCAGGTATTCATCAGATTGATCCAGACATTGAGGCCCTTCCTGCCTCTGAAACACATGATCTCAGAGTGAGGACGGTGTCAGTCCCTTAATAAAACTTGTGGTCTCTTGGTTGAAATTGGAAAATGGTTGCTGGAGAGTCAGACCACATACATTCTGATTGTACTCAAAGGGCTGTTCAGTGATTTACAAAGATGAGGCTTCAAATTTGTACAGTATTTTTTAAAATTTCTGTTTTTGAAAAATTTGATTTGAGGAAGGGAGAGAAGAAGGGAGGGAGGGGAGAGAGAGAGAGAGAGAGAGAGAAAGAGAGAGAGAGAGAGAGAGAGAGAGAGAAGAGAAGAGAAGAGAGAGAAACATTAATGTGAGAGAGAGACATTCAATGTTTGCTTCCTGCACCCACTCCACTGGGGATGGAACCCACAACGTAGGCATGTGCCCTGATCGAGAATTGAACCCAAGGCCTTCTGGTGTATGGGACAGCATTCAACCAACTGAGTCACACTGGCCAGGGCTACAGTGCTTTTTTTTTTTTTTTTATCCCTTTCAAAATAAACTTGAATTATTCTCAGATAATATTCTGTCTGTAATTTAGAAAGCTGTAAGGACATATAGAAGTAATATGATCTCTTTGAGCTGGCAAGGTTGTGGTAGATCTAGAACTAGGTCATAATTTCCTGCTGACTCTTTCATGGTGCTGTAGATGTATCATATACTGTCCTGGGCATTGGTATTATGTTCTGGCCTTGATTTTATAACTGATTAGTGACCTTGGGAACGTCTTAGACTTCAAGTGAGAGAGCTGGACAAACTTTATGATTCTACTGTAACTCTGTAGCCTATTCTTTGGGAATTGTCATGTGGAACAAATTTTAAATAATTTTCTTCCTCTTTTAATTGACCTGTTCAAGGTCATGGTGGTCCTATGCTTTGGTGGTCTAGGAACCAGTTGTAAATAATGATTAGTGGGGGGAAAATTGCAGAAAACAGGTACTCACTTAGGATCTCGGAACAATGGGTATTTGGTTTCAAAAGCTTTCTGGGAATTATATGTTTGAGACATGAAAATTGACTTTAATGTGAGCCATGTGTGACCAAGGAGTTGCTCAAGAAGAGGAGATGTCAGAGGTGGCCAACATAATGTTTAACTTCTTCCTGAATGATGCTGTGTTGAGTTATACTTCTTGAGATTTTTGTATTAGCTTACAACAGTGCTAAAGTAGAGAAAAGTTTTTCCCATACTAAATTCACATAACAGTTTGGATTTTTCCACTTTTTGTGTGTGTGTGGTAAACTTATGTTGTCATAGTGTCATTGTGAGTCTTTTAAAACAAAATATAAGTGCACGTTATTATTGAATACAAATTTTATTGCCTCATTTTTATGTTTTGAGATTCCTTTGACATTATTTAAAAACAAACTTCAAGCTAGTTTCAGCGTAACCCAATTTGTTCATTTGGAGTATTATATATGCAGTTGCATATGAGATTGAATGCTTGTCTTTCTTTAGGGCACTGGCCTTTATGTTTTTTATAATAAGTGGAAACATTATTTGAAAAGTGAATTTTTTATAGTTAGCTTTGAGGTATTTGAAACACTAAATGTGTGTGTGTTTTTTTTAAAGATGGACCACGACCTACTCCAAAAGAAATACTTTCTCTAAGAGCATTCTTATTGATGTTCATTAAGCAGTTAGTGATGAGGGTGAGTTCACTTTCTTATCCTATAGCATTATAGCTTGTGTGTATTTTAACTTATAATTTCAGATAAAATACATTCTTGGTTTATTTGCTCTGTTATTAGGGTTACACATTGGAAAATACTTTGAAAAATATTTGTATCTATGTTTGTTTTCTGTTCATCTTTCTTGGGCATGTAGAGATATACATTATTGCAGAATCTGAGATAGATAATTGTAATATATGGTATATGAATTTCTGTAGGAGTTCAATGTATTCATTCTTTCATTCAGCAGATATTTACTGTTTCTAGTTTCTCTCTGGTACTGCTTCATGCAGTAGTCAACAAAGCTACACAAGGAGGTTTTATTTTTAGGGAGTTCCTTATAGCTGACATTTAGATTTTGAGAAATGATTTTCCTATATAAATATGCCAGGTAGGTGTGTCAGGCTTTAGAAATAATTATGTTTTGACCAATTTCATTCTATTATAGAGTGAAATTTAGTATTATTTTTAAGGAAGGTGTTTTGGTTTTATTAGACAGCAATATATAAATATATTTGTTGCCAATTTTTTATTCAATATTTTCCTATATCATTTTATTTCTTGTTCTTTACAATTTAATGCTTTATTAGCTGTCACATAATATTGTGGTAAGTTGATTTAATATATATTAAATTTATATATATATTTAGTATATATTGCAAAATCAGATACATTATTTTTATTTATTAAAAAATTTATCCCTTAAATTGAACTTTTTTTCTTTCCTGGTGTGTTTTTGCTTGTTACCTAATTTTCTTTCTTATATTTTTTAGATTGCAGGTTAGTTTTATGATTAATAATTGATAGACTAGGTTAAAAATTTTCATACTATATTCATTTAAAAGTCCAATGTTTTTACCAGTGAAATTACTACTCCATTTTTAGTGCCTAACATTTTAACTTGGTAATTTTAGAAACTGTTTCTTTCACTTTCCAAATTTAATAGAAAAAAAAATAGAAAAGTTATCTTTTGTATTTAGAGGACTGATGGGTATGGATAATACATTTTTAGTTATCATTAATAAGTATTGCTAGCTTACTTGAGGATTCTGTAGCTTAACTAGATAGGTTATCATATAAGGTGAGGAAAGCAAATACTGATGTCAGACTTCTTCTAACCTACAGTCTTGAATTTTGCATGTCTTCAGTGCATCTGTCAGTTTATATTTTAAATTTAGATTCTATATTACATTATCTTTTTATATTTATAGCAACTATGTTGACAAATCTATATGTAAAATTTTTATCAAAAAATTTTTATATGCAAGTTTAAGATACTTGTAATTATGTTTTTAAAGGATTCTGGAGTAAAGGAAGATGAACTACAGGCCATTCTTAATTACCTACTCACTATGCATGAGGTAACATTTGAATTTTATATTTTGGGATTTTTATTTTTTGAAGTTGTATTACAGGCTTTTTTAAAGTAAAAAAGTTAAATCTTTCATTAGTGATATACATATTATGGGGAATAAATGTATTTTAGAAGTAAATCTTAGCAAACTTCATATAAATAGCTTTTATTACCTCAAGAGGGCTCAGAAATATCATGAAAGAGTTTAAAAGTGTTAAAGTTAGAGCCCGGCCCGTGTGGCTCAGTGGTTGAACATTGATCCATGTACCAGAAGGTTACCAGTTCGATTCACATGCCCAGGTTGTGAGCTCAATTTTCAGTAGGGGCATGCAGAAGGCAGCCTATCGATGTTGATGTAAAATGACTAAAAGTGATTGGAATTTTAAATTCATAGCAGTCTTCCTATTGATTTTGCATGTTCAAATACTGATAAGTTAAACAACTCATTTGTAATGGTATTTAAAATTATGTGATTGAAAAGGAGGTTGATATATCTTTTTTTCCATTATTATTTTTGGTTAATCCTCACCCGAGGATATTTTTTCCATTTTTTTTTTTTTTTTTAGATGGAAGGAAGGGGGGGAGGGAAGTGGAAGGGAGGAGAAACAGAGAAACATCTGCATGAGAGAGAGACATTGATTGGTTACCTCCTGCATGTGTTCCTACTGGAGCCAGGCATCGAACCTGCAACCCAGGTACTTGCCCTTCACCAGGAATCAAACCTGTGACCTTTTGGTGAATGGGCTGATGCTCTAACCAGTGAGCAACACCATCAAGGGCTTTTTTCCTTTATTTTTTAGCACTGGGAAAATGTAATACATGTCAGATGTAGTCTAATAATCTGATTAAATGTGTTTTAAATAAGTACATTTTTGTGGTGATGACCATACAATATAGTGTACAGAGGATATGCTGTAGAATTGTGCATGTGAAACATGTACAATTTTGTTAACCAGTGTCACTCCAGTAAATTCAATAAAAAGGAAAAAAAATAAGTAAATTTTAGAAATTTGAATTTCTTATAAAACATTCATTTTAAATAATTTACCTTACGTTATAATTGAAATTTCTATTGTTTTAAAAGTATTTAGTGTTCAAATAAGTTGTTTTTTTTAATTACATTTTTTCTTCTAAAATGATTTTAGGATGACAACCTAATGGATGTCCTACAGCTGCTTGTTGCTTTAATGTCAGAACATCCTAACTCTATGATACCTGCTTTTGACCAAAGGAATGGGTTACGGTAAGAGTTTAATATATCAAGAATTTTAATGTTTAATATCAGAGATTAATGGGGAGATGATAGAGTCTTAGATATGAAAAGTATTACTGGATTTTATATTTTAAAACTAGAGGCCCGGTGCACAAAAATTTGTGCACTCGGGGTAGGGGGTCCCTCAGCCTGGCCTGTGCCCTCTTGCAGTCTGGGACCCCTTGGGGGTGACCACTTGCTGGCTTTGGCCTGCTCCCCAGGGGATTGGGCCTAAGATGGCAATCAGACATCCGTCTGGCAGCCCGGCAGCCCTCGGGGGATGTCCATTTTCCAGCGGGGATCAGACCTAAGCTGCAGTTGGACATCCTTAGCACTGCTGAGGAGGCAGGAGAGGCTCCCACCACCACCGCTGTACTGGCAGCCATCAGCCTGGCTTGTGGCTTAGCAGAGCTCCCCCTGTGGGAGCACACTGACCACCAGGTGGCAGCTCCTGCATTGAGCGTCCGCCCCCTGGTGGTCAGTGTGTGTCATAGTGACCAGTCATTCCCAGTCTTTCTGCTGTTAGGGTCATTTTGTATATTACCCTTTTATTATATAGGATAGAGGCCTGGTGCATGGGTGGGGGCCGGCTGGTTTGCCTTGAAGGGTGTCCCGGATCAGAGTGGGGGTCCCGCTTGGGTGCCTGGCCAGCCTGGGTGAGGGGCTGATGGCTGTTTGCAGCCTGTCACACCCCCTTCAGGGTGGGGGTCCCCACTGGGGTGCCTGGCCAGCCTGGGTGAGGGGCTGATGGCTATTTGCAGCTGGCCACACCCCCTTTAGGGTGGAGGTCCCCACTGGGGTGCCTGGCCAGTCTGGATGAGGGACTGATGGCTGTTTTCAGGCTGGCCACACCCCCTTTAGGGTGGGGGTCCCCACTGGGGTGCCTGGCCAGTCTGGGTGAGCGGCTGAGGGCCGTTTTTAGGCTGGCGGGCGACTGAAGCGCCCAGCCTCTTTTTTTTTCTTTTTTTTTATTCTGGGATTTATTTACCTTCTATAGCTGTCACTGGAGCTGAGAGCCGGCTCCAGCTCTGAGGCCCGGCTCCAGCTCTGAGGCTGTGGCTGGCTGAAAGCAGGTATCTGGGGTTTGTTTAGCTTCTATAATTGAAACTCTGTTGCCAACACTGGCGCTCTAAGCTCTGAGGCCCCGGCTGGCTGAAAGCAGGTATCTGGGGTTTATTTAGCTTCTATAATTGACACATTGTTGCTTAGAGTGTAGCTTAGAGCTGGGCCGCAGCAGGCGGCGGGGAACCTTGGCTTCCTCCATCACTGGAGCAAGCAAGCCTCATGTTCGCTTCAGCTGTGTGGCTGCCGGCCGCCATCTTTTTTGGCAGTTAATTTGCATATCCTGCTGATTAGTCAATTGGAAGTGTAGTGGAGGTATGGTCAATTACCATGTTTGTCTATTATTAGATAGGATGAGTTAAGATATAGGAACTTTTCATTTTCTGTGTTGCTTTTTGAAGAAATCTTTAATTGTACGTGCTTTGTTACTACTTAAATTTTAAAAAATACATATATATTTAAAAATCAGTATATTTTTATTGATTTCAGAGAGGAAAAGAAAGGGACAGTGAGATAGAAACATCAATGATGAGAAAGAATCATTGATCGGCTGCCTCCTACATGCCCCATAATGGGGATCTAGCTTGCAACCCGGGCATGTGCCCTGACTGGGAATTGAACTGTACCTCCTCTTTTATGAGTTGACACTCAACCACTGAGCAACACTGGCCGGGCCTAATTTTTGAGGGGAGATTAGGCAAATCATTCAGCTATTTTGTATAATTAGTGCTATTATTTAGCTACTAGAGGCCCGGTGCATGAAATTTGTGCACTTGGAGGGGGTTCCCTCAGCCCAGCCTGTGCCTTCTCACAGTCCGGGAGCCCTTGGAGGTAGTCCTTAGGGCTGCCTCAGAGGCGGGAGAGGCTCCTGCCACCACCACTGCGCTCGCCAGCCATGAGCCTGGCTTCTGGCTGAGTAGCGCTCCCCCGATGGGAGTGCACTGACCACCAGGGGGCAGCTCCTGCTTTGAGCGTCTGCCCCTGGTGGTCAGTGCGCATCATAGCAACCGGTCAGTCCGCCGTCAGGCTGAAACCAGCTTTCCGACATTCCCCAAGGGGTCCCGGATTGTCAGAGGGCACAGGCCAGGCTGAGGGACCCCACTGGTGCCCGATTGGGGCTGGGAGGGATGTGGGAGGTTGGCCAGTTGGGAAGGGCTGCGGGAGGGATCCAGGGCGTGTCTGACCCGTCTCGATCAGTCTCGATAGCTGGACCCCAGCAGCAAGATAACCTACTGGTCGGAGGGTCTGCCACCTGGTGGTCAGTGCATGTCATAGTGAGCGGTTGAGCGGCCTTAGCATTCATTAGCATATTATGCTTTGATTGGTTGAACAGACGAATGGACACTTAGCATATTAGGCTTTTATTATATAGGATTGAAGAACAAATTGTTTAGTAGCTTTATCTTCAGGTTTTAGAACAGTAGTATTTTACTGTGGTCTAATAGAAGATCTTTGTCATCTGTACTAATAAAAGGGTAATATGCTAATTAGACCAGATAGACCAGACGTCCTTCCGGACAAAGCCACGGTGGCAGGGCCGAGGCAGAGGTGGTTAGGAGAGATCAGGCAGGCAGAGTGGTTAGGGGCGATCAGGCCGGCAGGGGAGAGTGGTTAGAGGTGATCAGGCTGGCAGGTAGAGGGGTTAGGGGCATCAGTCAGGTAGGCAGAGGTGGATGGAGGCGATCAGGCAGGCAGGCAGAGGTGGTTAGGGGCGATCAGGTAGACAGAGGTGGATAGAGGTGATTAGGCAGGCAGGCAGAGGTGGTTAGGGGCAATCAGGCAGACAGACAGAGCGGTTAGGGGCGATCAGGCAGTCAGGCAGGCGAGTGGTTAGGAGCCAGCAGTCCTGGATTGTGAGAGGGCTGTCCGACTGCGGGATTGGGCCTAAACTGGCAGTTGGACATCCCCCAAGGGGTCCCGTATTGGAGAGGGTGCAGGCCTGGCTGAGGGATCCCCTCTCCCCCGTGCACAAATTTCATGCACCGGGCCTCTAGTCTATTAATAATAACACTATCTCCACCCCCAGTCCTCATTTTTTTTTTTTTTTAGTCTACTTGTGCTGCCATAACAAAATATTATAGACTACGTGACTTAAACAACAGAAATTTATTTTCTCACAGTTCTAGAGATCGGAAGTCCAAGATCAAGGAGCTAGTAGGGTTGGTATCTAGTGAGGGCTCTGCCTTTTGGTTGCAGATAGTCACCGTCTCACTTATATGTTCATTTAACCTTTTCTTTATGTGTATATGTATGGAATCAGGGACCCACTCATAGGATTTCATTTAGTCTTAATTGACCCATCTCCAAATACAACACTGGGACTTAAGGACCTTAACATGAATAAGGGGTGGGCACACATTCAGTGCATAACTGTTATCAGCAAAACAGTACTTTTGTTTTCATGAGAAGGTTTTGGGCCACAAAAGTTTAACAACTATTTTGCTGGATGATTAGGTACAGTAACTAATTTAATGACCTAGTTATAATAAATTTCACCCATCAATTCTCTATTACAAATCCTTTATTTGGGTACCTTTCTCTGATGACATATGATTTGGAGCATATTTTCATATGCTTATTTGCCATCTGTATATCTTTTTTGGTGAAGTATCTATTAAGTTATTTGGCCTATTTTTAAATCAGGTTGTTTGTTTTCTTACTGTTGAGTTTTAAGAGTTCTTTGTATATTTTGAATAAGTCCTTTGTCAGATGTGTCTTTTGCAAATATTTTTTCTCGGTCTTGTCTTCTAATTTTCTTGATGTTGTTTCTGGCAGTACTTTTTAATTTTAATGAAGTCCACTTTATTTCTTGTTGGATCATTCTTTGGTGTTGTATCTAAAAAAGGATCACAATTCCCAAGATCATCTCAGTTTTCTCCTGTGTTGTCTTCTAGGAGTTTTATAATTTTGCATTTTACATTTAGGTCCATTTTGAGTTAATTTTATGAAGGCTAAGGTCTGTGTCTGGATTCATTTATTTGCACGTGGATGTCCAGTTTTTTCATCATTTGTTGGAGTATCTTTTTTTTTTTTGTATTGCCTTTGCTCCTCCCTTGTCAGATTGGTTGACTATATTTATGTGGGTATCTTTCTAGGCTTTTTATTCTGTTGCTTGATCTATTTGTGTAATTTTTTTTGGGGGGGGGGGAACACTACACTGTCGTGATTACTATAGTTTTATAGTAAGTCTTGAAGTCAGGTAGCATCGGTCTTATAATTTTCTTCTAGGCTTTCTATTCTGTTGCTTGATCTATTTCTGTATTTTTTGGGGAGGGGGCAATACTATACAGTCATGATTACTGTAGTTTTATAGTAAGTCTTGAAGTTAGGTAGCATCGGTCTTATAATTTTCTTCTTCTCTTTCAATATTTTGTTGGCTACTCTGGGCTTTTGCTGTCCATATAAACTTTAGAATGGTTTGTCTGTATCCATGAAATACTTACTGTGATTTTGATTGGAACTACATTGAATCTATAGGTCAATTTGGAAGAATTGAGCTCTTGAGAATATTGATTGTTCTTATCCATGAACATGGATTTTCTTTTCATTTATGTAGTTCTTTGATTGTGTTCATTATTTTTGTAGTTTTCTTACATAATTTTGGTTGCTATATATCTAAGTATTTCATTTTTTTGTGTGCTAATGTAAATTCTATTGTGCTTTTAATTTCACACTAGAGGCCTGGTGCATTTCGTGCACTGGTGGGGTCCCTCAGCCTGGCCTGCAGGGATCAGTGGACTCTGCGTCGGCACAGCCTGGCCTTACCCGCCAGCTTGTCGGACTCCAGCCCGCTGTCCATGTCAATCCCGCACTGTGTGAAGCGGCAGGCGGCCGGGGAGGAGCCCGAGCCCAGGGCTGGGCGCAGCTCCTGCTCATTCCGGTCCCCCTGCGCCTGCTGCTGCCGCCACTGCTCAGGTGCACTTGGGGAGTGTCAGCAGGAGAGGCTTGCTGCTATAGCTGCTCACCAGCCATGAGCCCGGCGTCTGGTGCCCATCTGTCAGCTTAGGGGCAATCCCACTGTGGGAGCGCACTGACCACCAGGGGGCAGCTCCTGTGTTGAGCATCTGCCCCCTGGTGGTCAAAGTGTGTCATAGCTACCGGCCGGTCGTCCAGTCACTTAGGCTTTTAGATATATAGACTAGAAATTTGTGCATGGGGGGTGGGTCCCCTCAGCCCAGACTGCACCCTCTCCAATCGGGACCCCTCGGGATGTCCGATTGCCGGTTTAGGCCCGATCCCAGGGATCGGGCCTAAACCGGCGGTTGGACAGCAATTGGACATCCCTCTCACAATCTGGGGACTGTTGGCTCCAAACTGCTCACCTGCCTGCCTGCCTGATCACCCCTAACTGCCCCCCCTGCCAGCTTGATCACCCTAACTGCCTCTGCCTGCTGGCCTGATTGCCCCAACTGCCCCCCCTGCCAGTCTGGTTGCCCCCGACTGTTACCCCCTACACCGGCCTGGTTGCCCCTCACTGCCCCACTCTGCCAGCCTGGTCACCCCTAACTGCCCCACCCTGCTGGCCTGATCGCCCCTTACTACCCCCCCCCCCCCCGTGTGTAACCCTAACTAAAATTTTTTATTTGGTCTCGTTATACTATATAGTGTGTTTTTCCACCCTCCTTGAAAGCAAGAAAATATGACGACTACTGGCTAAATACATATCAGAGCCAGACTTCCCCGAAGAACCAACTGAGAGAGATACATCTCCGGTCAGCTCTATCTGGGAGTAACAATCTCGCCTCTCCCCGGCTAAGCATCCCCGTTCCTGGTACCTCACACGTGAAACACATCTTCTACTCGCAGGCAGAAGCTTATGAGCTATTGTTCACAACTTCTGAAGACTATATCCCCCCAATTGAATCTTACTCCTATCTTGGACAACAATCCGCCATGCAAGCTAGCCTACAGCCACCTCCCTCCCGTTCTATTCAGATG
>NW_005871049.1:19300465-19368207 GCF_000147115.1 Myotis lucifugus | reverse complement strand
GTCACCCTCAACTGCCCCCCCCCCCGGCCTGGTTGCCCCCAACTACCCTCCCTGCTGGCCTGGTTGCCCCCTTCCGGCTTGGTCGTCCCTCACGGCCCCCTCGCCGTCCTGGTCACCCCACGCAGCCTGCTGTTCAGTCGTTTGGTTGTCCCTCACTAACCCCCCTGCTGGCCTTGTCACCCCACACAGCATGCTGTTTGGTTGTCCATCCGGTTGTTTCATTGTGACGGCCCCTGGCTTCTTATATATTAGGATTACACTTGTTCATTGTTCATATATAGACTGTCATATATTAACTTTGTATTATATGATCAGTAATTTTATTTATCGGTTCATGTGATGGGTTTCATGAATTGATTTTCAAATGTTGAACTAGCTTTGCATATCTGGGCAAAACCTTACTTGGTCATGATATAAATTCTTTTAATACTTTTTTTTGGATTTGAATCTTTCTTTGAGGCTTTAAAAAAAATCTTTGTTGAGGGATACTGGTCTGTCATTTTCCTGTAATGTCTTTTTCTGGTATTGGTGCCTCAGAGACAGGTTAGGAAGTATTCTGTGAAGGATATTGTAGAAAATTGGTTTAATTTCTTCCTTAAATGTTCAGTAGAATTCACCAGTGAACCCATCTGGCTCGGTACTTTCCATTTTGGACTGTTACTAATTATTTATTTAATGTCTTTAGTAGATATAAGCCTATTCAGATTATCCACTTTTTCCTTCTGTGAGTTTTGGCAGATTGTGTCTTTCAAGGAATTGATCTCTTTCATCTAGGTTATAGAATTTGTGGGCATTGAGTTGTTGATAGTATTTTTATTATCCTTAATATGCCCATGGGATCTGTAGTGTTATCTCCTCTTTCATTTCTGGTATTAGTAAATTGGGTCCTCTCTTTTTTTTTCTTAGGTCAGCTAGAAGCTTATGGATTTTCTTTAAAGAACCAGTTTTTGGTTTTGTTGATTATCTTTATTATTTTATATTATTTTCAATTTTGTTAACTTGTATTCTATTACTAATTATTTACTTCTACTTATTTTGGATTCAATTTTAATCACTTTTTCTAGTTTCCTAGGGTTGATTACTGATTTTCGTTCGTCCTTCTTTTTTAGTATATGCTTACATAGCAGTTATATCCAATTGATTGATGATATTGTTGAATTTATCTATGTCCTTACTGATTTTCTGCCTGCTGGGTTTGTCCATTTCTGAGAAAGGGATATTGAAGTCTCTAACTATGATAGTGAATTCATCTATTTCTCCTCACATACTTTTACACTTTATTGTTAGGCATACACATGTTAAGGACTATTATTTCTTCTTTGGAGGATTGCCATGTTTATCATTATGTAATTCCTGATAACTTTCCTTACTTTGAAGTCTGCTCTGTCTGAAATCAATATAGCTACTTTTGCTTTCTTTTGATTAGTGTTAGCATGGTATATTTTTCCTCACTTACTTTTAATGTATGCGTGTCTTTATATTTAAAGTGGTTTTTTTTTTAATCCTCACCCAAGGATATTTTTCCTAATGATTTCTAGAGAGTAGAAGGGAGGGAGGAGGGGGAAAGGGTAAAAGAGAGAGAGAGAGAAAGAGAAAGAGAGGAAGAGAAACAGGAACACGGATGTCTCTTTAATATAAAGAGACACATCAATTGGTTGCCTTTTGCACACACCCCTACCAGGACTAGGGAACCTGCTACTGAGGTACATACCCTTGACTGGGAATCGAACCCTCGACCCTTTAGTTCGTAGGTGGATACTCTAACCTCTGAGCCAAACCAGTTAGTGCTAAAGTCATATTTTTTTAAGACAATCTACATATATAAAAGCCTAAGCTACCATTACGACTGAACGACCAGAACAACTGGTCGACTGGTCGCTATGATGTGCACTGACCACCAGGGCACAGATGCTCAATGCAGGATCTGCCCCCTGGTAGTCAATTGCGCTCCCACAGTGGGAGCCCCGCTCACCCAGAAGCTGGACTCATGGCTAGCAAGTGCAGCTGCGGCGGCGGGAGCCTCTCCTACTTCCTTGGCAGCTCTACCAAGTGGTGGCAGCAGTGGCAGCAGAGCTGCAGCTGCCCTGGCTGGGGCTCCTTCCCTGCCGCCTGCCGCTTTGGCACTGCTACATCCCTCTTGGGGATGGTCGGACTGTAGTCCGACCATCCCCCGAGGGATCCTGGATTGCGAGAGGGCGCAGGCCAGGGTGAGGGACCCCACCCATGCACGAATCTGTGCACTGGGCATCTAGTAAAGTGGTAAGTGTTTTAAAATGTTATAAATGTATATTAAATTTACCCAATTAGATTGAAATTAGATTTATAATCATATGAGTATGAAAAAATTTAGACACATATACATATATATTTTAAATCTTTTGAATACTATCCTCAGAGTATTTTTTTCTTAATTTTAATTCATTCAGGGTAATCTATAAACTTTTGGCATCAACAAGTGAAGGAATCAGAGTGCAAGCTCTCAAGGCAATAGGCTATTTTTTAAAACATCTGGCCCCAAAGTGAGTATGCATGAAATCTAAAATGAACTGTAGAATATTACTTACTTATTTTACAAAAAGTAGTCTCTTTTGTTTAATTTTGTTGGTAAACTATTTAAACTTAATCTTGTTTCTACACATTAGAAATAAAGGAGTAGCAGTATATTGTTTGTCTTCTATGACACTTATTTGAATTTTTCATTTGTTTTTGTTCATTATGGGAACACATGTATAAATTGAATTCTAGGTACAGTGGAGACTTCATTTCAGTTGACTTGATCATCGTTTGCTTTATCTGTACTACAAAACTGCCATATTATCCTGGGTGTTTGTCACATAATGTGTTCTGCTATATGTATAATTAAAAACTAAAACTTCCTTATTTTTAGTTGAATGTGGATATTTTTATTTTACCTGTAGTTCCTTGTACCAGGATAGGTTTATTATGAAAATTAACAATTTTCGTGGTAGAAAAGTGTTGTTAAACTGTGGTTTTTATGTTGAATCCCTGGCTGCCTGTAAATAAAGTTTTATTCTAACACAGTCACAATAATTTATTTGTTTATTATCTATAGCAGTTTTCATGTTACAACAGCAGTGTTGCGTTGTTGCTACAGAGATTATATGGTTCACAAAGTCTAAAATATTTGCTATTCAGCCATTTGCAGAAAAAAATGGACAAACTCAGGTATAAAATTAAAATTTACAATTCTTCAGTTTCTGAAGAATTTCTTGGAAGTTTATTTTTGGTATATTTATTTTCACGCTATTAATTTTCTTAATTTCTTATATTTCTTTTGCCTTTTTCTCCACATTGTTTATCTACTTAACCTACTTACTGGGTTTTAGATTTTCATCCACAGTAGAGGTTATTAGCTCAGTACTGACAGAGAATAGCAACTAGTTAATAAATAATTGCCCTGAAGATTTTGGTGGAGATTTTGGCTATGTTGTGCATAGTTAGTCTTGCAATTTTTACAACTTTAGCTGTGCTTATACTGTAGTTTGTATTTCTCTCCTTAAAGAGAATGGCCTTACAAGTTTGAGGGTGAAGAAAATTGTGAGAGTTATTGAGTTGGAATTGTTGGTCATGTGAAATACATTTTCGTGTCTCCTTCAACATACATACTAAGTAGTGGATAATAAGACTGTGCATTTGATTATTTCTTTCTGTGTCATCACAGAAGAAAAGCTGAAGTCATGCTTGGACATGGATTGTTTTCATTGTTAGCTGAAAGACTCCTGCTTCACACAAATTTAATCACAATGACCACGTATAATGTCCTCTTTGAGGTAGGAATGTAGTTAGAATTTAATTTTACTAATTTCTTACAATAAAAATGCTTGTATAATGAGTTGATAGTGTATAAATGAAATAAGATCATTTAGGTTTGATGTACAATTTTGAAATTAGTTACATAAATGAGATGTGGCTGCATCTTAATAAATCTGTTATTATGTGAATTATTAAGCATGTGGTCTTTTTTAAAGTATTTCTTCCATTGTATCGAGTATTTGGTGTCTCATTTTATGATTAAGTAAAAATAGAGTTATGATGTTGAAATCATTTAATATAATGTAAAAGAAGGTATTTACCATGATAACATTGGACTGTTTAATTAACATTGTTAAGTGTTGTACTTAAAGTTCATTAATGGGGATGGTAATACAGTGATAATGATAATACAGTCTATTGTTTTACTTCTGTAGATTCTCATAGAACAGATTTGTACACAAGTGATACGTAAACAGCATCCAGATCCTGATTCTTCAGTAAAGATACAAAATCCTCGTATGTATTTAATATACTTTTTAAAAATTCGTTTTTGATTGCATAAGTTTAAGATGTTCAACTTAATGATGGTTGGTATATGTATATAATGTGAAATGTTTACCACAATGAGGTTAGTCAACACATCTATCACTTCATGGTTATAATTTTGTGTGTGTATGTGTGGTGCAAATGTTTAAGATCTATCTTTACAACTTTCATATATTCTGTACAGTGTTGTTAACTGTGGTCATTGTGCTTTATATAACATCTTCAGAGCATGGGCACCCTATAACTGGACGTTTGTACCCTCTGAGTGAACACCTTCATCCATTTCTCCCAGTTCCCTTCTTTTTTTTTATACTTTTAAACTATGAAAAACCTAAGGTTAATATTGTTGAAAACACATTAAAGAATATTTCATTAAGGCAGTGATACAAAATTAATTTTATTTGTGTTTGATGTTGAATTTATCTTCAAATTGACCTTAGGTTATGTGGAAATGTTTATATAGAGATTTTGAAGAATTATATGCATAAGATCTTGATTTAATGTATGTTCAGATTTTCAGTAAAGTTTTGATTGCACAATTTAGTAATGTCTAGCTAAATTACATGAACCATGGAGATAGCTTTTATCTTAAATTACTGTCAATTTAAGAATACTAAGTTTGAAATAGAAAACTGCCTACTTTATTGTTTATGAACTTAGTCTACTTAACAGTTTTTTCTTTTGATATTTAGAATTTTTAAGTACCTGTACATTTTCATCTTGGTTTTTAAGATTATTGACATTAAAATAACTGGTTTGTGGATTTTTGAAATCTAATTACTTTTTTGTGTGTTAAATTGTGTTTGTGGCATTCTATTTTACTACCCGTTTTAAAAACACCTGTATCTGAAGTTTAATTTTTTTAGCCTTCAGGGAGAAAATCTTGAAAATATAACATAATGTAATATAATATAAAATATATTTTATGTGTTTATGGGGAAGATGACTTACTTAAATAAGAATTTTAGAGTATTATTGTCTACATAATATATTGTCTTAGAAAAGACATAGTTGGTGTTTAAAAACATAGGCTGCTTGGCTTTCAGCCTTGTCTATATGTCATGATAGTTTTGTGACTTTGGGTAAATTACTTTGATTTCTGTGTGCCTTAGTTTTCTTATCTCTAAAATGAGGGTAATAATAGTATATAGCTATCATTATATAAGGATTAAATGTGTTAATACTTGTATTTTCTTAAAACAGTTCCTCACAATAGTATATTCTAAAACTTAGTGGCTATCATCATCATTATTTTAATTATCATTGTCATTGTAATCATTGTTTTGGCTTTTCATTAGAAGAATTAAGATGTTACTCCCCAAATATGGTTAATTGTATGATAAAGTATCTTTATGTTTGATAATTTAAACTTAGTGCTTCAGAACCACCAAAAACCTGAGCAAAGGCTGGCTTAGAATTTCTAAATTTTTAATGGGGTAAAACTTTGATGTATTTAATTTAAAATTCAGAGTTTTAGATGTTTTGTTTTTAAGTTATGGATTTAAGCATGCATTTTTAAAGAATTTATTTATTTAAAGCTTAGTGTAAGAAATTTAGACACCAATGTCACCCCAATAAATTCAATAAGAATTAAAAAGTTATCTTAAAAAAACTTAGACCGTTTTATTTAAGACCATTATATAGTAGTTTTATTTGTATTTGTTCAGGGTATTGCGTAGGTTTTAATTTCTTTGGGTTTTTTTTTTTGGTACTAATTTTGCTTTTAAAACTATGGAAGAAAATCTTGATACTTTTAAAATTCATGATGATAAAGAAAAGGGTATGTGCATACCATAAATTTTGTTGAAGGAGTTGAGAATTTATTCTCTTTTTCTGAGATTTTAGATTATAGGGTTGTTTTATTTTTTAAGATCAACTTTATTAATTGGCAGAGATTAGGGAGAGTTGTTAGTAGTTTTACCATTATTTAATTTGTTCATAATTTAACTTCATTCATTATAACCTTTTAAAATTCAACTTTTACACATCGTGGTTGTGATATTTAAAAACATTCTTGTTTATGGATGCTTGCTAATGAACATAATGTCATTCTCAACAGATTATGATTTTTTTTATAACATAAAAGAGGATGTTTTTAGTAGACATTTATCTCAGGGAAATGAAATATTCCAATATATGGATGATCTTCCATTAAGAAAATTTTATAGTGTTCTGGTTTTTTACTGATTTATGAATTGTCTTACAGAGATACTAAAAATAATTGCGACCCTCCTTCGAAATTCTCCTCAGTGCTCAGAGAGCATGGAAGTTCGCAGAGCTTTTCTTTCTGACATGATTAAACTTTTTAATAACAGTAGAGAAAATAGAAGGTAAGCATATGAGAAAGTATTTATTTGCAGTCTTCAAGTCCAGCTTTGAATAAGCCCATTTGTTCTAAGAAAAATTGCTTTAAAAAACACTGAAATGAATTTTCCATATGCTTTGTCATTAAGGGCATATAAGTAATATACCATATAGTTAAATTGAGCTTTCAGTACCACATTCTTTAATTGTTTTGAATACGTAGATAAAGGTGGATGTTTTATTTATTTTGTTCTGACCTTTTTCTTTTTAGAATTCTTTCAGATGATTTTAAGTAATTCAGTATCCTCTTATAATTTTCAGGAGCTTGCTACAGTGTTCTGTGTGGCAAGAGTGGATGCTTTCTCTCTGCTACTTTAATCCTAAGAATTCTGATGAGCAAAAGATAACAGAAATGGTGTATGCCATATTCAGAATTCTACTTTACCATGCAGTCAAATATGAGTGGGGTGGCTGGCGTGTGTGGGTAGACACCTTATCAATTACGCATTCAAAGGTAAGTTTCTTTACGAAAGAATATTTTAGCATTTTAAATGTCTATAATTTTGAGTTTTACTCATTTAAAATCAAGGGAAAAAAGGCAGATTATCCCCTGAAAGTGAAATGAACAATTAAAGCAAGGAATAACTAAAAATAAAGTATTCACAATTTCTTTAGAGACAAAAGTTTTTTCCCCAAATGTTATTTTTATGTGTGCTTAACTTAATAAAGTGAAACCTCATGAAACAGCATATTTTCCAGTAAATGTATTCTGATGTGGTACTTCGAATTTTATAGTGGTTTGAAACTTTTGAACACAAGATGGCGTAGTATATTCAAAGATGAGAGGTTATTGCTCTGTGTAAAGTGGTTGAGTAAACAGAAAAGCTCTGGCAAATGTTTGCGTTATGGTCATATTTCAGCCAGTTAAAAAATTGGTTTGGAAAAATTTTATTTTATTTTTTTACCTTAAGCCACTGTAAGTTATTTATTTATTTATTTATTTATTTATTTATTTTTTTTTTAAATATATTTTATTGATATTTTTACAGAGAGGAAGGGAGAGAGATAGAGAGTCAGAAACATCGATGAGAGAGAAACATCGATCAGCTGCCTCCTGCACACCCCCCACTGGGGATGTGCCTGCAACCCAGGTACATGCCCTTGACCGGAATCGAACCTGGGACCTTTCAGTCCGCAGGCCGACGCTCTATCCACTGAGCCAAACCGGTTTCGGCATGTAAGTTATTTATTTATATATAGCATATATATATATGCTATATATAAATAAATATATTTATATATATATAAATGCTATATATAAATATATTTGTTTAAAATTTTTAATGAAATATTCTAGATGCAAAAAGGTATAAGGAATAATGTACCTATTACTATTTATGAAATTGGGTTTCCTATCCCATTTGATTTGTATACCATTGTTAGATTCCCATTTCCCCCACTAACATGAATTTGGTGTTTTTATTATTTCTGTCTTATTTTTAACAACATATATATAACTCTAAACAATTCCATTTTTTCATGTTTATGTTTAACATAGTGATATATTAAATGCGTTTTTCTGCAATTTACTTTATTTACTTATTGTTTGAGATTCATTCATATTGACCTGTGTGGTAGTGTTCATTTTCTCATTTGTATTGTATTCCATGTATGAGTTTACCCATTTAACAGTTGATGAGCATTTTTGATACATTCTGTATATATTTGAAAGTTTCTCTATATATTTCTAGAAGTGGAATTGCTGACTTCTATGATGTAGATTTTGAACATTATAAGATAATTGAAATTCTTTCCCAGTGGTGTATTAGTTTACATTCTCAACAGCAATAAGTTCTCATTGCTTCATATTTTCTCATCACTTGGTATGGCTGGAGTTTTAAAAACTTGCAGAGTGGGTAAATTTTAAATGCTATACCACCATAATATTAATTTGCATTTTCTTGTTTTGTGGGAGTTCTTTATATATTCTTGGTCATAACCATTTACTAGTTATGTTTATGAATGGCTTCTGGCAATTTGTGGCTTATCCATTTCTGGAATATTATGTCATTTGTCTTCTGAGGAAATTTTACATTTCATATAATACAGTAAAATTTATTTCTTTTATGGTTTATACTTTTTGTATTTTATTTAACTTTATACTCAGAAGGATTATAAATATGTAATTATTTATATTGTTAATTGAGTAGAAGGAAGAGAAATGATAAATTTGGTACATCTTTAAGTGTTTTATTTTATTGACTACTAGAGGCCTGGTGCATGAGATTCATGCACTTGGGGGAGCGTCCCTCTGCCCAGCCTGCGACCTCTCGCAGTCCCGGAGCCCTCAGGGTATGTCCGACTGACGGCTTAGGCCAGCTTCTCACTCCTGTCTGCTGATCCTGCCTGTGGCTCCTGCTCATCCCGGCCCTGCTGTGCCTGCTGCAGGCTCGCACCATCAGTCCCGATCGGGAGTGGCTTGCAATGCCACAGCGGGGAGCAGGCCTAAGCCATCAGTCGGACATCCTTAGTGCTACTGTGGAGGCAGCAGAGGCTCTCGCCACCGCTGCTGTGCTCGCCAGCCATGATCCTGGCTCAGGGCTCTGGCTGAGTGGCACTCTCCCTGTGGGAGCACACTGACCACCAGGAGGCAGCTCCTGCATTGAGCATCTGCCCCCTGGTGTTCAGTGTGAGTCATAGCAACCGGTTCCGCCATTTGGTCGATTTGCATATATTAGCCTTTTATTATATAGGATTATAGTTATTACTCTGGAATATTTTGACATTGAATTGGAAATACATTGCCAGTTCTTAAATATGTGTGTGTGTGTATATATATATTTTAGGTTTTAGTTATTGGAACATACCCAGGTTTTATTCATTCTGATTTTTCCTTCTCAGTGAGACAATAGTGCATTGCAATCATAAGGTGTTGCAAAGATATCTTAGTTTGGAAGACACCCTACAAATTTTATGTTTGAGAACAATTTAGTGCTAAATAAGAAAAAAATGTGATTTTGTAAAATCACATTTAATGGCTTTGTTTTAGTCACTACATTTTGAACTGACCAATTTAGTCTAAGGCAGGGTTCAGCCAAACATAGCCTGAGAGCCAAATTTGGCTTGACCTGTTCCTGAAAATAAAGTTTTATTATAACACAGCCGCTCCCATTTATATATATACACACACATACACACACATACATACATACATACATATACTAGAGGCCGGGTGCATGGATTTGTGCACCAGTGGGGTCCCTCAGCTTGCACCCTCTCGCTATCCAGGACCCCTCGGGGTATGTCGACTGCCAATTTTGGCCTGATCCCCACTGGCCAGTGGGAATTGGGCCAAAACCCGCAGTCCAACAATGCCTGCCGCTCCTGCCTGCGGCTCCCGCTCATCATGGCCCTACTGTGCCTGCCATGGGCTTGCACCATCAGTCCTGATCGGGAGAGGCTTGCGCTGCCAGAGCAGCACTCGCCAGCCGTGAGCCCTGCATCTGATGCCCCTTGGTCAGCTGAGTGTTGTTCGCACTGTGGGAGCGCACTGACCACCAGGGAATAGCTCCTGCGTTGAGCGTCTGCCCCCTGGTGGTCAGTGAGCATCATAGTGATCAGTCGTTCGGTTGTTCAGTTACTTAGGTTTTTATATATATAGATATTCTATGGCTGCCATTCATGCCACAAACGTTAAGTATTTGCAACAGACACTGTAATGTTTACTATTTGGCACTTTACAGAAACTGCCACCTCTTGTCTAACTGACTTTCTTTAATTTGTGAAGATGCCCAGCTATTCTAGTTTCTGCTGCTGCAGTCTGGATTTTCTGCTAGAACCGTTTCCCTTTATACACTCAGGAGAAAAATGGGTCGAGTTTGAGCATCATATACATTTAGATTGCATTTCAGATATATCTGGGGGAATTCTGGGGAAGTGCCAATATATATTGAATTTTTCAGACTTTCTGAATAGTGTATGTTAATTCAGTACTTTTGTATACACTCTAGTTTGTTCAAGTTCTTAGGAAGGATAGTTAGAGGGATATAACCTTCAGAGCAGTAATCCTTAGCATACTGCCTGAAGACTGTGGGAGCCCAGGAGACCTGTTCAGGGAGTATGTGAGGCCCTCCTTTCATAACTACATATCTATTCGAGGGTGGATTTTTTAATACTTAAATCAAAGTAATGTAATACATTAGATTGAATACAAAAGTAGATAGTAGAATGCAATAGTTTCCTATTAAGTTATAATTTAAAAAATAGGCCTAAAATGTGAAATAATACTTTCTATTTTAAAAATTGTCATTTAAAAAATGTTATTTTTATTGACATAATAGGTTTATTGTTAATAAAGTATTTTTAAAATTTTTAATTTATAATATTTACTAGATTTAATCTCTATATGAATAGATATACCCCATATAAATAAAAGGTTTTTGTGGGGCCTCAGTACTACACGACCCTAAGACCAAAGAGCTTCAGAACGCTTCAGTCACAGGATATTTAGGGTTAATAGCCTAGGTTCTGAATTTCCTATCTACAAAATAAAGGTTGGACTAGGAGATTTCTTAGTTGCTTTTGAACTTTTGAGCAGTTATGACTAAACATTTATACCCAGTTGCCAATTCATTTGTGTAAGTAATGAGGCTAACATGGGCTTTGGAGACAGGATAGTTCTGGGTTTAAATTCTGATTTACAGTAATTTTCAGTTGTGTAAACTCAGGCAAGTTTTTCAACTTTTCTTAACAATCTGTCTAACGGTAAATGTATATCCATATGTATATCTATGTGTAGTTGAGGTTCAGCATTAGTGAGTGAAATAACAAAAAATAGAGTTAAATGCTCAATGACTGTTTTCTTTTGTTATAGCTCTATCATTTCTGTTATTTATCCTTTTGTTCTCCTTCTTACTGCCAGCACATTAGTTCATACCCCAATCAATTCCTGTTTGATATAAACACACCTTTTAATATAAAGACTCAGTCACACCCAAAATTACTTGTGTAGCATATATGCTATGAAGCAGCGATTTTCAACCTTTTTCATCTCATGGCAGCACGCCAAAGAATATATTTTTTGTCGATCTGACGAAAAAATAGGTATACTTTTGATTTATTGTGTTGCTTGTTGTCATTTTTTCATTTGACATCCTCAGGCAAAAGAGGTCAGTGCCCCTGACTAAATAGTCAGGTATTGCATGTTTTAAAAATTCTTGCAGCACACCAGTTGAAATTGCTGCTATGAAGTGTTACAAAGGAAGAATTGTTATAAAGGAAGAATTGTGACTACCCAACATAAGGACATGCTGTGTGGTTCTGTTATCCCCCCCCCACCCCACCCCTACTCACTCCAAACCTAATTACCACTTTGAATTATGTGTGTATCATGTCTTTCTTTAAAAAGCTAAAAATTTATTTCTAAATAATATATTATCTAATGTTCCCTATTATATTTTATGAAAATGACATCATACTGTGTGGACTTTTCTGTGATTTCATTTTTAAGTTTTTAAAATTTTTAATATAGCTTTGGTTCATTCATTTTCAATGCTATTAATCACTCAGGTGCTCAAAGGCAAAGGTTTTAATAGAGTTGTCATTTTCAAACTTTTTATAGCTGTGACTCACAATTAAGACAGTTATTGTGAACAGGTATGCCTGTACATCCACACCATTCTCCCTCCATACATCTGAAAGAGGTTTCATAAGACAATATTTATCCTTATTAAATCTTGGTGTGCAGTGATGCACTCTTACTTTTCTATTCTTTTTCATTTAAAATTGCTGCTGATACCCCAGCAAGAGATTCCATGATCTGCCAACTGAATTATTCTCAATTTGAAAAAAGCACTGCTCTGGGATATATAAGTAGGAGTAGAATTGCTGGGTCGTAAGTAGTGTTCCACTCTCTAACCCTTGATATGTTAGACTTCTTATTTTTCCAAGGTTTTGTCTTTTATCTTCTTTGAACTTTTTCTTAATGATTTCTAATTCTTTATACATGACCAGATCACTTCTATTCTGGGTATTTCTAATGGTTATTAGGTATTATTTTCCTCTAGATTTATTAAGCTAAGAATAACATATAATGTTTACTCCATAAATACTTTGTTCTAATCTTCTTAGAAAGGCAAATAAAGTTTTTTTGCAAAATTATTTCCAACTAGAGGCCCAGTGCATGAAATTTGTACACGGGTAGGTTCCCTAGGCCTGGCCGGAGATCGGGGCCTATTGAAGCCTTCCGGTTGCTGGCTGGGGCCTACCTTTTGGTGGTTGGGTGGGGCTTCTTGTCCCTGGCTGCCGGCTCCTGGTCGGTGCCTCCCTTCCCCTGCTGCCAGCTGCTGGCTGGGGCCTCCCTTCCCCACCTGCTGGCCGGGGCCTTCCTTTGTTCCACACCGCCCCCTGGTGGTCAGTGCATGTCATAGTGAGCGATCGAACTCATGGTCTCCTGGTCGAACTCACAAGGGGACAGTTTGCATATTAGGCTTTTATATATATATAGGTATTTCACTGTTCCCCTTGAAAAAATGTATTTCCTAACTCACCTTCCTGTTTCACTTGACCAGAATCTGCACTCAGGATATGTTAGTTCTAGTCTTTCTAAAGTATATCATGCTTTATTAAATCTTTATTTTCATTATTCATGGCATATACTTTGTGTTCCTTTGTACCTACCCAAATCCTTTATATTTGTTAGGACTTTGATAGTTAAATCACTTTTATGTGATAGTTTTTGCTACACTCAGGCCCTTTCATTCTCTATGAATTCACAGCACTTAATTTTCTCTTGCTGTCTCTTTTAGTGTCTCTCTCACCCTCCCTCACCATTCCTTTACCCTCTCCCAGTGTCCTTCTTGCCCCTCTTCCTTCTCCTCTCTTCTTTACCCCCTCTCTCCTCCTCCCTTCCGTCTCTCTTTAACCTCTAACTAATCAATCTTCTACAACCCTTTCCTTGGCTATTGGCATTGATTGTGGCCACTGTCTATCACTGCCTAGCCAGCTCTCTCCTTCTTTGCTTGTTCTTTTTTTCTTCATTGAGCCACTGTTTCCCGCTTTCCTATTCCTCTCTTTCTCTTGCTCTGTTTTTCCCTCCAGCATTCCTGCATCCATTCTGTACCTCCTGCCGTCTGCCTCCCCCCAACGTATTTCTCTTTTTCTCTGTTTGTTCTGTCCTTAGTGAATCTGTGTTGGCTTTATCTCTGCTGTCTTCCTCCCATCATCTCTCGGTTGGTCACACAGCAGGTGGACTCTCTTATTTATTCTTAGTCACTCTGTCTCAGATCTTACTCCAGTTGCCCATCTCCTTTCTTCCCCTGTCTACCTTTATCTTTATTTTTTTTTTCCTTTCAGCTTCTTCCTTTTGTTTTTTCTATCTTCTTCTATTTGAGCACCTTCTAATTACTGTGAAAGGTGAGACAGGAACAGATCTTATCCTGGAAGAAGTTATTTTATAATATGGGAGATAACATATAAAAACGGAAAAACAAGGCAGGAAGGAATGAGTGTAATGTACATGAAGAAGAAAAGTAATGGGTAATAGAGCAAAGGTAGACTAGCATTTAATCATGTATGATTCTGTAATGCCTCTCACATATATTATTAGTTAAAAGTGATTTCTTATTTTGGCTGTTAATGTAAGCTCTCATTAGCAGGGATATGAAAGCTCTTACACTTCTTCATAGAACTATGCATAGTGCCGAGTACTTAGCAGTTGTACATTACATATTTGTTGCAAGGTGGAGAAGGAAGAACTACATCATCGTTGTTTGGCGCTGTTTGGTTCAACTATTATGTGGCCCCATGCCACCCATGTGTGCCTTGGTGTCTCAGTCTTCCCTCACCAGTGATCCATCAAGCAGCTGCAACAACTACCTTTAAAGTTCCCATGTCCAGTCACACACAGTATAATTTGGGGACCACCTCATCAGAGTAACTTGGGGTGTGCATATTATTATGAACCCCACCTTAGAATATCCATCTGAATTTCATGGGATGTTCCCTGAAATCTGCTTTTTTAAAAAGCCCTTGTTATACAGTCTAAATTACGAACACCTCTCTTGTGTACAGGGAATTATTTTTTACCAACTGTTATAAAATTCTCTGCTTTTCACCTTTATATGCTAAGCTACTAACATAATGTGATATACTCTTTAGAGCTATGGAAAGTAGAGGAATACTATGTAAATTAAATATGGGCCCCAGTAAAGATCCCATACTTCATTTTTAAAAAAATAAAGTAAACCTTTTTTATCTTTCTAGGAGCATATGTTATGGTGCAGAGACTGTTAAAGGAAGAAATATGAATTGTGTTTTTATGTATTATTTGAAATCAATATTTTTAAGACACAACAAACCAAAGTAGGCTTTATATTTTGTGTGCTATCTATATAGTTTTGATTAATCAGGTTATATTTTTCTGTACTACAGTGACATATGGCTTTAAACAGATCTTAAAAACTTTGCATCCATAGTCGGTTTGGCTCAGAAGAGAGAGCATCAGCCCGCAGACTGAATGGATGCAGGTTTGATTCTGGTCAAGAGCATGTACCTCGGTTCGAGGCTTGATCCCCTCAAGCAACCAGTCAATGTGTCCTCTCTCACATGGTTGTTTCTCTCTCTTTCTCTCTCTCTCTCTCTCTCTCTCTCTCTCTCTCTCTCTTTCTCTTTCTCCCCCCCCTCCTTTCCACTCTCTCTAAAAATCAATGGAAAAAAATATCCTTGGGTGAGGTGAGGATTAACAAAACAAAAAAAATGCAAAGAAAATATAGTTGCTTTATGGAGAGGTCTCTTTTTGCCTACGTTGAGCCAAGAACCTGTCTTTGACTCAAGTTTTAGAATTAGTTATAAAGCGGAATAAGTTCTGATTAAATTAATTGAGTAATTTTATATGTGCACTTTTTGCTGTTAAAATATACTTTAAAAAATAAATGCTAAAGCTTTACTTAAGTCCATGAGGGGGGTAAGAAAAATTTGAAGTTACAAGTTGAGTCTTATGTTTTTCATCTTTAATTTTAATGTTTAATAAATGTCCTTTAGTTTTATTTCTTTGTGTGAATTTCCTTTATTTTTTTAAATCCTCGCCTGAGGATATTTTTCCATTGATTTTAAAGAGAGTGGAAGAAAGAGGGGAAGACAGAGAGAAACTCTGATGTGAGAGAAACACATCGATTGGTTGCCTTTTGCATGTGCCCTGACCAGGACCCAGGCCAGGGAGGAGCCTGCGACCGAGGTACGTGCCCTTGACTGGAATCGAACCTGGAACACTCCAGTCAGCAGGGTGATGCTCTATCCACTGAGCCAAACCAGCTAGGGCTGAATTTCCTTTATTGACCCAACATTTGTCTGTTTCATAAGGTTTATACACAGTAATTTATTTGAGATTACTCTGTTAATTATTTTGGAATTTTAATATCTTGACATCTATTTTTAAAATAAAATGGACAAGTTATACTTTAAGGTTTTCAAATCAATATTTAATGATGTTTAGGATGGAGCTGAAGGGATTCAGTAATTAGGTGAGCAATTTGCTGCATGCTGTTAAAATTCTGCTGAAATTATTGGAATCAAATTTTTCCCTCTGGGAAGTATTCATTCTAAAGCTTTAAAAATCTTTTCATGCATATGATACTGGAATAATGCTTATTTTTCCTTTTTACAGCCATTTTAAAGCTCAGTATCTCAAAGTTATAACATGGTACTTGATAAAGTACTAGTGTGTAAACTAATGCTGCAGAATTGGATAGGTTTTGCAGAGTTACACAGGATTCATTCAGCTGCTATAAAAAGCCAAAGAAACTCAATTGCAATTTTATTGTCCACTTTGATAGATTTCCTGCCACCTTTGTAGCAGGGAAGCTGTTTGTCACTGTATCCCTCTCCTCAGACAGCTGGACTAGGTTTTATAAGCAGTAATAGGCTCTTCTGGTATAACTGCACTGTGTTGGTTATTTTGGTCAGAAGGTTTCAAATATGTACCTGTTAAGAGTAATCTTTTAATTCCATTATTTTCTTGTGAGTTCTTTAGGTTTTCAGTATTTTCCTTTTTCTTTTATTTTTTTTATGCTTTAAATGGAACATCGATGTTGAGTAATTAAATAATACTATTTTCACTTGGTCTGCTAACATGCTTCTACTCTTTAATTAAAATTTAAAATAATTTAATATATTCCAAATTTGAAGAACTGTTCAAAAATTATTTTTCTAAACAAATAAGACTAAAAACTGTAGATACCTATATTGATTGCCATAAATTTAGAATGGGCCTATGACTTGAAATAATCATCAACTAAAAGTTAATTCACACTTGAGTTAAAAGTACAATATGATTTATGTTTTCCTCCATATGACTAGTTTGGGTAAAGTATTTAATTATTTTGGATTATATTGGAAATATCTTAAGATTTTACTTGCGGTTAACAATGATGGCTTAAACAAATGTCAGTCATTTTATATCAGAAGAAAATACAGTTTAGGTTGGATAAAAAAGCAGGTGGAAGTCAGTTTTGTTAGAATTTTCTAAGTGTTTTTTTAAAAGTATTTTTTAAAAGAATCACAAGCTATAAACTGGTATATATAAATATGCACGTGTTTATATGAGTGAGTTTATGGTGATTATATAATGAAATTAAAAGCTTCATATTTTTAAAATAAATTTAAGAGTTATAAAAATTTCCACATTTCATGAATTGTCACCATTTTATACTTAATTGCTAAAGTATTCTTTGACTTAATTTTTTAACCAAGTAGTATTTATTATTATTTTATACTTTTAAAAATAATATGTGCTAATTGTAGGAAATTTGGAACCTAGTACCAGTGTATACACACAGAAACCAAGAATCACCCATTATCGACTCACCTGTGTTTGACTTAGTATTACCATTTTGATGTAAAACTTTGTATCTTCTGTTATATGTATAAATGTATACATACATATAATTCTTTTCTTACAAAAATTATTATCATACTTATATTTTATAATTTCATTTAATGATATATTTCTTACATGAATATTTTACATATATTTTTGTTTTAATGATGTTTTATTTAGAACAACAGGCTGTAGCTGGAGTTAGTGTGAGTGCTGTAATTTGCAGACACCTATTCTAGAACACTATCAGAAAATTGTGTGCTCATGACTCTTACATTTAGGCAGTCGTCATGTTGTAGTGGAAAAAACTTTGGACTCAGGTGATTCTGGATTTAACTTCCTGTGGAAGGTCGTGGGCACATTATCAAACTTATCTGATGCTTAATTCATTTATCAGAAAATGGAAATGAGAATGATGAATGTACAGTGCCTTACTCAGTACCCAGAGGATAGAGGGACAGGTGAAATAGTTATTTGTTCCTTTTCTCATTTCCTTTATTTCTTCTTAGCTTAGTTCCCAAGAGTCAAGAGGATATTTTGATATTTTTGTCGCTTTTGGTATGTACTGCCACACTACGTTTTAGAGCTTGCCGCACCAATATGTTATACCAATGGTGTGTACCTTTTCCCTCAAAACTTTACTAGCATTGGGTAATTTAGTATTTTTAAAAAAATTAATTGATTTTTTATTTTTGTTAATCCTCACCCAAGGTTATTTTTTCCTATTGCTTTTTTTAGGGAGAGTGGAAGGGAGGGGGAGCGACAGAGAGAGAGAGAGAAACATCGATGTGAGAGAGACACATCAATTGGTTGCCTCCTGCATGCACCCCAATCGGGCCAGGGATTGAGCCAGCAACTGAAGTAGGAGCCCTTGACTGGAATTGAACCCAGGACCCTTCAATCCATGGGTTCGATTGGTCCTCTGACCACTGAGAAAACCAGCTAGGGCTAGTGCTTTTAAAATTATTTTTTATTTAAATGTAGTTGATACACAATATTATATTTCAGGTGTGCAGTGGAGCGATTCAACATTTATACGTATATCATACAATGTGATCATCACACTAATTCTAGTAATCATGTATCACTGTGCAAACTTATCACAACATTACTACATTCCCTTTCACATTTTTTCACTTCCACCCCCTTCTGGCAACAGTTTGTTTGATCTCTTTTTCTGTGAGTCTGGTTTTTTGTTGCTGTTGTTTCCTTACATGAATTTTAATGGCTGCATGTAATTAAGTGTAGATAGTGCATCATATTATGGAGAAGTAAAATTAAAAGCAAAAGCTGTAGGTTTTTAAAAAAATATATGTTTTATTTTTTACAGAGAGGAAGGGAGAGGGATAGAGAGTTAGAATCATCAATGAGAGAGAAACATCGATCAGCTGCCTCCTGCACACCCCCTACCGGGGATGTGCCCGCAACCAAGGTACATGCCCTTGACTGGAACCGAACCTGGGATCCTTCAGTCCGCAGGCCGATGCTCTATCCACTGACTCAAACCGGTTAGGGCAAAAGCTGTGGTTTTGATGCAATTAATATCGGATGCTGTTAGACCACTTATAATTCTAGGAAGGAATGATTGAATAAATGATTCAAGTTTACTTTTCATATTCTGGCTATCTCCAAAAATTTATTTGGAAAAATTGGTGGAGGTGATATTTTTAAAATCTATGATCCATTTCAGGGGAGGATTGAGAGGTAAGAGTTTTTCCTGTACCTGTTTCTTAAATTCCTTCTTTTTAAAATATTCAGTATCCAACATGCTATATTTTGGGGTATTGTCTTCTGGACCCCATCAAAATACACTAGTTATTAAAAAAATGTTTCTTACTATCTCTCCCTCTCCCTGCCTCTCTGAAATCAATAAAAATATATTAAAAATGTTTATTCCATGAGTATATGCTTATTATATATATATGATTTGTTTTCCTCTTGGGCTTCTTGCCCTTTGTTATTGAACTTATGATGTTAATTTTCCTATCTGTTCTTTTAGGTAGTTTTCTTAGGATAGCATAAGCTTTATTCTTGATATTATTCAAGTCAGGTTGTGTTAGGGTAGCACTTAAGAGGTTAGGTTAGAACCAGAGTATTTAGATTTATAATCAATGTGATTTGCATAAATGAGATCAGTAAATTTTTATAAGCATACACATTTATAATCTGATCTTAACTTGATTATGTGTTATCATATACCATTGTTGCAAGGTGTTGGATCAGAGTCTTTGTGAAAGATACATTGTGTGGTGGTAATCACTGTGAGCTATGCTTATGGATGCTACTCCATATGGGAAGACTTAGCTATTTTTTAAGACATGTCTTATTTATCAACTGTGGAAAGGTTGGTGACCTAAGAATTAGAAGTTAGTGTATCATATTCAGCTTCTATTTCTATAGGAAAATAAAGTACAATGAAAAAGATGCATTTGCTTGAAAAAGAAAGCCTGTTCCTAAACATTGCCTAACATTTAAAAGTAAATTTTTTATAAGTTAAAATTATATTATTAAAAGCGTAATTTCTTGATGTATTCATCTTTTAGCTCCTAATTAGTAAATTTGAGTGCTAATTAAGTTGAAAGTAACGGCAAAAGAAATGTTGTAGTTATTAGCTCAAGAGTATCTCTAACTAGTAGTTTATAGAAGTGCTTTCCAAACATTACAAACAGCTATAGATTAGCTATCAAATGATTGTGAAGATTAATGACTAGTCTTTTAGCTGGGTAATTTAGAACAATATCTGGTAATTAATTAGGAATTATCAGTCACAAATACCATTAGGAAAACAGTATCAAAAAAGATCACAGCAATGATAATTGCTCATTGGCAATTTTGCTTTTAGGCAATTGGAGTACACCAAGGGGAAATTTAAAAGTCAACTTTAGAATTTAAAAAGCATTTTTAATATACATATTTACAGAAGAAACAGTAAACAAGTTGGTTTGCTTAGGAAAGGCAAAGCACTATTTTGAATAGATTTGACTACAAGTTCAGAAGCAGGTACAATCCACTGGCTTTTATCCAAAAGAAAAATTAGTATTCTTGTACATTTTTGACATCTGGAGTCAAGTACCCAGGCTCTGAACTCCCATAGGGACAGGAGACAGGGCCCCACCATCCTTGATGTTCATGTTGCAAAGAGATAGTCCCACAGCCCCAAGGAAAGACCTCCCTGGGATGCAGAACTAGCAAGAGATTTAGTGATACGTTTCATAATAAAACAATTCAAAAATCCTTAATTTGAATAAGAAAAAGCAAATGATTATTGAAAACTAAACTCATTCTAGCACTGGCTGTTGTAGAGATAAGTGATCTGTATTTTGAAAATCACTGTGAGATTGGTAGTTATGTGACTTGTGTTCCTTAGGTGAGTGTCAGTGCAGAAATGATCTCCCTAAAGTCAGTTTTCTAAATAAACTGATACTGTAAGAAATCAGATCATGTCTCCTTTGTACTTGGATTTCTCTAATGGTTCTCTCTCACTCAGAATAAAATTCAGTCTTTAACACAGTGTGTAATGCTCCGTCTTCATGATCTAGCCAATGGCTACACTCTGACTTTACCATATATAGTTCTCTGTCCACTGGTCTATCATTCCTCAAACATACCGTGCTTATTTTGGTTTTAGGGCCTTTGCATTTGTTCTTCCTTCTGCCTGAATCTGTTTTACTTTTGATATGCTTGCTCTCTCACTTTATTCTTATCTCTTTTCAAATGTAGTATCTTCAGATACCTTGCCCACTTACCCTAGCAAAATACACCTTTCCACCTAGACTGTCTTTAGTTATTTTCCACCTCCTTTTTTCCTCCAGATTTCTTATTACTTGACATTTATCTTTTTTTTTTATTTTGAGCTCTGAGCTGGGGGCAAATCAATAAAAGGCCAAAGGCTTTCTGAGGTCTGCCTCTACCTCTGCTACTCAGCCACCCCCCAAGGTTGCCTGGTCTTCCTCCACAGCCTTCTGAAGAAAGACTTTAGAGTGGGCCCAGGCTGGCCGTGCCTCATAGACCCTTCCACAAGGCGAGAGCTCAGTAGGGTGGGATTACTGGGATCAGGAGGATGGGGCTAGTCGCGCAGCCGTGGGCAAACTACGGCCCGAGGGCCCGGATCCGGCCCGTTTTGAAATGAATAAAACTAAAAAAAAAAAAAAGACTGTACCCTTTTATGTAATGATGTTTACTTTGAATTTATATTAGTTCACACAAACACTCCATCCATGCTTTTGTTCCGGCCCTCCGGTCCAGTTTAAGAACCCATTGTGGCCCTCGAGTCAAAAAGTTTGCCCACCCTGGGCTAGTGGGTCTCCTACTTGGGGGCAGCATGGTCAGGAACTCAGCTGGGGCCCCTACTCCAGAGCCATACCATGCAGTCTCTGCCAGAGTCTCCAACTCTAGCTCCCCCAGGGGGCAGTGCTCTGCAGATTCAGGTTGGGTGCAGCCAGCTGTCCCCTCGGCAGGAGCCCTGAACATTTTTATTTTTAGCTATATCACATCATGGCATGAATGTACTGTGAATGTCCATGATTCAAGGCTAGTTAATAGCTATAGAAGGAAATGTGTGCATTGTGTATTATTATTTTTCCTTGCCTTTTACCTATGTGTATACTCCCCTGTGATTCAAAAAGGCCTATGGATATTTGGGCATAAAAAATCATTTTGTTATTAACCACTACCATCCCTCTATACTAGGGCTCAATTACAGTTTATTGACTAAAGGTTCAGTTTACTATATATCTCTCATAAGTTATAGGTACAAACAATTCTCGCATTAATAAACTGTAATTATGCTTCTACTTTCTTCAAGTATTATAACCTTTTGAGAGATATTTCCCATTGCAACACCAGTGACAATCACATAATGATTGCCTATAAGATAATATTGATGAGATAAAAAATCAAACCTTTGACATTAAAAATCAAAGCACTCACTTTTATATTTTTTCCTAATCAATTTTTTTTTTCATTTAGTTGGGTAAAAGGCCAAGCATGATGTGCTGACACTGTTAAATACATAGTAGCCAGTCACATACAAGTGGAATGAATGGGTGCATAGCTGGAATATCTGTAACTTGCAGGCCATTTGTGACAGTTCAGACTTAGAAAATTACCGTTGACCTTTGGTGAAAGGTTGAATTTTATTTTCACTTCTAAAAGAATTTGTATTTTCTAGCTTAGTAAAAAAGGTTTTAGTAATCCTATATAATAGAAGGCTAATACGCAAATCGACCGAATGGTGGAACGACTGGTTGCTATGAAGTGCACTGACCTCCAGGGGGCAGACGCTCAATGCAGGAGCTGATGATCAGTGCACTCCCACAGGGGGAGTGCTGCTCAGCTAGAAGCTGGGTTCATGGCTGGCGAGTGCAGCGGCGGTGGCGGAAGCCTCTCCCGCCTCCGCAGCAGCACTAAGGACCCCTCGGGGGATGCCCGACTGCTGGCTTAGGTCCACTCCCTGCGAGAGGGTGCAGGCTGGGTTGAGGGACCCCCCACTCCAGTGCACAAATGTCTTGCACCAGGCTTCTAGCCTATAACAATAAAAGTGTAATATGCTAATTAGACTGGACAGCTGAATGACCTTCCGGACGTCCTTCCAGGTGACCTTCCGGATGAAGCCGGGGCTGCAAGGGCTGAGACAAGCCATCGTGGCTGCGAGGGCCTAGCCCCTTGCATGAATTTCGTGCATCAGGCCTCTAGTTTAATTTATAGAGAGATGCTCAAATTGTGAGCTTAATTGATAGTTTTTAATCTCTGCTGAGGATAAATCATGGGGAAATGAGTTTTCATTGCAGTTGAAACAATGTGTTATCTAGTGCACCACACACTTTTCAATGGTACATACTTAGATTCTGGTACAAGTTGATAGAGGTCAATAGACTAGGGTGTTCTTTTCCTGTACATCTCAAATAGTCTAAATAACTATGTTCTTATTGTGTAGTTTGATGGCATGCTACCTGTTAGCATTAAGATTAGCTATAATTTTTCTTGATTGTTCATAATTTTGTGATTGACTTATCATTTTATAAGGATATTACAGGAAAATTGTTTTATTGCATTTATATAAACTGCATATTTGAAAAGTTGTTAAATATATTTATGTTCTGCATGCTTTGTTCATTTTTTTGTGCCTATTTTGACTAATTATATATCTTTCATCTAGGTCACTTTCGAAATACACAAAGAAAACCTTGCCAACATATTTAGGGAATACCAGGGAAATGTTGATGATATAGGGCAATGTTCTTCAAGTTCAGTTCAAGCAGTTTCTGGCATTAGCGGGGATGTAAATGTTTCTGGAGGATCCCAACAATCAGATATGAAGGATTCTCCTGTGTCTCCTCATGTCACCAAAAATAGTGATGGAAAATCAAGTATTGAGAAGACAAGTTCTTCTGACTCTGCCTCCAACATTGAACTGCAGACTTATAATACAGCTAATGAAGAAATGAAAACTGGGCAAGGAAATGAAGAGTTACTGGATGAAGTCCCTTTAGAGAAAACACCGATAAATGACATAGCAAATGCAGGTGATTTAGAAGTACCTTCTGACACAGTAGAAGTTGGGACCATTTTCTCTAATACTTTGAAAACAGGTGCCAAAGATATGACTGTCAGTGAAGTAACTGCTTCAGTAAGTTCTCCTTCAGAAGAGGATGCTTCAGAGGCGCCAGAATTATTGGATAAGTCTATAGGAGAGGAAGAAGATGATGAGGATTATGTAGAACTGAAGGTAGATAGTAGTCCTACTGAGGAAGCCAGTCTACCCACAGAGCTTCAGGGAAATAGTTTGTCTCCCAATACAACTGAAGCCAGGGAAAGACTGGACATGTTTAGTAATGACCAAAAATTAACACTTCAAGAGGAGGAACCTGTAAGTAAGAAGCAAGCTGATACTGAAACTCAAGATTCTAAAGATGCAGGGTCTTCAGCTACCTCACCAGACACGACTGCTTCCCAAACAGTTATGCAATCAGACATTGGTCAGATGCTGGATGAAGGGAAGAAAACTGACTTGGCTAGAAAAACCAAAGCAATTAATGATGCTCATGGTAATGTCTTAGAGTCTCCTACTACTTCTGACCAGAAGATTGCGAGGTTGGATGTTTCCAGTGTTGCCACAGATACTGAGAAACTGGAATTGAAGGCCAGTACTAACGTGGAGGCATCTCAACCTCTTCAACCTGTGCTTGAGGTGATTATGTCTTCTTGAAATGTATTTGCCTGAGTTAAAATAGAGCAAGTATATGTATATGTATATTTTATTTTTGTTTAGAATTCATTGTATCCTATTTGCAATTACATAAATGCAATGTATCTCAAGATTTTATTTCTTTAGCACAGCATTTGGCTTGTAGTATGAGTTCATTTAATGGCAACTTTTATTAGCATCACTAAAAGTTACTACTATCAATTTTCAGGATTGGCATAATTTTGCTTTATAAAGCAAATATTAGAAATACTTGTTTTTTACATTTTTTTTGATAACCCAGCTATAGCACATTAATTTTCCAACAAAATCTAGATTTACATTCCTGCAGAACCACCTGCTAGTGTGTACTGTTTTATACAAAGTGTGTGGTTTAAAATTGTCCCATGAAGTGTGTTTAATTTGAAGGAGGGAAGCTTTTGTGAGATCTGGAGGCCCAGGTTTCTCCTTTACTAGTATCCAGAGGGATTCATGAGACAGTCGTTGGTTGCATGTGTCCTTTTCCACTTTATTCAATTCTTTTCTCTCTCCCTCCTTCCTGTTTTGTTGGTTTGTCCTTTATTCTGTTGTCTTGTTGTTGTTGTTGTTGTTGTTCTTAATTCTAGCCAGTTTATAATCCAGATACTGCCTTTCTTTCATGCTAATATTCAAAACAAAGAACTTCTCTGAATTCTTTTATAAAACGCTACATCAGCTGGTGGTAATACTAACGTGATTCCAAGTTAAGTATGTTGAATTGTGCTAGTTTAATATATTTGACAACTGTTTTAAATGTATTAAAGTATTTTTTATTACTCATTGATAGTTTTTCTTTAATTTGGTTCCTTAGTATCTTAAAATGTATTTGTTAGATGCATTTTATAGAAGGTTTTAAATTACTTATTAATGCCTTCCTTTGGAATTGAACTTATTTTATTACTCTTTTTAATTTTCTGTATTAGACGTCAAGGCAACAGGAGCAGTCAGGGCAAGGAATAGCATCAGATGTCGTTAACGGACAAAGGAGGGATTCCAGACCTACTATGTTTCGTATTCCTGAATTCAAATGGTCTCATATGCATCAGCGTTTGCTCACTGATCTGTTATTTTCAATAGAAACAGATATACAGATGTGGAGAAGGTTTGTCCATATGTTTATTATAGAAGATGTTGTATAATAAATTTTAGCCTTTGTTTTCAAGGAAATTTACTTAGTTAACATTTTGCAATTAATTGCTTAAAAATAGAGTATAAATTATTTCTGTGATAAGGTTTTATTGAATTAACTTATTTGTCATAAAAATGAGTTACTCTGTCTCATTACAAAAACTTGAAGATTTTTCTTTTTAAAAATTTGACGAACATTTATTTCCTGTAACATATTTTACAGTATGTAATTCACCTGGAGGTAGATCCACCAAATGGGTTTATTATTAGAGCAACTAAAAAATTGGCATTTAAGAATAACTTCCAGTTCTCCAGTGATTTTTTGGTATAACAAAATCTGTGTTTCAGATTATCCTTGATTGTATGATTTATGAGTTTAAAAGTGCTAATTTGTTTATTGTTATTTGTATACTACTTTTACTCTATTTAAAAGCATATTATGAAATTATCTAAGAAAATGTTAGTAGAAAATTCATTTTCAGTAGCACATTTAGCACCATTTACCTCTTAATGTTTGCCACATGGCTTCTCAGTTTTGTTCCCAGTTAAGGATATTTTAGTTCAACTTTTTATATCAAATGTCAGATGAATAGTATTTATGTTTCAGCACTGGAAAAGGGCTTGGATAGTAACTGCTGCTATGGAATGGCCCGCATCTTCTGAGGAAGTATACACCCCCATGTGCCTGCTGCATCATTATCTTACTCAAGCTTTCAAGATGAAGCAAAAGCACCTTCTTATCCTCCCTCCCCTCAAGTAGGCAAATTGTGATTTCCTTTCTTTAGCTTTATCAGTAAACACCATTTATCTTTGGACAGCCATTCAACAAAGACAGTTATGGACTTCGTGAATAGCAGTGATAATGTCATCTTTGTACACAACACAATTCATCTCATCTCTCAAGTGATGGACAATATGGTCATGGCTTGTGGGGGTATACTGCCATTGCTTTCAGCTGCTACATCGGCTACAGTAAGGACTTAACTACTCTATAAAATTGGTGTGAAAACATGACTTTTATGCATCTTTATTGATTAAAACTTGAATGTGCTGTAAATCAAAGCAACAGAAAAGAAAGTACTAAAAGGAATGCTGATTTCTTAGGGATGTGTCAGTTAGTGAATATGAAATGATTGACAGTGTTTCACCTGTATGTTTCCTTTGCCCTTTTTTAGATGAAATGATAAGGAAATCACTTTGTGGTGGTAGATTTCTGGAAGCCTGGCTTTTTATAAAATTTAGAACATTGGGGAATGATGTAATAAAATTAGATTTTTATCAGAATATAGATGTAATTGTTAAACTTGATTCTTTACAGCATGAGCTGGAGAATATTGAGCCTACTCAGGGCCTCTCCATAGAAGCCTCTGTGACATTTTTGCAGAGGCTAATCAGCCTTGTGGATGTGCTCATATTTGCAAGTTCTCTGGGCTTTACTGAAATTGAAGCTGAAAAAAATATGTCATCTGGAGGAATTTTGCGGCAATGTCTCCGACTTGGTGAGCTGTTAAAACCCATTAGTTAGGAATTTACTTGAAAAAGTTTTAGTAATCCAGACAAATTAAATTGAACATTATCTTTCTCTTGTTGTTAGGCAAATGTGTGCTAGTCATTTTGTCATATGCTACTTTTAAACTTGCAGAGAGTGAAGGACTGTGTATGTACTGTGCTAGAGTAGTAGTCGACAAGTTGTATAGAAGAGGAAGGACATGTTTTGAAAAAAATCAACTAAGTTGATTCTGGTCAGCATTATCCCTCTTTCTCTAATCATTTTTTTTTTTTTTTTTTTTTGCTGTAAGGTAGTGCTTCTCAAGTTAAAAAAAGAAAATTTATACACATGAATCACCAGAGAGGATCTGGTTAAAATGCAGAGTAGATTATATAGGTCGGGGATGAGGCCTCAAATTGTATTTCTAACAAGTCCCAGCTAATGTGCAAATTACCAGTTGTAAAAATAGTCATAGGGATGTGGGGTAAAGCATAGAGACTATAGTCAGTAATATTGTAATAAGTATGTATGGTGTTAGATGAGCAGTAGACTTATTAGGGGGATTGCTTCCTAAGTTATATAAATGTTTAATCACTCTGTACACCTGAAACTAATATAATATATGTCAACTATAATTGAAAAAAATTTTTTTAAAGAAAAGAGAAGAACAAAAAATAATTCATACACATAAATCACCAGAGAGGATCTTGTTAAAATGCAGTTTAGATTACATGTGTCTGGTATGAGGCCTAAACTTGTCTTTCTAATAAGTCTGTGTGATATTGATGTTGCTTCTCTTACTAACACAATTGAGTAGCAAGGTTCTAAACTAGCATGATTCCAGCACAGCCATTGTCCAAATAAGCTGTGGTAATTTGTTAAAGCAGTTAATAAAATTACTAAACCTCTATTCTTCTGGAAGCAGTACTTCCTTAGGTAAAAGTTAAAATCCGTGAAAAGAATTTTAGTGTTATTGGGCTGCCTTAGGTGAACCATTTTTTTTTTTTTTTTACTTAACACAGAAGGTTTCCTATATCCAGTTGTAAATACTGAGACTTTGTTAATGATTTGCTTATTAAATGGAGAGAAGTAGGTTGGAGAGAGTGGGACCAGAAAGTGGAAGCAAAACCATTACAAGCTATGACTTACGAAGACAGACTGTAAAAGGCAGCATTAGAAGTGGGAAGTCTAATTAATGAAATATTTCTCCATATTTAGTAAGAATGTGTTATATAAACTGAGATGTATTTGTACTTAGTCATTTTTGGTACAGTGATTATTTTTACTCAAAATGCTATTCAGAGTACTTTTAAACTTAGGATGCTTTAAAGAATTTGGCATAACAATTTTTAGAAAGTTGTTTTAAAATTTTAAGTAAGAAAGATTCAGACAATAGTGTGGTAAAGGCCTAGGGAGGGGGTGAGAAACCGGTAGAGGGTTCAAAGGAGGGGGGGAAGGGGACATCTGTAATACTTTCAACAATAAAGATAAATTAAAAAAAAAAAGATTCAAATGGTGAGCATAACAAAACCAGCTATTACTTATTGAATGCTGTAATTTGTCATTATTGCTGATTTTCACAATGGGCCAACAACCATTTTCGTTTTTTCTATTCATGAGGAAAGTTGAGATCAGAGAAAATAGGAAACTTATCGAAATTCAAAATGTGTAATTGGTGAAGTTGGAATGTGAATATAGTAGGTTGTTTAACTAGTGATCCTACCCCTTCTTTGTTACAGTATACTTCCTTAAACTTTTAATTAGTCATTAAAATATTGAGACTCCATTGCTTTTGTTTATGCCATTTTAAAAATCTCTCCACTTTCCTAAAAAGAGTACATTTCTAGAATTAAAAATACAAGGCTATACTAGCACTGCTTTACTCAAGAAGCATCAGATTTGGAAGCTAGGGAATACTGTAATGCTCTAATTTTCATAGCTGTAGAAGAAAATAAAGAGAAAATTCAATCTACTGCAGCACCATCTTTTCCTATATATGGAAAAGAGACGCAGAAAGTAACTTGTTCAAAGTCACTTAGTACAGTATGGTAAGCTTGGTAAATAATCCAAATGTTTTGATCCCTGGTTTCCTCTTTCCTGAGGCTGGGGAAGGAAGGTAAGAGGGCAACAATAGTGAGTAACCTGTACTCCTGGGACTGATTGACACTAGGCAGTCCTCTATGGTTGTAATGCAGACCCAAACTTGATTTTATGTAACTTGTCAAAAAGTAGTACAAAGGTTATTTTCCTGGGGATGATTCTGGATTTGACAGAGTTGCATTCCATATTCTCCCTTCCTCCTTTCCTTCCTTTTTTCTAATTTTTGTTGTTTACTTTTGACACCTTTCTGAATGCTTCTCTTTCTCAATTCTGTGCCTGTTGCCTTATGGTAGTCTGGTGGTATTTAAAATCCCCACTTTAATTTATGTTTTGTTCCTAATTTCCTTTTTTTTAATCCTCACCTGAGTATATGTTTTATTGATTTTTAGAGAGACAAAGGGAGAGGAAGAGAGAGACATTGATGTGAGAGAGAAACATTGATTTGGTTCCCTCCCGTACACACTCAGACCAGGGATCAAACCCACAACCTACGTTTGTACCCTGATCAGGA
This sequence comes from Myotis lucifugus, assembly GCF_000147115.1. Classification (NCBI taxonomy): domain Eukaryota; kingdom Metazoa; phylum Chordata; class Mammalia; order Chiroptera; family Vespertilionidae; genus Myotis; species Myotis lucifugus. Next base: position 19,338,260 of record NW_005871049.1, on the reverse strand, counting down.
ATTGAACCCACAGCCTTTTGATTTATGGGATGATGCTCCAATGAACTGAGCTATCTGGCCAGGGCTGTTTTGTTCCTAATTTGCTCTCCCACTCTTATTCTGATCAGATACATTGAGTGTTACTGATCTGGTTGGGAAGTAAGGTGATTATGTGAAGTCAAGCAATTATTAGTCAATTGTGCATTACTTAATTCATCATTTAAAATTCAGAATTAATTTCTATGTAACTCAAGTAGCTGCCCAATTGGTTAGATTTTTAGAGAAGTAATTTTGGACTGTATAGTAATCTCCTTTCTGCTTTTCACCCTTTAAACAGTTTTAATGAAAGCCAGTAAAATGTAGACCCTATAAACATTTCCATATAAAAGTATACTCTCTATCACTCTATTAATATAATGCTGTAATAATACATCATCAGAAAAACATGCATTTCCAGTTTAACTATTCTACTTCAATGAAGATAATAGGTTATTGTCATAGACTAGTTTATGCAGTGTGACTTGCTTTCTGTTCCTTTGCAACTCTCTTTCTTGTTTTTTTCCCCCTATCTTTTTCTTAATAAGAGATCATTGCAAGTAGCTTAGGTGAGATCCAAGAAACAGTAGTATGTTAAGGTTCTTGAACTGATTCCCTCTTAGCAGTGGCCCCTTACAGAGTCACTACCAAAGTCAGAAAACAAACAGTAGGTGAGAAAGTCCAGGGACATTTCAGGACTTTGCTGAAGGTAATCTGGTTCCAATAAAATCTTATGTAAATTGTATTGGGTAGCTGATTTTTATCAGTTCCATAATCTTAAATATAATTTTCCTTTCTTACCCAATCTTTTCCTTAAAATAAATAACAGTGTGTGCAGTGGCAGTCAGGAATTGCTTAGAGTGTCAGCAGCATTCACAACTGAAAACAAGAGGAGATGCCACCAAAGGCCAGAAAACAGTGCACAGCCTGATCCCCATGGGGAAATCCACAGCAAAGGTGAGATACAGAATCATTAATTAAGTAAAATAGCACACTCATTTATGATTAAGTCTTAACTTTATTTGTTCATTTCAACATAAAGTTAAATAAATCTGACAGAGGTCCTAAAATAGTTATTTTAGTCTGTGGACATAACATTTAAATATTTGTGTTTAAATACACAGTAAAGATTTGCTTATACTTAATCTTGTCTGCTTTTCCAAATGTTTACTTTTCTTGTGTCTACAATACCTTTCCCCTTCAACTATGTCAATTTGTATTTCATGTACTTGGTGAGTTAGCATGCAGTTTGTTTTTTCCTTCCTGGATCCCTTCTATACCGCCACCTCTAACCCAGCATCCAAAAACTACAACAACAACAACAAAAAACAACAACAATAACAACAGAAAAACAGAGAGAGAAAGAAGTATGAAAAACAAGTACTTAATAGCCTGATTTCTCTGGTTACTGGAATACCGTGTTTACTTTAAAAAATATCTGTGTAATTTTTTTTTTTTTTTTGGTCTTAGAGTCCAGTGGACATGGTAACTGGTGGTATATCTCCAGTGAGAGATTTTGACAGGCTCCTACAGGACATGGATATCAATCGACTTAGGGCAGTTGTCTTCAGAGACATCGTAAGTAACAGTATTTCTTTCACGTACTCTCTTAGCTGATATGTATTTCCTCTGAGGCCCAAAGTATTGAGAATGAAAACTCTCTGTGATATAAAATAGTCGAGTAGAAAGAAGAAGCCAGTTTTTTGACAGTAATCTTAGAATCATAGTATATTGGGAAATATTATTTATATAAATGGAACTAATATATCAGAACAATTACACTAAAGAGAATAGCATATTATTATATAGTAAGCACTGTAAGTGCTTCACATGTACTCATTAAGTGCAACAACTTCTTGAGTTGGATACTGTTGTAAATTCCATCTTATAAATGAGGAATCTGAGACGCATAGAGCTTGAGTAACTTTTTCAAGCTAATGGAGTTATTAGTAAATGATAGGATTCAGACCCAGCAGTCTGAACTTCAGAATCCATACTCTGAAAGTAGTGAAATGCCTAAGTCCTGAATGTCTTATTATTTTCTGAATATTGGATATTTTTCCCTCAAAGAAATATAAATATGACATACTGGTAAATGATGAAATGTTGTGTGTGGTGTTTTTAATTTTTTAAAGATGAAAAAGTTTTGTTTTAGCTGATTTTGATATAGGATATGGCCAAGCTGCATATAGAAATTGTACAGTCATATAAGAAAGTATAAATATGAAAATAAAAATCACTTGTAATCCTACTCACAGGGATTTGGAGTCTTGTTATTAGTTAATATTTATTGAACAATTACTGTGTGTTAAGTACTAGATGCTTTCTATTACATGTTTTTTTTATAAACTTTATAACTTCAATTCTTCATCTTCTCCACGTTTGTGTTTTAGTCCTCTCCTGAGCTATTCATTATGTTTATACACATATACAATTTGTTAATAGTATAGTGAATAATTATTGAACACTTACTGTGTATTAAGCATAGAACTGGATGCTCTATGTATTTTCTCATTTAATATACACAATAATCCTATGAGAAAGATAGTATTAGGTTAAATAACTGCCGAAGATCACACAAGTAGTAAAAGGTGGAAGTGGGTTAAGGACTAGGGAATCTAACCCACTTAGATTAGGGAATCTAATTCTTGAAATTTTGATATTAATCATATGATTATGCTGCCTCCCTAAATCTCAATTAAAATTTTTTTCTCTTTTTTTGCTTTTTGGTAGCTGCTGTTATTTCTTTAATCAAGAAACCATCAAGTTTTGTTTTTTAAAAATCAATTGACTGGTTCATTTTGGGACCCAATATTGCTGCTTCCTTCTCTTTCCATTCTCCTTTCTTGAGCATGTGTCCAGTCTATTGCCCCATAACCTTGTATGTCCTAGAGCAGTGATGGCGAATCTATGACACGCGTGTCAGAGGTGACACGCGAACTCATTTTTTTGGTTGATTTTTCTTTGTTAAATGGCATTTAAATATATAAAATAAATATCAAAAATATACATCTTTGTTTTACTATGGTTGCAAATATCAAAAAATTTCTATATGTGACACGGCACCAGAGTTAAGTTAGGGTTTTTCAAAATGCTGACATGCCGAGCTCAAAAGGTTCGCCATCACTGTCCTAGAGTAATCTTCAAAAATCTAGAATAGATGATATTAACTCTTTTGCTGTAAAAATTCTCTAATGTCCTTTCATAGCACTTAAAATAAAAATTCTTCACCTTGGCTCTATATGATCGGGCTTTTTGGAATTTTTTAACAAGTTATTATGATATTTGGACAGAGAATTAGACTATTTCCTATGTCTATATTGTAATTTATTAAGGCTACAAATGATTTTAATTTTATTAATTATAAAAGTTATATAACCACCTGGTAGGAGTTTTAGAAAAGAGAAAAGTTTCTATTTCCCAAACCTTATCTCAGAGCCTCTTCTAACCAAAGCAAACTTTGATGGAAAAGGAAATGATTTAAGATTAGGGATATAAAGAAATTATTGCCCCGAGGTTAAGAGCTAAGGTATTTAATCACTCTAATCTGAGTTTACATTCGCTTTTTCACTTACTATATGGCCTTAAGTAAATTACTTAACTTCTCAAGTCCTTATCTTGTTCTAAAGGGTAAAGGAATGTATATGAAGTATAGCGTAGTGGCTGGCTCACAGTGAGTAGTGAATAAATGATAGCTACAGTTTATTGCATGGGTTTAATTAGTAAACATTAAACATATTAATGGGCTAAATAAAGATGCAGTTAGGCTTAAATAAATTATAAGAGATTAAGAAGTTAAGACTAAGTAAGTTGTTTGTCTGCCTTTTAAATGTTGATATCATTAGCAGTGATTATTAAAATAGATGGCAGGATTGTGTGGCAGAGGAACACAGGGGTATCCCGAGAAAAGGGATGGTTAATAGAAAAGGAAGAATGTTCATTTACCTTTTCCATCAAGAGTAACAAGTTCTTACAGTAGAACCTAAAAGTACCATAGATTCTTGTCTGATTACAAATATGTCATACTGTATCAGGTGGATATCTTCATTTTTTTTCTTGAAATTTATTGTGTCCAAAAGTTTTGACGCTAGTTATTAATTTTTAGTTAATTGGTACCATTAATTTCCATTTATTTTTCTGCTAGGCAATAGTGTTCTTTGTTTTCCTTATCCTAAATTTATCTGCTACTCAAAATACCTTTAAAAAATATATTTTTATTGATTTCAGAGGAGAAGGGAGAGGGAGATAGAAACATCAATGATGAGATAATCATTGATAGGCTGCCTCCTCCATGCACCCCACTGGGGATTGGCCACCTGGGCATGTGTCTTGACTGGGAATTGAACCATGACCTCCTGGTTCATAGGTCAAAGCTCAACCACTGAGCCACATCAGCTGGGCTCAAAATACCTTTAATTTTCAGGATTTGATGGGGAAGTTTTATTTTTTTCTTTTAAATTAAATTCAAACTTATTTTGAAAAGTTATCAAATAGTGATGTGCTGAGGATCCCATTGAAGATGGGGAATTTGGCCAGATGAAGAGGCTATTGATGTAGAGATATGTAGATGAACTCTAAAGTTTAGGATGAAGCCTAAACCTCTTTTTGAGGTCAATCCAGTTTTTCCTTTTCTTTTTTGCAGACACTATATTTTCAATTCTGATACTTGGTTGTCTGTACTAAAGTAATCTTAAGAATTCCTTTGACGTATCTGATATTCTTACTTTTTTTCTCCTTAATGTTTTGTCTTTTAGGAAAACTGTTATTTTATATTTTATGTATTTTAATTCTTATGATTAGAAATAAAAATAGTTATTCATATATAATGATAATTACTATTTGATTAGTTGTAGAAAGTATATTGAGACATATCTCTTCAGATTGAGTTACTTTATTAAAAAAAAAAAGAGCCAACTTTTCTCTTTTCATGTTTCACAAGCATATAACCTCTCATTTATGGACATTTTTCCAAAAGACTGATTGTTGCTAAGCTAAATTTATTATTTTCTGCATATGTCAAAAGATTTATTCACATGTTTATATTTAAGTATTGTCATGTAAAATAAAATGAAGACACGTTATTTAATAGTGGCATGATCACCTACTTTTATTTTTTCCCAGGAGGATAGCAAACAAGCTCAGTTTTTAGCCTTGGCTGTTGTATACTTTATCTCTGTTCTTATGGTCTCGAAGTACAGAGACATTTTGGAACCTCAGAATGAAAGGCGTAGCCAGTCATTTAAGGGAACTCTTAGTGAAACTGGGACTTTATCACTTCCTGGTAAGTTTCCATATTTTAGTCCCTGGTATCCAAAGTTAAAATAAAATGTTACCTGCTTATAGTAGTTAAAATATTGATTATAGAATTTAAATCCATTTATATAGGAAGTGAGAGCATGTACTTTTTTGATTGTCTGTTAATCCTCCCTGAGGATATTTTTTCCATTGATTTTTAGAGAGGAAGTGGGGGTGATAGATAAAGAGAGGGAGGCAGGGATGAAGGGAGGGAGGGAGGGAGGGGGGAGAGAGAGAGAAACATCGATGTGAGAGAGACACATCTATTGGTTGCTTCCCGCATGTGTCTTGACTGGAGCCAGGGATCAAAACTGCAACCAAGTACGTGCCCTTGACTGGGAATTGAACCCCCTCTGGTGAGCAGGCCGATGCTCTAATCTCTTAGCCACACCAGCCAGGGCTTATTTTTATTAATCACTAAACTTTTTATTTTGAGTACCATGTAGTTAGTTGCAATTAAGAGATTATTTCTGTTCTAATCAAATGAGTCATTTGATTAAAAGGTGAGAAGATGTTATCCTTTGCAAGTAAAATATTAGACATTTTTGTTCATGTAAGCATTTGTTATGAAGAATAAATAACTCATATTCTCTTATCAGAGACAGATTTGGTAAGTAACTGTAATAATTGGAGTTACAGAAGTAGCTGCCAGCTGTGTTTAGAGAAGTAATTATTGCAATAATAGGAATAGTTGCCACCCAATGGAGGCTCTTTATTTATTCAATAAATATTCATTGGGTACCTACTAGGTACTTGGGTATGTTCATGAACAAAAGAGGAAAAAAGTCTTCCCTCATGGAGCTTATCTTCTAGTGAGAGGAAATAGAAAATAAGTACATGTAGTAAATAAATTATTTAGTATTTTAGAAGGTGATATGTATAAGAAAAGAAAATAAGTCTAATGGAAAAATACCAGGAATATAACCAGGAGAAATGGGCTGTGGATATTTACTCGAAGGAAGATAGGGAATTATTGGAGGGTTTTGAGTATGGGAGTTAAAATTGACTTATGTTTTTAAAAGATACATGCAGGATTCTGTGTTGAGAATACACCTTGGAGGGCAAGGAAAACCCAGTGTGTTAGTTACATACTGCTGTGTGACACATTACATTGAAACTTAGTGGCTAAACCACAATTCTTCTTCTTCTTTTTTTTTGCTTTGTTCCATTTATTTATGCGTTCATTGGTTAATTCTTTTTAAAAAAATATATTTCTTTTATTGTTTTCAGAGAGGAAGGGAGAGGGAGAGAGAGATAGAAACATCAGTGATGAGAGAGAATCATTGATTGGCTACCTCCTGCATGCCTCCCACTGGGGATCTAGCCTGCAACCCAGGCATGTGCCCTTGGCTAGAATCGAACTTGGGACCCTTTAGTCCTCAGGCCGGCGCTCTATCCACTGAGCCAAACCAGCTAGGGTCATTGGTTAATTCTTATATGTGCCCTGACCGGGATTGAACATGCGACCTTGGCATACCAGGACGATGCTGTAACCAACTGAGCTACCTAGCCAGGGCTGAACCACAACTCTTTAGTCTGTGTCATGATTCTGTGAAGTTGGTTTGGACAGGACACAGTGGGCACACAGCTGATATTTGATGGGGTTGGAAAGTCTGAGATGACTTTTCTACCCTTTAATCTAGTGCCCGAGTGAGGATGGCTGCAAGAGCTGAGGCGGATGGCCTGAAATGGCTCAGCTGGGGATATGTCTGGGGCCTTGATACTTGTTCTCAGCCAAATTTTTTGGTTTCCCTCCATTATTTTGGAGGGCCTCTATCTCTTCTGATGGTTTCTCTACCTGTTTTCTTCAGCAGGGTAGCCAGATTGCTCACTGAGATATTCAGGAACTCCTAGAATGTACCCTCTGCCCAACCTTATTAGAGCTTGGGCACAGAACTGTCTGTTGCTACTTCTGCGTCAATCTATTGGCTAAATAAGTCTGGCCCAGCCCAGATTCAAGGACTTCTCAAAGGGAGGCATGAGCCAAGAGGACCATTAACGTAACTGTAACATAACCAGTTATGAGCATGTTGCAGTAATCCAGGCAAGAGGTGGTTTAGGGATAGACTAGGGTGGTGCCTGTAGAGCTAGTGAGTAGTAGTCATATTTTGATGGTAGAGAAAACAAGATGTTAAAATATTAGGTGTGGCTATGGGAAAGATGGAAGGTAGTCAGGAATTATAAGGTACAGATGGATAGACTAGAGGTGAAACATGTTCGGGGGAAGATAAATTCAGTTTCCCCCTACTGGTGGCTTTTAGACATAGAAGATGTAGAGTAGTCAATTATATGTAATAGTCTGAGGTGTTTTTTTGTTTTTTGTTTTTTGATATTTAAAACTTTGAGGGTGAATGAGACCATTAAGGGAATAACTGTTGAGAAAAAGAGGACTAAGGACTGAGTACTACCAGTAAGCCCCTCCAACTTAAGAAATCAGGTAGAGGAAGTAAAAGAAATTAAGAAGGAACAACCAGTGAGGTGTTGTGTAAGCCAAGTGAAAGAGTATTGTCAAGTTGGAGGGAATAATCAGTTGCTGCTACTTTGCCAAGTGCTATTAGGACTGAGAACTGACCATTTAGCAGGATGGAGGTTTTTGGCAACCATTGGCAAGATGCATCATTTTTGTCGGAATGGAGTGAGCACCTGATTGGAGGGAACAAAAGTCAGAGAGAAAAGTTGATGCTCCTTGTTGACTAGATTTTGAGGATCATTGAATTGTTCATGCATAGAGGAGGAGTAACAAGTTTTCTACTAGAGGAAACCATGTTTGAGATAGAGGTCTTGGGTTACTGTTCAAAGAAATGGCAATGTATAAAGGCATGGAAGGCCATGCCTTTGTCCCATGTTCAGCAGATTGTAAAGTATAATATGTGATGGCATGAGTAGCAGGAGATAAAGTTGGAAATGAATAGTCATCTGCTGAATATTTATTGACCACCTACTGCTTTCCAGGAATTGTGTAGGCCCAGGCATTATTAGAGGTGCTGGAGAGAAAGTGTTAGAGAAGACAAATTCCCTGTCCTGATAAAGTTTACTTTGTAGTGGACTTATATTATTGAAGAGCCTTGTGCCTTATCCTATGGAGTTTGGACTTTTTTTTGTAGGCCAATGGCTTTCAACCTTGCGTTGCTATCCATTGTATGTCATGTTCAGTTTGAAGGGTTTTCTCAGGTATATTTTAATATTTACTAGAGGCCCGGTGCACAAAATTTTGTGCACTTCGGGGGATCCCTCAGCCCGGCCTGAGCCCTCTCGCAGTCTGGGACCCCTCGGGGGATGACCACCTGCTGGCTTAGGCCCGCTTCCTGGGGGATTGGGCCTAAGATGGCAGTCAGACATCCCTCTGGCAGCCCGGGAGCCCTCGGGGGATGTCCACTTGCCAGCGGGGAGCAGGCCTAAGCTGCAGTCAGACATCCTTAGCGCTGCTGAGGAGGCGGGGGAGGCTCCCACCACCACCGCTGTACTGGCAGCCGTTAGCCTCGCTTGTGGCTGAGCAGAGCTCCCCCTGTGGGAGCGCACTGACCACCAGGGGGCAGCTCCTGCATTGAGCATCTGCCCCCTGGTGGTCAGTGTGTGTCATAGAGACCAGTCATTCCCAATCGTTCTGCTGTTAGGGTCAATTTGTATATTACCCTTTTATTATATAGGAGTGCCTGGCCAGCCTGGGTGAGGGGCTGATGGCTGTTTGCAGGCTGGCCACAGCCCCTTCAGGGGTGGGGGTCCCCCTGGGGTGCCTGGCCAGCCTGGGTGAGGGGCTGATGGCTGTTTGCAGGCTGGCCAAGCCCCCCAGCAGGGACCCTCACCCCATGAGGGTGTAGCCAGCTTGGGTGAGTGGCTGATGGCTGTTGGCAGGCTGGCCACAGCCCCTTCAGGGTAGGGGTCCCTGCTGGGGTGCCTGGCGGGCCTGGGTGAGGGGCTGATGCCTGTTTTCAGGCTGGCCACAGCCCCTTAAGGGTGGGGGGTCCTGCTGGGGTGCCTGGCCAGTCGGGGTGAGGGGCTGAGGGCTGTTTTCAGGCTGGCTAAGCCCCCCCGTGGGGACCCTCACCCCATGAGGGTGTGGCCAGCCTGGGTGAGGGACTGATGGCTCTTTGCAGGCTGGCCACAACCCCCAGCCACCCAAGCTCCCAGTGGAGGCTGGCTGGAAGCAGGTATCTGGGATTTATTTATCTTATATAATTGAAACTTTGTTGCCATGAGTGGAGGCCACAGCTGGCCTAGGGCGGGTGGGAAGCTTGGCTTCCTCCATCATCCAGGCAACCAAGACTCTGGCTTGCTCCAGCTCCATGGCTGCCGGCCGCCATCTTGGTTGGGTTAATTTGCATATAGTCACTCTGATTGGCTGGTGGGTGTGGCTTAGGGCATAGCAAAGGTATGGTCAATTAGCATCTTTGTCTTTTATTAGTGTAGATTATTTTTATTTTTTAATTATGTCATCTAATTTTATTATAGGTACAATAACTCAGAACATTTTATAGATTATGTAATTTATTTTTGCCTTTTAGAACATGCCATACATTTCATAATTTAAAATAATAGATGGCTATGGGATGGAATATATCTTTTTAAAATTGGTTCTAAACTTTTTTTATTTGTACTTTTCTTCTGTTTCTGGGTAAGATCTAGAAAACACACCAGCAGCATCCAGCCCATTAACTCCAGTATCAGTGGAAGAATCCAAAAGCACATCATCTGCTCGAAGGAGGGACTCAGGCATTGGGGAGGAAACAGCTGCTGGCTTGGGAAGCAGTGTGGATGCAGCTTCTCCAAGTGTCAGTGCAGGCCCAGATGCAATCAGTGAGGTGCTGTGCACTCTTTCTTTGGAAGTCAATAAATCTCAGGACAACAGAAATGATGGAGGAAATGAGATGGACAACAAGGCTGCACCATCACTTCCAGTTTCAAAAAATGTCAACGTAAAGGACATTCTCCGCAGCTTGGTTAACATACCAGCAGATGGAGTCCCAGTGGATCCTGCCCTTTTGCCACCGCCCTGCCTCGGCGCTCTTGGTGATCTGTCTGTTGAACCACCTGTGCAGTTCAGATCTTTTGACAGGTACTGTAACTAATTTCTGGTTTTTGTGTACTTGTATTTATAAATTGCTAAGATTTAAAGGGTAACAGGAATTTATGCAAATTTTGTAGCTTCAACATTAAAAACTTGTTTTGAACTAGTTTTTAAAAATTACAAGGATATTTTTGTTGCATGGTTTGTATACCATTTCAAACTTTTATTAACACTATCAGTGATTTAAAAATAATTTCAATATGACATTGTCAAGTTATATGTTAAATAATTTTGTTGTTGTTTTTACCCAAGGTTATTTTTTCCATTGATTTTTAAAAAATATATTTTATTGATTTTTTTACAGAGAGGAAAGGAGAGGGATAGAGAGTTAGAAACATCGATGAGAGAGAAACATTGATCAGCTGCCTCCTGCACACCCCCTACTGGGGATGTACCCGCAACCAAGGTACATGCCCTTGACCGGAATCGAACCTGGGACCCTTGAGTCTGCAGGCCGACCCTCTATCCACTGAGCCAAACCGTTTAGGGCTGATTTTCTTTTTTATTACATATTTTTATTGATTTCAGAGAGGGAGGGAAAGGGAGAGAGATAGAAACATCAATGATGAGAGAGAATCATCGATTGGCTGCCTCCTGCACGCCCCACCCTGAGGATTGAGCTCCCAACCCAGGCCTGTGTCCTGACCAGGAATTGAACTGTGACCTCCTGGTCAACGATGCTCAACTACTGAGGCACTTTGGCCGGGCTCCATTGATTTTTAGAGAGAGTGGAAGGGGGAGGGAGGGAGGAGGAGGAAAGAGAGAGACAAAAAGAGAGAAAACATGGATGTGAGAGAGACATATTGATTGGTTGCCGTCTGCATGAGCCCTGACAGGGCTTGAATATTGAACCTGCAACCCAGGTACCTGCTTGTGACCGGGAATCAAACCCTTGACTCTTCTGTGGATAGATATTATTTTTATCCTTTATAGGTGAAGAAACTGAGGTAAAGGGAAATTCAGTCTCTTAAGTGCTTATGCTAATAAATGGTGGAGCTAAGATTTGAACCATGGTGGATTCATTCCAGACCCTTTCATTTGGCTGGGCAACGCAAAACATACTTGCTGATCTATGAGAGATTGGTGATGGTTTAATTTTCTATATACAGTAAATACTATGCATCCATTAAAGAGAGGAAAGCAGAACACTATGAATTGATGTAAAATTATAATGAAGATATGTTATTAATGAAAAAAGCAGTGTACAAAATTTGAAATTTATGATCTTTTAAACAAATAGATAAACATGATTACATATGCCTGAAAAAGAATACACCAAACTGTTAATAACAATGGCTATATTTTGATGGTTGGAAAAGGTGTAAATGATAAGGTTTTTAAAGTATTCTCAATTTTATAATTTGAACATTAATTTTGGCTCAGAAATGATTAAGAGTAGATTTTAAAATTTGATACATCTTACTAATATAATTAAAGAAAGTTGTTTTCTTATAAATGTCCCAAATTTCGTTTATTTTGGCATGTATTTTTTTTTTTTTAAATAGTGTAGAAATTAAACAATGCCTTAGTGACTTCTTCAGTGAGTAGGTTATGGACGTATTTAGGAAACCATACTTAGGTAATACATATTAAGCGGTTTGTTGAAATAGAGAGGGATTTTGGTGGTAGAATTTTTCAGGATGTTATTTGGAACTTACATGTCTGGTATGCATTTAACATATTGTCTGATGGCAAGCCAACTGCTCTGCGTTTCCCCCTCTTTTTCCTAGCAAGAGACACCTCTTGAAAACTCTTTTCATGCAGCTATAGACCAGTGGAATATCTTTGGGAATTTCAAAGCATCCCTCTGATCATGTGTTTATCTCTGGAATGCTGTGTCAGAAATCACAACTCTCCTCATATCTTAAGAATTATCAACTCTCAAGCAATAGCTGGAAAATTTAGAGTAACAGCTACATGAGTGGAACCTTGCTGAAAGGCTGCCAGGTTGTGGGCCTTTTTGGATGGCAAGGTGTTTGTGTTCATTCCCATGCCAAAATTCTTGCTCTTATCTAATTTGAAGATCCTCTCTGGTGATTAGTGGATGCCAGGGATTTATCTTGATAAAGTTCAAGGGCTTGTCTGGCTTTTCAACTAGATCCTTAGGGACTAAAGTGCTTGGTTTAAAATGCTCTTTTCTCCTTTACTGAACTATTTGCATGTTAAATAAAATAGCATTTATGAGAAAGTTTGTGATATTTGAAACTGATGTGATTCTGAAATGGAACTTCTGAACTTTAGTGATCTGGAAGAAACTGGTGCTTCTTGTCTGTTGTTAATAAGTATAAAGAAACTTTCAGAAAAGTCTCCCTAGTTCATGTAAAAAAAAAAAAAGTCAACAGTGTTTGCGATTTCTTTTTGTGTGGAACCTTAGGAAAATTACTTGTTTTTCATCTTTAAGATGGGGATAAAATGTGGCACTTTACTCACAGAGTGGTTGAATATATATAATTTATATATGTCCTTAGCATAGTTAAATATTACTCATTAAAGTTAGTGAGTTTGTAAAGAAGAAAGCTATAATATGTAAAATTTTATAGTTTAATATTTGGCTTTTAATTGAAAATTCAGAACAATAACTTGCATAACTAAAAGACATATCTGTCTTCCAAATTGATTTTGCCAAAGGGTTTGAAGTGCTTTTTGTTAAAATTGATGGCACATATTTAAAATTTAGAATTATTTGTATTTTAAATTGTTTCTCAAGGAGAAACTTAAGCTGTAGCTTGAGAATGATGCTAGAAATATCCCTGCACATTGCCTAGCATATAGGCTCTCAAAGTTGTGTCAGATATATGTTGCATTTTCTTTGTGTTTGCAAAGTGGTACTTTTTAAAAAAATGTGAAATAATTTGTCCTTGCATGATTAAACTTGAGTAGTATTACATTTAAATTTCTAGATTATTTTTTTAAACTGTAAGGACATGTTTTACTAGTTTAGATTTATACTTATGTATGTGATACATATGATAGCTTAAAATCCCATCTGTTGACAGTTTTAGTCTTTTACATGGAAACTTTATAATAATGAAAGTAGATGGTAAAGAAAATGAAAATATCGTGAAATCTGCCTACTGATTAATGTCCTTTTATTTGGGTTCTTATGACTTTGAATTTTTTTTGTTTTTAAGTGGCCCAAAGCTCTGACGCATTATTATGTTACTTCCACAGAAATGACTCGAATCAGTCAGTGAATTTGGAAATTGATTAACTTTATTTTTCTATTATGTATTAAGTACATAGCTGGGCTAGAGAATGCAACTCTTTCCATTTGTGAGCAGATATATTTTTGTATGTTAGTAGCATATATAGTTTGATATTTTGGAAAACTTTATTATTATTATTGCTTATAAATGATTATAATGTAGAATTATGTTTAAATGTTAATATTGTGGCATGGTTGCACAACTGTGAATATACTAAAAACCATTTATTTGTACACTTTAAATTAGTGAATCGTGTAGTATGGAAGTTACAGCTCAGTAACACTAAAAAAGATCAATATGAGGAAACAGTTCAAATTAGAGGCCTTTGTTTAGACAAACTGTGAATTGTAGACCATTTCTGCCGTTTAATTTGGTACGTTATTTTACTTTCTGAGCTTTACTTTTTAATTTTTAGATGGGAGTAATATGTATGTTAGGCTTGTTTTGAGAATTGAGTAATAATTCTTGGCATATGTCAGTGCTTAATCATAGCTATTAATAATTTAAAGGTTTATATTATATGATTGTGTGGCGGCACAAAGAATAGTGTACCATGAACTTTGACTTGGAGAGGCTGGGGAGGCTTGTCTTTGAGCAAGGTTTTGAAAGGTGAGAAGGAAGCTTGCTGGTAAGTAGGACTAAGAGGAAGGCATCTTGGCAGAGGAATAGCATATACAAAGGGTGGGCGTTGTGAAGCAATGCACATGCTCAGGAACCACAACAGCATATTGCAGAAGCATGTGAGGAATGCTGGCTTAAATGTCAGCCCCTGTAGGAAGCCACACTTCAGATGTGTCAGGAATGGGAACATTTGAAAGATCTTGTAAAATCAGTATTTACTGAACTGAAATAAAGAATAGGTATTATTTGTGATTGAAAGTATTATTAATGTCAGTAGTTTCAAGGATTGGAAATGAGGTCAAATTTTTTTGTTGCCTTTATTTACATTTTTAATCATAATTTTATTTTTTAATATTTTTATTATTTTTTAAAAGTTCCATTGAATTTATTGCAGTGATCTCTTAATATCTTTAATCATACCATCTTGGAGAAATAGAGATTGTGCATATTATGGAACATATATAGTACATTTTTTTCTGTCACCAGTTTTCCAACATTTCATTATAAAAAGGTTCACACATTTAAAGAAGTTGAAAGAATTGTACAGTGAACACCCACAGACCCATCACTGAGATTCTACAATTAGCCTTTAACATTATTTGCTTCATTGTATAATTCTCCATATATCCATCCTTCCACCCATTAGTTAATCTTATTTTTTGATGCATTTCAAAGTAAGTTGCAGACTTCACCCTCAATCAAACATTTTAGCATGCAGATCTCTATCTAGAGATCAATACAGTTTTTTAAGGTAAAATGTGCATACAATGAAAGGCAAAAATTTTAAGTATACTACCATTTGAAGAGATTTATACTCCTCTCTTAACTCAAATCCCCAATCTAGATGATTCTTGGAATCTCCCTTTTGCATCTTTCCTGCCAATGCCTGACCCATTCCTCCAAGGCAGTTATTGTTCTGATTTTTTTTCTGCCATAGATTAGTTCTGCCTTTTCTAGAACTTCATGTGAAAGGATATACAAACAAAGTTGGCATTCTTCAGTTTAAGGCTTCCTTCACTTAACATAACGCTTTTGAGGTTCACCCATGCTATGTTTATCATCAGTTTCTTCTTATTGCTGAGTATTGTTCCATTGTATAAGCATACTACCATATTTTTATACATTTTTCCTGTTTGAAGGATTCTGGGCTATTGCAGTTTTTGATTGTTAACAATAAAGCCTCTTTGAACATTTTGTGCATATTTTTTGTGGACATAAGTTTTCTCAAGAAAGTCCCCTAAGAGGGGAATTGCTGGTGCACATAGGGTAGATTTATGTCTTAAATTCAATTATAGAAAAATAATTTCACTTTTATAAATATTATTTTCTGTTGTTCCTATCATTACTTACCTGTTGTATGAGTAAACTAGATATTGCTGGTTCTTTGTTTTGTAAGCGAATGTGGAAGTAAATTGTCCATATTTCTCCTTTCTCCTCCCCCAAAAATAGGTTGCTAGGGAATAGGTTAGAGGTTTTCTTAAATAATACATTTCTGCCTAGAGTAGGAATGTGCAAATTAGATTTTGTATTGTTTTCTGAATTTACACCAGCACATATGTACACACACATGCGCACACACACAAGGGTCATGTTTACTCCCCCTAAAGTCAATAATCTTCATCTGATATAAGCTACCATGATTTAAGCACACCATTTTGGGTTGAGGGCTCAGGTGGCTGTTACTTCTATTTTTTAGTGTATAGTTAACATTGGCAGTCACCCTTATAATGATGTGACACCAGCTACCCCCAAGTACATTGAATAAGCCATGCCTAGCGCCAGAGAACTTGATTTAATTGGCAACAGTGTTTGCTGTCACATGATAGGCACTGAAGTAAAACGAAACCTATTTCACTTTGTATTATCTCTTTTTGATATAACAACAAAAACAAAATGTGTTTTTAAAGTACTGGAATTAGATAATTTCCACTTTTGAATTTATTGGGAATAAGTATCTAAGTAACTTTATTTAGAAACTGAATACTTTAAAGCTGTTAAGGGAATACTTGAAGCTTGCAATACTGTCAACAAAAGATGTGATTAAATAAATTGAATGTTGAAGACTTTAGGCTTATGGTTAACACCAGGTAATTAAAAGTAAGCACTGCTGTGGGAGTGCATTATATATCAGCTGTCCTCTTTACCTCATTAACTGGGTTTTTGCATGTTTATGGAGCTAAGTTCAATTAAAAATGCCTTTTAAGTTATGCTTAATAAAGCCTTTTAGTTATTATTTTGGTATAAAGTATTACACTTTAATTGAAATTTGTATATCATAAATACCTGTGTTTGAATATATACAAGGTGAACAGATTTGATTATTTGATATTTTTGCATCTAGCATTTATATCTTTTATTATCTATATTTATCTAAAGACAGTCTTGGATTTAAAAATTGGGTTGTATAGATGTTAGAAATATTTTTTATCTGCATTTTTTAACCTTATAAAATTTTAAGCTTTTATGATTTCAAAAGCACCTACTGGTGCTTTAAGATCCTTGTTGAAGCATGTTGAGCTTTCTGCTTCAATTCTGAGGTTAAGAAAAAGTTAATTACTTTTCCACTTGAGTGCTAAAAGTCCTTTTTTATCTATCTTTGGTTATATTTTATTTAAGTTAGATAATCAAAGATGATCCTAAATGTAAAGAATGTTATATAGTAAATATAAGTTTAAATGTTAAAATGCATTATCATATTTCCATAGAATATTGTCCAGATTCTAAAAAAATTGATATGCAATAAATGTGAACACCATTGAAGAGGTTTCTTATTGAGAGAGTATTCTAAAATGTATGTCAAAATAGAGATACGGGAGAAATTAGAAAAAGCAGTTAGTTTCCTATTTTCTATTTTAAATTTATGTGATTAACTTAGGTTAATCTGTATTTTGAAATAGGTTTCCTTTTTTATTACAGAAGTGTCATCATTGCAACAAAAAAATCATCAGTCTTACCTTCCACTCTTACTACAAATGCACCTACCAATGCTGTCAGTGTGGTTTCTTCAGTAGATTCTGCTCAAGCCCCAGATATGGGAGGAGAATCTCCTGGTGAGTTTATCAGTGATTTAAAAAAAAAAAAAGGTTTTAGATCCCCTTTTAGCAAAGCTTAGGATTTTTGATAAAGTTAAGAAATTTTGTTAGGCATGTTATAAATCATCATGCTTTTATACTGTTGCTCATTTACTAAATTTCTGAATACATTTGAGTAATAGCAAATGAGTTAAATCAATGAATTCAGTATTTTCTCCACAGTGTATGACAAATTGGATGCTGCTGCTCTAAAATACTCTTTTCTGTCTCCTGCACCTGAGAAGATTTGTACAGATAGTGGTTTATATAAGAAAGTTTTGGTGACATGTGGTCTTTTAATTTGGTTATCAGTTATCAAATGTTTACTTTTTTCTTCAATATTTTTCTGAACTAGAGACTTGGAATGCTTGCCTGAAACATAGCATCATTCTAGCATTAGTTACAGTAGCTAAATAACTCCTACTGCAGTTATTACTTTTATTTTATTTTATTTTATTTTTTAAAATATATTTTTATTGATTTCAGAGAGGAAGGGAGAGGGAGAGAGAGATAGAAACATGAGTGATGAGAATCACTGATCAGCTGCCTCCTGCATGCTCCCTACTGAGGATTGAGCCCGAAACCCATGCATTTGCCCTTGACCGAAATATAACCACGGACCCTTCAGTCCGTAGGCCGATGCTTTTTCCACTGAACCAAACCGGCTAGAGTCTACTGCAGTTTTTTAAAAAAATTTAAAATTATTGGGTGACATTGGTTGTTAACATTCAAGTATACAATTCTATGATACAACATCTGTATATTGCATTGTGTGCTCACCACCCAAATTGGATTTTTGCCCATCTCTTTTTCTACATTTCTACCAACAACACTCATGTTTCTATCTCTCTCTCCCTCTCCCTTTTGGTGCATATATATGGGTGTAAAATCTTTTTTTTTTTAAGTAATTTTTTAAAAATATATATTTTATTGATTTTTTACAGAGAGGAAGGGAGAGAGAGAGAGAGTTAGAAACATCGATGAGAGAGAAACATCGATCAGCTGCCTTCTGCACATCTCCTACTGGGGATGTGCCCGCAACCCAGGTACATGCCCTTGACCGGAATCGAACCTGGGACCTTTCAGTCCGCAGGCCGACGCTCTATCCACTGAGCCAAACCGGTTTCGGCTGGGTGTAAAATCTTAAATCTCTAGATGTTGACCGGAAGCTTAGTGATAATACCAGGTAAACTTGAAAAGAATGTGATACTAAAATGTTAGGACAAAGTTAGGACAAAGGTGATATTATTTTCTATAATTAGTAGTATTCTAAATGTTGTGCTGTTTCATAAAAGAGAAAATTAATCCCTGACTGGGTAACTCAGTTGGTTAGAGCATTGTCCCAATACACCAAGGTTGCCGGTTCCATTCCCAGTCAGGGCACATGCAAGAGTCAACCAATGAATGTATAAATAAGTGGACCAACAAATTAGTGTTTCTCTCTTTCTCACTCTCTCTCTGTCATTTTAAAATTAATCAATAAAAAAATAAAATAACAACTAGATTATATACCACTAAAAGAATTCATTCTTGGTACTCTAGAATGAGATTAATGAAAAATAAATCTTGAAGGAATAATTAGATGGATTACTTTGAAATCACACAAAAAATGTCTGTAGTTCATCTTTTTGGACATCTCAGGTTTTCTATCTGCTGTTTTACCTGTTCTAGAATAATAGTATGTTTGCTATATAAATAGTGTATTTGATAAAATAGTGTATTTCAGAGAGGTTTTTTTGGTATATATTTTTAAAATTGATTTCAGAGAGGAAGGGAGAGGGAGAGAGAGATAGAAACATCAATGATGAGAGAGAATCATTGATTGGCTGCCTCCTGCATGTCCCCCACTGGGGATTGAGCCCGCGACCCAGGAATGTGCCCTTAACTGGAATCGAACCCAGGACCCTTAAGTCCGCAGGCTGACGCTCTATCCACTGAGCCAAACCAGCTAGGGCTCAGAGAGTTTTGCTCCTAACTTGTGTGAAAAGTACAGAGTTCCCATGTAACTTCTGTACCCTACCCCCTTCCCATTCTCCTGTTACTAACATTTTGCAGTAGTATGGTAGATTTGTTACTTTTCTTCATCATTGTCTTAGTGAAAAAATATAAAGGAAAGTAAGTGTAGAATAATCAGATTATTCTTATTTTTTATTGTCCCATTATACTGGGACACTTCTTTTTTACTTCGAAGGAGAAACAATTTGGTAATTTGTTTTCGTCTGGTTATGCACATTTCTGTTTTTCAACCCCCATTCAAAGCCATTTAAAAAAATGAACTGTGGCCCTAACCGGTTTGTCTCAGTGGATAGAGCGTCAGCCTGCAGACTGAAGGGTCCCAGGTTCAATTCCGGTTAAGGGCATGTACCTTGCTTGCAGGTAAATCCCCAGTAGGGGGTGTGTAGGAGGCAGCTGATCTATGTTTCTAACTCTCTATTCCCCTCCCTTCCTCTCTGTTAAAAATCAATGTGTTTTTTTTTTTAAAAAATGAACTGTGATTTCTCTGGACCAGTCTCCATGGGGAAAAAGGCAAAAGTTAGTAATATCTATGAAACTCTATGCCATCTTTTAAATTCAGTAATAGTGAATTCCTACAGTTCAGAGGTTCACAGTAAACTGAGTGAAATATGTTATCTTATTTTTACTACATTGCCCTTTAATTTCAGTTTATGGGACAAAATAATATGATTCTCTGATAGCTTTTAAATATATTTTTCAAAATTTAAATCATGCAGTTTTCAGAAAAGATAAGAAACAGAAGGAAAGCTGAGATAGATGTATAGTATTTGATATGCAGTATAATAAATTTCTTTCTGAAGTCATTGTATTTTTTACAGCAAATCCATATAGTGCAGCGTGGGGAAAAAAGTAGGTTTACAGTTGTTCATATGGAAAACAATACAATAATTAATAATTAATAATACAAGAATAAACTGTGTTTGGTGAACTCACAACTATAAACCTACTTTTGCCCCACTTTATTATATATTCATCCTCAAGGTATGCAGAATTACAAAATAATTTGCTATCTTGGAAACTCTTGCATTTATTGGCAAAACCCCACAAAAACTGCATCTAGATCATAATGTATCTCACCCCCATTATTAAAACTTTGTGTAATTCTTGGTGGTGATGTTTCTTAAATAGCTTCCAGGTTTTTCGATTTTGGACTAGAATTTTTAGCTTTTTCCTCTTTCTCCCTAGCCCCCCTCATTTGTTTAAAAATAATTCATTTCTTTTTTAAGTCATTCCAAATGTTCTTTGTGATGATAGTCTTTATTTTTATCATTTGTTTGGCTTCCATACCTGATTCTTCCCTTCCTTTTTCACTTTAGTATGTCTTATTGTCACTGTTATATGGTTTCTCTATTTTAGTTCATTGCTTATATTCCATTCCACTAATTGCTGTCTTGATAAGAAAAATCTAATAACCCAGTCCGGTTTTCAGTCGTCCTACTTCTTACTCTCCTGCCCCACTTTACATGCTTTTGCCTACCATACTTGCCTTTTTACCCTGTTTTCTGTTCACTTGGTATCCACACCTCACAGGTAAAGTTACCTGTCTGCCTTCAGTATTTTTTACTCATAGATTTTTGTTTTCTTTTTGGTGGGTCTTTTGATTTAAGTTATTTTCCCATTAAAAAATAGACTACGTTGAAATAGATTTATTTTCTTCTGGTTCAGGCAGGGTTTGGGAATAAAAGATTTGTAGATGAATTGGTTGTTGTAATTGCATGCTGAGCTGGGAAGTTTATTCTTGCAGATCTGAATAAGTTAGCTATTAGTCTTGGTTTGATCTTAGTTGTTTTCTCTATATGAAAACACAGTTAATACCCGTCTCTGTGGACCTTGACTTCAGTTCTGAGTGAGTAGCAACAAAAAATGAACTGCTCACATTCAGTAATTGATTAGTAAAAAATATACTGAAAGTACAGGGTGCATTAGCAAAAATGGGAATTTACTTGGAAGAAACCATGTGAATATAAAACATAAAATATGAGTTTTGTAGCAGAAAAGTTGAAATTACTTTGAAATTTTGATATCAAAATTCGATTTCTAAAATTTACAAGTGCTACAATTAAAGAGAAACCAGGACTGGTTAGTCATGGATTCCAGAAAAAGATTTAGAGCTTTTCAACTTTATGTGAGGTCAAAATTCTCACCCAAATAATTTTATAATGCAAAAAATTGAGGATTTGTATATTTACATTTCAAAATAGTGTATATTATTAAAACTGTGGTTAATATATAATGAATATCATACAAGTTTCACATTTAATTTTGAATAATATTCCTTAGCTTCTGTAGCATTTTATTAGAAAAAAAAGTATAATATAAAAACAATGGCAAATCTGCCTTAATTAGTGGTAAGAGATAGTTATCAGAGAATAAGGTATACCTTTGTATATGCATATTGTTATTTTTGTTTTTATTTTTCTTATATGCATATTTTAAAGAAAACTAAAAGAGAAAAAACAGTTTTAGTAAATATACCAAAATCTGGATATTTTAAAGTTTTGATTTCCCAGAATGCAATATGTGTGAAGATGCTGTTACTCTTTTTTTCAAATATGCTATAATGGTTTTCTACCGGGATCAAAGCATCAATGATTAAAACAAATATCACATGATCTCACTAATATGTGGGATATAATGATCATCATAATTTTATGGACAAGAATAGATCCAGAGACAAATGGCAGGGGAGGTGGTGGGGGGGGGGGGTTAGAGAGCAACTAAAGGACTTGTATGCATGCGTATTAGCATAACCAATGGACACAGACACTGGGGCAGGGGGTGGGGGGGCTTGCCCCGGGGTGGTAATGGCTGGGGGAGAGGGGGGGTCATTCGAGGAAAAAGGAGACATATGTAAAACTTTAGACAAAAACCAAATAAAAAATATTATCCAGCAAAAAAATATATATAATCCAGAGTAAAGGCAGTCAGTACCTACACTTGCAAGACATACAGAAACATAAGAGACCCATGGAGAATTGTTTAATAAATACCTTCTTATAAACAGATAAAGTGGAATGATCTCCCCATTTGTTATAAAGCAGACACTTGAATCAGTTGGTGAAAAAACCCCAAAATCCAAAAAAACCCCACAAAAAACAAACAAACAAAAAAACAAAATTAAAGCTAACCTAATAAAGGAACTAAATAGACTGTTCTTTAGTAATTTAAATGCTGGGGTTTTGCTAATTTGAAAAATTTAATAATTATACTACTTACTAGAATATTAGGGCATGCATATATTAATTAGTACATTTACATTTAATGTTGAAAGAAAATATTTGATTCCTTGCCTTATATAAGATTTGACCCTAGAGGCTATCTACTCATTCAATAAAAAGTTTTTTGTTTATTTAATGAAGAGTTTTTACTGGGCATAGAGCCTCTTCCCTCCCTGCACTGGCTCAGGATGGGTGGGGAAAGAGAGAATGAAAAAGAGAGACTACAGGAAAATTAAAAATACAGTATTTAGGAATTAAATATTGACATTTGTTTTAATGATACTTTATTGCAAAGGACCTTATTTTTTAGATCCTTTAGGACCTTGAATAAACAATCAGCTGGTTCTTCCCTGGATAGATGTTAGATACATGATCTATTTGCATTTTCCTTTTTGTCCTTTTGAATGTCTGGAAAACTGTTAGTGTGAAGGAGCCAGTTTATCAGTGTAAGGATAAGGAAAAGATAAGTTGGTATCATTCCACATGCTGGAAGTAGCTTCTGCATTTACATATGTGATCATTTTTTGAAAAATTTTAATGTTAAATTAACACAATAAATTTATGATTTTTATTTTTATCTGAGTTGATAATATGCAGAATGTATTTGGAAATTACATTTTTTATCTGGCAGGAATGAAGTACAACTTGGTATGAAATTACTGATCTATTTAGTTTATTTTTTCATGTGATTTTTTTTCTTATAACTATTGCTAGTTGATATATTTATCTTTGTTAGTAAAGTGTTTCTTATGATTAAAAATAAACTTTGTAAAAATCCCTTTCTGCTGTAATTTCTATTAGGTTTGAAAATTGACATTAATTTTAGGGTAGTTTTGTTATTTTATTGTTCTTTGTCTTTTTCAGATTTTTAGTATGCATTTCAGCTCATGAAAATTAGGGTCAATTAGCATTGTAAAAGCTAATTTTATTTTACATATACAGCCTAAAGCTTCATATAAACACTTTTTTGAGATTTATTACTTCTATCTGTACCTTTAAGTAAACGGGACCTTATGTGTTCCTTTTTTATCAATTTCAGAGTTTAAGAAAAACTACCAATAGTTCTTTTAGAGAAAATGTCCGATATAATCTAAGTAAACATGGTCTTTAAGAATTACCACTGATGAGAAAAATAAAGCTCAGAAATGTTTAATTAATCATTTGTAATAGAAGTCAGTGGCCAACCATGTTCAGTGATGCTCTTGCTGTCAATAATTTAGGAAATTGCAGGTGTCATCAATTAAGGAAATTGCAGGTGTAATAAAGCTATTTGGTCTCCGAAGTACTTAACTGAGTGTTGTGTAGAAATATGATTGGACCTGACTCTTGTAAATGCCCGAGACTTAAGAGTGAAAAAAATTTTCAACTTCACCTTGTTTTGCCCACTACTTTGAAATTTTATTGTGAAAAATGCAAAAATAGAAATCTATTGTTGGTGAAATGGGAAATGATATATGCATATTAAATAATTGTCAATATGAAGAAATGTATACTTTAACTTCATTTAAAAATTAATCCTATGCATTAGGATAGATTCTATTCAGTTTGTTAGAATTATAGGTACAATTAGCTCTCAATTGAGCAGGATGGTGAAAATGGAACAAAGGTCAGCAATAAACAAAAATCCCAGGAAAAAGAAAAGTGAACGCTGATTATCAAGGGAAGGAGAAGGAAATGTGTTGTGGAAAAGAGATTCACTACGGGTAAATTCATCTTGTAGGAATATGCTCACTCTAAGAGGTTGGCTTAGTAATTATCCAGAGGGTAATTGTGGAAGATTGCTGCCATGCCCTCTCCCCAAAGGAACCAAACCTGTGGGGCATCAAACAGCCCAGATTTCTGGATTCTGCTGTTTCCTGAGACCTGGTAATCAGAGCTGCTGATTATTGATCAAGGTGTGCCTGAAGACTAAGCATATTTCAAGGAAGGTCAAGTTGTCCCAGTTCCTTGCTGTTTAATTAATCAGTTAAATCTACAGAACCCCTTATTAGAGCCTGACTGTGTCTGTCTATATCCAGAATGAACTTTATTTGCCTTACCTAACTAAAAGAGCAAGTAGAATAATCACAGATGAAATTGAATTGAACCTGAGGAAATTGTGGGAGTGGTGTGAGGCAGTGACAGGCTTTTCTTGTAGAGGACAGTGGTTAATATTAATGGCTATGTTTTGTTTTATAGAGATCTGATACATGAAATTATTAGAAATCCACTTTTTATGTCGGTCAAATCTAGGATTGCTTCTTTGCTTTATAGTTTCTAGACTTTTCAACAAAATATTCATTTATATTTCCTGTTTTGTTTCCAGTAAATTGAGAGAATAAATTCAATTTTACTAGTAATCAAAGAAGTGGAAATTGTTTATTCTTTCTTCAGGGCAATTTGGCAGTGTTTATCAACATTTAAAGTGTGTTTATTGACTTAAAGGAAGTTAGAAAATAAAGGAATGCACATAGATTCATGTAAGCACATACAAAACATTTGTTAATATGGCAAAAAATTGGAAACAACTGGAATTAATGTTCCTGAATTTGAGTTGGTCTGATATATTTTTTATAATTAGAAACAGATTATACTTCTTTGGTAGAAATACTATGGAACAGATAAGGAAAGAAAATCTAATTGCATGGTGTACAGTTTTGATTTGTAACATTACCGATGATGACCATTTTTCATCACTTGACATAAGTATAGCTGTCAGGTACTTTCTATATTGTAAAGTTACTTTTTCCATTTTATAAGTGTATTATTGGAGGTACTTTGAAATTATTAAATATTCTGTTCATTTGATTATTAATTTATCATATCAGTATGGCCTCATGGATTCCTATTTTATTGGATGGGTTATAATCAGTTGCTATATTATTTTGATGCTCAAATTATCTGCAGCTTAGTCAGTGGGAGTCCCTTCAAGCTGGCTTATCTATCCTTATGACATATCCTGTAACATACCAACAAAATGAAAAGGGAGCCCACTGGATGAGAGAACATATTTGCCAATGATAATTTGATAAGGGGTTAATTTCCAAAATATATACAGAACTTATATAGTTCAACACCAAGAAGATAAGCAACCCAATTAAGAAATGGGCAAAGGACTAGAATAGACATTTCTCCAAAGAGGACATACAGAAGGCCAATAAATATATGAAAAAATGTTCAACGCCACTAATCATCAGAGAGATGCAAATTAAAACCACAGTGAGATAGCAACTCACACCTCCCAGAATGGCTATCATCAATAAATCAAAAAACAAATGTTGGTGAGGATGTGGAGAAAAGTGAACCCTCATACACTGTTGGTGGGAATGTGGGCTGGTGCAGCCACTGTGGAAAAGAGTGAGGAGTTACCTCAAAAAATTAAAAATGGAACTGCCTGCTGAAGCCGGTTTGGCTCAGTGGATGGAGCGTCAGCCTGCGGACTAAAGGGTCCCGGGTTCGATTCCGGTCGGGGGCATGTGCCTGGGTTGCAGGCACGTCTCCAGTGGGAGATGTGCAGGAGGCAGCTGGTCGATGTTTCTCTCTCATCGATGTTTCTGACTCTCTATCTCTCTCCCTTCCTCTCTGTGAAAAATCAATAAAATATATTTTTTTAAAAAAATGGAACTGCCTTATGACCCAGAGATCCCACTTCTGGGAATATATCCAAAGAAACCTGAAACATTAATTCGAAAGAATATATGCAATCCTATGTTCATTGCAGCATTATTTACAATAGCTAAGACCTGGAAGCAGCCCACGTGCCCATAAGTAGATAAAAAAAGAGTGGATAAAAAAGCTGTGTAAACCATTTGTGTGGCTAAGTTGTTTAGAGCATTGTCGTCATAGGCCAGAGGTTGCAGTTGTGATTCCTGGTCAGGGCACATATGGAGACAAGTCATTGATGTCCCCCTTCCCCCCCATCCTCTCTCTAAAAATCAATAAACATATCCTTCGGTGAGGATTAAAAAAAAAAAAAAAGCTGTGGTACATTTACATGATGTAATACTAGTCGGCTATTAAAAAAGAAGGAAATCTTACCATTTGCAACAGTATGGATTGACCTGGAGGTTATTATGCTAAGTGAAATAAGCCAGTCAGAGACAGACAAATCTGTGATCTCACATGTGGAATCTAATGAACAAAATAAACTGACAAAATAGAAACAGAGGCATGGATACATGGAACAGCTGTCAGAGGGGAGGGGCTTGGGGGGCTGGTGAAAGAAGGTGAAGGGATTAAGCAAAAGAACGTATATGCATAACCCATAGACACAGACAACAGTGTAGTGATAAAGGGAAAGGGGGCTGGGGGTAGGTGGAGGTGGGCAAAGGGGGATAAATGGGGATGGAAAGAGACTTAGCTTTGGGGCTATGGGTGCTTGATGCAGTGTGCAAATATTTTATTGAGTTGTATACTTTAAACTTGTATGGTTTGTGAACCAATGTCACCCCAATAAATTCAATAAAAAAATAAAACAAAAACACATAAAACTAGATGTTTTATACTCATTTTATATTTTTCTTTCACAGATCTTGAAGTAGCCATTTATCTCTTAGTGGAGAAAATAGTATTTAGAAGTCAGGATCTATACATGAGGTATTAGGGTCTTCCTACTCCCAGGTCCTATCAGGACAGAGCTGGGGCTGTGTGTGTTTGTGTTATTTGTTTGTTTATATGTGAATGAGGGCATGCATTTTATAGATACTTTCATATATCTATATTTAGTGACACCACGAATTCACACAGGTACTCTGAATTCCAAGCCATTACCTTAAAGTTCTTTTTAGTTTTATTTACTACTTAAATGTCCTCCGTACATTGTTTGGGTTCATATACCTTACTCCAGGTCAGTGCACCTCCCATCCTGGTGCAACTGCTTTCAGTCTAATGCAAGAAGGTTTGGGAAAGAGGGTCTTTTGCTTTTTAAACTGCAGAGTTTTTATGTTGTGGTCATATTGGGAAAATAACTGTCAAGATTATAAATTCTTAGATAAGAACTCTAAACTTTTAAACCCAATTGCATTTACTGCCACATTTGGAATCCTTTGGTAGTGAAGGCAGGTGCTGGAGATAGTTTACTATGCTTATTCCTTTGGAACCAAATTACGGTAAAGCCCTTAGTTCTTAGGTATACATCTTCACCACAAGCAAACCATTATGTTCAGACTACATGTTCAGAGTATTCAACTATTTTTCCTCTAGTTTATGTAATATTGAGGTTGTAGGTTAGCAAAATAAAGAATTTAAATAATTACACAATTCTTACTTACTTAGTCGTTTACCAAATCTCAGATTTGGTTGTGTTGTGTTCTGGATTTTGTCTACTGTGTTTAGTCACAATTAGGTCTCAACTTCTGGCTGACTACAGTTGTTAAGATGCCTTTGATTGTAAAATGCATTGACTTGAGAGATGCTACCATCTGTAAAAATTTGCATCTTATGATGGAATAGGCTGTTATAGAAAACAATTTTTACTTGGAGATTTTTGTCTTTCTTTTCTTTTCTTTTTTAAATGAGCCTGTGATTGCTGTCTTTCTCTGCCTGGTTTTTATCTCAAGTCCCCAACCAAAGACCACCAGGATAAAAAAACCTATGGTTGATCAGAGAGGAAGAATGCACAGAATGAGGAAACTCTGGGCATCTCAGTAATAGTGTTAGAAAAGATTTATTATAGGAGCTGAGTTTATATGAGGTTATTTGGGGGAGAAGTGAAGGATGTGAGGCTTTCCTCTGAATTGGATATTGTTAGGAATCATGGGTAATTCAATGATGAGACATCCTAATAAATATTATCTAGAAGCATGGAAGACTTAAGTAAAGCTAAAGCTATAATTTACAGTGAAACAGTAGTCATTTATATTAGGACATGGGGTGTTTGATTATCTTTGTTATTTAGGTGGAGTTCATGTTTTGTCTGTTGGGACATGATCATAGAGTGGTATTGTTTTATGGTGATTTGTCATGGTCATGACATGGCTTTGTCTAATGTTGCTGTTTTGTGAAATTGTTTATAGTCAATGAGAGAATACCAAGACCTAAGTTTGGGTTCTAAGCCCGCTCCTAGCAACACCAGGAATGGTGGGCCTAGTTGATATTATCAGGCCAGCTCCCAGATGTCAGAGCTTGTTTTTCTTCCTTCTCATCTGTTTCTGCCATCTTTCTCTGTACATTGTACATGAACATTTCTTCTTCTGTCTCTCTTTTATCTATCTTTTGTGCATACCATTTTGTCCCCTTTAAGTGCTTCCAGGATTCCCAGGCCTGAAGTTTGGAAAACAGATAAAAGCATCTGACCTCTGATAGTGCATAGATTCCAGGATCCTTGGAGCCCCTCTTCTCTCCTTGTTTATCAGCTTTGCATATTCTTTGTTTCATTTGCTTCAACATGTTTGCTGTCTTTCTTGGTCTATCTCTCTATAGATTTGTGATGGGATTTCAGTCTGTATTTACCCCAATATTAGCTTGACACCCTTTTAGGATACTGCTCTCAGAAACTGAAATTTCTTTTCTTGAATAGCAGCTGCAACAAGATGTGCATATCTGTACTTGTACACTCCGGGTCATTAGGATACCATCCCAGTTAGATTCCAGTGTCATAGACGGGCATTTGGTACTATATGTGTCCGTTCTTTTCTTCTCTCTAACATTGGCCTTAGAAAACTAATGACTCTGTTTTTATAGGTCCTACTTCTAGCTGAAATTCAATGATGTCCTATCCTATGTATTCTGATTCTTAAATAGGAATTTTTTCCCCCTGTACTCTCTTGAGCTTGTTAGAACTTCTCTAAATTAGTCTTCTAGACTCACTCTTTCAAGACTTGTTTCTGTGCCTATCCATTCTTAAAGAACAGATACTTAATTTCCGGGTGATTATTTTTCTCTGGCCAAGTAAAATTTTTAAGCAGTTATTTGTTTAAAACATAATGACTTTACATAGGACAAAATAGTTTGAACCATTTGATACTGTAAAAGGGTGAATTGGCTATTCAACAATATAGATATACAAGCGTAATTTAAGGGTATCTGGTAGTCTTCATTGGAGAGTAAAATAAGATTACATGGTGGAGCCTGGAAGGCATGGCTCAGTGGTTGAGTGTCAATCTATAAACCAGGAGGTCACAGTTTGATTCCCGGTCTGGGCACATGCCTGGGCTGCAGGCTTGATCCCCAGTGTGGGGCTTGCAGGAGGCAGCTGATCAATGAGTCTCTCTCATCATTGATGTTTCTCTCTCCTCCCTTCCTCTCTGAAATCAATACACATCTATTTAAAAAAAAAAAGATCACATGGTGGAAATTCATTTTTCACAGTAGTTTGAACAAAATAGTGACACAAGAGAGTAGGAAATAGAAATGTATATACCAGGTGGGAAGATTGACCTAAAATATGGGAGATGGGAATGATTAAAGGAATAATTTCTGCAATTAACAAATTGAGGACCTTCGTATCAAGTTCTCTAGGCCAGTGGTCGGCAAACTGTGGCTTGGCAAACCGCGGCTTGTGAGCCACATGCGGCTCTTTGGCCCCTTGAATGTGGCTCTTCCACAAAATACCGACTTCTGCGCATGGGCCACGAAGTTTCAAGCGCACTGTATGTGCGCGCCCGCACGTGGTATTTTGTGGAAGAGCCACACTCAAGGGGCCAAAGAGTCACATGTGGCTCTAGGCTATAGAGTTATATGGATGAAAAGATGAGGCCTCTGCTTTCAAAAAAAATTGGCACAGTAGGAAGAAGGACATTTGAAAATTTAATTGATGGACAGTGTGACAAATGTAATAACAGAGTGTATACTAACTAGAGGCCCGGTGCACAAAATTCGTGTGCAAGGGGGGGGTATCCCTCAGCCTGGCCTGCGCCCTCTCGCAGTCCAGGAGCCCTTGGGGTATGTCCGACTGATGGTTTAGGCCCAGGGCAGCTCCTGTGTTGAGTGGGATCAGGCTGAAATCGGCTCTCTGACATCCTCTGAGGGGTCCTGGATTGCGAGAGGGTGCAGGCCAGGCCGAGGGACCCCACCGGTGCATGATCAAGGCTGAGGAGGGATGCGGGAGGTTGGCCAGCCGGGGAGGGACTGCAGGAGGGTTCCAGGGCATGTCTGGTCTGTCTCGCTCAGTCCTGATTGGCCAGACCCCAGCAGCAAGCTAACCTACTGGTCAGAGTGTCTGGCCCCTGGTGGTCAGTGCACGTCATAGCGAGAGGTTGAGCAACCTTAGCATATCATTAGCATAGTACGCTTTGATTGGTTGAATGGATGACTGGACACTTAGCAGTGAGGACACAAATTAGGGACTATAAATTATTTAAATTTAAGAAAAATTTCTTAGATCTTCACTGGGTTGTGTTTGCTAAACTAGACTCAGAAATAGTCAGGATATGGCAGAAGTTATTTGTGGACTGAATAATGACAGTTTTTATGGTAATGGAGGTAATACCTATTTAAGGCTAAATTTGGAATTATGTCTTTTGCTTCAATTAAAAAAAGTTTTTACTTATAAATCTCTGTTGCCACTTGGTGTTGAATAGAAACAATTGTGACCCCAACCTGGTCATAATTTATTTTTCTATTACCTTTCATCCAATGGATGGATGAAGGATTAGTCAGCTTAATAATTGAACTTGTAACTGAAGTTTATGTATTAAATGATTAAAAAGCTTGTTAACTGGTAGATTTTAATGTTATCCAAATTATAAAGGGTGTTTAAAAATGCATTATAATATATTTTTTATTGACTTGGTATAAAGTTATCCTTTTTGTTTGAACCTTGTATCTAAAAAAAAAAAATTCCTATTAATGGTTATTTTCTTTTATAGGTGGTAGATCATCAAATGCAAAATTGCCCTCAGTTCCAGCAGTTGGTTCAGTTCCACAGGACCAAGTTTCAAATATGAGGTATTCAAGCTACTGATCTGGATGTTTGTGATTTATTACTTTAAAATGTCTACATATAGTTACTTAAAAAATTATTTTGTTTCTATTTTTAAAAACTTACATGATATTTAGTAACTTGCAAATATTTTAGGGGTTTTATTTATTTAATTTTTCATTGACTTTTAGAAAGAGAGGAAGAGAGAGGGAGAGAGAGAGAGAAACATTGATGTGAAAGTGAAACATTGATCAGCCTCTTCCTGCAGATCCCCCACCTCTTTAAAGATGAGATGTAAAAGTTTTATGAGAAGTGGCTGTTTGTGATTAGTAAATGCTACATGCATAGCAAATATTTAATTACACACATAATAGCTTGTGGCTTATTTTTCATAGGATTGTAAACTGAAAGTTTAAAATTTGCTGTTCTTCTTCCATAAATAAATTGCTGGAAAAAAAAAGTTATTGCCAGTCAACCAAAGCCACAGTAATATTGAATTATAGATAGGTTTTTTTTTTGTTTTTTTTTTTTACTGTTATTAGTGTTGTTTAATTGGGAATATAATTCAAATTCTAATTTGGAATTCTGCGACTATTTTCCACCACTAGAACCCTCGTGGCTGAGTTCTTAATCCTTACCACAGCTGGAAAATTCATAGCACTCCACAAATATAGTCACTTTAGGTGCTGCAAGTGTAGGCTTGCAGTTGTGGTATCATCCTATCTCAGTGGTTCTCAACCTTCTGGCCCCTTAAATACAGTTCCTCATGTTGTGACCCAACCATAAAATTATTTTCGTTGCTACTTCATGCTGCAATGTTGCTACTGTTATGAATCGTAATGTAAATATCTGATATGCAGGATGGTCTTAGGTGACCCCTGTGAAAGGGTCGTTCGACCGCCAAAGGGGTCTCGACCCACCTGATTGGCCAGACCCCAGCAGCAAGCTAACCTACTGGTCAGAGTGTCTGGCCCCTGGTGGTCAGTGCACGTCTCAGGTGACACACCCAGGTTGAGAACCGCTGTCCTATCTAATAAAGAGGGAATATGCTAATTGACCCTCACATGGTCACAAAGATGGCATCACCCACAGCCAATAAGGAGGGAATATGCTAATTGACTGTCCTGCCCTAAAAGATGGTGGCGCTCAAAGCCAATAAGGAGGGAATATGCTAATTGACTGCCCTGCCCTCAAAGATGGCATCACCCACAGCCAATAAGGAGGGAATATGCTAATTGATGGCCACGCCCTCAAAGATGTCAGCACCCACAGCCACATGATGGCCAGCAGGGGAGGGCAGTTAGGGGTGACCAGGCCAGCAGGGATGGGGCAGTTGGGGGCGACCAGGCCTGCAGGGGTTAGGGTTAGGGTTAGACTGCCATGCCATCAGAGATGGCAGCGTCCACAGCCACAAGATGGTGGGGCATTTGGGGGCAACCAGGCCTGCAGGGGTTAGGGTTAGACTGCCATGCCATCAAAGATGGCAGTGCCCACAGCCACAAGATGGTGGCGCCCAGTCCCCTTAGCCCCGCTGGGGCAGCAGGCACACGGCAAGGCTGGGACCACCCCGAGCGTCTGCCTCCAGAGTCCCCCAGTCCCCTCAGTTTCCCAGCCGCCCAGGGTCACCTGAGGCACAGGTAACCAGGGCCGGCTGAGGCTTGTGCTGCTGGCAGTGGCTGCAGCAGAGGTGTGATGGGCGTCACATTCCCCTGATCGCTGGTCGCCTCCCGCCCCTGAGGGCTCCTGGACTGTGAGAGGGGGCAGGCCGGGTTGAGGGACACCCCCCTCCAGTGCATGAAAATTCATGCACTGGGCCTCTTGTCAGGTATAAGAGGCTCTAAGACAGCGGTTCTCAACCTGTGGGTCGCAATCCCTTTGGGGGTCGAACGACCCTTTCACAGGGATCGCCTAAGACCATCGGAAAACACATATATAATTACATATTGTTTTTGTGATTAATCACTATACTTTAATTATGTTCAATTTGTAACAATGAAAATACATCCTGCATATCAGATATTTACATTACGATTCATAACAGTAGCAAAATTACAGTTATGAAGTAACAATGAAAATAATTTTATGGTTGGGGGTCACCACAACATGAGGAACTGTATTAAAAGGTCGCGGCATTAGGAAGGTTGAGAACCACTGCTCTAAGAGATAAGTAAATACCTGGAAAGAGATGGTTATTCACAACAGAATTTTCCAGCGGTAATGGTTTCAGTAGCAACTCTAGTTGATAGTATGAATAGGAAGTAGTCCTTATGTGAATAGTACGTAAGTAGTGGCTGTTTGTGTATATGTTTGGTTTATAAGTTAGAAACTAAAGGTGTGGGTACCTCTGAATTTCCTGAAAGGCAGAGGGCTTTTTTTAAAAAACTCATTAAGTATGTATGTGTATGTGTACATATGTGTTTATTTGTGTATTCATATTTATATGAATATGTATGTTTAGTCAAAAATACATTAATGTATAAATTGAAATTATTATAAATGTGTCAGTAAAGTATACTGTTTTCAAATGAAAAGTTGTTCAGATTATATTAGAAACAAATTCTTTCAGAGGTAGGTATCAGTGAAAAGAACATAAACTGATTATTTCGGTTCATAACCATTTATTGAGTCTTTACTATATGCTTCAGTTGAGAACTTAGAAATGAAGACAGTTCTTGAACTGGAAGTGCTGATGTTTTGGTGGTGAATAAACAAATATGATAAGGATTTGATAGAGTTTGTTTAGGTTATAAGGCTAAAATCAAGTGATCTGATCTGGCTAATTATAAGACATCTAACAAGACCTGATTCTTGGAGTGGTTGTTTGTCAAGGCTGGGGGGTGGCTATAGAAAACAGAATAAAACAAGGATAGTCCAGGCAGAAGGAATGGTATGCATAGCGATAATGAATCTTTAGTTGGCTTTTAATTTTTCATTGCTGTGGGAATGTATTTTAAAAACTAGAAAATTGGTAAACTCTACTGAATAATTCAGGGAACCTAACATCTTTACATTAGTATTACAGAGAGGCTTGAACATGCTTTGGAAAAGGCAGCTCCCCTTCTGCGAGAGATTTTTGTGGATTTTGCACCTTTTCTTTCTCGGACACTTTTGGGTAGCCATGGACAAGAGCTACTTATAGAAGGAACAAGTAAGTGGTTCTTCTTTATTTCATTTTATATAAACATATTTAAATTTCAAGATTAAGGACTGCCAGAACCGGTTTGGCTCAGGGGATAGAGGGTCGGCCTTCGGACTGAAGGGTCCCGGGTTCGATTCCAGTCAAGGGCATGTACCTGGGTTGCAGGCACATCCCCAGTGAGGGGTGTGCAGGAGGCGGCTGGTCGGTGTTTCTCTCTCATCGATATTTCTAGCTCTTTATCTCTCTCCCTTCCTCTCTGTAGAAGGTCAATAAAACATATTAAAAAAAAAGATTAAGGACTTAAATGGATAATAAGAGATGCATGGATTTTTAATTTTTTTAGTGTTTTCAACTTTTAAGGTTTCTCATAGTCTCTATCTTTCAAAAAATATGTCACACCTCCTATTCTAATCTATTAATTTTTTATCAGTGATTTGAATGAAAGAAATTTATATACTGAGCCGAGGAACTAAGAGTTGTTGTTTTTTAAAAATTAACTATGAGAATAGAGAATTGTAGAGACTAATATTATCATAACTAGTGGGGCATTTACCTGGGGTTTTACTTGAACTTAAGATCCTTATTAGGAAAACGAGGAATGAATTCTTAGTCTCTATTAGTAGCATTCTTTTTACAAACATTTAGAAATAACAGTAGTATTGTACATTATCCTGCTTACATCATACATAGATTACTGGGTCTTTTCTATGTAGTATAACTTGAAATGTGTTAACCTAGATAGCTGCAGAAGTAGGTTACTGAGAGAGTTGAAAACCATGCTATTTGTGGAATGGATGAGGAATATAGGGACATTTTAAAAGTTTATTTTACATAGGGCACCTGCCATGTAGTAAATGTCTTCAAATATTAAAGAGGGTAACTGAACCAAGTGGAAGTAAACTTACTTTCTTCAGACAGCAGATATCAGTTCAGTGGAGAAAAATTAGTTCTATTTAAGAGCTTAGTAGTCTGATTTCAAAATACCAGTCTTCATCTCATAACTAATTTTTCAAAGGAGAACCTAGAGGATTTTCATCAGTGATAATGTGAAATTGATTTTTGCATTCAAAAGTGTTTCGACTAGATGTTTGCTAAATCTGGCTTGTCTGTGCCATGGTTAATGGCTTAGGATTAGATACTTAGATTCTCCTAATCTGAAAATTTCATTATCATCTCTGCTGCAGATGTATATAGAATTGGTGCTGAACAATTTGTTTCCATATAGTCAAATAGTAGCATTGAATTTATTTGAAGAAGAAAGTTTAGGTTTTAGAAATGTTTAATTAAGTTTGGGGTGAAAATTTATTTTACCTGCTGCAAGACATAATTTATTTAGCCATGAACTGTTTGACCTAAGTAAGTAATACAATTTGAAAGGAATTGAATTGAAAAATAGAAGGGCTTTTCCCTAAATTATATTTCACATATCAAATATTTATTTTTTAAAGTGATGTGACAACTTATCTATATTTTATTTCATTACTGTAAACTGAATGTATTAATTATAGCCTCTTGGTGTGTAGCAAGACATTGTTGCTTTTTAGTTGGTTTTTGAATTTTATAGTAAACCCAACAAAATAGGATCACCTTAGATACTCAGAAGTAGTAAACTTGCCAATTCACGATCCCTCAACATTTTTAGTCAATTTTTTACTGGTGAAATCTAATAAAATAATAAGAAAGATGGTGTATTATTAATCAGCTATAAACTTGAGCAGTGTCTACTCATTGGACTGTTCATAAAAACAGCAAACAAATGTAAGAATTTTTATGTAACTTGTGTACATATTTTAGGTTGTAATTTTTTGGGTGGTGTTTTTATGCATTGTAGAACAGAAAATTTTTGAGTAGAGGTGATTGCAGTGTGGTACAGAAGAAAAAGCATTGGTCTAAAAGGCAAGAGACCTTTTATATTTATTTTTAAAAATACCTTTTTATTGATTTCAGAGAGGAAGGGCGAAGGAGAGAGAGAGAAACATCAATGATGAGAGAGAATCATTGATCGGCTGCCTCCTGCACACCCCCAGTGTGGATCGAGCCCAAAATACAGGCATGTGCCCTTGACCAGAATCGAACCCGGGACCCTTTAGTCTGCAGGCCGCTGCTCTAATCACTGAGCCAAGCCAGCTAGTGTGAGACCTTGGTTTTAATTCTGGCTTACTAGGGACTAGCTGTGAGACCAGGCACTGGTAAAGTCATCACTTTTAAATTAAAAAAAATTTTTTTTAATTAATAAACTTTAAGCGAATATTTTAAATATTATAAAGTAGAAAATGCAATATTAGTGAACTTATTATTACCAACTACCAGAATTGTCTTTGTTTTGCCCAGTAGTTTTATTTACCTCCTTTTTTTTGCTTTAGTATTTAAAATAATCCCAGACATCATGTTGATTCACCCCTAAATAATTCATAAATTCATGTAACAAAGGTATTTTCTTACATAATTATAATTGCTGCTATAACACCTAATATTAATAATATAGTTCCATAAGGTCATCTAATACTCAGCTCATATTCATTTTTCTTTAAAAGATGTATTTTTATAATTTATTTTTTCTGCTTAAGATCTAAACAAAATCAATTTATTGCATTTGGTTATGCCTCTTATGTCTTTACTAGAGGCCCGGTGCATTGATTTGTGTACTGGAGGGGTCCCTAGGCCTGGCCTGCGGGGATCAGGCCAAAACCAGCTCTCTGACATCCCCTGAGGAGTCCCAGATTGTGAGAGGGTGGTTCTCAGGTGATGCATCCAGGAATCGGGCTCCCTCCTTTCTGGTTCCAGGCGCGTCACCAGAGAACTGCTGCTGCCAAGTCACCACAGCTCAGCAGCTCCTGCGTTGAGCGTCTGCCCCCTGGTGGTCAGTGTGTGTCATAGCTACTGGCCGGTCAGCTGGTCTCTTAGGCTTTTATATATATAGATTAATGTCAAATAGTTTGTCCCTATTTCCCCTTTGTTTTCATGCTGTTGACCTACTGAAGAAATCTGGTTGGTTGGTTGTTCTGTAGAATGTTACATGATTTGGTATTATGGCTGCTGCTTCTTGGTTCTGTCCTCTAATGGTTTCTCTATCCCATGTATTTTCTGATGACTAAAAATTAGATTTAAAAGTTTAATTAGATGTAATACTTCATAGTATATCATGTGTAGAATCACATATTTTCTAATTGCTTACATTCTTATTAAAACTTATAATAATGTTTATCACCATCCCATTCTTTCTGTAAATTATTTAAGGTGATTAAAAATGTGTGTGTGTGTATATGTATGTGTGTGTGTATGTGTATGTGTGTGTGTGTGTGTGTGTGTG
>NW_005871049.1:19200572-19300365 GCF_000147115.1 Myotis lucifugus | reverse complement strand
CCTAACTGGTTTGGCTCAGTGAATAGAGCGTCAGCCTGCAGACTAAAGGGTCCCAGGTTCGATTCCAGTCAAGGGCACATACCTTGGTTGTTGGTAGCGGACACATCCCCAGTAGGGGGTGTGCAGGAGGCAGCTGATGGATGTTTCTCTCTTATCGATGTTCCTAACTCTCTATCCCTCTCCCTTCCTCTCTGTAAAAAATCAATAAAATATAATTTGAAAAATGTGTGTATGTATATATATATACATGTTAAAAGCTTTGTTTTATTCCAGATGATAAATGGTCATGACTGTTTTTCATGGAATACTTGAGAGTTTAGGTAGATCAGAGGGTTCAGATGTTGCTAGTTTAATATCCAGTAAATCATTTAATATTTTTGAGTTTAATAATAAGGAAAAACAATGGTAATAGAGGTGGGATAAATAGTCTCTGGTGAAGAAATTGTAGTGATCTTTGGTTATGAAACTCCAGAAGAGTGTAAAACTCTGGACTTAGCAACTTGAGTTTGTCTTCTTTGAAGAGACTAAAATTCCATATTTTGAAAAACCAACCAAAAATAAAACAACCAAACCGAACCCAACTTTCATTCTGGGAGCCTTTTAGGGAGGTGAGATGATGGGCCTAGTCCAGGGGTGGGCAAACTTTTTGACTCGAGGGCCACAATGGGTTCTTAAACTGGACTGGAGGGCCGGAACAAAAGCATGGATGGAGTGTTTGTGTGAACTAATATAAATTCAAAGTAAACATCATTACATAAAAGGGTATGGTCTTTTTTTTTTTTAGTTTTATTCTTCTCAAACAGGCCGGATCCAGCCCGCGGGCCGTAGTTTGCCCATGGCTGGACTAGTCAGACATCTGAGCCTACATTAACTTGTTCTCTTTCTAATAATTGGTACAATAATAGGATGTGTGTGTATATGAAATAAAAATGGATACTTCTGCAACAACTTACAACTTGACTGCAAATGTTGTCTTATGGTCTTCCTTTGGATAACTCTTAGCGTATGAGTGTAAATTTGAAGACTGGATTTAGTGGTTTATAATTCATTATTGCTTTGTCATATATGCAGCCAGTGTCATTCAAAGGCAAAAATTAAGGTAAAAAATAGAGATGTGATTAAGTTGTGAAATCTCAGACACAGTCCTTTATTGGGATCATCTCCTGTTTATACACTCCCAAGGTTCTACATTTGTGGTTGCGGTGTCAGTGCCCTCTGGGCAGGGAGCTTAATATTAGAGGTCTAATATAAGGTATCTTTCATCTTCTGACGCTCTTTCTTATTTAAAACTTAACGTACTATATCCATCCTGGCCCCACTCCCCATCTTTTACAAATATACAAAACCCCACTCCAGTAAACTTATGAATTGTTTAATCAAACTATGAAATGATATTTGACATCTTACTATCAACTCACTGAGTAGTGCATATACTTGTTGCTGAATCTTCACATCCAACTACGTAGCATCAACCTTCTGGTTTGTTAATCTTTATTATTGAGAAATAAGACTAAAATGTATAATTATTTTTAAGTCTATAAATATTGAACTAAGCTATGATCTTTTGTAAAGGGGACAAAAGATCACCTATAACTTTCAAACTTTGGATGGCCCAAGATTGTTTTTATTTATAATTGTTCATTATCTGAGTAGATAGAAAAGACCTGTACCAGATGACAGCCCAAATACTATGCTGTAAAAGTAAAGTTGGTAGCAATTCTGATAACACTAGAATCAAGCAATAAGAATAATTACCTAGTTGTAGAAAGATCTGAATTTACTTGCTGGAAGTAGTGGATTTTATAGTTGAAACTAGAGGCCTGGTGCACAAAAATTTGTGCACTTGTGGGGGGGGGGTCCCCTCAGCTTGGCCTGCGCCCATTCACAGTCCAGGACCCCTTGGGGGATGTCCACCTGTCGACTTAGGCCCACTCCCTGGGGGATCAGGCCTAAGCTTGCAGTCTGACATCCTCCTGGCAGTCAGGGAGCCCTCAGGGGATGTCCGACTAAAGGCTTAGGCCCTCAAGGGATTGGGTCTAAACCGTTAGTTGGACATTCTTAGTGCTGCCACAGAGGTGGGAGAGGCTCCTGCCACCACCACTGCGCTGGCCAGCCATGAGCCAGCTTCTGGCTGAGTGGCACTCCCCATATGGAAGTGCACTGACCACCAGGGGGTAGCTCCTGCATTGAACATCTGCCCCCTGGTGGCCAGTGCGCATCATAGCAACTGGTCATTCTGCCATTCAGTCAATGTGCATATTAGCCTTTCATTATTATTATTATATAGGATGTCCCTATTTCCCCCCTTTTGCCCCCTCTACCCAGCTCTTGCCCCCACTTCTCTCTGGCCATCACCATACTGTTGTCTGTTTCCATGGATTGTACATATATTTTTTTTGGCTAATCCCTTCTTTAAATTCACTTCTTTAAATTTTTATCCTATCTAATAAAAGACAAAAAGGGTAATTGACCGTACCTTCACTACACTTCCCATTGGGTAATCAGAGCGATATGCAAATTAACCGCCAACAAAGATGGCGGCCGGCAGCCACACAGCTGAAGCGAGCAGGAGGGCTCTGAGCTCCGAAAGCAACAAAGTTTCAATTATAGAAGCTAAACAAACCCCAGATACCTGCTTTCAGCAGGCCGTGGCCTCAGAGCTGGAGCAAGCAATAGCCAGCTCTCAGCTCCAGTGACGGCAACAAAGTTTCAATTATAGAAAGTAAATAAGTCCCAGAATAAAAAAATAAAAAAAAAAGGAGAGGCTGGGAGCTTCAGTCCCGGCCAGCCTGAAAATGGCCCTCAGCCCCTCACCCAGACTGGCCAGGCACCCCAGTGGGGACCTCCACCCTAAAGGGGGTGTGGCCAGCTGCAAATAGCCATCAGCCCCTCACCCAGGCTGGCCAGGCACCCCAGTGGGGACCCCCACCCTGAAGGGGGTGTGACAGGCTGCAAACAGCCATCAGCCCCTCACCCAGGCTGGCCAGGCACCCAAGCGGGACCCCCACCCTGATCCGGGACACCCTTCAGGGCAAACCAGCTGGCCCCTACCCGTGCACCAGGCCTCTATCCTATATAGTAAAAGGGTAATATGCAAACTGACCCTAACAGCAGAAAGACTGGGAATGACTGGTCACTCTGACACACACTGACCACCAGGGGGCAGTCGCTCAATGCAGGAGCTGCCCTCTGGTGGTCATTGCGCTCCCACATAGGGGAGCTCTGCTCAGCCACAAGCCAGGCTGATGGCTGCCAGTACAGCGGTGGTGGTGGGAGCCTCTCCTGCCTCCTCAGCAGCGCTAAGGATGTCCGACTGCAGCTTAGGTCTGCTCCCCGCTGGCAAGTGGACATCCCCCGAGGGCTCCCGGGCTGCCAGAGGGATGTCTGATTGCCAGCTTAGGCCCAATCTCCCGGGGAGCAGGCCTAAGCCAGCAGGTGGTCATCCTCCAAGGGGTCCCAGACTGCGAGAGGGCACAGGCCGGGCTGAGGGACCCCCTCCCCCCCGAGTTCACAAATTTTTGTGCATTGGGCCTCTAGTTTTCAGATAAGTGCTTATAACTGCACTATTATATATTTTCTATTATATCATTTAGAATTAAGATATTTTTTAATTGAACCCTTGTAAATTTTAGCACAATTTAAGAAATTATGCTAGAAGCAATTAGATTTTCATGTAATGCAGATACATTTCAATTACTATTTTATTAATTTTTAATATTTTAATATTTTAATTTAAAATAATCTCATATATGTAAAAAGAAACCTATAAAATACTACAGCATATTATATGTACCCTTCACCCAATTTCTTAGGTGTTAATAATTTAAACATAACCATTATACAACTAAAAAAATTTGGAATATGTTTTTCTTGTAATCTCTTTAATGTTACTTAATCCATTTACTTTGTTTTTGTTAATCTTCACCCAAGGATATTTTTCCATTGAATTTTAGAGAGAGTGAAGGGAAAGGGAGAGACACATTGATTGGTTGCCTCCTGCACATGCTTTGATAGGGACTGGGGATCAAGCCAGCAACTGAGGTACATGCCCTTGACTGGAATCGAACCTGGGACCCTTCAGTCCACAGGCCAATGCTCTATTGACTGAGCAAAACAGGCTGCAGCTTAATTCATTTACTTTTAATCTATATGTGTCTTTATATTTAAAGTGGGTTTTGTTTTTGCTTCACCCTCATAATCTGTCTTGGCTTCTGGGTCCGGCCTGCCTTGCCGCCGGGGACCCGATTGGGTCCCCGGTGGCAAAGGCGGTGCCGGCTCCTGAGGCTTCTGGGGTGGGGATGCCTTGCCGCCCGGGACCTGCCGATCAGGTCCCGCGCGGCAAGGCGGGGCTGGGTCTGCCCTGGGTGGCGGTGCGCTGGTGGTTTGCGCTGTCCCACCCTGCCTGCAGTATGCAAATTAGCTGCCATCTTTGTTGGCGGTTAATTTGCATATCACGCTGATTAGCCAATGGGAGGTGTAGCGAAGTTACGGTCAGTTACCTTGCTTGTCTATTATTAGATAGGATATATGGAACTTCTTGTAGTTAGGTTATATTCTTTGAAAATTGACAAGGT
Organism: Myotis lucifugus; assembly: GCF_000147115.1. NCBI lineage: Eukaryota > Metazoa > Chordata > Mammalia > Chiroptera > Vespertilionidae > Myotis > Myotis lucifugus. The sequence continues at coordinate 19,295,791 of NW_005871049.1, read as the reverse complement.
TTCAGACCAGGAGAGGGCTTCACCAGCAATGAAGAGTGGAGTATTGCTGTGCCCTTTCTTTCAGCCATGTCATTTGTCAGAGGAGGTATGCTCCTCATATCTGTAGGGAAACCACAATTTAGTTAGTGACCTGCTTGCTTAATGAAACCATGAGACATTTAGAAAAAATGGTTCTAAAAGCTGAAGGGAGTGAGCAACCTGTTTAACTTAAATGTTGTTTGTAAGGCTGAGGAATGCCAACATGTGTCATCAGAAGGTATGAGGGATCATGACTAAAATAAGGAAGAAGAAAGAACTAGAGCAAGGAGACTAAAGAAAGGGAATAAAATGGGATACAGTGCCTGTAAGAAAGATAGAAGGTAATTCTGTAAATTGTGTGAGGGCCACCAGTAATTATTTTAATTGTTAATCTCTGGAAACTTAACTTGTGTTTGCCTAGAACAATGTAGAAAAAAAATTACAATTTTTCTGATTATTAGTAATTTAACTTAGTAATTTAGTGCCTTTAATTATTGGAATTGCTTTTTAAAGCTACTGTTATAAAATGTTTTTTGAGTTAACTACTTTAGATTTTATTGGTAATCAAAACTAAATAATTCTTCAGATAATTGTATAGCTTTTCCTTCCTGAGATATTTTTGGTGAACCCAAATGAAACATAGAAGAGCAAATGTAAATGAATTTATTTATAAGAAATCAAGAATATATAACAGACAACGGCTTGCACTTCTGTTAAGGTTTAGTGTGAGGTCACAGGTCAAGGTACTAATAAGAGTGTTTGGGATGTCTGCTGCCATGAAACAAAATGGAAACTTGATTGATAGCTAGAGGGTTGAAGGGAGAGAGTGTGGTGGAGAAAGCAAAGGTCAGGGAGCCATTTCCCTTCTCTGCATGTATAACAATCACCTCTCCCCAAAACTAAATGTAGATGATATTGATCAATATGGCATATGTTGTGCACATTTCTTTGAGTATTGTGAAATGTCATTATATATGAAGTTGTAACAAATGTTTTAGTAGTTTGAAAGCTGAAATGAAATAGTTTATAAAAAAATTTGGTTGGTTTGATGCCAAGTTTAAAGTAATTACAGAGTACCTTATTTACTCATAAAATGTGTATGTTTTTGGTTCTTATCAAGACATGTTAAATTTTATATTAAAACCCAATTTGGGCAAAATTGCATAACAAATAAATTCCTCATATTTGTTTATTACTTTGTAATTTTTTAAAATTCTCTTTAAAATAGGTTTGGTTTGCATGAAGTCCAGTAGTTCAGTTGTGGAGTTGGTTATGCTACTGTGTTCACAGGTGAGTGACAAGAATAATGTTGATTTAAAAGTGAATTCTCACATGAATTATTTTACAAGGAAATTATAATGGTTTTATTAGAAATTTTTGTTATAATAGAGTTTGGAGTTTGCAGTTTTAAAATAATGTTATTTGTATTACAAGAGGATTACTCCTTGTCTTTGATACTAATAGATAACTTTGAAGTTAGAACAGAGATAAATTGGGTAGTGAAATAGAAACAGCATTTTAGGGTCACATTAAAAATGTTCAGATCAAATGGTCTTGAGATGGCTGAATATTTTTGCAGTGTGTATTAAGGATATAGAAACAGATTTATTTCTGTACCTTGTGGAGTACCACTTTTGACTCTCCTGGGAATAGTGGGTTTACTTCCCTTTTGTGCAGAGGTTATAAAATGAGTAATAAATAATTTTGAATTCTTGTCATTGCTAATTATTTTGGACATGCAGAGGAGATTTGGGAAAACATCAACAAAATATGGCAGCCATCATAAGATGTAGTAAATAAATTTCTAAAAGTAAAATTACTTTCAGTGTCAGGAACCTTATATCTCATGTGGTAAATTTTAATGATTTCTTAAAAACTTACATTAAAATCATGTATCCTGTAATGTTTTCTTTTTTGTTTTTCAATTAAATAGATGAATGTTTTTATTGAGAGTTTTCTTTGTAACCTTTTAAAAATGATATCTTGCTGGTAGTAAATTCCCCTACTTAAAACTTTAAAATAGCCTTTTTTAATAGGAAGGGTATTGGTCTAGAGGTCAAGGGTTCTGACCCATTTAAAAACCTTTGACCTTCATTTACAACTCTCATGGTTTACTTGCCTGACGAATAAGGATAATGCAAAATTAATGTTTCTTTGCATCGATTTATTCATTTTAGTGTCTATATTGCTAAATTTACTTAGACTGTGCTGATGGACATTTCATGAATACAAATTAAAGAATCATAGAAGGTGTGAAAAATCAATACTATGCATTGTCAATAAAATGTAATAAGAACAATTACTTCTAGAGATTACACTTAATGGATTTTTATAATGAACTTGTGAGGAGTAGTTATGTTTCTAGTGGGCTTATTATTCTTAGATTTAGTGAGATTCATGTTTTGTAATTTAATCATCTTTTAAAGAAAACTTCTTTTCTTTAAAAGCTGCCTGGATAAAATTTCCCATTAAGTAATCTGAATTGAAATAATTGCATGATTATTGCTGGGATGGTAGTTACCATATGCCATTTTTGTACTGATATGAAATTACCCTTACTTTTAAGAAACATTTGCTTGCAGTTTTGTATGTTTCTTCACAGCAGTATGAGTCTATTGTTTATAGTGATATCATTTTTCATAGGTGAATTTTGTTCATGAAGTTTCACTTTCTAGTGTAAAAGAATTGAATGCATTCTTGATACAGGAAAGCTATTTCAGATATAGTATATTGCATAGTTGAATGCAGAAGCTGAAAAGATAAAGGAATGACATGTTTTAATACACCTATTTGTCATGTATGTCACAGTGCTGTTTAATATTAATCCCATCAGATGGGATATGAAGCTTACTTAGTAGAGTAAGTTGCAAAAGTCAGATAGTTTCAAGGTTTTTGTTTGAATAAAATACATTATTGGTTATTTGAAGTCCTTCACATTTTTTATGAGTTCTTCAAAAGTCCCATGGCATTTCTATAAGATGTTGCACAGTGTGAAAAATGATGTGAAAAATGAAGCCAGAATTAGCTCCAGATGTATACAGATTGTTCCAGGGTGATAATTACATTTTTCACTTTGAATTTTCCTAATTCAAAGAGGTCAGATTGGCAATCACAAAAGTGATTTATTTTGTTAAGAAGTGAACTATCTTTTTCCACATGAAAGCTTAAGAGATATGAAATTGAATTTGAAGTCGACATTTTGCAGATACTGGGTGGGGATGCCTTGAGTTTGATTGATAATTTTTTTTAGTCTGAGATAGGATGGGAAGTGAAAAGCTAGCATCCTGCTAAAATTTTAATTAATTTTTTAAGAGGAGATGGAGAGGATTGAGTGCCAAAGATCGAAAGATCAGGTCAAAAACTCCTTTTTTAATCACATAAATAATGGGATATGCTTATGAACTTAATATCTGCAAATTTGATTTAAAACTTTACAAATTAGTTGGTGTTAATTTCATGACAGTCAGCCATCTTCTGATTATTTTTCTTGAATTCATTCAAAGCTTATATTTTTGCATCCTTTTAAACATGTTGCTAAAAATTATCCACATTTTATTACAACAGAGTATAGAGTCTAAATTTAAGAAATGAGGAAATGATCGTACTTAATTTGCTGTCATTAAGAACAAACAGGGCACTATATAATTTCTTAAAGCTTCAAGTAAGGATTATATTTTTCAATATCCACTCAATTAATAGGTTGATTGGAAACCATGTCATATTTTATCCCATTTAAGTCTTAACCTTATTTAGGCAAAATGTTATTTAGTTTTGAAAAGCTTTCTTAAAATACTCAGTATTATATTTTTGAGTAAAAACACATATATTTAAGGTTTATTAAATTAGGTTTATTCATGTATGAAATTCCATATAAAATAAGAACTACTTAAGCTCCTATACATGATTTATATCTTCTTTAAAATAGGACTGTCTACTTTCTTTAGAAAACTGTGTACTCTCAGATGTACAGAAGAAAATTGAACAAGTTCTCAATTATATTTCAGATTCAGCTTTTCACAAACATGTAACTTATTTCTTCCTGGTATTTGTTGTGTAGGTGCATAAACTTCATAGAAATCTATAAGAATTTAAAGAAAATGTTAAATAGTTCAAGTAATATTACTCTAGTGTTGTATAAAGTGTTTGTATCTTGCTCATTTGACATTAATATTATTTTTGAAAGAATTGACATTGCATTCAAGGCCACTTTATAAAAGCGTTGTGTTGCTCATCCTAATTCAGTCTGACATACATTCCAATAACACTACCTCCCTTCTTGGGTTTAAAGCTAAATTTATGACTGTGCATTGTGAAGTGCATCATTTAAAAATGGTTTCAACCCAAAACATCTAATAAATAAATAATGTGTATGGCTACTCAGTAGTAGACTTTCTAGACTAGAAATCATTCCATCGGATACTCAACAGTCCACTATCGGAGAGGGTTGTCAGATAAATCTTCTGGTAGCTGCACTCATGTCCTGTAAATCACATATTATTGTCTGAGCCTTCTGCCAGGTCATCTATTCTTTTCCCATTTATCAGAAATGCATGGAGTATATAGAAAAACTAGAAGTACCATGTAGTCTGGCCTGGCATCCTGTCTGAGTAATTAATCAGCAACAAAAGTTAATTTAAAATACTGTGTTAATGTGATTTTTCTTCAAAAATTTTTATCAATATATGTAGATTGTTGTTATGGGAAATATTTTATTCTCATGAAGGTGATGATATAAAGGTTGGTCATTTTTGATTCAAGGGTTTCTTTCTATACCTCTGAATTATGAATTTAAAAATGATAATATTCATAGTATGAACCATATGTCACTATTGTTATGATTCTTTTGTGTCAGTTTTGTGCTTTGATTTTTTTTGAATTGAGTTTTTTTTTTTAAATCTTTATAGAAAATTTTCTTCTCTTCACTCTCCTATAATTTCTCCAATTCTGGTTTCCTTTTCCTTTTTGAATTTATCCTTTGTAAATACGTGATATTAACATTACTACTCTTGACTTTTTACTTTATGACCTTTTCCCTTTTATAGCTGGGATGAGTATTTTGAGTATAGTAGACAGTTTAAACAAACCCAGGTGGGACAGGAAGCAAACCAACTCTACTGTGGCACAAAGATGTCCTTTGTTTTTAGGTCCCTCTTACTGTATAGACCTCATTTCTTACAACATTGTTCTGTCTGTTCTCAAACTATGCTGAACTGCTTAAAGTTACCCAAACATACCATCATATTTTTATGTCTTGGTATGTGCTTTTTCTTTCATTAACATCTCTCTCCTTCAAATTTGGTGACTCTAATTGCTAGCTTCTTCACATCATTGAGAACTCAGCTGAATTATTCTCCTCTCAGATTCTCATATATGTAGTCAGTAGCTTGTCTCCAGTTTGGTGCTCATCATAGAATATACCACAAATTTTAAGAATACATAGGCTAGTTTATTTATTTGTTTTTATTGTCAGTCTTTCTGTACTCTAGGTTCTAAGAAGGTAACAGCTATTTCTGTTTGGCCTATTAAAGTATACTTAGTACCCAGCAAGTCCTTGTCACATGATGGCTACCCAATGAATATGGAATAAGTTGATCATTCAGCTACCAACCAAATTAAACTGGAAGTTCCTTGAAGACAAGCACTATGTTTTGTTTCCTGTTGTATCTCCAACATCCAGCATATAATTACTATTTAATCAGATAGTTATATAATTGTATAAATATCATTATTTTTATTAAATGTATTGAGGTGACATTGGTTAAAAAGATCATATAGATTTCAAGTGTACATTTCTTTGATACATGATCTGTATATTGCATTGTATGTCCACCACTCAAAGTCAAATCATCTTCTGTCACCATATATTTGGCCCCCTTTATCCTTTTTATTTATTTATTTATTTATTTATTTATTTTTCTTTTATTTTTCTTTATTGATTAAGGTATTACACATGTGTCCTTATCCCCCCATTGCCCCACCCTCCACCCCCTCGCTCATGCCCTCACCCCCCTGGTGTCTGTGTCCATTGGTTAGGCTTATATGCAGGCATATAAGTGCTTTGGTTGATCTCTCCCCCTTACCCCCACCCTCCCCTGCCTTCCCTCTGAGGTTTAATGGTCTGATTGATGCTTCTCTGTCTCTGGATCTGTTTTTATTCATCAGTTTATGTTGTTCAATATATTCCATAAATGGCCCCCTTTATCCTTTAATTCTCCCCTGGACTCCTTCCTTCTGGTAACCACCATACTGTGTCTGTGTCTATGAGTTTCAGTGTTATATCCCACATATGAGTGAAATCATATATGGTTCTTAGCTTTTTCTGACTAATTTATTTCGCTTAGCATAGTATTCTTCAGGTCCACCCATATTGTCGCAAATGGCATTATTTTATTATTGAGTAGCATTCCATAGTATATCCGTAGTATATATGTACCATATATTTATCCAGTCATTTGTCAAAGGACACTTTGGTTGTCTCCATGTCTTGGCCACTGTGAATAATGCTGCAGTGAATGTATGGGTGCGTATATCTTTGCAAATAAATATTTTCGAGTTTTGTGGGTAGATACCCACAAGAGGGATTGCTGGCTCATATGGTAATTCGTTTATTAATTTTTCAAGGAACTGCCATACTGTTTTCCATAGTGGCTGTATGAGTTTACATTCCCATCAGCTGTGAATGATCAGGATTAATAGATACTAAAGTTCTCAAAACATTTTCTCAATTCTTTCTAGTACCTATAATTTTCCTTGGTTGGATTTGTGGTAGCCATGTGCTTATTTGCTATCCAGATGTTCCAGTATAGCAAATTCCAATGTGTGTAATGTGTGATGATAATGGATGTTGTGTGGAGAAAAGCATACAGTGCTGAATAAGTTTGGAAAATGTTGGTTTAAATTTAATTAGGTTTCTATCCTGGAACGCCCCTGAAGTTCTTTAGTAAATATATGTGTGTGTATAGGTATGTATGTAATAATGTAATGTTGACTCTGTAATGGGAATAAAATTAGTATATTTGATCACAGAATCCTTTTTATAGCCATAGTATGTTTGGATAATTTTTGTAAATTATAATTTGGCAAGAGCTGCTGTTACATCAGAAATGAGATAGTGAATAATGCAGGAAATGCCTCTTTTTAAGTATTGTGCTTCTGTTTTTCTCTGCTTCTCCAATCACAGCGATTAAATAAAATAAATAGATATGCAAAATTATAGCCAGCATTTTCTTCATAAAACAGTGATTATTTTTGCTTCATTCAGAAGGAATTATCTCAGCCACTTGTTCTCTCCTTTGTAGGTTAATTTGGACACAATTTATATGTTGTTTCTGAATCACTTCTAAAGATCTATTTCTTCCAATTTATATGTTGTTTCTGAAGAAATAGATCTTTAAAAGTGATTACAGTAAGAGTTGGTATTCTTCCTAGAGCAACTTAAGTTTAACCAGTTGTGTCGCTGTGTGTGTGTGTGTGTATTTTTTACACTATTTATGCAGATCTAACCCTAAGTTTAATATTGAATAGATCTCACTATTTTTTCTTTGTGTGCTAAAGGAGCTTGCATGGCAACAATCTGCAAAATGCATTAAATATTGAAATTTATACTTTGATATATTGTAAATAAATAATTTTATTTCCTTTGTAACCAGCTTAACCTTTTTCAATGTAACTAGGACTTTGGGGGCATTTGGCTTCTTAAAGAACAGTTTATATGTAGTATGATCCCGCTAGGATCAATATAATTTAATATTTCAACCTTTTCATAATGTTATCTCTTCTTTTGGATGTGTTTATAACTCATCCTTAGAATGTACGTATAGAGTTAATGGATGTACATTGATTGTGACTAAGTTTTGTTATTGTCAGTGCTAATGACCTTTTGATTATGAATGGATGAAAATCAGTAGGGTAGTGATTAACATCAGGATAAAAAATAGGCTTCTAGTACGATCACTTAGTTTTGCTTTACAGCTGCTGAGACTGCTTTATCCTTAAAATCACAAAGGCTGTTTTATATTGAAATGCTCAGAATTACCTTATTTTTGTGTACAATAGAAACAGTTGACCTTATAATTAGGAACTAGATACCTTTGAAGCATGATAGGAAGTTTATGGAAGTTGGAGAAGGTATCAAGGTAGATTAACTGATCATGAAAATCTTATATGCACTAAAATTTTTAAAGTATCCCAAATCAATTTAATAACTGTATGCTAATATTATAAAATAGTTAGGCTTTTGTTTGATTCAAAATATATAACAGATAACTTGCTTTTAAAGATGCATTTGTCTTTTAAACAGCAAAAACATTAAAAACAAAATAAATTAGACTAAAGTACTTTTAAAAAATAAAATATTTAAGTTGATGGATTAATGAATATCAGTTGGTTTTTATTTGAATCTAAATGCTGACCTTCAATATTAATTTAAAGTGCTATGTTACAACCAAAGGAAAGCATAATTTAACTTTAGATGCAGGATTTATTCTGAAATACAGGCATCCTGTTGATTCACTAGCACACTAGGATTTGGGAAACACAACCTTTTAAGGGAAATTTTGTGGAACTGGCCATACACCCTGTGGCTTGGCAGTCTAGTCAGAAGGATGATACCATGCTGACTATATAACTAGATCTTTGAACATTATTCTCAAGGGTGGTAAATGCAAAACAAAGTAATATCAACTGGCACTTAATTCTGCAAACTCCCTGCTGATTGGGGTATTCAGTGAAATGAAACTCTTCCTGACAGGAAGTCAGCCTATGAGGATGGAGACGTCTGAAAATAAAGTGTGCTTTAATTTAGCACCCTGCTGTTTTTTACAACTGGTCCTTTAAATTTGGGATTAGAAAGAGAGTTAGCAAGAAGGAAGAATACATGAATGGGAATATTCTTAGCGTCTCCTCAGCTACTACTGCGGGGGTTTTACTTTCTTTTTTTTCTATTACTTCAACTTAATCTGCTGGAGTTCAGTAGTATATTATAGAAAGGCTAAGTTAAAAGTGTAAAGCTTAAGATTGTTTTTGTTTAATACCAAACTCTGATAATTATGTGAAAACTCAGCTATATTCTCATCCACATTTTTTTTTATAAGTAGTATATAATTTAATGGATTTTAGTCAGAGTAATCAGGGTTCTTATGATCCAGATTCAAATTTTTCTGTTGAAACTTCTTACCTTGTTTGCCTCAGTTGGCTCTGAGATCAAATAGTTATTTAGTAATTTAGTACCCTGATATATACCATTAATATATAATAGCAAAATTTAAGAAGGGACAATTATTATGTATCAGTAATTGCACATATACTCTATTGTGCATTTTTAAGTCAGACAGCTCTTTTAAGTTAAGCTGCCATTTTATTATATGAGCTTCCAGAAGCATGTGTTCAATGTTTACAAAATCGAAGGTTCGAACTTTAATTTTTGCCTGAAATAAGAATCAGACCCTAAAGGTTATATATTTGTTTCTCTAGCAGTAAATTCTTCAGATACTGGAGTTGGACAGTATCTTAAGAACTGGATGGCTGAGACCAGGAAATGCTGTGATGATAGATTTTTGAATCTTAAGAAATTTTTTCCCCTCTACCACCTATTAATTCTGTAACCATGGGCAAATTACTTCCTTTGCTTGAGTCTTACTTTCTTATTGAGTGAAATGGATGTAATAAAAATTGTATTGGATAATATATGTAAATATATGTAGAACAGTCCATAGAGCAAAGTAGGTTATAAATTAAAGTTATTAGATTCTGACTCTTAAGTGTTTTTATAGCACACAAAATCCTCTCTCTTTATTCAGTATTTTCAATGTTGCTTGTTTTCTTTTTATGAAATTTGTTCATATTCTGGGTTTTCAAAATCCGTCCACCATTATTATTCTGCAGCATCTTTTACATTATTTTCTATCATTTTTGCAGTTATATGCCCAATCTATTCTGTGTTCACTCTGAACATAGAATATTAGAGCTAGAAGAGATTAATAGATTAGCAGATCTTTATGCATAGATTAATAGATTATGTAGGCAACAATAATGGGTAACATTAGTATTTTCCATAGGCTCCCAAAGGTGTGGTTCCCCATTTCCTGGGCTAGCTATAATGAGAGCTGCTTTAGGAAAGTCAGTATAGTATACCTGAATACAAGTGAGGTTGATGTTACTGTAACAGTTGTCTTAGGGTCTCTTGTATACTTCACAACTTTCTATTTTTACTACATTACTTTTAGCATACCTCTTGTGTTACCATAGTATAGAAATACTGCACTCTTCTGTCAGTTGGTGTAGTTTACTACTAATCAACTGTTTTTATTGCCAAATACATCATTATCAGGGAAGTTTGTTATGATGATTCTGAGCTTCAGCCTGTCAGAGTGGGGGAGACAGGAAGGGACAAAAGGAAGTATCATTTGAAAAATGCCTCTATAAAGAATCACTGATTTGGCTTATTCTTGAATTAGTGAAATGACCCATTTCCTTTCTGTTGATTTTACCTCTTTCAGTGCATACTGACAAATTTATTTTCTTGGGAGAATCTCTTCATAGTTCTTTTCGAAGGGGAGCTGTAGTTTACTGTCTTATCGAATTCAGACTTTTCTTTCTTATTTGCAAGGTCTCTGATAGCTGTTTTAATTTAGTTTATACTTATTTCTATGCTGCCTTGCAAATAGTATTCTAATATTTTACATAAACATTATATGCATCCAACCAATTTCTGGGTAGTTTACAAAAAACCCCACCAAATTCTCTAAACCTGTTCTCCACATTCTCCTGACTCTCTCTTGTGTGCAGTGTGCTTTTACATATAGTGAGTGTGAATATATATACATACTAATGTCCTAAATATGGGTGCACAGTGCATTCTTTTTGATAGTGATTATATAATTTTGAAAGTTCTTTATTTGGAAGCTCAAGTTTTCATTAGGCATTCAAGTAAAACAGCAGTATTGTCTTTTTGGGTCAGTTGGTTTGTCAGGTTATTCTTGTTACCAGATACTACATAATTGGGGGCAAATTTAATTTTGGTTTCTTACTGTTCCTTTTTCAGAGGAAAGATGATCTGTTCCTTACCCAAGAAAGCTTATACATTGACTTGATATTGCAGAGTTGTCTCACATTTATCACCATTGCAAAGATTCCCTATTGTTGTTTTGGCACTAACTTACAAGAATAGGATTCTGTTTGGTACTATGGTAAGCAAAGGAAGAAAATAGGTTTGTCAATGGCAGTGAAAAAGCAAACGGGAGAATTTTTTAAAAATAAGATTTCTACTTCTTATCAGTTACTTCAAGCCTGGCCTGCTGCCTTACTTACTTGGACATTTGGGAGTGCTATCATTGCTTTTCTGCTGATTATTAGAAGTTGCTCTTTGTGATACCTGTTTGTTATTAGCAGTTTAGCTGTGCAGCTTTCAGTTTCCTGGAGCCTGGTAGCTTTATACATAGCAAATTAAACTGAATTTCTGGAACCACAATTAAAACCAGTCACAACTGAATCACTATTAGAACCAACACTTGGAGCAGAAGTTGACTTGCTTGAATAATTTTCCAGCTCTTGCCATAATAGACTAATTTTTAAAGACGGTCTTCATTTCTTTTGATTTTTTTTGAACTTGTTAGTAAAGTTTACTTTTCCTCAGCTTGGTGTTCTGTTTCTTTAATTTGGTTTCTCTAATGTGACAGACTGAAATATGGCTCTCCCAAAAATATCCATGTTAAATAACTGAAGCCCGTGAATGTTACTTTATTTGTTCTTTGTGATCAAGAATTTTTAGATAAGGGGATACTCCTGAATTACCTGGGTGGGCTCTAAATGAGATTAGAGTTAGGCACACAGAGAAGGTGGCAGTGTGAAGATGAGCAGAGAGTGATGTAGCCACAAGCCAAGGAATGCTGACAGGTACCAGAAGCTGGAAGAGACAAGGAACAGATTCTCCCCTAGAACCTCCAGGAGTGCAACTTTGCTGATACTTTGATTTTTGGCTCAGTGAAACTGACTTTAGATTTCTCATCTCCAGAACTGAGAGAGAACAAACTTCTAGTATTTTAAGCCACCAGATTTGTGGCAATTTGTCATAGCAGCACAGGGAACTAATCTTGTGAAGATCTGAGTGTTCTTAGAGTAGTTGCTCCTCCCTCCTTCACCTAACAATGTTAAATTATAGTTTCTTTAACAAGCATCTGAATGTTTGTTATATGAAAAATTGAATCAGGTACTGTTGAGAGCTCAAAGAAGTAGTGATTCCTACCTTTAAAATGTTTCACAGTAGTCAAGGAGATAAATTCTAATTTGTGAAGTTTTTGACCCAGAAAAAATAGCAAATAAAAATTTTTATTGGGGATAAAACAGATAGGAATAAAATAGTGCCAGAGAGATGCACTGCTGATTATTTGTTTCATCAGTACTAATTTATTGGTGCAGCAAAACCAGCTTATGAAGTATTTCATCATATCACTATTGCAATTATGTTGTAGGTCAAAGAATGGACTGCATGATATTTATTCATAACATGTCTTAGGACTTTTGCATTATACTTAAAGTTGGTATCAACTAATATCTCATTAGATACATTGTTAAATATTTGAAAGAGTTATGGAAACATTCTGGATTGAAGGGCTTTTTCCAGGAAAGTAATTAAGCATACTATGATTGGCTACAGATTGTGGCTATGAACAACAATACCATGTAACTGTAGCATGCACTATGTGTGTCTGAGATGTGTGTGTTTAAAATCAGGACCAAAGCTGTATAAAAGCTAGATATAGTGTGAGGTTTGCAAAACTCTAATTCTGAAGATACCATATTTCACAGCATAAGCATTAAATGTAATGAAAATTTAAAAAAAACTTATATGCTCCTATTGAATGCTGAAATTAATGTGTTGCTCTTTCATAGTTATTTATTTTTGACATAAAGCTTTGAACACTGAAATTAAAATTTCACTTTATGTTAGCATTAAGGATTTACTCAGTGAATATATAGTATCAGTTTACAGTGGTCACTGTTCAGAGTGGAAGACCCCAAATGGTTAAACAGCAGGAGAGTTTTCTGCTTTTAGTTAAAAACTGCTGTTTTCTATGTGCTTTATTTACTACATATTTAATTCTTAATGTTGTGTGCTGTGGGATTGGGCATGCAAAAGTCAGCAGAAAGAGTTCTGGTTTTTACATCTAAAGCTATTACGTGCTGTACAATAATAAAGGCACTATTTTATTGGGTTACTTGTAATTAACTTCAGCACTAGGCATTCATATAAATCATTCGTAATCTGTTTTCTTTAGATTTTTATTCTTTTAAACTGGTTTAGCGTACTTGCTTTCTGTTATCTTTTTACGTATGGATTGAGATTGTAATTGCTTTTTGGAATTAGGCTGTCAGAAATCAACATATATGTGAGTTCAAGAAATGATTGAGGCAAGCTAATGAACTTTATGTAACATTTTATGGAGATTTGTTACTGAAATAAAATTCTGCAGTGGTATTGTTTTGTTGTGAAGCTTAATAAATAACTGTTCTCTGAAGTTAAAAAGTCTATACATTCAAAAAGTTAAAATGGCAACTATTATTAATTAGAAAATCTTTATACTTTTTATGTTTTTCAAAATCCTGAGAAAGAAAAGACGTGATTTCTTTGAATTCTTGTCAGTTTGTTGACATTCTTTTCATTTTAAACATTTGAATCTACATATGTTTTCTTTTTTCCTTTTTATTGAATTAACTGTGGTGACATTGGTTAACAAAATATACAGGGTTCATAATTTACATATATTTTCTATAATATCTGATACATGCCATTCATAGGTTGATTAGTAATTTATATTATTTTGTACTTATAACATTTTAATGATTTTATTTAGAAATGGAATAAAAATGAAATAGAGGCAGACTTTTTTGGATAAAAAATAAGCATCTAAAAAGAAACACATGCATGTCTGCCTGAGATTGTTAACAGTATATATTATTCAAAACTAAATATTAAAAAGTAAAACTTTGCCTCTAAAAATACCTTCATTTAATAAATGTTTACAGTGATCTATAGGAAGAATTTAGAGGTATGAGGTAATTTATTCTCTCCAACGATATAAAAATCTTGATGATGCTTATGAAATGAATGTTAGGTGTTTTGAGGTGGCTGATGGGAGGCATGAAGAAAGCTATTTGCACTCATGTCCTGAAAGCAGTGTTTTAAAGAACAATTCTGTATGTAAATACTTTTTTTTTGTAGCTGAATATATCAGGTGGTTTAAAAATATTTTAAAAATAATTAGCTGTTTTATATAGTTTTAATGGAAGTCTTTCATGTTTCCTCTCCAGCAGTCTCTAATGAACACTCCTTGTAATTTCAGTGCAGGCTTTGAGATTCCCTAAAGACTTGACTTCAGACCTCAAAGGGCAGCAGTTGCCATATGTCTGGAGAACTGGAGTTGCCAAACAGACTGACCATGTACTAATAGGACACATTTATATAGCTCCTGAATGTGAAGTCCTGGTATAAACTTAATGATCATCTGTTGAGAGATTGTGACTGGAAAGGATTACAGCAACTTTTGTCACCTTTTTTGAAATTAAGCTTTCTGTGTTGATTAGTGAGAGATCTTGACAGAATTGATGCCAGTTTGGGAGTTATTCATAGGATCATTATTGGTTGGAGAATGTTTTTCCTGGAAATGTGTAAATACATTTTCAAAGGCACTTGCAAATATATTTTAATATATGCTTAAACACAATAGCAAGGGGATTATTGTTTTTGAGTGATTATTTACACATAATTTGAAGCTATATTTATAGTAATTACATAATTGATTTCATGTTATCTCAGGTTTTTTTATTGTAAAATATTTGCATGTTTTATTTTGTAAATCCAGTAGTTATTTTCTCAATATTCAATTCTTTGTATATAGTACACATTAAAATATTTGTTAAATAAGCAGTTATAAAATCGAACCATTTGCTAATCCAACTTTAATAGAATTTTCTTTTAGCTCAATTTGTAGTTATCTGTATATGTAATATATTTCATTTATAAACTGAGCCATAATATTTATAGAGGTACAATGTACATTTTAGAAGTATATGTTCACAAAATTTTGAAACCAAATCTTTCCAAAAGGCAGTATTTTATTTTGCTATTTCTTGTAATGATTTGTTTTACCCTCTAAAGAGACAGTGGAGTAAGACCTCCCCTTCACTATTATGGTATATTCTTTCCTGGTCTGAGGTGACTCAGGTTGTGTTAGATATGCTGCTGAGAGAGTGCTGACACAAAGTGCAAACACTGTTGAAAAGTTCTTGATAGTTTACTTTGAGCACTTAAGATTACTGTATCTTGAACATGAACAAGTTTTCTCTAGTTTTGACCTTTAGTCCTGTGTATAATATGGTTCTCAATTTTGTGTTAATACATTCCCTGCCTCATTTGGGCTCTCCTTTGTGGCCTCCTCCTTTGAATTTTAACAGTATTTCTGTCATCTATTTAGGTAATGGGAGTTATATCCAACAAATTTGATTTATTTTACAAAGGCATATGTAACTGTAACATCTTCAAGTATTAATAATGATATTTCATTGAATAGCACAAGCCTTTACATTTTTATATTTTTTAATAAGAAAAATGAAATAGTTCAATATGAGTTTAGGTTTTTGTTAACAAAGTATTCATTTCTTTATTTTTTTTATCCTCACCTGAGGGAATTTTTTTCCATTGCTTTTCAGAGAGAGTGTAAGGGAGGGAGAAAGGGAGAGAAACATCAACATGAGAGAGAAACATCAACTGGTTGCCTCCCGCACACATCCCGATCAACCAGAGATTCAGAGCAAACTACAATCCTTGACCTTTGTGTGTGAGGACCGGCCCTCTAAACACTGAGCAACATTGGCCAGGCATCTTCATTGATTAATTAATTTTTTCTTTTAAAGATTTTTACAGAGGAAGGGAGAGGGAGAGAGAGAGAGAGAAACATCTATGAGAGGGGCCTGGCACATGGCAGGTGCAAAGACAGTGTGGGCCTCTCTCTTCTCAGCGCAACCCCAGCTCCACACTCCTTCCTGGCCTCTGCACTCCGCCTCCCCTCCAGTCTCCCTCACCCACCTGTCAAAGCCCTGAGGGGCCAGTGGCCACACACACCTGAGCCAAAGGTGTCCTCCCATTCATTGAGGCTGGGCAGACTGAAGTGATGGTGGCTTGGTGACCCAGCCAGGCTGCCCCCCCGCTGAGCCCCCTCCCTTCTCCCACAGTTAAAGCGCAGAACAGTGGCAGGGGGTGTGTGCTGGAGCAGGTGGGGAGGCCTCCTGGCCCTGGGCCCCGAGGCCTGGCAGGCAGATGAGTCCTCAATCCTGGACCCCCGGGTGCCAGGCAAGTGTGTGAGAAGAGGCTCGTCCTGGATCCTGGTGGTGGGGCAGAGGGCACCCTAGTCTTTGACGAGCTTGTAGACGTGGTGCTGGGCCCCGTGCTCGCTGGTCGAGACTTTGAAGACAAAAGCAATGACGAGCAGGGTCTCCTGGGAGTCGCGGCTGGTGACCACCTGCAGGATGGTGAAGTTCTCCAGGACGCTGTTCATCATGTACTTCTCGGGCAGTGCCTCCTGCCATCCTCTGACCTGCAAAGCAATCATGGGTCTCGGTGTCATAGATGAGGAGTCTAGGGGGAGGGATCGGGGCAGAGTTGGAGTTCTCACCATGGCTGCCTGTCCCGTGCCTCCCACACGCTTCCACCAGGGATCTAGCTCTCAACCCTGGCATGTGTCCTGACCAGGAATCAAAATGGCAACCTTTTGGTACATGGGTCAACGCTCAACCACTGAGAAACACTGGCCGGGTTGTTTCTTTAACTTAAGTTATATTTTGATCCTTAATACTTTAAAAAGAGGAGAATATTTTATTGCCAATCGCAATAAAATTAATTTCATTTGGTAGTATATAGAATACTGACTTTAAAAAAAAGAAAAATTCTTAATAGTTCATGATACATTTATATTTTTCTAGGTTTGCTATCAGTATTTGTGAAAATTGAATGCTTACACTATAGTTCAGAGAGATTTCAGAATAATTTTGGATAAATAGCTATCATACAGTCAGAAAAATGTTTTTATTTCCATTTACTGTTCTTCATTTAGAGCATATGATTTTTAATATGTTCTATGATTTATTAAGGAAGAGATGTATTATTTCACAAATCTAAAAATAGTATAATACTGAAACTGAAAAACGATAGTTCCCTGCCTAACTTCTTTCTTTTCCCTGGATTCTACTTTCTGAAAGGAACCACATTCAAATCTCTTCGTTGTTGACTCTGCTAGTTTCCTTATATTTCTAAGTGATGCAATAGCTATTTATTGATTTTTCTATTTTGGACATTGTCTAATGTCTTTCATGAAAGATGACCATTGAGTACTTATATTGCTCTCCCTTTCTGTTTCACACTTCCCTCATTTACAGTACAGTTACATCATAATATTTAGTTAAAGCCATATTTAGCATTTACATTATTGTGACAATGTAAGTAAGTACTCATGGCAGAACTACAAAATATACCATGGTTACCCTTCCTTCCTTCTTCCCTTTCCTCTCCTTCCTTTCCCCCTTCCTCCCTTCCTCCCTTTCTCCCTTCTTTCCTTCCTCCCTCTTGCTTGTCTTTTTCTTTCATTTTTATCCTAGAATTAATAATTTTCTATCTTTTGTTTATTTAAAAATTTTTATATCCTCCACAAATTTGCTGCTAAGTTTTTCACTGGACTCCTAAAATTTCTACCAGTGTGATCAAATCCAACCTTGTATCTATTGATTCAATAGTTTTTCTTGAAGATACAGTGCCTGGAGTTATCTATTCTCCTGTTTCATTCTGGATTGGTTACTTTTTAGGCCTGGAGGCTTCTTTTATCATCAACCCTGGATTTTTTTCTTTCCTTTCTTGTGCTTTAATTTGTATCTCCTGTATCCCATCATGTCCTGTTTTTAAAAAGTACATTGATTCAACATTTATTGATCACTTTCTATGTATGTGCTGGTCACTGTTCTAGCACTGAGAATATAGTAAGGAATAAAACAAAGGTAAAGACAAAAAATCTGGAGGTAATAAGTATGTCATGGGAAAATTAAAGGAGAATAGGGATGGAGGATGATAGTTGGATGTCTATTAATTTTGATGAGGCCCATCCTTTGTAATTTCTTGAGAAAGAATGCACGAGGGGTAGAATATTTTAGATTTTGCTGTGTGATAATGTCTTTTATTTAACTTTCATATTTGATTGATAGCTTGTTTGGATATATAAGTATTAGAGACTGAAAATTATAATCTCTTCAAAAATTTTTTTCTCCCTGACAGCTTTTTAGTATTTTTATTATTTTAAAAATTGTTGATGTTGTTACTGGATTGTGCCTTGGCATGTGTGAATATTTTAAATCGCACTGTCTTTGGTATTTTATGTAAACCTTGTCAGTCTGAAAAAGTATATGCATGTGTTCAGAGAAATTTACTCGAATTATTTATTAGTATATGGGAATTTCTTTTTCTCTATTTTTTTGTTTCTGTTTCTAGACCTCTTGTTAGTTAAATGTTAAACTATCTGGATTAATTTTCTAATTTTGGTATCCATTTTCATCTATTATCTTTTTATCTTTTATTTGAAGTGGTTTTCTCAACAGCTTCCAATACTGTTTTCAAAATTTTTGTTTGATATTATACTGTTAAGTTATTTTTAAATCTTACCTGAGGATATTTTATTGATTTTTTAATTTGTTTTATTGATTTTAGAGAGAGAGGAAGGGAGGGAGGGGGAGAGAATCATCATTGATAGTTACCTCCCATATGTGCCCCCACCAGGGATTGAACCCACAACCTTTTGGTCTATGGACAAAGCTGTAATTAACTGAGCCACAATGCCAGGCTTACTTTTAATTTTTAAGAGCATTTTTTAGTTTTCTGAGTTTTGTTTTTGAGTAGTGAAGGAGCGAGATTTGATGGTTAATTTTATGTGTCAACTTTACTGAGCCATGGTGTGTCCACATATATGATCAAACATGATTCTGGGTTGTTTCTGTGTGATATTAACATTTAAATTAGTAGGCTGAATAAAGCAATTGCTCTCCTAAGGTGTGTGGGGCTGTTCATCTAGTCAGTTGAAGAACCTGATAGAACAGAAAGGCGCGTACTATCCTCTAAGTAAGAGAGAATTCCACCTGCTTGAATGCTTTAGAACTGGGACATCAGCTCTTTCCTGCCTTTGGACTCAAACAGAAACATGAGCTTTTTCTGTGTTTGAGCCTATTGGGCTTCAGACTGGAAGTAGGCCATTGGTTTTCCTAATTCTTATGCTTTTGGACTCAGAATAGAACTAGACCATTGGCTCTCTAGCTTGCCAACTCACCCTGCAGATCTTGGAATTTGTCACCCTGTGTGAGCCAGTTCCTTAAAATAAATAAAATCTATCTCTAACCCATTGGTTCTGTTTTTCTAGAGAACTTTGATGTAGGAGCATAGAGATACCAGGGAATAAAACAAAGTCCCTGCCCTGATTTTTTTTTACATGAAAATTTTAATCTTTCTTATGTTATTAATTATACTTTTCTTTAATCTCTTTCTCTCTACTGCCTTAACAATAGTGTCTGTTTTTTTATGAGGTTTTTTCTCCCCCCACCCCACCCCCCTATTTTTTTTATTTTTATTTTTGGTGTATGTATGTCATTGACAAAAGAGTCTTTCCTCTAACGACTAGTGACACTTTGCTCTCTGGTCATATTTAAGTGTATTGCACAAAAGGAAACATCTACTAGAGTATGTGTCTTTGTGGGAGTTGTCTACTGGTGATGAATAAGCTCTCTTTTGCCATTGATGGATTTTGACTTTTTTATGGCTTCTCATTTTTCTTAGAGAAAACTTATTTAATTTTGTTTAGAGTCTCATAGTTCAGTAAGTTTACTTTCATGTTATCTTATTTTATTATAGCCTTTATTAAGGCTTTTTATAATGTCTAGAAGTTTATTTATCTGGCAAGTAAAGTTTCAATCTTTTCCCATGGTGGGTATGGCCATACACTATGAGGAAAGGATCTGGGATTCTATTTTTTACACCAACTTTCAATCATTCAAATTATTTTCATCACTGTCCCTCAACCATGCTCCTATGTATCCAATGCATTCTGTTCCTGGCCTTTCTAGGGTTCTGAAATAAGCATTGGTTTACTTCCTCAAGTTTATTTTTCTCCAGGTTGTAGAGAAATTTTTTACCTTCTCTCTTATACTGTTGTTTCCTTTCTACAATCTTTGTCCTTGGTTTTTGCTAAGTTTAACCTGCAGTCACCTACCGTATTCCTTTTTTAAAGAGTAAAAGATAGTTTGGTGACTATCTAACCCACCATAATAAAAATTGATACTATATATACTGTCAACGTTTATGGCTTGAACCCCACCTCCAAAATAAAAGATGGCAAGATGGAGTATATGTAGTCTATCTTGTCATTCTGTGGCTGAATTTTATTTGCTTTATAGCATGATAATACTGGGAATTGTTTTTAAAATTTAGGTAAATTTATGAAGTGCATTCAGTACACTAAAATATGTCAGAGGTTTTTGTCTCATTTACTTTAAGGATGTTAGAATTAAATATGAATATAACCAATATAAATTAATTATAGCATTTTAATTGGTACCCTTTTCTCTGTATTTGACTGTTAATGGTGGTGGTGGTGGGGGGGTAATAGACTTATTTTGCTAATGAAGTTTATTTTTTTCCTGCAAACAATCAGACTTTTACCACCAAAGCCACATATTTGAAATTTGGTGGAACTTTGTTTATTTAATAATTTTACTAATATATACTATCTTGTTGTTGTTGTATGACTTAAGAACATTAGTAAGCTAAGAGTATATTTTAGTAAAAATTGACTAGTCAACAATCATGGCTATAGGAAATGATGGTCAATTAAATACAGCTTAGAACAAGTCTGAAATTATTGACTCAGTTGTTATGTTTTGAGTCCTTCCTCTCCAAAGTGCTGAAATGTGTTTTGAAATTACTTAGTTGCATTAGTGGTTGGATTTGAGGCTTTTAAAGTGTTTTTCACCAATACCTCTGGGAAAAGAATAACCAAGACTTTTAAAGGTACTATGCATTTTGCATCACTATATAATTGTAAATACTGTGATGAAATATTGCAATGATCATGAAAGACGATAACCATTAAGCTTTTCTTTCAACTATTAAAACTCACTAAAGGTTATATTGAGCTGTGGTTTATAAAATTGTTTAGACTAACGCCTTCTTTGATAATTATCTTAAAAGAGGAGAAAAATGCTGTAGGATAGCACGATTAATGAGTCATCTTTCTAGTTTTGGCAACTTCCTTAAGGATTGTGGATAATGTTTTAGTATGGTGAAAACTTGTTGGCTTTGACTAACAGCTGATTTTATTACAAAAATTAATTTTATATTATCATGGGCTTCAGTTTCTTTTTGTCTGTGTTTTTAATTCTTATCAGCATGTCTTTATATACCTGAAATGTGATCTTATTAAATGTTAATAATTTATAATTATGAATGAATTATAGACAAATTAAAATTCACTAGTATCTTTGAGAACTGTGAGATTTTTGTCCCCATACCCAAAAGTGTAAGTAAGATTTGTATTTTCACTTCATTTCTCATTTTGTCTTATTTTTTTTTAGCTAGGGAAAAGTTTTTCTCCAGGTGATTAGATGCTAGTTACTATAAGTTAACGATTGTGGGGTTATACATGATGCTTGGGAAAACAAGAAGCTTAATGTATTAGTAGTAGTTAATTTTTGTTTCTGAGCTTTGATAACAAATTGGACTCTTCCACTTCTATTTGTCCCTTCATGTCTAATTTGTTTTTCAGTTAAAATATTTTGTGTGACATACGAAGTTAAGAGCATACAAATTTTTAGATTGCAAATTTTTTATAGTTATACTAACTTGAACTAGTTTTATATCTGTCCTAAATCATTGTTTTAAATCGTTGTGAAATTTAAGTGTTACACTTCCTGATTTTACATTATAAGTAAATGTCAGTTTGTATACATAAATGAAAATCAAATTGATATTTACCTGTCTATTAAATTTTAGTCTCTCTACTGTTACATATTTTTTCCTTATAGAGTAAAGTTTTGAATTTTATATGACTTAGATAGTAAAAAGCCTCACCTGTTGGAGTTTTAGATCAAACAAAACTGATTTGACAAAAATAATATTAGTGAATCTGTTAAATATGAAATGTGTGATTTAAGAATTATAGGATATCCATTTGCCTTTCTTTTTTATTTCCTTTTTTCTAGCAAGAAAAATATCTTTCTTTCTATTAAAGTTAATTTCCATTTTGAGATTTTCCTTCCAGTAAGTGATCTTAATGAGAACTCGGTCAGTTTAAGGTCTTGCCTCATCATAATCTGGTGCTCTATCAGATTTCCATGTTGCTTGCTGAGCTGCTGTGTTGTGTAAAGAGCTGAGGAGGGAGTATGTGCTGCTGTTCCTTGACTGTGGCATCCCTTGAGTTGTCATCATCCCTTGATTCACTCACTGCTGTCTATCAACAAAGGTCACAGGTGTGTTCACCTTGTGCCCTCAAAGCCTCAGCTACTTGTACATCCGTCTAGAGTAATTTTCTGACTCTTCCAAGAACATGAGAATTTTTTATATTCAAGGCTCTTTTAGGTCCCTTTATCATTACATCTGCGTCTCTTTCCAATCCCTGTGCATTACTATGTTTAGGCAACTCTTTGAGACTTGGTGAAGTGAGGTGTGGGATCATCTGCATCAGCATCCAAAAAGTTAACCTGCAGTTTCTGCTTTATTTTTTCTCTCTCTCTCCTTCTTCCTTATTAAAAAACGGGGAGGGAGTGACACATGGTCTTCTCTCAGGGATATACTCCTTTATTCTATTGCTTTCTTTTGTATTATCTATTTCATTTTTGTAAGAAGAAGGAAAAGGCTTTTAAATTAAATAGGTATTTCTATCTAGTATTCTTGACTTGCTTTATTTCAGAAATATAAGACCTCTCTTTTATTGTTTCAGTTGGGTGACAATTGTGAATTGTGAATATTGTAAACTTCATGATTCACTAATTTCTAAATGTCTGCATGCTATTGAATCACAGAGTAATATAGCTTGAAGAAAATTTTAAGGGAGAATCTAAGACAGAGATATGTAAAGTGAATTGTGTCCATGGATGTATCCTCTTCATGTCCGAATCAGTTTGAGAACATAGATCTCATTACTTCTGTGGTGTTACTCTTTTTTTCAACAACACATTGCTTTATCTTTTCGCCCAGGTCTAGCCAATTACTACTCTCAAATGTCTAACTGACTTTGTATTTAATTTCCATTCTACTGTATATGTTCTGTTAGTGCAGCGGTTCTCAACCTGTGGGTTGCGACCCCTTTGGGGGTCGAACGACCCTTTTACAGGGGTCGCCTAAGACCATCCTGCATATCAGATATTTACATTACGATTCATAACAGTAGCAACATTACAGTTATGAAGTAGCAACGAAAATAATTTTATGGTTGGGTCACAACATGAGGAACTGTATTTAAAGGGCCAGAGGTTGAGAACCACTCTGTTAGTGTGTTCTTACTGACATTATTCATGAACTGGTATCCTGTAACAAAATTGGGGCTTATAGCCATTTTAGTCCTGAGAGTCACCTTTGGGTTTTCAGAACATACAAGGAAGTACTGTAATACAAAGTTGGAGATAAAAAAGAGAATGTAGAAAAGAAAGGATAAGGCCGGGGAGGAAAAAGAAGGATTTTGGCATGAAACAGAGTAGTCATTGGCGGGTGAAATGACATGGAATTTAAAAATCTTAAAGGTATTATATTCAGAAAATGTGAATATAGTTTATGGTTGCAATGGTAAGTAGCCCAACATTGTCTTTTGTTTTGAGCCTGGTAAAAGAACAGAAAAAGATCAATTAAGGGAGATCATGTAGGTAGGTTATAAGTGCCTCCTTAGTGTTAAGAAACAAAGATTCTGTATATTTTTCCAATTCTGGAAAAAAATATATATACATGCGTGTATCTCTTGAGACATACACATACATGCATTGGTATTTCTCAAATCCATATTTCAATTCAGGTAGGCCTACCCTGGTTTTATTAACATATATTTTATGTGTTTTGATATAAGAATTAGAAAAATTTATTTGTACACATTCTACTGGTTGATTTCCCCCCTAGGCTTTTTAATGAATAATTTATTCATAAAGAATATAGGTAATAGATTTAGATTATCTTTTGCTAATTTATAGGCTAGTAACTATAGTTTTCTAGCTCACAGTTGTCTAGCCAGATTCATGAATTTTTCTTGTCTCTTTCTCAATCATTAATCATCAGTTTTCCGTTATGTTTATTTACTACTATTTGTTGTGTTTATTTACTACTTAACTATGTGTTTCCCTCATTTGGGGTGATGCATCTTTTTTCTTAAAGAGCAAAACCAAAAATCTCTGTCTTTGGTGTTCTTTGCTGTCTTCCTTTCTTCCTTCCCAACTCCCAATGATTTAAGTTAAATTAGTGATATATCATGTTATAGAATGAAAAGGGCAAAATAACTGTAGATAGGTTTATTTTGTTTATATAGAATCAAATTTTTGCTAACTCGTTTATTTTCCTTTTTAATGTCAACTGTTCATGTGTTCATGGGGTTCCATTGCGTAGGCAGCATGTTTAACACAACCTTTCCTTTAAATTTAAGGTATGAAATTGAAATGTGTGATTTTTTTTATAATTGTTGTTTTTAAGAAATAATTTACTGAGTGAAATTTGTTCAGCTATTTTCTGCTATTTTTTAGGAGTGGCAGAATTCTATTCAGAAGAATGCAGGCCTGGCTTTTATTGAACTCGTCAATGAAGGAAGGTAATCTACTTTATATCTATTATATTTTACTTTAAAATATTACTCTACTTCTGCCATAGAAAGTGATAATTTTTTGGTACTATATTTTTTGTTTTTGCAGTCAGTAAAGTAGAAGGTAGTAATTATTAAAAATATGCCAATATTTAATCATTTTATGGTTTTCTTCATGGTTGCATCTTACTGATAAAGTTCTGATCTTATTTTCTCTCTCTCTCTCTCCCTCTCTCATTTTTGGTCTTATTTTTTCATTAAGTAAAGCTGAGTTTGGCAAAAGTAAACTGATGATTCTATTAGCAGATATAAGGAATCTGATGCTTATTTGGGTTTTCCATTAAGTTTTATTATATCTATAAAAACAATAATTAGACTAAGATGTCCATTGAACCGTGTCCAGCATGGCCAGGGTGAACCTGAGGAGGGGTGGTGAAGGATTAAAGAAAACAGACAAGAGAATACAGTTGGGACCAGGTGGATCACTGTGCCTGGATGAGGAAACAGTGACACAGCCTGTAAGCCAAAGCTTTATTTTATACAGTAGGTCCTCGGGTTACGTTGGAGATCTATTCCTACAGCGTGACGTAATGCGATTTTCTCCATAAGTCAGAACCCACCTACATAAGCACCTATGCCACTCACATGGAGCAAAATACGCAGTAGTAATGAAGTGAAACAGTAAAAAAAATTTAAAAGAAAGATAACAACTCCTGACCTTTACTTGTGGTAAATAAATAATAAAAAACATAAAGCACATATGTACATACATTGAAATGACAGAACTTTTAAAAATTTTTTTATAAATAAATGGGAGAAGGCGACATAACCACGAAACGACGTATGTCGAGTCCAACATAACCTGAGGACTGCCTATAGTCAGATCACACAAAGCAAAACAAGGGCAAGATGTTTACAATGTTCTTGCGAGTTTCAAATCTGCGTCTTTCCTGTTGTTGCCATTCTTTGAACTTTATCAAGCTTTGTTTAGGCAGCACTTGCTGCACCCACCCCTGCAGCCCACATCCGTTAGCTACCTAGGCCTGCAGGGTTGGACTATAAGGTCAAGCTTACAGCCATAGCCTTTTGGCTATAATTGTGCTGGGAGGGCTTTTCCCTCCAAGCTGGGACTTGTATGTGGCTTTGCCACAAGTCATTCCGAGGCTTGATCCTGTCTGAATGCTGTAGCCACTCTCCACAGTCCATATTATCTCTCTTATGTCATCGTCTGATCATAAGGGAGAGGGATCAAGTTTCATTTTCATTGAAGAGCAAAATTTTTAAATTTTGATAAAGTAAAATTTACCTATTTTTCATTAATGAATTACACTTTTGTAGGAAAATTCAGGAAATCTTAGCTTAATACAAGGTCCTGGATGTACATTTTTTTCCTAGAAAGACTATATTCATTTTCTAGAAATGTTATAGTTTTAGTCTCTACATTAGGTCTGTGATTCATTTTGTGTTTATTTTTTGCATGATGTGAAATAAAGGTCTAAGTTCACTTTTTCCTGTAGATATCTGATTATCTAGGCACCATTTGTTGAAAAGGTCACCTTTTTCCCCAGTGAATTGTCATCCCTTTTATTGAAAATCAATTGACCATAAATATAAAGGATTTATTTCTGTATTTTCAGTTCCTTTCTTTTGATCTCTTTTTCTGTCTTTATGCCAATACCATACTCTCTTTATTATTGTGACTTTGTAATATGTTTTAAAATTGGGTAGGCTAAGTCTTTTATGTTCCTCTTGAAAATTATTTTGACTACTAGAGGCCCGTTGCACGAAGAGATTCGTGCAATAGGCCTTCCCTTCCCCTGGCTGCCAGCACCAGTTTTCCTCCGGCACCCAGGACCCAGGCTTTCGCTGCTCTGTCCGGAGCCTTCAGTCTTCGCTCTGCCACTTCGCGCCTAGGTATGCAAATTAACCGCCATCTTTGTTGGGTTAATTTGCATACTCTCCTGATTGGCTGGTGAGCGTAGTGGAGGGACAGTCAATTTACATGTTTGTCTATTATTAGGTAAGATGTTAGGTCATTTACATTCCCATATAAATTTTGAATCAGCTTGTTAGTATCTATATAAAAAGTCTTTGGGATTGTGATGGGGATTGCATAAACTTTATAGATTAATTTGTGGATAATTCACATTTTAACCATTTTGGGGCTTTTAATTCATGAATCCTAGATGTTGCTTCATGTACTTAGATCTATAATTAATTAGCAAAGTTTTATTCTACAGACATGATACTTAAGAACTTATTCCTATGTATTTATTCTTTTTGAAACTATTGAGTGGAATTAGTAGATTTTCGCTATTGTAATAGGTATATAGTGATATATTATTATTGTTTTAATTTGCATTTCTCTAACATGTGACATAGAGCATCTTTCCATTTGCTAATTTGTCATTTGTATATCCTCTATGGTGAGGTGTCTGAAAAAGTCTTTGCTCAATTTTTTAATTGGGTGTTTTCTTACTGTTGAGTTTCAACATTTCTTTTTTATATTTTAGATAATAGTCCTTTATCAGATGTCTTTTGCAAAAATATTCCTATGTCTTGTCTTCTAATTCTCTTGACATTATCTTTTGTAGAGCAGTAGTTTTTAATCATAAGGACATTCAGCTCATCCATTATTTCTTTTGTGGATCATGCCTTTGGTTCTGTTTTTAAAAAGTCACTGCCATACCCAGGTCATCTGGGTTATCTCCTATGTTATTTTCTAGGAGTTTTATAGTGTTTTATTTTCAATTTTGTCTGAGATCCATTTTGAGTTAATTTTTGTGCAGTCTATAAGTGCTATGTCTAGAGCAGGGGTGGGCAAACTTTTTGACTCGAGGGCCACAGTGGGTTCTTAAACTGGACCGGAGGGCCGGAACAAAAGCATGGATGGAGTGTTTGTGTGAACTAATATAAATTCAAAGTAAACATCATTACATAAAAGGGTACGGTCTTTTTTTTTTTTTTTAGTTTTATTCATTTCAAACGGGCCGGATCTGGCTCGCGGGCCGTAGTTTGCCCACGGCTGGTCTAGAGTCATTTTTTTGGATGTGGATGTCCAGTTGTTCCAGCACTATTAATTGACAAGAGTATGATTGGTTTGTTTGATTGCCTTTGCTCTTCCATTGCCAAAGATCAGTTGACTATATTTATGTGGGTTTATTTATTGGCTCTTTATTCTGTACCATTGATCTGTTTGTCTATTCTTTTACCATTATAAACCACACTGTCTTTATTTCTGTAGTTTTACTGTAGTCTTGATGTCAGGTAGTGTTAGTCCTCCAACATTGTTCTTTTCCTTCAATATTGTGTTGTCTATTCTGTACCTTTTGCTTCTTATAAAGTATAAAATCAGTTTGTCGATATTTGTTGATATATTGCTGGGATTTTAAATGAATCTATAGACCAAGATAGGATGAACTGACATCTTGACAATATTGAGTCTTCCTATCTATCAACATGGGATATTTCTCCATTTATTTAATTCTTTAATATTATTTATCTGAGTTTTATAATTTTCTTCATATAGATCTTGTACATATTTTGTTATAGCTAATTTTTTTTGTTTCGGGGATGCTAATAAAAATGGTATTGTGTGTTTATTACAAATTCCACTTGTTCATTGTTGGTATATATAGGAGAGCAATTGACTTTTTGTATATTAACTTTGTATGCTACAACCTGGCTATAATAGTTAATGAATTCCATGACTTTTTGTTGTCGACTATTTTGGATTTTCCTTATAGGCAATTATGTCATCTGTGAACAAAGACATCTTATGTCTTTTATCCGAACATATATGTCATTTACTTTCTTATCTCTTTAGCTATAACTTCTACTATAATGTTGACAAGGAATAGTAGGAAGGGACATCCTTATCTTGTACTGATCTTGATGGGAAAGTTTTGAGTTCCTCATCATTGACTGTTATATTAGTTGTGGGTTTTATGGTAGGTACTAGAGGCCTGGTGAATGAATTCGTGCACAGGTGGGTCTGACCGACCAGGGGGGAGGCGCCTCGGGTGGTTGGCCAGTCGGCCCCACCCCCTGGTCAAACTCCCAGTAAAACTCCTGGTCAAGGGGACAATTTGCATATTAGCCTTTTATTATATGATCAAGTTGAAGACGTTTCCTCTGTTCTTAGAGTTTTTATCATGAATGTATGTTGGATTTTGTCAAATGCTTTTTTGTATCTATTGATATGATTATGTGATTTTTCTGTTGAGTTGTTGATGTGTGATGTATTATGTTAATTAATTTTGAAATATTGTGCCAGCTTTGCATACCTAGGATAATTCCTTGGTCATAGTATATAATTTTTTAAATTTTATTATTTTTTTATTGATTTCAGATAGGAAGGGAGAGGGAAGGAGAGAGATAGAAACATCAATGATGAGAGAGAATCATTGATTGGCTGCCTCCTGCACACCCCACACTGGGGATCAAGCCCGCAACCCAGGCATGTGCCCTTGGCCGGAATCAAATCCGGGACCCTTCAATCCGCAGGCTGATGCTCTATCCATTGAGCCAAACCAGCTAGGGCTATCATTTTTTAAAAATAGTTGTTGGATATGGTTTTGTTTGTTGATTTTTAAAAGTTACTTGTTGGGCTTAATTTGCAAAATTTGTCTCTGTTGTGGTATGGTGCTATTAATCTTGCTGTTAAACTCTTCCAAGATTTCTTAGTTTTTGTTTTTAGCCTCGCTTTTTTAGGGCTATCCTTTTCTCTGCAGGTTAGAGGTCAGACTGGTCAGATATTTTAGTTACATCTTTGTTCTCGTATAGCTGGTAGATGACAACACATTCAAATTTGGGGTAGTTTTCTTCTGTTGTAACGATTATTTCCTGCTGTTTGACACCCCCACCCCCCCTTCTCCAAGTCTGTCTATGTGCTCAGGAACCCAGACAGTCACCCATGTGTGAAATTCTTATTCAGCTATTTGATATATGTAATATATAGCTATGGCTATTTCATTTTTTAGTATCTCCCTCTTCAGTTTCTGGGTTGTTCTACTGTCTCCTATTCACCCTAACTGCAAATATAATCACAGATTAGGAGAGTGATAGGCTTTTCCTATTTTTAGCTTAGCTTGCATTTTTTGCCTTTTCTTCCAAACCAGGTCAGCCGTCTGTTAGTGAAGTTGGTGATTTCTATACGTAGCCACAGTCTGTGGTGTTTGCGTAGGGCATTCCCAAAAAAGATTGCTATAGACTATTTGTTCTTACTCAGTATTTAGCAGACTTCCATGAATATAATTATTATAGATTTTGTTGTTTGCCTTTGGTCAAATTTCAGAACCCTGAAATGATTGCTATTCTTCAGTTTTTCTGAGGGATGATTTGTTGACTTCTACCATAGCTAGAAGATCCACCTTCAAATCTCTTCATGTCTGGTTCATTCTCGCTAAAGTCCCAGTTCAGATGTCACCTCCTGAGAAGTTTTTCCTGAAATCTGTTACCAGGGTACTTTTACCTCATATCTTAAAACATTTTTCCTTCTTACTCTCCTTTCATGTTTATCTTGATTGTCTCTCTCCTCCTGTAAATTGTATATTTATGTTCTGTAATGGCAATCGCTCTGTCTCTTATTTGTGGTTATATCCATGGGTCCAGTAGAAGTGCCTTGCAAATTCAGTAAGTATTTGTGTTTAGTTGATATTATTGTGTCTCTAAGTGCATTGTATTTATAGTTTTGATTTCAATTATTGTTATTTTTATGTAAATAACATGCTTTCTTAAACACAAACTTACTTTATACAGATAATCTTCACAGTAGTCATGGTATTTCTTTGAGGATTTTTACCAAGAGGAAAGAAAATACATATACATAGAACAAATATTTTACGATAAAACATTTTTGTATTTTGTGAAGAAATGAATTCTCTTATGGTATTCTCAAATATCCTTATCTAGTATAGCTGACTCTTATTGGGGAAACAATTATTTGAATAACCTGTTTTAATGTCATCTGTGATTATAGGTTTGCTAATGCTCTTTTTCTGTTTTCTTACTGGTGCTTACTTTGTGTGGATTTGTTAGCCTCCTGTGGTTAGAAACTGTCTTCTTTATTTTAATACTTAGCCTATAGAAAGTACTTAGCCTTTGTCTTTTAAGTAAATGTAAGAAATAAATAGTGGTGGAAAGAAAACTAACATCCATTAGTGAAATAGTGGAGGCAGTGTCTGGAATTTTCATTATCTCTCTCGAGGATAGACTATATTTTAAAGAAACAGTTTAGCGATTTATTTTTTAAATCAGTGGATTTGGCTTGCATTTTATAAATATCCAATATATTGAGGTTAAATGAGTTTACATAGCGATGGATGTATTAGTGAAGTAGTTTGCAGTATTCAGCTACTGGACTTAATCCCAGGGGCTAGAAGAATAAGTAATAAGGGGTTTTCTTTTCACTGCAGAGACCAGCCTTTTTTTTCTTATTATGTAAGTCTGACCTGCCATGACCTCATTTATAGAGGAGTTGCTATAAATGTGGTCCTTGATTAATGTTTTATTAGTGTAAATAACATAAAGACCTCTACAGACTGAGACTACAGCGTAAGGTTTATTGGATTTGATGGGTATCGTTAGCAAAACAATTACTTAGGTCAGACATAAGTAATTGTTATTTGATAGAAATGTTTCTCTTAACTTACCTGTTTAATTGATAAGATACTTTTTTGTAAATAGTGTTTTGATATTTTTTTAGTTCAGTTATTGATATTGTCATGCAAACATTATGTATAGAAATAAAATAATCAGTAATCAGTGACATAAACATGTTATATTTCTTTGACAATTTTTACCAAGATAGAAGTAACTACATAGACTGACAATTTTTGCCAAGACAGAACTACATAGACATATAACAGATTTGTCAAAAAATTAAATTTTCACATTTTTATAGCAAGAACATTGTTTTCCTGATTCATAATTTTGTTTTATGATAATTAAAACATTATCATCGTAAATTGGGTGGGGTGGGGTGGGGTCTCAGGGAATCATCAGGGCAGAGCAAACCGCAATGGCTGCCAGTCTGCTCTGCCTCAGAGATGTCCCAGGGTCTCTGTGTCCTGCGGCCCTGTGCAGGAACAATGACCGCTGCAAGCACCTCTGCGAGAAAGCCACCCTTCCGGCCTGATGCCAGACAGTCCAGTTTCTCTCCATATGAGTCTGGGTCCCAAGATTCTCACCCGGAACTGGAGTTCAGAGCAGTCGGGATTTTGTATCCCCCTCCCGATTGAAAAAGACACCAGCGTACCCAGCTGCCAGCCCCTTTGGCGCGTGCCTCCGTACCGCCACAGTTCCACACCTCTGCACCTCCTACCAGACTCAATGTGCTTTTTTCTTTCCTTCTAGTTGTAGAATTTCCACTCAGCCAGCCTTCCCGTGGTTCTGTATGATATCTGTTTCGTCTTTTAGGTGTAGTTTCAATTTACAACCCCACCCAAACTGTGTGCAGCGGCTTTTGCATACGAATGGCCTGGCCTTTCTCTACCTAAAAGCCTGTCACACTGTAGCTGGGTCAGAGAACCCCAGAGCTTCCAAAAGAAGGCCTAAAGCTCATCAGCAGCCTGCATTGCTTCACAGCTGTACCTCATCTGGGCACCTCCAAACCCCAAACAAAGAGGAGGAATCTGCAGATCTCTCTGTGGCTCCTGCTGGGGGGCTTAGGCAGTGGATGACTTTGCACCTCCTTGAAGATCTAAGAGCCCGTGTACTCAGTGGTCAGAGTGAGACCATTCAGATGACAACTCTTCAGATCCATAAGAGACACACTCAGGGGGCAGACTCAGTGAGCACCAAAGCCCCACTGAAGCAAGTCCTGCCCCATAAGGGTGTCTCCAGCACAGAAGTTCTCCCATTGTAGACACAACTGGTCCTCACAGCCAATTGGCCTGGAGGTTAATTCTTCCCAGTGATACAAACAGCAACCAAGGCTTAACTACAACAAGACTGTGCACAAAGCCCACAAAGAGGTATACTAAGAGTGTCCATCTCAGGTAATTAGGGAGGCTGAGCCTCTGGGCCCTACAGGACACCTAGCACACAAAGCCACTTTATCAACACAGGAAAGCAGCCAAAATGCAGAGACAAAGAAACATGTCACAAATGAAAGAAATGGAGGAAAGCAAACTACTGGATATAGAATTCAAAACCACGGTTATAAGGTTACTCAAGAATCTTTTAGAAACCTCCAAGAAATTTAGTGAGACCCTCAAGGATATGAAAAAGGACCAATTAGAAATTAAGCATACACTGACTGAAATAAAGAATAATATACAGAGATCCAACAGCAGACTAGAGGATCCCAAGAATCAAGTCAAAGATTTGAAATACGAAGAAGCAAAAAATACCCAACTGGAAAAGAAAAGAGAATAAAAAAATATGAAGATAATGTAAGGAGCCTCTGGGACGACTTCAAGCGTACCAACATCGAATTATGGGGGTGCCAGAAGAAGAGCGAGAGCAAGATATTGAAAACCTATTTGAAGAAATAATGACAGAAAACTTCCCCTACCTGGTGAAGGAAATAGACTTACAAGTCCAGGAAGCACAGAGAACCCCAAACAAAAGGAATCCAAAGTGGACCACACCAAGACACATCATAATTAAAATGCCAAGGGCAAAAGACAAAGAGAGAATCTTAAAAGCAGCAAGAGAAAGAAAGTCAGTTACCTACAAGGGAGTACCCATATGACTGTCAGCTGATTTCTCAACAGAAACTATGCAGGCCAGAAGGGAGTGGCATGAAATATTCAAAGTGATGAATAGCAAGAACCTATAACCAAGATTACTCTACCCAGCAAAGCTATCATTTAGAATTGAAGGTCAGATAAAGAGCTTCACAGATAAGAAAAAGCTAAAGGAGTTCATCACCGCCCAACCAGTATTATATGAAATGCTGAAGGGTATTCTTTAAGAAGAGGAAGAAGAAGAAAAAGGTAAAGATAAAAATTATGAACAACAAAGTGACAACAAGTACATATGTATTAACAAGTGAACCTAAAAATCAAGTGAATAAAAAATCTGTCGAACAGAATAAACTGGTGAATATAATAGAATCAGGGGCATAGAAAGGGAGTGGACTGACAATTCTTGGGGGAAGGGGGTGTGGGGGTGAGGAAAGAGACTGGACAAAAATTGTACACCTATGGACGAGGACAGTGGGGGGTGTAAGGGCATGGGGTGGGGTGGGAACTGGGTGGAGGGGAGCTATGGGGGGAAAAAAGAGGAACAACTGTAATAATCTGAACAATAAAGATTTATAAAAAAGAGCAAAAAACATTATCATCACTGTCATTTCTACTTTGTTATAAATATACATGCAATTGGCCCTGGCCAGTGTGCTAAGTGGTTAGAGTGTTGGCCCACACACCAAAGGGTCTTGGGTTTGATTACCAGTCAAGGGCATGTATCTGGGTTGCAGATTCTATCCCTGGCCCCAGTCAGGGTGTGTATGGGAGGCAACCAGTATGTGTGTCTCTTTCACATTGATATTTCTCTCTCTCTCCCTGTCCCTCTCAGTCTCCCTTCCCTCTCCTTCCCCCTTCCACTCTCTTAAAGTAAATAAATAAATAAATGGAAAAAAATATCCTCAGGTGGAGATTAACAACAACAAAAATGTGTGTGTGTGTACAAGTAATTGATTTCAAAGAGTCTTATTTTTTTCCAAAAGGCACAAGTTTCTTTAAACAGTTTTATGTTACTTAAAGAATATCAAATACTTCCTTTAGAACAGGGGTCCTCAAACTTTTTAAACAGGGGGCCAGTTCACTGTCCCTCAGACCGTTGGAGGGCCAGACTATAGTTTAAAAAAAAACTAGTTGGCTGCTAAGCACCAGGCAGCGGCGGCAAAAACACCCGGCGGGCCAGATAAATGTTTTCGGCGGGCCGCATGTGGCCCGCGGGCCATAGTTTGAGGACCCCTGCTTTAGAACATTCATTGAGGCTGTGGCACCACATTAACAGGAAAGTCACTTATTACCATTGCCTTAACCTTAAATGAAACCTGAAGATTCAGTATTACAGTAAATAAATTCAAGTGTGGTAGATCAGATTATTATGCATATCAGGCTTCAGCTTATTTATTTGTGTACTTGATTTATTTTACATTGATTGCCTTTTTCTTCACCTTAAAAATGTGTTTAATTGAAAAATGAATTTAATTATACCAATTACAATGTTGCTTACATTTTAAAAAAGTATTTTTTTATTGATTTTAGACAAAGGAAGGGAGACAGAGAGAGGGATAGAAACATCAATGATGAGTTGGGGGGAACCAGGCCTGCAGGGGAGGGCAGTTGGGGGTGACCAGGCCTGCAGGGGAGGGCAGTTGGGAGGGACAAGACCTGCAGGGGAGGGCAGTTGGGAGCAACCCAGCCGGCAGGGGAGGGCAGTTAGGGGTGACCAGACTGGCAAGGGAGGGTAGTTAGGGGTGACTGGGCCAGCAGGGGAGGGCAGTTGGGGATGACCAGGCTTGCAGGTGAGGATAGTTAGGGGCGACCAGGATGGCAAGGGAGGGCAGTTAAGGGCAGTCGGGCTGGCAGGGTAGCAGTTAGGCATCGGTCAGGTTGGCAGGCAGAAGCAGTTAGGGGCAATCAGGCAGGCAGGCAGGCAGGCAGGCAGGCGAGCGGTTGGGAGCCAGCAGTCCTGGATTGTGAGAGGGATGTCTGACAGCCCGTTTGGCCCTGATCCCACTGAGATCAGGCCCAAGCGGGCAGTTGGATATCCCTCGAGGGGTCCCAGATTGGAGAGGATGCAGGCTGGGCTGAGGGACACCCCCCCCCCCCCATACACGAATTTTGTGCACTGGGCCTCTAGTAGTTTATATATTTAGATTGTCCTGTTTTTGTTCGTATAGTCTGGAATTCTGAAAAATCTGTGCATATTCTCTGCAAATAAATTTTTTATAGCTTAAACTGTCATGGAATCCAATGGAGTTGCCTGTCTTCTTTTTATGTAATTTCTTAATTTTTTTTCTCAGTCATATTTTATTGGCTAATCAAAGTTTAAAATTTTTGATCTTAAAATTCAGGAAGGTGGTAGATGTGAAACTAGTTTAAAGGTACAATAGTTGTAAAAAATTTAAGATACAAATTCTCATCTTGAATTTTATTCTTTGTTAATCATATAAATAATTATAAAATGACCTATAATTATAGTATTGGATCTAGTTTGCTAAAAATACCTTTTGAGAATATCATATCTTCCTAGGTTTTTACTCTTAAATCTGTTATTATGACCCCCTCCCCCCCCACCTTGAAAAGTACAGAAAGGACAGATTATACCACATACTGCTGGTCACATTGCTTTAGTCATCCTCTGGGGATCGTCGGTATCTGCTTATTGTAGTAATAATTCAGACTTGTATCTGAATATGTAAATAGCCCTCATAAAAGATATATTGTTTCTAGTACTAACATACTTGTCTGTCTCTTCAATATTCAGCTGCTTAGGTTGCAATACTACTTCCTAAGCTTTTGTTTAGTAGCTCTAACATTTTCCTTCACTCTAAGTATCATAGATTCCTAATACATGTCTGTGGAATAAATGAGTAGGAGGAGGAGTAGAAGGGAAAATGAAGAAGTAGAGGGAGGGAGGGAAGCAGGGTAAAACATATATTATTCTGACCCCCTTGGCCATTATCAAGGTTATATTTTGGTAAAAGACAAAGGTATTTGTTGCAATTAGGAAAACAGTGTGGCTAGTATTTAGTCTTAGCTGATCCAACCAAAGATGAAATCTGAATTGAAGTAGAGTATGTGTCTTAGATACTCTGGAGTGTTTCTTAAAGTGCCATGTGCTTTCTGGTTAAATTTTTTCATATTATTTAAAGTAATTTACAGGGAAACTTTAAATCTGATAAGCAGTTGTTTAGATATGAACTATTTTTTTTTAGTGGAGTAAGAGATCATTGTTTCATAGATTTTTCAGAGTTGGTTTTCATCTCTCTTTATTCTTAATTGATATTTGAAGTTTGTGTGGGTTCTTTAGAAAGAGGTATGTGCCATATTCTTTCTTTTTAAAGATTAAACTATTTAAGTTAATGTCTAGTATTTTGGAAAGTTTAATAACTTATCAAAGAGGACTAGAATTTTCTCTTAATGAGGATACATCTGTTTTTCTTTATTTTTTTTTCATGTGTCTGCCTTTAAACCAGTTATATGGTCAAATTACTTTTCACTTAAAAAAGGATTTTTTAAGTTTTAGAGAGAGAGTAAGGGACAGAGTTGGTGGGAGGGAGAGAAAGAGAAACATCGATGTGAGAGCAAACCATTGATCGGCTGCCTTCTACCCAGGATCAAGCCCACAACTGGGGCACGTGCCCTGATTGGGAGCAACCTTTCCGTGCATGGGACAACACCCAACCAACTGAGCCGCGTTGGCCAGGGGTACTTTTCACTTTTAACTTTCTATCTTGATCTTAATTTTCTGTGGTTACTTCTTAGGCCTGTTTTGTTCTGTTTGGTGTGAAGCAGTGGTGCTGCACTTACATTGTGCTTTAACTCACTAAAAATGTTAGGTTTGGATGCAGGATTTCATCTTTAATCTTTCTTAGCAAAGCCAAAGTATAACTTTTGGAAAAAGGTGGTATGGATTGAGCATGCTGTAGAATATGCTTATGTTTGTATAGAAGTTTGATAGACTTACACATTTTTAAATTATATATAAATGGAATCTTTACTGTGTTAAAATGAAAATGATTATAGAAAAAAGGATATTGAATTAGGGGTCAAAGAAAGGAAAGAAAGCTGAACTTTGAGAAGAGTTAAATGAAAACAGAGTTAGTTCACTTCATTCATTCCGAAAACATTTGTGCATACCAGCAATCTTTTGAGCTTTGGGAATTTGCAAATGGACAGAATAGATATTCTTACTGATAGAGTTCATTTAAATTTTCATAGACAATGAAGAAGTAAAAAAATTTATATTATGTCAAAAGGTGATAGTTGCTAGGAGAAAAACGGAGAGAAGTCTGAGAATAGGTTCAATGTTGTAATCCAGGTAAGATGGTCAAGAGGGATTCTAAAAGGATGAGTTCTATGAAATGATAAGCAAATGCTATTCATAGGGAAGAGACAAAGGTAGTTATAGGAAACTAAAATATACAACGTAAAATTTACCCCTTAGAATAGGTAATAGGTATGTCATAACAGAAATCCTATGCTGGATTCCAAGTGTGGAGTAAGGAAAGCCATTTCTCACAATGTTTTTTCTTTTCTACATAAGATTATCTCATCTCCTTCTTTATATACACACTAGAGGCCTGATGCACGAAATTCATGCACGGGTAGGGTCCCTAAGCCTGGCCGGCGATCAGGGCCGATCTGTAGGGCGACCAGCGGGGCGATCGGGGGCCCCTGCTGGCACCCATCTTGGCTGGCCTGGGGCCAGTGGGCTGTGGGCAGCTCCTGCATTGAGCGTCTGCCCCCTGGTGGTCAGTGTGCATCATAGTGACCAGTCTTTTCGCCCTTTGATTGATTTGCATATTAGGTTTTTATTACATAGGATCCTTGAGAATAAATTCTTTCATAGTTCTAAGAATTTCATACAGAACATGCCAACTTGCAAACTCTCTTCTTAAATTCTAGCCTTACTACTACCATGAGTTGTTGTTTTAAAATACACAACTAAAGGTTATTGTGCAAAATAAGTTTGGAAAAATAGCTTGATGTTGGGGTGTGGAATTTATGTTAAATTTAAATTTTATATTAAATTACTGAGCTCTTATATTTTCAGTAAGAAATAAATTTATGGAGTATTTGCTATTTCCATTCCAATTGTAGTGAAGTATATAGACTCATTGTGATCTCCCCGATAAAGGAAATTGACTTCCACAAGAAGTAGGTACCACCTGAGGTAGTTCTAAAGTAGAAAATACCTTGATGTAAATTTGTATGCAGCCTGCTAAATAATTGGGAAAAGTTTTTTTATTTTTATTTTTATTTTTAATTCTTTTGTTGGTCACCAGTCTGAACTTTCTAAGGCTTCAGGCTGGTGTCTTCTATGATGTTAGGTTCTTTGTATCTCTTACTCAAACTTGTTACAGAGAGCTTTACCTCAGAAAGGAGAAATGTACCAATTTAAGGATTTTTGGGATATTGAATTTTTCAATATGCATGTATATGTTGGGGGAGGGAGGCAAAGAGATGTGAAGCAAGTATGCAGTTGCATGGAGAGTTAGGTAGTAATTCTGCAGAACAAGAATAAAGACTATATTAATAAATGGAGATATTGTCTGAGAGGCAAGGTTTTAGTAGCTGTCATATTATTGAAGGAAGACTTCAGAAACTTTTTTTTCCCCTCTCTGATTTGGTTTGTGACTCTTCTCTGTAATTAATTATAAAGAAATTACAATTTTATAAGGATTGCCAATTCAGGAACAGTGTTTCCATATTCTGAGTTGTTAGGGTGCAGAAAAGTGGTAACTTTCTTTTCCCATCAGTAGTGAAGATGTTTAGTAGAGAAAATCTGACAGTTGCTGCTAATGGGGGTCACAGAAAGCCCAGGAAACAGAGCAGTAATATTGGAAAGCTCTTGGTGAAAATATGTGTATGTGCTTATCCAAGGTCTAGACTAGTATAATCAGATGTGGACAATGGGCTGTAATGTAGTTATGGGAGATGGTTGTCATCATTACTGTTATTTATTGAACCTCTAGTGTGAATCTTTTCGAGTTGGTCACTTGATAGGGCTGTTTGTTTCCTTAGGCTGACACAAGCATTTTTTTCCCCTCCTAGCACTGTAGGTATAAATTATACATAATTTTTCTGCTTAATATTAAAATATAAGCATCATTTTGTGCCCCACATTTAGAGACATAATTTATTATAGAATAACCCAATATTTTGAGACTGCTTATTATACTTAAAACTTTAGTCTAATTTATCTTTAATTTTTTGAAAGAATAGTTTTCACCTCTATTTCATAAATTACAATGACTAAATACGTATGA
Source organism: Myotis lucifugus (assembly GCF_000147115.1). Classification (NCBI taxonomy): domain Eukaryota; kingdom Metazoa; phylum Chordata; class Mammalia; order Chiroptera; family Vespertilionidae; genus Myotis; species Myotis lucifugus. Next base: position 19,255,966 of record NW_005871049.1, on the reverse strand, counting down.
TTTGTGTATTTATGAAAATATACATATAGATGGAAAAATTAAACTCTTTGAAAAGCAAAATAATTTATTTACATTTGTCACCTCAGTTTTTTTTTTTAATATATTTTATTGATTTTTTACAGAGAAGAAGGGAGAGAGGTAGAGAGTCAGAAACATCGATGAGAGAGAAACATCGATCAGCTGCCTCCTGCACATCCCCCACCGGGGATGTGCCCGCAACCCAGGTACATGCCCTTGACCGGAATCGAACCCGGGACCCTTCAGTCCGCAGGCCGACGCTCTATCCACAGAGCCAAACCGGTTTCGGCTGTCACCTCAGTTTTATATTTTTCATAATGAAAAGAAAATTCATATTTGTGTATGTTAAAATAAATGGGAGCTGTGTAGCCAGGGACTTCTGAAATACTGGATTTAAAAGCGTTTTGTAAATTATGAAGAAAAAAATGTATATGCTTTCTTCTTTGGAAGTAATATTAAATACTTTATATATACCCTAATCCAATTTTATAATATTCTTTTAGATAAGATTGGATAGTAATATTTTGTATTATGCAGTGAAAATGTTTCAGACTTAAATTTCTGATATAGTTATGTTTGACCTGAAAGCTCTAGTTTTGCTTTCATTTACTTAGATAAGTTTAGAGACTACTTACTTTCAAGCATTGTCACAAGCCATCCATTTATCAAATAACAATTGCCCAACTGATGTTGCTCAGTGGTTGAGCATTGATTGATGAACTAAGATGTCACTGGTTAGATTCCCAGTCAGGGCACATACCTGGGTTTTGGGCTTGATCATCAGTAGGGGGTCTGCAGGAGGCAGCCAATCGGTGTTTCTCTCTCATGTATATCTCTATCTCTCTATCCTTTTCAGTCTTTAAAATCAATAAAAACATATTTTAAAAAAAAGATTCTACCTGAACAGTACATCTTAGTTGCTATGGTGGATTAAAAAAAGGCAAATGAGCAAAATATGTCTTTCCTTAATTAGTTATGGTCTGATAGGGAAAATAGAGAAATATACATAGCAATTGAATAGAATTTCTTTAACACTATATAAACAAGTATAATATATGGTGTGTATACAATAAGCATAGGTAAAGATTGGCATAAAATAAGAGCTTCGTAGTATAGAACTGCAGAATATGCATTAGAGAGAAAGAAGATGCAATTTGATCCTAAGGAAATTAAAATTCTGGCTGTAAAGAAACAACAAAAGAATAGATTGGGAGTGGTTTTGGCACTCGCTTTCTAGCATTCATTTCAAACCTATTTATTGATTGTATTCTTGTACCAGGTACTGCTCTGGGTGCGAATAAGGAGAGGACAAGTAATAAGTTAATGAACACATAAGATGATTCAGATAGTAATTCATGTTTAGAAGAAAACAGCAGGATGACATGAGAGTGAAGAGGGGAAAGCTTATAGAGTGTTCACAGAAGATTTGTGAATAGATAATTTATTTGAATGAAGAGAAGTTGCTAACCAGTTTGAGATAGGTCACGTTTTAAGGGGAGGAAATAGCAAGAATAAAGTCCTTGAGTAGGGAATGATGTTGGTATATTATTGAAACAAATAAAAGGCCAGAGTGGCTGGAGCAAAATGAGTATGGGAGAGAGTGAGGCTTCCAGAAATGTCAGAAGTATTGGGGTTTCAGATCACATGGGGCCTTGTAAGCTGTGGTAAGAAATTTGGATTTAATCTTATGTGGTATGAATACATTGCAGTCTGAAGCAGAGGAGTGGGATTATATGATTTATGTTTTTTATATTTTTTATTGTGGCATTTAACTTTATTTTTAATTATTTTTAACTGTGGTAAAATATACAACGTAAAATTTACCCCTTGAGCGTTTGTGGTTTTTTTTAATCCTCACCCAAGGATGTTTTCTCCATTGATTTTTCAGACAGAGTGAAAGGGAGGGAGGGAAGAGAGAAAAACAAAAATGAGGGAGAGAAAAACATTGAAGTGAGAGAGACACATCGATTGATTGCCTCCCACACACGCCCCTCTGGCCGAGGTACTGGCCCTTGACTGAGAATCGAACCTGAGACCCTTCTGTCCATGGGCTGACGTTCTAACCACTGAGCAATCTGCCAGGGCCCCCTTAACCTTTTGAATGTATAGAGTTCAGTGGCATTAAATATATTCCCATTGTTTTGTATCATTATCACCATCCATCTCCAGAACTCATTTCATCTTGAAAAACTAAAACTCTGAACCCATTAAATAATTACCCATTCTTCCCTGCCCCCTCCCAGCCCCTGGCAATCACCATTATACTGTCTGTCCCTATGAATTTGACTATTCCAGTTACTTAATATTAGTAGAATCATGCAGTATTTGCCCTTTGGTATCTGGCTTTTTTTTACTTAGTGTCACATGTTCAAGTTTCATCTATATTGTAGCACATGTCAGAATTTCCCTATTTTGAAGGCTGAATAATATTCTATTGTAGTATGTATATATCGTATTTTATTTATCCATTTATACATCACTGGACATTGGGTTGTTTTCACCTTTTGCTATTGTGAGTAATTATTGTGCTGCTAGTCTCTGCTTTCTGTTCTTTGGCTGCATACCCAGAAGTGGACTTGTTTGATCATATGATCTACATATCATCAATATATGGATTATATTTTAATTTTTTGGGGAACCCCTGACCTGCTTTCCCTAACAGTTGCACAGTTTTACACTCTTACCAATAGTGCATAAGGGTTTCAGTTTCTCCATATTCTTGCCAACACTAATTTTATGTTTTTATGTGTGTGTGTTTTTAAAAATTCTCACCCAAGAATATGTTTTTATTGATTTTATATAGAGAGTAAGGGGGAGAGAGAGAGAAACATTGATCAGTTGCCTCCCGTGTTCGGCCCCACTGGAAATCGAACCTGCAACCTGGGTATGTGCCTTGACTGAGAATTGACCTTGTGTTTATTAGCCATTTGTATATCTTCTTTAAAAAATATCTGTTCAGTACTTTGCTCAGTTTTGAATCAGGATGTTTATTTTGTTGTTGAGTTGTAGGAGATCTTTGTATGTACTGGATATTAACCCCTTATCATGTATATGGTTTGCAAATACTTTCTCCCATTCCATGGAATACCTTTTTACTCTGTTAATTATATACTCTGATGCACAGAAGTTTTATATGTAGTCCAATTAGTCTTTTTTCATTTTTGCCTGTGATCTGGATGTCATATCCAAGAATCATTGCCAAATCAAAGGTTATGAAGCTTTCCTCCTATGTTTTCTTCTAAGAGTTTGTTATAGGTATTATATTTAGATCTTTAAATCATTTGAGTTAATTTTTCTACTCAAGGGTTCAACTTCATTCTTTTGCATGTGGATATCCAGTTTTCCCCACTGCATGACTTAATGTTTTTATTATTTTTTTTATTTTGTATTTTTTGTTTGTTTGTTTGTTTTTGGGGTTTTTTTTGAACTGTCTTTTCCTGAAATGTTGCAGATCAGTTACAGCAAACAGAACGGCGACCGTCAAGGAAAACTGTCACTCTGGGCTCCTTTTTGACCGCAGCAGCTACGTGGATGACTTAATGTTTTTAAACAAATGAATTGTAATAGAGTCAGTATATGGGGAAGAATGGGTACAGAAAAATCAATGAAGATACTACTGAAATATTTTAGGCAGGAGATGAAGATATCTTAGACTTGTGTGATAATTATGGTGATGGAGATAAGTAGAGAGATAGGTGATATATTTAAGAGTTAAAGCAGTAGAACTTGCCTTCATGAATTGCATTTGGAGGTAAAGGAAAGATAAATCAAGGATTAATCATAGGGTTAATTTAAGTGGATTTAATTGCTATTTAAAGAAGTGAGAAAAAGTGAGATTGGTATAGGGGAAGAGATTTTATTGAGAGTAGGTAGATAGGATCAAGCGTTCTGTTTGGAAATAATAAATTTCAAATGCCCAGTGGGTATCCAAGTGATAAATTTAGTTGGACATTGGCTGTGTGAATTGAAAGTGCAGGGAACCAAGAATAGGGTTAGGTATATAGTAATCAATAGCAATAGGTTAGATTTAATGGTCATGGAATGGATTATATAATTTAGTTTGAGGAAAGGGCACAGAACTGATCTCTGGGATGCCTCAACATTTGGAGGTAATGCAGAAAAGGAGGTAGCAGGAAAGGATCAGTAAAGCAGCTACTAAGTCAGAGGAAAACCAGGAAAGTTCTATTTCATGTTGAAGAAAATAAGAGAAGAGAATGAAATGTTTTAAGAATGTATGGTACTTATCACAGTTAACCTACAATTTGCATGTGGTCCTAACTTCTTATATTAGACTAGAGGCCCGGTGCACGAGATTCGTGCACTGGGGGGGGGAGGGGGGTCCCTCAGCCCGGCCTGTACTCTCTCACAGTCCAGGGTTCTTGCAGTCTGGGACCCCTCGCTCCTACCACCTGCATGCAGCAGAGGAGGGAGAGGCTCCCGCCACCGCTGCTGTGCTCGCCAGCTGTGAGCCCGGCTTCTGGCTGAGCGGCACACCCTGTGTGGGAGTGCACTGACCATCAGGGGGCATCTCCTGCGTTGAGCGCCTGCCCTCTGATGGTAAGTGTGCATCATAGCAACCGGTCATTCCGCAGTTAAGTCGATTTGCATAGTAGCCTTTTATTATATAGGATTGCAAACTCTCTATGGATAGCATTCTTATATTAGATTGTAAACTCCCTTTGGATAGTTTTGTACATCTTTATATTTCTCACATATAGTAGTCTAAAATTGCTTGGCATAAGCTAGTGTTAAAAAAGCACTGCTGGACCCCCAGCAATGATCAGGCACTGTTCTATGGTCTGGAGATATAAGGATAAATTATACTAGGTTGGTGCAATCTGGAATGGAAGGCAGATTTGTAAATACATAATTGAAATGGTGTCATACAGAATGATACAACGTAATAACTACCACAGAAAAGGCATATGCCCCTTGGTAGGGGATTAGTTCTGTGGAGGGAAACAGATGTAGGATCTGAAAAGGTTTTATTTAGTTGACTTTTGAGTTTTGCTTTGAAGGATGAATAAGATAGGCAAGATGGAATTAGAAGTGAGGTCATTCCTGGCTGAGAGACTAGTAAGAACAGATGCAAAGAGGTGCAAAAGTACAGTGTGCAATGTTTGAGAAATCAGTCTTAGAGTAAAAAAGGAGCAGCAAATATGAGCCTGTTTTCTAAGCTGAGCAAAATTGTTAACTCTCCATTGTGTAAATGTGTCACAGCTTTTTTACCTACTCATCTACTGATGGACACTGGACTGCTTCCAGATCTTGGCTATTGTAAATAATGCTGCGGTGAACATAGGAGTGTATGTTATTCTTTTGAGTTAGTCTTTTGGGTTTCTTCGGATGTATTCTTCTGTAGATCATTGGAAGGTAGTTAAAAATTTTTAAAAGTATGCAGTGATAATAAGATTTTTCATTTTAGAAAAATGATCCTGTGGAGCATTGGCTGGACTAATAAGACTATTGGAAAGAAGCTTGATTGGAGACTATTGTAGTAATTGAAGACATGATGCTGAGTGCCTGCAGGGTACTGGAAAATATTACAGAAACAGCTTTTAGAGTTATTGCAGAGATAGAATACACAGTACTTAGTTTATTGGATGCCAAAGATGGAAGAGTCAGATATGACTCATTTCTAGCTTCAGTAACTGGAATCATTAGCAATGATTTTAGTAGTCAAAGTTGGGATGGAAAAAATGAATGATCTCTGAATAAGGGACTAGTTTAATAAATTATGGTACATTTCATCCACAGAAATCCTCTGTATAATAATGGTGCACCATTAATTAAAATGAACAGGTTTGCGTAGTATGACTCTTTCATAGTATACATTACCACGAAGGTTGCAGCTTAAAACAACACACATTTATTATCTTATAATGTCTGCGTGTAAGGTGTCTGGGTGCAGCTCAACTGGATCTTCTCTTTAGAGTTTTACAGTCCTCTTTTAAACTCATGTGGTTATTGGCATAATTCAGTTTCTTTCACTTGTAGAGCTGAGGTCCCATTTTCTTGTTGGCTATCACCAGGGTTCGATCTCAGCTCCTAGAGGCTGCCCTAGCTTCTGGTCACATGGTGGCTTATTTTTCAAGGCTGGCAGAAGACTCTTCAGTCTGCTAAGGCAGAGCCTTATAATGGAGCATATCATAGGAGTGACTATCCCATCACCTTTGCTGTGCAAAGTAACTTGTTCCTAGAAGCATGCCCATATTCTGCCCGGGTTAAACTCAATAGGAGGTCACCTTACAGTGTGTTCACCACAGCACTTATATTAGAGTTTAAAGCTGGAAAGGACCTCATCATATTTTCTTTCTTCCCAATTCCACTGTAAGGAAAGCTCATCTCTAGTGCTTAGCCTAGTCTTTATAGTAGCATAGCAGTGGTGACAGATATTCAAAAGACAGAGGGAAATGTGGAGAGAGATGTTATAAGGTCAGAGTAAGTACTCAGAAGACTTTTTCAGTCATATTGTGGATGAAATGATTAAGGCTTGCTTTTTAGGACATGAGCTGTGAAATAGAGAGCATAAATTAAATCTGGAAATATTGCAGATTCACTCATTGATTAGGAGCCTGGAGGAAGATGGTAGAGAAGAGGGAAGAGACTAGAGCAGCGGTTCTCAACCTGTGGGTCGCGACCCCTTTGGCGGTCGAACGACCCTTTCACAAAGGTCGCCTAAGACCATCCTGCATATCAGATATTTACATGACGATTCATAACAGTAGCAACATTACAGTTATGAAGTAGCAACGAAAATAATTTTATGGTTGGGTCACAACATGAGGAACTGTATTTAAAGGGCCAGAAGGTTGAGAACCACTGGACTAGAGTAACTTTGAGGTTGCTTGTTTGGCGACTGGGAAAATGGTGTGTCATTGACTAATCAATTAATGTTTGAGTGCTGTGAGGCAATACATTGATGTTAAATTCACGATGTGGGTTTTGGTCTCTAGAGAGAAACTCAGAAGCACAAACAGTATTTCACATTGGCACTCTTAAAAGCCCTTGCCATCTCCATCTGTAGAATCATAGGAAGTTATTCATTAGCAGTTTTTAAACTGCACTAGGGATTGCTTTTATCTGTAATGCCTGAATGTGTACTGTTTATTAGCACTTGAAAGAATACCCTACTTAGCTTACATTAACTTCTGAAGTGGCTAGGAGACAGTTGGGGAAGTTGGGGGCCATTGTAGAATCTCTTAGCACAAAGGGCCACTTTTTAAATATTTTGTTCTGTTAATTTTTTAATAGTTTACTTCTATGTCAGAGAACATATTTTGTATAATTTCCTTTGAAAATCATTACATATTTCTTTGTTATCCCACATTTGCTTTTTTCCTATATCTTCCATATTTACCTGAAAAGGTTTATTTTTTACCTAGTGGATGTAGTGGATGTATGTTTATTTTATATATATATATATATATATATATATATATATATATATGATCAAGTTTGTGATCATATTGTTAAAAATATTCTGTGGCTTTATATCTTTTACACCTAGTTATAAGCCATATTCTTAGGAACATAAAATGTAGAATCTCAAAATTCTGAATTTCTATGTCTCTGGTTCATTTATCTTATCATTTGAACTGCTTATCTCTTTATCTCTGATTTTGCTTCTTAAAGCCATTTTCCCCCTTATATATATATATTTTTTAAATATATTTTATTGATTTTCTACAGAGAGGAAGGGAGAGAGATAGAGAGCTAGAAACATCGATCAGCTGCCTCCTGCACATCTCCCACTGGGGACATGCCCGCAACCCAGGTACATGCCCCTGACCGGAATCGAACCCGGGACCCTTCAGTCCGCAAGCCGACGCTCTATCCACTGAGCCAAACCGGCCTCGGCTCCCCCTTATATTAATAAAGGTACAATAGGTTCCTTTTTTATCCATGGTTTTGCTTTCCATGGTTTCAGTTATCCATGGTCAACCATGGTCCAAAAATTTCCAATGGACAATTCCAGATATACACAATTCATAAGTTTTAAATTTTGTGTCATTCTGAGTAGAGTGATGATTTCTCGCACTGTCCTGCTTCGTCCCACCCTTTGTGAATCATTTCTTTGTCCAGTGCAATGTCAACCAAAGGTTGTCATCACCAATTCAATGCCAACAGGTGTTCCCCATTTGGGCTGCAGTGAAGGGGAGAGACTTTATTCAGTGCCAACAGCTCAATTGTGAAACAGCTAGGCTGTGGAACAGCTCAACTCTGATTTCAGCACAGCTGTGGAACAGAATGGCAGTGAGATACTCAATACTGAGAGAGTTCAATTATGATACAGCATGGCTGTGGAACGGCTTGGGTGAGGCGGCTCCGGTGTCACAGCTGTGCTCTCACAGTACAGTTCCGTTGCAGCTCCAGTGTTACAGCTCCAGCTCAGGTGTTACAGCCTCTCGCTCAGGTGTTACAGCCTCCCGCTCAGGTGTTACAGCCTCCAGCTCAGGTGTTACAGCCTCCTGCTCAGGTGTTAAGGATCCAGCTGGGTTATTACGGCTCCAGCCGGGGTGTTAGGGGGTGTTAGGGGTCCAGCTCCAGATAGCTCTGGCCAGGGAAATACAGTCTTTGATGCAAATAAAGTGCACTGCACAGAAACAGGGGGGAGTCTGACTTACATAGAGAGGAGTTCCTGCCCTTTGTCCCTGATTGGCCCATTTCTATGCAGGCAAGGACTCCAAATCCTCAGTTTGATTGATCCAAAAAGCATTGTTATGATCAGAATGGAGTTGCTCTGATTGATTGGTTAAAGGTGCAAAGAAAGATATAGCTATGTAGCTCCTCTGATCAGGTAGAGAAAGTCTCAGTCTTATTGGTCCAATTTTGATCCTAGAAGCTCTCTTATGAGGGTTGATGCAGATGGCAGGAGCCCAGTGAAGGAGGATGGGCAGCTCACTTCAGCTTTTCCCTAAAGTGCAGAGAGCACGAGAGGTCCCTGTTTAGCAATGACTACTATACTCTGTTTATAAATTTGAGCCCTGTTAGCCACCAGGAGTCTTTCTTAACAGCTATATTCATTCTCGGTTTGCCAGTGTCCATAGTGTATGCTACCTGCCAGTTTCGTCACTTAGTAACTATCTCAGTTATCAGATCAGCTGTCCTCATATTGCAGTGCTGTGTTCAATAAACCCTTATTTTACTTCATACTGGCCCCAAAGCACAAGAGTAGTGATGCCAGAAATTCAGATCTGCTAAAGAGAAGTGTAAACATATGTACGTGTGCATAAGAGAAAACATAATATATGTAGGGTTTGGTGCTATCCATACTTTTAGACATTCACTGGGGATCTTGGAAACTGTCCTCTGTGGATGGGGGGGGGGGGGGGAGCGACTGTACATTAGATGCTTTCTTTTACTTTTTTATTGTTCATCTTTTCTGAAAAATACTTAAAATTTGAAAATTTATATTGAAATTGTGTCACTTATAGATAGCACACACGTTAAAATATCTACTTGAAAGTAATTGTATTTCAGATCCGTTTTTGTTAATATAGTCCTTATATATTTAGGTTAAAACTTATTTTCTTTGTAAACCAAAACTCCCAAAGATGTGTGGAAAAGGAGGCTTGATTCAGGGGAAACAGTTTGTAAACCTGTTGAAATGTAGTCTCTGGTGAGAACCGAAAGTGTGCTCCACTGAGACAAAAGGGAGGCCCTCTTTTATAGAAACAGATCCCGCCCAGATTCCCAATTGTTCTAGTTTTATGCAAATGAGGTTTCCAAATTCCTACACTTCTGATTGTTCCAAATCATACAGTTTGATTGGTTGGCATCCTGTGTTCTGATTGGTTGTTATAGAGCAGTTCTGATTGATTTGTATAGAGGCAAATCTATATAGATAAAAGCCTAAGCGACTGGCCGACTGGCTGACTGGCCGACCATCCAGTAGCTATGATGTGCACTGACCACCTGGGGGCAGATGCTCAATGCAGGAGTGGAAACCACAGGCATGGGAACATGGAACAGAATGATGAATCTCAGAGGGAAGGGGGAGGGCGGAAAGAGATTAACCAATGATCTTATATGCATACTAGAGGCCTGGTGCACGGATTCGTGCACCGGTAGGGTCCTTTGGCCTGGCCTGTGCCCTCTTGCAATCTGGGACCCCTCGGGGGGATGTTGGAGAGTTGGTTTCGGTCCGATCCCCACAGGCCAGGCTGAGGGACCCCACCAGTGCACGAATCCATGCACTGGGCCTCTAGTGAATATATAATTGTGCAGTTTTGATTGGACGGGGGCAGGTCTCAGTCCCTTCTTCAAGAGACAAAACCAGAGCTTCCCTGCAATGGGTGATTTAGATGGCATAAAAAAGCAGGGCATGATGGGGGAAGCCAAGGGCTCAGTCAGGTTCTTCCCAGTGTACAGAGTTCATGAGGAGCCCTGCCAGCAAATGGCTGCTGGACTCTTATTATTTATAAAATTTGGGCCCATCTAAGGGGAGTCCATCTCAGCATATAAATTCTTTCTTGGGGTTCATATCAAATTAATTCTTCTTCTTGGAGGCCACACCTTATAATTTGTGCCCTTTATATTTATTCCATGTTTTGCATGTTCTTTTTTTCTTTTTTGTATTCTTATTTTGAGTTAAATATTTTTGTTATTCAATATTAGCTGATTATTTATACATTATTTTATTTTATTTTTTAAATTTATCTTTATTGTTGAAAGTATTATAGATGCCCCCTTATTCCCCCCCTCCCTCCTGATTACCCCCTCCACCATGCTCCCGCCGCTTCTTCAGGCCTTTATTATTTTATTAAAAATTTTTTAAAAATATATTTTTGATTTCAGAGAGGAAGAGAGAAGGAGAGAGAGATAGAAACATTAATGATGAGAGAGAATCATTGATTGGCTGACTCCTGCATGCCCCACACTGGGGATGAAGCCTACAACCCAGGCATGTGACCTGACCTGGAATTGAACCATGATTTTCTGGTTCATAGGTCAATGCTCAACCATTGAGCCACGCCAGCAGGGCAGGCTCTCATTATTTTTAGATACTTTAGTAGTTGTCTAGAGATTGCAATGTGAATATTAGAGTGAACATTTTTTTAAAATTCTCATTCGAGAATACTTTTTTCCAAGAGAGAGAAAGAGAGGGGGGGGGGGAGAGAGAGAGAGAGAGAGAGAGAGAGAGAGAGAGAGAGAGAGAGAGAGAGAAACGTGAGGTAATCAATCTATTGCCTCCATATGCACCCCAATGCAGGATTGAACTGCATCCTAGGTGTGTGCCCTCACCAGGAATCAAATCTGTAGCCTTTTGGTATACAGGCCTACTCTCCAACCAACTGAGCCCCTTGGCCAGGGTGGAGTTGTGAGCATCTTCTATGAATTTTTTGTCAGCAATTCATGGGCTATAAAAGAACATCAGAACACTGATTCCTTTTATTTCTATAGCCTTGAGTGCTATTCTTATGAATTTTAAGATTATATTTTTTGAATGTTAGAAGTCATTATTATACTAGTAATTATTGTAAACATTCAATATTCTTTCAGAGTTACTTACATGTTTAACTTTTCCATTGCTTTGTTTTTTACTTCCTTGTCTTTCATTAGTAGATATTATTTTTTTTCTGTTTAAAGAACTTTCTTTAAAGTGGGTTGTCTATTGACAAATTTTGTTTTGTTGGTCATTAAATGTCCATGTTTTGCTTTGCCTGAGGAAAAACTTTTCCTTTACTTTCTTAGGTTTTTTGGTTGGTGGCCTCTGAAGCAAACTGACAAAAGACAAATTGGCAAGAGAAAAGATAGATTTTTTAATTCACGTATGTTGGAGGGATTTCCCAAAAATATGGGACTCAAGTCAGAGGTTAAGATTTGAAGGCTTATACCATCTTGATAGGAAAGAGGGAAGGGAGAAGGGCACTTATGTGCAAATAAATGACTTTTAGGAAATATAAATGGACCCTTAGGAGAATAGATGGGAGACAGAGTTTAGTGACAGTGTCCCCTTTGTCAATTTCTTATCCAGGTGTTGACTTTTAGTCTCCAGGTAATGGGAGTCAGTCTTCCCTGGTTGTGAAACTTCAGTGGAGAGGATTTATGACAGTTGAATTCTTTTGGGAGATTCTGCTTTTAGGCAGATAAGGGGAGTTCAGAAAAAGACTTCACAGTGGTATGTTCTAGATACCTTCACTTTCATTATTGGAAGATACTTTTTGCGTATACAGTTCTTTGTTAGCTGTTATTTTTGTTTAGCACTTTGAAGAGGTCATACTTATGTGGCTTCCATCAGTCTTATTCTTGTTCTTTTGAAGACAAGAAGTTGTCCTTACCTCTTTCACTTTTCCACTCTCCCCGCCAGCTAAGATATTTTTCATTTGAGGGTTGGGTGTAGTTTTCTGTTACCTTGCTTGGAGTTTGTAGCACTGATCATATGGCTCAGAGTTTTCTGTTTGTTTGTTTTTCCAGTTTTCAAAATAAATTATGTTCTTTTTTCCCCCCATTCTCTTCAAACATCGCTCTTTTTAAATTATTTTAAATACTGTCTTTACTCCATATATACTCATGATAGACCTTTTTACCATGTCCTGTATGTCTGTTATGTATTTTGTCAAATTTTCATAATTTTTCTTACCGTGCTTCTGTTCAGTTGTCACTGACCCATCTTTGAGATAAGTTGTTCTTCAGTTGAGTTTCATAAGCTGGTAAATCTGTTCCTAATTTCATATTTGTTTTGTTCAGTAGTTCTACAGATTTCAGTCTCTCCTGGAATTCTTTTTGGTAGAATCTGTTTTTCTTAACCATAACTACATTTATTTCAGTGTTAAGATATGAAACTTTACTGTCTTGATTTTCTTTGAGTTGGTTTCTATTTGGTTTTTATTCATTTGATGTTGTCTCTTGTTATACCTATTAATTTGTGATTGGATGTTGGAAAGTGTTTTTAAAATTGAAGGGGTAAATGTTAGTCTGCAGATATCTTCCTCTTGAGAGGATTTTCCTTTTGGTTTCTGATTAGCAGTTGACTAGGTGCTGATTCTGTTAATTTAGGACTGGACTGAACTGATTGATTCAAAACTGTAGTTTTAAAAATCCGTGAGAGTTTGTCCTATTTTCAGTTTGATTACTCCTAGCATGTAGCCCTTATGAGGTCTTCTGAAAATCTGGGCTTTTACTGTGGCCTTGTGCATTGGTTTTGGCCCCCCCCGCCACAGCCCCCCATGAGCTTCTGAAAATTTTTTTAGCTTTTTTGTTTAGCTAGTTAATCTGAATATAAATCACCATAATGTTGTTTAAGGGTTTGCTTTAGTATATTGGAGGTCTGGTCTATTTCTTTTTTTTTTTTTGAATTTTTTTTAAATTAAATTTTTATTGTTCAGATTATTACATTTGTTCCTCTTTCCCCCCCCCCCCCAAAACTCCCCTCCACCCAGTTCCCACCCCACCCTCCGCCCTCACTCCCCACCCACTGTCTTCATCCATAGGTGCACGATTTTTGTCCGGTCTCTTCCCGCATCCCCCCCCCCTTCCCCCCCCCCAAGAATAGTCAGTCCATTCCCTTTCTATGCCCCTGATTCTATTATAATCACCAGTTCATTCTGTTCATCAGATTATTTATTCACTTGATTTTTAGATTCACTTGTTGATAGATGTGTATTTGTTGTTCATAATTTGTATCTTTACCTTTTTCTTCTTCTTCCTCTTCTTAAAGGATACCTTTCAGCATTTCATATAATACTGGTTTGGTGGTGATGAACTCCTTTAGCTTTTTCTTATCTGTGAAGCTCTTTATCTAACCTTCACTTCTGAATGATAGCTTTGCTGGATAAAGTAATCTTGGTTGTAGGTTCTTGGCATTCATTACTTTGAATATTTCTTGCCACTCCCTTCTGGCCTGCAAAGTTTCTGTTGAGAAATCAGCTGACAGTCGTATGGGTACTCCCTTGTAGGTAACTGACTTTCTTTCTCTTGCTGCTTTTAAGAGTCTCTCTTTGTCTTTTGCTCTTGGCATTTTAATTATGATGTGTCTTGGTGTGGTCCTCTTTGGATTCCTTTTGTTTGGGGTTCTCTGTGCTTCCTGGACTTGTGAGTCTATTTCTTTCGCCAGGTAGGGGAAGTTTTCTGTCATTATTTCTTCAAATAGGTTTTCAATATCTTGCTCTCTCTCTTCTTCTGGCACCCCTATAATTCAGATGTTGGTACGCTTGAAGCTGTCCCAGAGGCTCCTTACACTATCTTCCTATTTTTGGATTCTTTTTTCATTTTGCTTTTCCGGTTGGGTGTTTTTTGCTTCTTAGTATTTCAAATCTTTGACTTGATTCTTGCGATCCTCTGGTCTGCTTTTGGGAGTCTGTATAATATTCTTTATTTCAGTCAGTGTATGCTTAATTTCTAGTTGGTCCTTTATCACAACATCGAGGGTCTCACTAGATTTCTTGAGGATCTCACTACATTTATCGGCGGTCTCACCAGTCTTTTCGAGGGTCTTACTAAATTTATCGGCGGCTTCTAGACAGTTCTTGAAAAACCTTAAAAGTGTGGTTTTGAACTCTATATCCAGCAGTTTGCTTTCCTCCATTTCTGTCATTTGTGTCCTGTTTCTTTGTCTCCGCATTTTTTATGCTTCCTTGTGTTGATAAAGTGGTTTTCTGTGCTAAGTGTCCTCTAGCCCAGTGGTTCAGCCTCCCCAATTACCTGAGGAGGACACTCTTGGTGCTCTCCATTGTGGTCTTTGTGCACAGCCTTGTTGTAGTTAAGCCTTGATTGTTGTAAGTAACACTGGGAGGGATTGACCTCCAGGCCAATTGGCTGTGAGAATCAGCTGTGTCTGCAGTGGGAGAACTTCTGTCCTGGAGCTCTAGGGAGGTGCTAATCTAGCCTCTGCCTGAGGCTATCCAGCAAACACCTTGCAAGGCTTGGGTGGGGCGGGTCCCAGGGGATCAACAGGGCGGGCGGAGAGAGCAGTTATGGCTGCACTCAGTCCTGCCTTCAGAGGCCCCGCTTCTCAGTGTCCCAGCCATTGCTGCAAGTACCTCTGAGAGAAAGCTGCCCTCGAGTTCCGACCAATGCCAGACAGTCCCGCTTCTCCTGTATGAGTCTAGGTCTCCAGAGACTCGCCCGGAAATGGAGCTCAGAGCCTGAGACTTCCTCCTGTTTGAAAAAGTCAACTGCGCCCTCAGCCGCCAGCCCGCTCTGCCTGCGCCTCTGTACTTTAGTATTTTACTTCCGCACTGCACCTCCTCTGAGTCTCGGTATGCTTTTCTCTTTCCTTCTAGTTGTAGAATTTCCACTCAGCCAGCCTTCCTGTGGTTCTGGGTGATGTCTGTTCCATCTTTTAGTTGTATTTTTGAAGTGGTTGTGCAAGGTAGCAAACTCTGGTGTTTACCTATGCCATCATCTTGGTTTCTCCTCCTGGTCTATTTCTTATTTCCTAAGGTATATCTGGGTTCCTTCTGTAAGAATAGGTAATCTACTAGGACCTCTCTACCTTGACAGGTTATAAAATCCAACTTTTGTGTCCCTAGCTCTGTAAGACTGAACACAACTCTGCTTAGCTTCTCTGTTCCCACCTGTGAACAGCAAGTACTTCAATGGGAAAGTCAGGCTGCATGTCATTTGCATGCTTTTTTTCTCTAGGATCTTGGCTCTTTAAATCTTGGAAACTCTCCAGTATCTTTAAAAAGGTAGATACATAAATTTAATTAAGCATTTTTAGTTTTTTTTGTTGTGTAGCTAGTTTCATGAAAGCTAATCTGCTCTTGCCAGAAGGATAACTTTTTTGCTGTTATATATTCTTCAGAGATTTAGTGCAGTGATTTTTAACCTTTTTTTTTTTATCTCATGGTACTCATACACTAATTACTAAAATTCTTATGATACACCAAAATGTATATTACAGTTTTTGATGATCTGACAAAATATTTTAGTATAATTTTGACTCCTTGACACCGGATGGCTATTGTGTTGGTTATTGTCATTTTTTTATTTGACAATCTAAGGGGAATAAAGGTCAGTGCCCCTGACTAACTAGTCAGGTGTTGCATGTTTTAAAAATTCTTGTGGCACACTGGCTGAAAATGGCTGATTTAGTGTGAAGTAATATTACTTCATTGGGTATGAAGTCAGAGAAGACAGGAAATATTTTTTCATTCCCAATAACAGTAAAATATGTTGTGTATGTGTATACATATATTTAATTGATAATATTCATATTTTATTTATTTTGTCTTTATTGTTTAAAGTATTACATATAGTATTACATATGTCTCCTTTTTCCTCCATTGACTTCTCCCTGGCCACTCCCTGACCCCCGCACATGCCCTCATCCCCTAGTGTCTGTGTCCATTGGTTATGCTTATATGCATGCATACAAGTCCTTTGGTTGATCTCTTAACCCCTCACCCTCTTCCCTGCCTTCCTTCTGAAGTTTGATTGTCAGTAAATGTTTCCCTCCACGTCCCGCGTGGTTCAGGGTTCAGGGCCTAGAAGAGGAGGCACACACAAATGAAAGAGAAAAGACACGAGATAATTTGGAAATATTGGGGGACCAGGCAGGTAAGTCCAACTCAGGAGAAAGGACTTCCACTGGTGCTCAGGCCGCACCAACCTTTTATAGTCAGAGGTAAACAAGGTAGTGGTTACCATAGTTACACAGTTCTTGTGAGTTTCACTTGTTTTGACCATGGTTACATTTCCTGCACTTCCCTCAGCCCATTAGCTTCCCAGATAAGATCCGGGGAGTGTTATAATGTCAAGCCTAATTATGCTAAGAGGACTGTGCCCTCTAAGCTGGGACTTATTTGTGACTTTGCCAACAGGTCAGTCTGAGGCTTAACCCTATATCAGTTTCCCACATTTGATGGTCTGTTCAATGCTTCTCTGTCTCTGGATCTATTTATGTTCATCAGTTTATGTTGTTTATTCCACAAATGAGTGAGATCATGTGATATTTATCTTTTTCTGACTGGCTAATCTTGCTTAGCATAATGCTCTCCATGTCCATCCATGCTGTTGCGAATGGTAAGAGTCATTTCTTTTTTATAGCAGCATAGTATTCCATTCTGTACTAGTAGATGTACTGCAATTTTTTAATCCACTCATCTGCTGACGGGCACTTAGGCTGTTTCCAAATCTTAGCTATTGTAAATTGTGCTGCCATGAACATAGGGGTGCATAGGTCCTCTCTGATTGGTGAATATTCATATTTTTATAGGTTGCTGAGCCAAACAATGAAGGATCATCTAGTAAGAGTTGCAAATGAAGCTGAATTTATCCTGAGCAGGCAGCGAGCAGAGGATATTCACAGACATGCGGAATTTGAGGTAGGTTCCACATATGTTTGGTGTGAGGAAGTTACCAATGCATAGGTAAAATGGCAGGATTGTGTAAGCAAACATGTCACCAAAAAATTAAGACTTACTTTGTGAGAGAATCACAGAGGTTAACAGAGAGATAGTGCACGTCTCTAGCCCTCTGGTCTCAACTCAAATTCATCTACAAGTTAATTTGCAGCAGCTTCTGTGTTTGGGTGAGCTGGGTGTTGAATGTGGTAGTTTTAAAATAAAATAACTTAGTGAAGGGCCTTTGTCCTCTCTGAGCAAGACAGAACTATTTAACGAAAGGAAAACCCCTACGGAAGAGATAAGATCTATGTTTCTAGAGAGAAGCTGAACACGGGCATGGAGTTTCTTTACTCTTGTGGTTTGAGAGCTCGCTAACCTTTGGAGCAGAGGAAATGAGGGAGCATATAGCTTTCTTCTGGGATCCTCACTGAAGGACCAAGTGACGATCTATCCAATGACTTCTGCGTATTCAACAGTTACACCTGAACATGTGTAACAGGTGTTAATTCATAGAGGAAATTAATGGTATTGTAGCTATATAAATTAGCAAATTTGACACCTAAGGTGAACTAGAAAAATTTGGTAAAAATATTTGCTATTTATTGGAAAAAAGTTAAAAGCACCATCTGGGTTCTTTCTAACATGTTATGAACAGATAATTTAAATGTTGCTGATATTTTTGTGGTACATTAAAGAAGATGAAAACCTCCCCAGTGCATTTTATACAACCTGAAAAAGTTATTGGAACAATAAAACTCCAAAAGATAAATATTATTTAAGAATATGGGTACAAAATTCTAACTAAAAGTTTAATCAACATACTCCACAATGAAATAAAATAATTATATACTAATTATAAGTATATACTAAGAATTATATACTTAGATTTTATTCATGGAATTCAAAGATGGTTTAATATCAAGATATCTACTTCTTAAGTAAATTATATCTAAACAAATTAAAATAGAAAAATTATGTCAAGATACCAGTAAATGCAGAAAAAGAGCACATGTTAGATTTTAGCAGTCAGTCCTATAAGACTTTGGGGAACAAAAAGTATACAAGTGAATTCAGTACCCCATTCCCTTGTTTATTAGTCAGAGTTTCTTAGTATCCAGGTTCCTTCTTTTGACTCAATTCTTTTTCTTTTCTTTTTTTAATGTACAAGAGGCTCATGTGTGCTGTAAACTTAAACTTCTTTTACGTTTAAGAATATTTCCCTGCTGTCTTTATATTGGAGTAACATTCTGATGGATTTAAAATTCTTGGCTAACACTTGCATTCCTTTAGAACTTTATAGACATTGTTTTGCTTTCTTCTGGCTTTGAATGCTGCTTTCAGAGAAGTTTGAAGCTGGTCTGATATTTTTCTCAGCTGATGATTTGCTTTTTCCTGTTTCAGATTTCTTTATTTGCTCATGAAGTTCAATTTCAACAGCAGTATGACTCAGTAATAAACATTCATAAAATTTTCCTGGATCATAGTCTTTAGTTATATTGTAAATTCAGTTCTTGGAAATTGTTTTAAATTAAAATTGGAAAATTCTCATTTTATTTTATTTTTCTTTACTTAGCTATACATTCATTAATCTATATCACATGTCTGTTTTTCATATCTCTCTTAGAGTTACTTCTTAATTGCTTTATTTTCTCTGATCTCTAACCATCAGTAACTAAGTTTTTAGTGTTTTATTTTGTACCTGATGTTTGTAATTTATTTATCTATAATGCTTATGTTTTGTTCTTCATTTGATAATTCAGGTCTTCAACCTCTTTTTTCACCTTAGCTATTTTGATATTTTTATGTGTGTGTTTTTTAGTTATGTTATTGTTATGTTGATCATTACAAGGAAATAATCATGAGGAATTTCCTTTATATTTTGTTATATATTCTCTTGAGATTCTTTGTCTTTTGTATAGAATCTCCCAGTTTTATTTGAAGAAATTACTACTCAGCTTGTTTTTTATTGATTCATTGGTTGGTGATATACATGCTTAGAATGTACTTGCCTGGATTTTCTATTGGCTTAGTCAAACAGAATATTTCAGTGACTTCTTCCCTTCTCCCCAGTGTGAGCTACAGTCTGAATTTTGCTATATTTTTTTCTTTTTTTTGGCCAATATTGTATAGACTATCACGAAGAGAATGAGAGACATCTTAGAGATGGGTGAGGAAACTTCCCAGCACATCTAAGTTTTGCTTTCTCTTTAAGGTTTTGTTAAGTATTTGTTAAGTTCATTTCATCTTATTAGAAGCTATGGGCAATTCTTATCAGGGCAAAATGTGTTTTGGCTTTGAATCATGATGTCATTTCAGAGAATAGTCTGGTGTCTGCTTCTGTCCTGGGAAGTCAGCCCTGATTTTCACTTCCTTGCTTCACTATGTTTGGCACTGTAGTTTTTCCAGTATTTTCAATGAGAAGAAACGGAGATAATGATACCTCCTAGTCCAGTGATGGCGAACCTATGACATGCGTGTCAGAGGTGACACGCGAACTCATTTTTTTGTTTGATTTTTCTTTGTTAAATGGCATTTAAATATATAAAATAAATATCAAAAATATAAATCTTTGTTTTACTATGGTTGCAAATATCAAAAAATTTCTATATGTGACACGGCACCAGAGTTAAGTTAGGGTTTTTCAAAATGCTGACATGCCGAGCTCAAAAGGTTCGCCATCACTGCCCTAGTCAGTTTGTTTCTCTCTCTTTATATGAAGGCATTAAGAAAAATTCTCAGAATTTTGTCAACTCACCATATTGCTTCGGGCATATGGTTAAGAACTGAGCTTTGTTGTACCCTTAGTTCTAGTCCCAGTATCTTTATTTCCCCCATGGCAACCAATTATTTAATGATCCATACTGTTTGTTAATTTTTTTGTTGTTGTTGTTGTTTGGTTAATTTTGTTTAATTCTTTGTTGTTCAAAAGGATTTTATTTGCTAATTTTTTAGGAATTGAAAGAAGAAAAAACAATTTAGTTGCCTTGTTAGCCCTCCAACCTAACCTGGAACATATCTTTCTAATTTATTATGAAGAAGTTACTTTGTAACTTGGGGGGTGAGATTATAGTTCACTCTTTTTCTTTGATTTTTAGTGATCATGGAGGTGATTTATGTGTTCTTGTGTGTATGAATGAGAGAAAATGAGGAAGGAGATAATGTGGAATTGAAAGAAGGAAAAATAAAAGAAAAGAGGAAAAATACTTCTAAAACACTGTGTTATGCAAGAGTTAAACTGACTTGAACCAACCAGTATACGTATTTATATATACATATATGTTTTAACTAATTTAATCCTTGCAATAAACCTCTGAAGTAGTGCTGTTATTGCCTCTCATTTTATAAATGATAAAACAGCATAAGGAGGATATAGTCCAGAGTTACAGCTAGAATTCAGATCTATGCAATTTATCTCTTAATCTCTAATCTATGCTTTTGATTCACATTCATTAGATTTCTATAGAATGTGTGATAGGATTTATTGTTGGCATACACAGCAGCTTTATTTTTAACTATATAATTTTATGTTTTATCTAGTAGAGTTTTTTATTTTTAATTTTTACCTTTGTTTTGTAATATTGTAATATTATAAAGTGCTAGAGGCCTGGTGCACGAAATTCGTACATGGGTAGGGTCCCTAGGCCTGTCCGGCGATCAGGGCCAATCTTTGGGCCAACCATCAGAGTAATTGGGGCCCCCACTTGCACCCACATTGGCCTGGTACTGCCCCCCCCGCCACCGCCGCTGGTCGGGGCCTTTGGGCTGGGGGCACCAACGGCGTTGAGCATCTGCCCCCTGGTGGTCAGTGCGCATCATAGCAACTGATCGTTCCGCTGGTCGTTCTGCCATTTGGTTGATTTGCATATTAGGGTTTTATATAGATTAATGATAATAACATCTATATATATAAAAAGCCAGCGACCAGAACCCTGTAATGACCGGTCGCTATGATGCCTAATGCAGCCAGCGAACCGGTCCGATTGTGGGTGGGGTCAGTGGCCAACCTCCTATGGCTCCTCCCCCCACCCGGCCCCACCCCAGATCAGCCCCCTAACCTCGATTAGGGGTGTGGCCGGCTGGCCAATCGCCTGTGGCCTATCCCCCTGGCCAGCTCTGCCCCTGATGGGCCCCTACCACCCGGATGGCCCGTGGCCCCTCACCCAGCCAGCTCTGCCCCAATCAGCCCCCTGCCACTCCGATCAGGAGGAGTGCCCGCCGGCCAACGGCCCGTGGTCCCTTCCCCTGGCTGGCCCTGTCCCCGATCGGCCCCCACACACACCATTCGGGATTGGGGTCGGCCAGCCAACCACCCACGGCCTCTCCCCCACCTGCTGGTCCTCCATTGGCTCCCCCCTCCCCATTCAGGGGCGGGGCCGGCTGGCCCAGCACCCACAGCCCTTCCCCATGTCGGCCCCACCCCCAATCAGCCCCCACCACCCCGATCATTCCATGGCCTCTCCCCCCAGCCAGTTCCACCCCCAATTGCCCCCCCACTGCAATCAGAGGCAAGGCTGGTGGCTACGGCCCCTTCCCCCAGCTGGCCCCGCCCTCAATCAGCCCTCCCCACACCGATCAGGGGCGGGGCCTACCAGCCAATTGCTCATGGCCCTTACCCCCCGGCCGGCAGGCCCTGATTGGGCCCCGATTTGGGCCAACCTCCCACTTTCTCCTCCTTCTGACAGGCCCGGCCCCGATCCGCCCCGATTGGGGTCGGGCTGGCAGGACCCCACCCGTGCATGAATTCGTGCACTGGGCCTCTAGTATTTAAATAAAATCCAGGTTTTTTCAAATAATGTTATTGTTACCTTAGTTTTTAGTGGAGAAAATAGATTTGTTGAAATATGGCACTTGAAAGTCTCTTTTAAGAGAGCAAGCATATCTTTTTAATTCTTACAAGGCTTATTTTCACAGAAAAAGAATTTCCTTTATTTATGCCACAAAACCCAATTGATTGAGGCATGTTCATGTTTAATATATTTCTAACTATATTGCTCTTAAATCTTAAATAATGCTACAAGATGAAGCATATTTTTTCCTAGACAGCTTGTATCCTAAAGGTTATCTATATTCAGCCTTGAATTTATGCTGTCCATTCTTTAATAATATATCTGAACTTTATCTCCTACTAGCTACTTCCTCCTGCAAAGAAGAGATGTTGTCATGTATTTAATATACCATTTGTGGTTGCAAAGTAACTGACTTGTTTCATTTATTATCAAGGGATTGATGACAGTGTAGATCTGAAATGCTCATCTTCTTAGTTCATTGCATGATTATCTTTGGAGTGGGACGTTCTTGATATCTTCAGCTTTTGATTTATGTAGAGGTTCCTTGAATGTCATGACATCATTGATTAGGTGTACATCTTAACATTATTTTTTAATCTTAGAGCTATAAACAGAATGTTTATTAAAACACTGTATGTGTAAAACATTGGACACTGTTTTGTAAATATGGTGTATAAATGGGTACATACCATTCATTACTGTCTTTTTGTTATAAGATTTGTCTATCAAAGTTAAGTTTATTTAAACTAATGTGATATATCTGTAAAACGTGGTCAAGATTATCAGATAATAACAAATTTTAGGAATCTATGTAAGTTGAAATCCATTTCAATAAGAATTTCTTAATGTTCTTTTAGCTGATGTTGCTTTGAATTTCAGTTACTATACAGTAGAACTCACTTCGTATTAGTTTCAATAGAACTGCAAACTAGTTGTCCAGTGATCTTATTTGAAATAATAAAAGTCTTTTTTTTATGAAGTAAAGGCCCTGAGAGCACTTGATTAATTCTTAATAAAGCAATGTATATATATATTTTTTAGATGAATTCAACTGTTTTCATATTAGCAAACAAAATATTTTTCAATAGAATACAGAACTTTTTTGGTTAGTTAAATACTTTGAAATTTAAAAAAATTAAACACTTCTATAGCACCACTTATTCATCTAAGCTCTTAACAAATATAAAACAAATGTTCATAATAAATCTTTGAGGTAAATGTTATCATCTTCCCAGTTTGAGAGCGAAGGAAACTTGAAGCATAGAGAGGTTAAGTGACGTGTTCTATGTCATACAGCTAATAGGTGGTGAAGGTAGGAGCCGAGGTCAAGTAGCCTGATACAGAGTTATGCCCACATTGCTCTGTGGCTGCTCTAATATCATCTCATCTAATAAGTGGTTTAATACTTTTTCTTTTTTTCGTTTCACCACCAAAACAGATATGTGAAGTATGGAGGGTAGATTGAGAGAATGTGATTTAATTTAGTCTTGTTCACATAGCTAGTAAATCAATGATTTTGAAAGAGAAACCAGATCTCAGAACAGTAATCCAGTGTGGTCTCTGTCTTCACACCTCTGTAGACCTCATGGTATCATGAACTGTTTTGCTGTTGAAATAATATATTATTCAATATACACTTGAATGTTCTGAGGGAATGTGAAGCACATTGACAAATATTAGAAACCTAAATTACCAATTTTAGAATTGATGATGATTATCGAATTTATCTTTTAAATATTTGCATTTTTTCTGATTAATGGTTATTTGCTTTTCTTTGTTTAAAATAAATTTTTATTTTTCTAATTGTAAAGGTGACACATATTTATTATAGAAAGCTTATAAAATAATGAAAAATAAAAATAACCCATTGTCACCCTTGCTGGTGTGGCTCAGTTGGTTGGGCATCTTCCCATACACTGGAAGGTTGCTGGCTCCATTCCTTGTCAAGAGCAAGTGCCTAGGTTGCGGTCTTGATCCCCTTTAGGAGGCATGCAGGAGGCACTGATCGATGTGAGAGTGGAATATAGATGTTTCTCTCTCTCTCTCTCTCTCCCCCTCTCCCTACATCCCTCTTTAAATATCAATTTAAAAAATCTTAAAAAAATCATCCATTGTCTAGCTGTAACAACTATTTATCCCCATTATTTTTCTTTTAACTTTAATTTGAAATAATTATAGACTTACAAGAACTTGCAAAAGTAGTACAAAGGTGCCATTATACTCTATTAAATTTTTTTTAAAACACTAAAATATATTTTATTTTGGCTTTAGCCTTTTTTTTTTGCAAAGTTTTTTTTTTTTAAATTAAGTTTTACACGTCTCCTTTTCCCCCAATTGACCTCCTCCAACCCCCCCGCCCCAACCATTCCCACCGCGGGCAAACCCCCACCGCTCCCGTGTCTGTGTCCACTGGTTATGCTAATATGCATGCATACAAGTCCTTTGGTTGATCTCTAACCCCCTCCCCCCACCTCCCCTGCCATTTGTCTCTAGATCTATTTTTGTTGATCAAATTATGTTCATTATTATATCCCACATATGAGTGAGATCATGTGATACTTAACTTTCTCCAACTGGCTTATTTCGCTTAGCATAATATTCTCCAGTTCCATCCACGCTGCTGCAAATGGTAAAAGTTCCTTCTTTTTTATAATGGCGTAGTATTCCATTGTGTAGATGTACCATAGGTTTTTAATCCACTCATCTGTTGATGGGCACTTAGGTAGTTTCCAAATCTTAGCTATAGTAAATAGTGCTGCCGTGAACATAGGGGTGCATATATCCTTTCTGATTGATGTTTCTGGTTTCTTGGTATATAGTCCTGGAAGTGGGATTACTGGGTCATATGGCAGTTCCATTTTTAACTTTTTGAGGAAACTCAAAAAGCAGGAGAGGGCAGTTGGGAGGAAACTCCCTACTGTCTTCCACAGTGGCTGCACCAGTCTGAATTTCCACCAGCAGTGCAAGAGGGTTCCTTTTTCTCCACATCCTTGCCAGCACTTGTTGTTTGTTGATTTGTTGATGATAACCATTCTGACAGGTGTGAGATGGTACCTCATTGTTGTTTTGATTTGCATCTCTCAGATTATTAGTGACTTTGACATGTTTTCATATGTCTCTCGGCCTTCTGTATGTCCTCTTTCAAAAAGTGTCTTCTTAGGTCCTTTGCCCAGTTTTTGTTTAGATCGTTTATCTTCCTTTTGTTAAGTTATATGAATTTTCTGTAAATTTTGGAGATTAAACCCTTTTCTGAAATAGCATTGGCAACTATTTCTTCTATGCAGTGGGCTTTCATGTTTTGTTGATGGTTTCTTTTGCTGTGCAGAAGCTTTTTATTTTGATGTAGTCCCATTTGTTTATTTTCTCCTTAGTTTCCATTGCCCTAGGAGCTGTGTCAGTAAAGATATTGCTATGACATATGTCTTCTATTTTGCTGCCTATGAAGTCTTGTAGGATTTTTATGGTTTCCTATCTTACATTTAAGTCCTTTAGCTATTTTGAGTTTGTTTTTGTGTATGTGTAAGTTGGTGATCTAGTTTCATTTTTTTGCATGTATCTGACCAAATTTCCCAGCACCATTTATTGAAGAGACTGCCTTGACTCCATTATATGCTCTTGCCTCCTTTGTCAAATATTAATTGAGCATAATGGCTTGGGTCGATTTCTGGGTTTTCTGTTCTGTTCCATTGATCTATATGTCTGTTCTTGTGCCAGTACAAGGCAGTTTTGAGGACGGTGGCTTGGTAGTATAGCTTGATATCTGGTTTTGTGATCCCTCCAACTCTGTTCTTCTTTCTCAGGATTGCTGTGGCTATTCAGGGTCTTTTTTAAAAAATTCCAGATGAATTTTTGGAGAGTTTGTTCTAGATCTTTGAAATATGCCATTGGTATTTTAATGGGGATTACATTGAATCTGTAGATTGCTTTGGGTAGTGTGGACATTTTAATGATGTTGCTCTACCAATCCATGAACATGGTATGTTCTTCCATTTGTTTATGTCTTCCTCTATCTCTTTTTTTCAATGTCCTGTAGTTTTCCGAGTACAGGTATTTTACCTCCTTAGTTAAATTTATTACTAGGTATCTTATTTTTTTTGGTGCAATGGCAAATGGGATTGTTTTTTTAGTTTCTCTTTTTGTGAGTTCATTATCCTATATAATAAAGAGGTAATATAAATTGACCATCACTCCAACACACAAGATGGCCGCCCCCATGTGGACACAAGATGGCCAGCAGGAGAGGGCAGTTGGGAGGGACCAGGCCTGCAGGGGAGGGCAGTTAAGGGTGACCAGGTCAGCAGGGGTGGGCAGTTAGGAGCAATTGGGCCAGCAGGGGAGCAGTTAGGCGTCTATCAGGCAGGCAGAGGAGTGGTTAGGGGGTGATCAGGCTGGCAGGCAGAAGTGGTTAGGGGCAATCAGGCAAGGAGGCAGGCGAGTGGTTGGGAGCCAGCAGTCCTGGATTGTGAGAGGGATCCCAGATTGGAGAGGGTGCAGGCTGGGCTGAGGGACACATCCCCCCATGCATGAATTTTGGGCACCATGCCTCTAGTTGATGTATAAAAAGGCCATAGATTTCTGGGTGTTAATTTTGTATCCTGCTACATTGCCAAATTCATTTATTAGGTCTAGTAATTTTTTGATGGAGTCTTTGGGGTTTTCTATGTATAGTATCATGTCATCTGCAAATAAGAACAGTTTTACTTCTTCTTTTCCAATTTGGATGCCTTTTATTTCTTCTTCTTGTCTAATCGCTATGGCTAGCACTTTCAGTACTACATCGAACAGGAGTGGTGAAAGTGGGTATCCCTGTCTTGTTCCCGTTCTAGGGGTAATGAGTTTAGTTTTTGCCCATTGAGAATACTGTTGGCTGTAGGTTTGTCATATAAGGCTTTTATTATGTTGAGGTATGATCCCTCTATTCCCACTTTGCCAAGAGTTTTTATCAAGAAAGGGTGTTGGATTTTGTCAGATGCTTTTTCTGCATTGATTGATATGATTATGTGATTTTTGTCTCTCAATTTTTTTATGTGATATATCACATTTATTGATTTGCAGATATTGTGCCATCCTTGTATCCCCGGAATAAATCCCACATGGTCATGGTGAATGATCTTTCTAATGTAATGCTGGATCCGATTTGCTAGAATTTTGTTGAGGATTTTAGCATCTATGTTCATCAAGGATATTGGCCTGTAGTTCTCTTTTTTTGTGGTATCTTTTTCTGGTTTTGGAATAAGGGTAATGCTGGCTTAATAGAATAAGCTTGGAAGTGTGCCTTCCTCTTGAATGTTTTGGAATATTCTGAGGAGAATAGGTTTTAGTTCTTCTTTGAATGCTTGGTAGAACTCCCCTGTAAAGCCGTCCTAACCAGGGCTTTTGTTTGCTGGAAGATTTTTGATCACTGCTTCAATTTCTTTGGTGGTTATCGGCTTATTCAGGTTTTTTGATTCTTCCTGATTGAGTTTTGGGAGCTTCTATTTTTCTAAAAATATGTCCATTTCGTCTAGGTTGTCTATTTTGTTGGAAGAGTTGTTCATAGTATTTTTTTCATAATCCTTTGTATTTCTGTGGGATCGGTTGTTACTTCACCTCCTTCATTTCTGATTTTGTTTATTTGGGTCCTCTCTCTTTGCTTCTTGGTGAGCCTGGCTAAAGGTTCATCAATCTTGTTTATCTTTTCAAAGAACCAGCTCTTGGTTTTGTTGATCTTTTGTATTGTTTTTATGGTCTCTATGTCGTTTATTTCCACTCTGATCTTTATTATTTCCTTCCTTCTGCTTATTCTGGGCTTTTCCTGTTGCTCTCTTTCTAACTCTTTGAGTTGTAGGGTTAGATTATTTATTACCATTTTTTCTTGTTTTTTGAGGTAGGCCTGTAGAGCTATGAACTTCCCTCTCAGGACTGCTTTCACTGTGTCCCATAGGTTTTGGATTATTGTGTTTTCATTGTCGTTTGTTGCCATGATGATTTTTATTTCTTCTTCGATCTCTTTGGTAACCCAATCATTGTTTAATACAGAGGTCCTCAAACTATGGCCCGCGGGCCACATGCAAATACAAATATTGTATTTGTTCCCATTTTGTTTTTTTACTTCAAAATAAGATATGTGCAGTGTGCATAGGAATTTGTTCATAGTTTTTTTTTAAACTCTAGTCCGGCCCTCCAACGGTCTGAGGGACAGTGAACTGGCCCCTTTTATAAAGTTTGAGGACCCCTGGTTTAATAGCATGCTATTTAGCCTCCAGGTGTTTGATTTTTTTTCATTGTATTTGATTTCTAATTTTATGCCATTGTGATCTGAGAAGATGCTTGATATGATTTCTATCTTCTTGAATTTGAAGAGACTTTGTCTGTGCCCCAATATGTGGTCTATGTTAAAAATGACCCATGTATACTTGAGAAGAAAGTGTATTCCTTGGCTTTGGGGGGAAATGTTCTTAAGATGTCAATTAATTCCATCTGATCTAGTGAGTCATTTAGGATTGATGTTTCTTTGGTGATTTTTTGTTTAGAGGATTTATCCAGTGGTGTTAGTGGGGTATTAAAGTCCCCTACTATGACTATATTGCTGTCAATTTCTCCCTTGATATCTTCCAGAAGTTTTTTTTATGTATTTGGGTGCTCCTTTATTGGGTGCATATATGTTTACCAGAGTTATATCTTCTTCTTATTATTATGTAGTGGCCTTCCTTATCTCTTGTTATGGCCTTCACTTTAGGTCTAACTTGTCAGATATAAGTATTGCTACCCCAGCTTTTTTTTCATTTCCATTCACCTGAAAAAGCTTTTTCCATCCCTTCACCATCAGTCTGTGTGAGTCCTTTGTTCTGAGGTGGGTCTCCTGTAGACGGCAGATATATGGGTCATGTTTTCTTATCCATTTAGCTACCCTATGTCTTTTGATTGGGGCATTTAATCCTCTTACATTTAAAGTGATTATTGATAGGTACTTGTTTGTCGCCATTTTTATTCTTTATGCCTGTGTTCCTTCTTCCCTCCCTATTTCTTCTTTTTACTACAGACCCTTTAGCATTTCTCGCATTGCTGGTTTGGTGGTAAAAAACTCCCTTAGTACTTTATTGTCTGCGAAGCTCCTGATTTCACTCTCAACTTTGATTGATAGCCTTGCTGGGTACAGTATTTTTGGATTTAGACCCTTGCTTTGCATGACTTTGTATATTTCATTCCATTCCCTTCTGGCTTAATGTGTTTCTGTTGAGAAATCAGTTGATAGTCTGACGGGAGATCCCTTGTAGGTAACTTTCTGTCTCTCTCTGGCAGCCTTTAATACTCTATTACATTTTTATTGATTTTTTTTCTTTTTTCTTTTTTTTTTTTAGAGAGAGAGGAATGGGGGAGAGAGAGAGCAAGATAAGAGTGAAATATCAATCAGCTGCCTCCTGCACGCTCCTTACTTGGGATCTAACCTGCAACCTATGCATGTGCCCTAATTGGAATTCAACAGGTAGCCTTTCGGTGCACAGGACAATGCCCAACCACCTGACCCCCACTGGCTAGGGCTACCCCATAGTCTTTTTGAAATACACATGCACTCATTTACTTGTTCATTGATAGTACCCACTCACGAACTTAGAATTATAAGGATGCTTTAAAATAAAAATCTAACATTAAAATAATATATTGTGACCAAATTGCCATTCATGCAAGTTTTTTGAAAACATGATTTGTGGTAGCTGTGTTATTTCTCAATATAAACATGAAACAATTTTACCATTCTTTATTTTTAGATAACTTAAATTCTGTATATTTTACTCTTACAAATAAAGGTTTAAGGAATATCAATTTTCATAAATCTTTATTTGAATTTCTGACTTTTTAGGTGAGCTGTTCATATAAGTGAAAATTTTGGACCAGAGTATGAGCTCTTTTGAGTATCTTAATATACAAAATTTCTTTTTAAACCTTTTCATATCATACTCTTTTCACATTCACTGCACTTTTACTATAATTAGATACTTTTCAATTTGATAAATATAGCATACATTACTTCTACTATTAGTGAGCATGAACACTCGCTCATTATGATTGTTTTACTTTACCTAATTTGTTTAATTGTTCCTACAAACAAAATAAATGTTCACAATTTTTTAGTGATTTATAAAATGGCTTTATGTTTTAAAGCTATTAACCTTTGTTTTATTTGTTGCACTATTTCCCCCACAACATACTTTTTATTATACATTTATAGTCATTTAAATTTTAATATAATCTTTCTTATAAAGATTTTCGTTTATCATTGCTTTCATTATTATTAGGTTAAGTTTTTTTTTCTCATTTAGACTGTTTAAATTTTTTCCTATATATTCTTTTGTAGATGTTCTGTGGATGTGATGTTTAATTTTTAAAATATGAAACATTTTTCTTTGTGTTGTATGAGATAAGACTCTATCATATATTACAATCTGATGTTTGTTAGAGATTCTGTTGTGTTTCATCGATTTTTTTTTTTGTTATTGCTCATTACACAATCATTAAGCTAATGCAACTTTTTTGGGGAGTTTTGTATATATTATTTATTTTTTATCATGGAAGTTTAGATAAATATATAAATGTAGAAGGGATATTATAATGAATACTCATCATTTAGATCCAGTAACTGTAACATTTTGCCACATGTGTTTGATTTTTTTTGTCTTTTGCCAATATATTTTTTTTAATTTATCTTTATTGTTGAAAATATTACAGATATCCCCTTTTTTACCCCCCTTGGACCCTCTGTATTCTCTACTCCCCCGTTACCCCCAGCCCTGTTCCCCCAAGCCCTTGACCACTATTGTGTGTGTCCATGGGTTATGCATATCCTTTTCCTATATAATAAAAGTGTAGTATGCAAATTGTCCCCTAGACTGGGAGTTCATCTGGGAGTTCTACCGGGGGCAGAGCCGGCCAGGGGAAGGGAGGGAGGTCCCGGACAGTGGTGGTGGCAGGCGGCTGGGGGAAGGGAGGGAGGCCCTGGCCGGCAGCCAGCATCCACTAGGGATGAATTTTGTGCACTGGGCCTCTATTATACATATAACTTCTTTGGTTAATCTCTCCCCACTCCCCTTGCCCTTCCCTCTGAGATTTGTCAGTCTGTTCCATCCTTCTATGTTCTAGGTCTGTTTTGTTCATCGGTTTATTTTGCTCATTACATTCCACATATTAGTGAGTTCATGTGATACTTAGTTTTCTCTGACTGTCTTATTTTGCTTAGCATAATACTCTCCAGGTCTCTAACACCACTACTGCTCACTCCCTCTGGAAACTTCCTGAGATTACCAGTGACCTCAATGTAACCAAACCAGCATTCTTCTGCCTTTGTTTTCCTTTCAGTTAACCTCATCTCCATATCTAATGCTATTGGCTACTCTCTCCTGTCTTGACTTTTATTGGAATCCTGTTCTCTCTTTACTAATCACGTCACTATTCCTTTTATGGTGTCTTTTTATCACATTCTCCATAGTGCCTGGAACATTGCCTTACACATAGTAGGTGCTCAGTAAATAATTGTTCAATAAATGAATGCTAATTACAGCCTACACATTTGGATTCTTTTTCTGTTTCTGATTAAAAGTGGGAATGCTAGTTCTCTATGGAAATATAAAGAATTAAATTAAGTGAGAAAGGCCATGGCAGAACTATTTTCTACCCTCTCACCAGCAAGTGTGAGTGTTTATAATAGTATTTCAAATGGCCATGATTGGTGGCTTTCAAATTACAGCTTTGAGTTCCTCAATCCAAAATTTGCTGATTGGGCTTGAAATGAAAGAATAGGCAGTTTAAACTATAAAGTACACGTTAGCACACTTTACATTTAAAAATTGTAAGAAACATTGTTGGCTACAATGTTTGAGCTTCTCTGTGGTGTTGAAGGGTAACCTAAGTTTTAAATTGTGTTATTTTATAGCAGGAACATGGAGCTAGAAAGATGTTCAGGTTCTAGGCTCCATAATTTATCAGTTGCAAAGTCTTAGGAAAAGCTCACTGAACCTCTCTTAGTCTTAGTTTCCCTTCTGTAAAATGGATATAATGGAACCTTAATTGAAGGTGTTTTGTGGAGAGTAAAATTTTTTATAATGTGGGTTAAAACACATTGTAAACTGTGTTAGTGACTGTTATTATTATCATTGTTTTTGCGACTACTGTTGTAGAATTAAAAGGTCATGCATAGCCAAGTCAGTATCTTCATTTGAGAAATTTAATCTAAATTAACTTTTCAGAAGAAAGGTATGTTCAGTAATTATTTGAGTTTAGATTAATTTATGTTCTGAATAAACTTATTATTTTGTAGATTATAACTTAAATTAAGAAACACATGATTTCTACTGTTGCCCTTTATTTTTAGTTAGGTTATTTTTTTATTTATTTCTATTGAATACAGGTAGGAAATACCTTTTCTTATAAGAACTGTTATTTATTTGTACATTCTATTTTGGAAATGAATATTCTAGTGTTGTATTTTCTAAAGTATGTTTTACTAAAAGCTACTCAAGGATAAAATAGTTGAGATATTATTTGTGAGATCATTATAGGTAGCATCTGATTGATAGTATTTTTTTTCTTGACCTCAAACTATTAGATACAACTTGAACATTCAGGTAGTTTACCAATTCTGCTATATACTGATAACTTTTCTTAATTAAATGTTTTTTTTTTAAGTCATGGATACCATTTCATCTGACTTTATAACATAACTGCAGTTTATGTATTTGTCTCATGATTTCTTCCATCAAAGCATGAAGAAGTGAATTATTGAAAAGATAAAAATAAATTTGTTTGCTTTCTGTCAGAGTTCATATCCACAGCCAACCTTGATAGAAGATCAGAATGATTTAGACAAGTTTGCTTTGGAGATTCATAACATATGCTTGCTGGACAGAATTGAGTTATCTCTGCTCTGGAGAGTAAGTTATTGTAGCAGGAGCTGACAGAGATGAAGATAACTGAGGGAAATTCAATTACCTTTTAGTGTTTTCTTTCTAATAGGATTCTTAATGTGAAAAAGATCCTTAGGTGATGTGCTTCTGTTACTTGGGAGATCTGCCTTGATACCTGTTTTAAGAATACCATGAACTTTAGTTCTGGGCCTTCATTAAGTATGAAATAGGCCTCTTACTGTTATGAGTAGTTTTGATTGAAAGGTCTTATTTTTACTTGATGTCATTGGCTATCTTTATAATCATTAACTGCCCTCTGTGGTTTTCTTTAACAAGGCATATATTATTTTAATACATTGGGAGTTATTTTTCTTTCCCTTTTGAGTGATCTCTCTGGAAGTACGTTTTAGCTTCTGTGTTGATATATTTATATTCCTCTAATTATCATATATCGAAGCTGGATAACCATGTTAAATGCTGCTAGAATTCCCAAGTTTCCATTTTTACTTTGCTTTTTCAATTTGTCAGACTATTTGCTAGAATGGTGTTTTTACTTTCCACCCCCTTTTACTTGTCTTGCTACCTGGCTTCTCTCCTTTCCTTTTCATCTCAATCCTGGAACAAATAAATTAAAAATGTTCTCTTGACTGTCATTAATGATCTAATCATACTACCCAGTGGCTCTTTTTCACTCCTCATTTCCCTTGATCTCTGCATCATTGGACATTGATGATCAACCCTTCCATTAAGAAATTCTTTTTCTGCTTGGCTTTCTTACCCACTGGTTTTCTGATTAGCTTTTTACTTCTCATGGTTTTCTTTGTAGTTTCATCTCTCATTTTTTAATTTATTTTTTAAATATATATTTTATTGTTTTCAGAGAGGAGGAAGAGGGAGAGAGAGATAGATACATCAGTGATGAGGGAGAATCATTGATTGGCTGCCTCCTGCACGACCCACACTGGGGATCGAGCCCGCAACCCAGGCATGTGCCCTTGACCAGAATCGAACCAGGGACCCTTCAATCCGCAGGCCGACACTCTAGCCACTGAGCCAAACCAGCTAGGGCTCATTTTTTATTTCTTTTACTGAAAGTATAGGTGTTCATTAGAATACCTTCTTGGTACTCTTAAATTTTTGCATTACTTAGATAATGTTAGCATTATCTAAAAACTTTTATATAGAAGACATTACATCTTTTTTAAATTTAAAATTTTTATTTTTTTCTTTATTTTATTTTTTTCTTTAT
Organism: Myotis lucifugus; assembly: GCF_000147115.1. Lineage (NCBI taxonomy): Eukaryota > Metazoa > Chordata > Mammalia > Chiroptera > Vespertilionidae > Myotis > Myotis lucifugus. Next base: position 19,221,741 of record NW_005871049.1, on the reverse strand, counting down.
TGATTAAGGTATTACATATGTGTCCTTATGCCCCCATTGTCCCCCCTGTCATGCCCTCACCCCCCTGGTGTCTGTGTCCATTGGTTAGGCTTATATGCATGCATACAAGTCCTTTGGTTGATCTCTCCCCCTTATCCCCACCCTCCCCTACCTTCCTTCTGAGGTTTATTTTTAATGGGCACTTTTTCTAGTTCCTGACTTTAGTAGAGATGCTTTGATGTTTCCACAATAATTATGATACAGTCTTTGAGCTGAAGTAGGGATAGTATATCTGTTTATGAAATATTCATTTAGTTCTGTTTTGTTGAGTTATTTTCTTTCTAATTAAGAATTTTGTTCAATTTTGTCATCTTTTAATGGAACAGTAGAGTTGGTGTGTGTATCTGTGTGTGTGTATATCTATCTATCTATCTATCTATCTATCTATCTATATAAAAGTCAAGCGACCATAATGATGGAATGACTGGTCGCTATGGTGCTCACTGCGGCAGCCAACCGGCCCGATTGGCCCCCCCTCAAACTCCCGCGGTCCCTCCCCCTGGTTGGCCTGGCCCCCTATCGGGCTCCCACACCCCGATTGGGGGTGGGGCCGGCCGGCCAACCTCCTACAGCTCCTCTCCCCAGCCGGCCTCTTTCCTGATCGGCCCCCCCAACCTTGATTGGGAGCAGGGCTGGGCCAACTTCCCATGCCCCCCCCACCCCACCCCCTGGCCAGCCCGGATGGGCCCCCATCAGAGCGGGCTGTCTGGGACCCCACCCCGTGCACAAATTCGTGCACGGGGCCTCTACTTATATATATTTTTATTGGTTTCAGAGAGGAAGGGAGATGGAGAGAGGGATAGAAACATCAATAATGAGTGAGAATTATTGATTGGCTGCCTCCTGCATGCTCCAGAATTGGGATCCAGCCCACAACCTGGGCATGTGCCCTGACCAGGAATCGAACCGTGACCTCCTGGTTCATAGGTTGACACTCAACCACTGAGCCATGCCATCTGGGCAATTCATTGATTTAACCCAAAAATGTATTTATTGAATTTAGAGGGAGAGGAAGTGAGAGACAGAGAGAGAGACATCACTTTTTTGTTCCACTTATGATGTGCCCTAAGTAGGACAACTTCACTTTTGTCTTTTTTGCCTTTTTCAGGCTTAATTTGCTCTAGAACCTACTTGGTAGTTTCTCTGGTGATTCAGGGTATCTGTAGAGCTCTCCTTCAACACTACATTTCAGATGAGTCAGTGTTTTCCTGTCAGCCATTTTCACTTTCCAACTTTGGCATCTGTACATAGGAATTGGAAATATGAGGGTATGAATGATCTTAGCTTTGGCGTCCAAAGACACCTCTTTGCTCTCCATGATCTTTCCTAATTCTTCCCTTGCTGCCTTTTTGAATCTCATCCTTCTCTTGCTTTCTTGGCTGCAGTCTTCATTTGAATTGGTGACAGAATCAAGCAAGGTAAGCTACCTCTATAAAAATTTAAGTGTCTTCATTGTCTATGTTATAGTTGTATATTTTTTCTGAATCATTAAGTGCAGTTCTGTGTTGGCACTTTCTTCTTTCACTTTCACCAGAAGTCATTTCATATTATCGTTTCTTTTTGCCCATAAGAGTGTCATCTGTATATCTTAAGTTACTGATATTTCACCTACCAATTTTCACTCTTCCTTCCTCTGAGTCCAGCTCAGTTTTTTGTACATTAAGTTTTTTGGTACAAATTAAATAAGGAGGTAAAATGCACCCTTCTCTGACACCTTAGCCTGTAGGCCTGATAGTGCCTTCTGTCCACAATACAGGTTATGCCTCAGGAGTTTCTCATGATTGACACAGTCAAAGGCTTTACTGTGGTCTATAAAACATAGATTAACCTTTTGAAATTATTATTATTACTAGAGGCCCGGTGCACGAAATTCGTTGACTTGGGGTGGGGGTGGGGGTCTTTCAGCCAGGCCTGCGCCCTATTGCAATCTGGGAGCCCTCGGGGGATGTCCGACTGAAGGCTTAGCGCTGCTGTGGAGAGGCTCCTGCCAGGAGAGGCTCCTGCCACCCCCACTGCATTCTGGCTGAGTGCACTCCCACTGACCACCAGGGGCAGCTACTGTGTTGACCATCTGCCCCCTGGTGGTCAGTGCGCGTTATAGCGACCGGTCGTTCCACTGTTTGGTTGGTTTGCATTTTAGCCTTTTATTATATAGGATCATTTTAAATCCTCACCGAAGAATAGTTTTTCATTGATTTTTAGGGAGAGTGGAAGAGAGAGGGAAGGACAGAGAGAAACATCAATGTGAGAGAAACACATCAATTGGTTGCCTCTTGCATGAGCCCTGACCAGCGCCTGGGCAGGGGAGGAGCTTGCAACCAAGGTACGTGCCCTTGACTGGAATCGAACCCAGGACCCTTTGGTCCACAGACCAACACTCTATCTGCTGAGTCAGACTACTAGGGCTTGAAGTTATTTGAAGTCTCATTGTCCAAGCAGTGTTTACAGTTAAGTCTCAAGTGCCTCTCTTCCTTTTCTGAGTCCAGCTTGAACAGCTGACATTTACTGCTTTTCATGTAAGAGCCTTTGTTGCATCACCTTGAGCATCACTTTACTTGCAATTTCTCTCCATTGTTTCATCTTAAAATCAGGATAATAATGGTACCTACCTACAGTAATTTTCTGAAGAATAAATGGGATTTGTCAAAGTGCCTGCTACTCTGACTATATATTAAGTGTTCAATAATGCAGCTATTATTGTTTCTATGAAATAGAGAGTATTCATTTTTCTATTCTAAGTAATCTCTGACAATTCCCAAAGAATGCTTATATGTCACAGTTCATCTGGGACTCTTACCTCTGCCACAGGGTCTACATCCAGACCACTGCATGTCAGAGCTCAGGAAGCTACTTCTTACTGTCATACAAGTGGCTTTTCAGCAACGGTAGAAGGTCGTCACAATGCAGAAAAGGAAAATAAAACTCAATACTGGATGTGGTTGTGATTCTGATAGGAGGTTTTTGCTTGACCCTTTCTTGACCTCTTTCTCTGTAGCCCTTGTACTTTTGCCATGTTGCAGCGGCTAGTTCATCTCCCTTCTTTGACCACTTTCATTCTTGTTATAGCCCAGGTCCACCTGTCTCCAGTCTTAGAAAAGAATATTGGTTCTTTCTTAGTCCAAGCTTTTTCTTTCTCAGGTTCATTGACAATGGAGCCATCAAATTCCTGAAGGGAAATTCCCACCCCAATCTTCCATATATGTTCTGGTATATGCTCTACACCTAGATAATGCAATGATAATGCTTCTCAGTATATTTCCAATGTCTGGTGTATTCAGTCTGGAATGCACTATTTTTAGAGATTCTTCCAGAATGTGTTTCAACTTGTCTCACTTTCTATTTTAGCTTCTTGATAATGGCCAGATTAAAAGCTGGGCTCAGCCCTAGCCGGTTTGGCTCAGTGGATAGTGTGTTGGACTGCAGAATAAAGGGTCCCGAGTTTGATTCAAGGGCACCTACCTGGGTTGCAGGCTCTTCCCTGTCCTGGGCCTTGGTCAGGGCTCCTGCAGAAGGAACCAATTGATGTGTTTCTCTCACATTGATGTTTCTCTGTTTCTCCCTCTCCCACTCTTCCTAAAAATCAATGGAAAAATATCCTCTGATGAGGGTTAACCAAAAAAAAGAAAAAGAAAAACCAAAAACGGGCTCACAGCATTTTTTTGTTCTCAATCTTCTATGGGTAACTTTTGAAAAGACCATATGTATATACTAGTATTACCTCTACAGGGCAATGTATATACACACACTTAAAAGCAGAATACTTTATAGAGTCATTTGTGAAACTATAGGAGCTATCATTGTTGGGGCAAAGGAAGACCACTTTTAAATGAGCTGATGTTTCTGCCTTTGTTTCAAAATTGTGATGCCTCTCTAGTTTCAAATAACAGAGCTGTATTACTGGCCACTCCATTCAAGATGGGAAGCTAGAAAAAAGTAAGGGAAGTATAGCTTAGGTAAAATTTAACTTATACCTGTGAGCAGCATTGATCAAATTATATACAAACTGAAAAATATATTTTTCCTCATTATATGCTGTGTATATTTTAATAATACAAAATATATTTTTTTATAGGAAACGACCTCTTAATGCTTTTAAAAATCTCTTCCAAGCCCTAGCCAGTTTGACTCAGTGGATAGAGCGACAGCCTGTGGACTGAAGAGTCCCAGGTTCAATTCTGGTCAAGGGCACATGCCAGGGTTGCAGGCTCAATTCCCAGTAGGGGGCATGCAGGAGGCAGCCGATCAATGATTCTCTCTCATCATTGATGCTTCTATCTCTCTCTCCTTCACTGTTCTTCTCTGAAATCAGTAAAAATATATTTAAAAAAGTCTCTTCCAAGGAAAGGTCTGAATATATTCCTTATAGATTTCCTTGTGATATGTCATAATTATCGTAACAGTTGACCAAATCATGGTTAGTGTAAAAATTGCATTTTCTTAATGAATTTTAAAATAAAGATAGAGAAGAAACTAAGGAAATTTGAAATCTTCATAGTGTGTTTCATACAACACTTATTTATCACTTAGAATTCGCTCTTTTGAAATTAGAATATTGCTTCTGTTACTTATTATTTATCAGTAAAGCTCTGAATATAAGATCAAGTATTTTATTATAGAAAACAAGATGGCAGTGCTTGAGTTGATAAAAATAGTTTCCTTTTATTTACCTACTAGAGGCCCAGTGCATGAAATTCATGCACCGGTGTGGTCCCTAGGCCTGGCTGGCAATCAAAGCACCAATGTCTGGCGTGGAAGTGCAGGTCCCAGCTGACCTCTGGGCCCTGGGCAGCACCTGGGTCCCCACATGCCCTCCTCAGTCTGAGTCACGGAACCCGAGTCCCCATGCAGAGATGCGGTGAGCATGGCCAGACACTGAGGGCAAGGGTACAGCCTCTGCCACCCAATGGCACCGCACTGAAGTCGGGCGGGCAGCGTGCTCTCTCCTGCCCAGCCTCACAGGCCAGCTCTTCCACGAACCCTCAGGGAGCCCGACTGGCCCCTGCGGTCCCAGCAGCTGGGGCCTGGCCTGGCTCACCTGGAAGAGGCCATGTGGGTGCGGGGTGAGCTCCTCGCGGGTGCCTGGCACTGAGTGCGGCGGCTTTCCCGGTGTGAGAATCCTGGCGTCCCGGGGGAGGGTATCAGGGGGATTGAGAGCAAGCTCGGCAGACACCCCTCACTCTCATCGCACCTCCATCCCCGTCACCCCTGCCCCCAGGTAGCCGGCGAGAGGTCGCAGTGCGTCGCTGACACCCGCCATGTTTCGCGCTGCCCCCTGGTGGTCAGCGTACATCATACTGAGTGGTCGAACTACCAGTCTCCCGGTGGAACAACTGCCTGAGGGGACAATTTGCATATTAGGCTTTTATTATATACTAGAGGCCTGGTGCACAAAATTCGTGCACTTGGGGGTGGGGGTTGTCCCTCAGCCCAGCATGCACCCTCTCACAGTCTGGGAGCCCCACGAATGATTGCCCCAAAGAGGTAGGCCCTGCCGCCGGCCGGGTAGCCTGGGCCTCCCTCTTTGTGGCAAGTGTGGAGCCCCCCGATTGATGGACTGCCCCACTGGCCATGGCCTGGGCCTCCCTCTGCAGGGCAATCATGGAGCGATGGCCAAGTCCCCGACCAATCACATCACCCCCGCCTTGGCTGGCCTAGCGCCAGTGAGTGTCATAGCTTGGTCATTTATGGTTGTTCTGCTATTCGGCCATTTGGTCAATTTGCATATTACCCTTTTATTATTATAGAAGGTTTATACTAGTGCTACTTAAATGTGGTCTGTTGACCAAGCTGCTAGCTACTAGTCCACAAAGAGATAACTACAGAAATTGAATATGTATTTGAGCTCTTTTATAGCTTGAATGTCGGGCAATGTCAGATTATTTCAAAAAGTATCAATTTTCAATGTATTTTAAAAAGTAAAACCAGCCCTGTCTGGTGTGGCTCAGTTGGTTGAGTGCCATCTAGGGCACATGCTAGGGTTGCCAGCTAGATCTGCATTCGGGGTTGTGCAGAAGACGGCAGAACAATGTTTCATCTCACATAGATGTTTCTATCTCTCTATCCCTCCCCCTTCCTGTCTCTCTCTAAAAATCAATAAAAATATATTTCAAAAAAGTAAAACCAAAAACTCATTCTTTATTGCAGATACTTTGAGAAGCAGTACCTTTTACTCAGATGTGTTATTTTTAATTAGTCAGTTAGTACATTTGAATAATGAAGTTACAGTAATATAACAATAGTCAGCTAAGCATTATAAATATACTCAACTATTTCTGTGTTAAGTGTTTTTGTTTTTTTGTTTGTTTTTAATTAATCTTTATTGCTGAGAAAATTACAGATATTCCTTTTTTTCTTCCCATAGCTCCCCTCCACCCGGTTCCCACCCCACCCCAGGCCCTTGCCACCCTCCTATCTCTGTAGGTAATGCATATAAGATCTTTGTCCCATCTGTTCTTGCACCCCCCACCCCCCCTTCCCTCTAAGACTCATCAGTCTGTTCCATTTCCATGCCCCGGATTCTATTCCATTCACCAGTTTATTCTGTTCATCATATTTTTTTATTCGTTTGATTTTTAGATTCAATTGTTGATAGATATGTATTTGTTGCCACTTTGTTGTTCATATTTTTTTATCTTTACCTTCTTCCTCTTCTTAAAGAATACCCTTCAGTATTTCATATAATACTGGTTTGGTGGTGATGGACTTCTTTAACTTTTTCTTATCTGTGAAGCTCTTTATCTGACCTTCAATTCTAAATGATAGCTTTGCTGGGTAGAGGAATATTGGCTGTAGGTTCTTACTCTTCATCACTTTGGATATTTCTTGCCACTCCTTTCTGGCCTTCATCGTTTCTGTTGAGAAATCAGCTGACAGTCATATGGGCACTCCCTTGTAGGTAACTAACTGCTTTTCTGTTACTGCCTTTAAACCAGTTAACTGCCACAATATTTTGAATTTAATTAAAAAAGGTCCGCCGCTTGCATCTATAGACGCTTATGATGTACAAATGGTTAAGATTCTCTCTTTGTCTTTTGCCCTTGACATTTTAATTATGATGTGTCTTGGTGTGGTCCTCTTTGGGTTCCTCTTGTTTGGGGTTGTCTGTGCTTCCTAGACTTGTAACTCTATTTCTTTTACCAGGTAGGGGAAGTTTTCTGTCATTATTTCTTCAAATAGGTTTTCAATATCTTGCTTTCTCTCTTCTTCTGGAACCCCCATAATTCGGATGTTGGTATGCCTGAAGTTGTCCCAGAGGCTCCTTTCACTGTCTTCATATTTTTGGATTCTTTTTTCTTTTTGCTCTTCTGGTTGGGTGTTTTTTGCTTTCTCATATTTCAAATCATTTACTTGATTCTCGGGATCCTCTAGTCTACTGTTGACTCCCTGTATATTATTCTTTATTTCAGTCATTGTATGCTTAATTTCTTTTCCATTTTTTGACATTCTCACTAATATCCTTGAAAGTCTCACTAAGTCCCTTGGAGGTTTCTGGAAGATTCTTGAGTAACCTTATAACTGGTTTTGCACTCTATATCCAGTAGTTTGCTTTCTTCCATTTCTTTCATTTGTAATATGTTTCTTTGTCTCCACATTTTGTGTGTGTTTGTTTCTATGTATTGGGTAGGGCTACTTAGTCTCCTTGAGTTGATAGAGTGGCCTTGTGTAGTTGGTGTCCTATAGGGCCCAGTGGCTCAGCCTCCCCAGTCACCTGAGGTGGACACTCTTGGTGCACCCCTTTGTGGGCTGTGTGCACAGTCTTGTTGTAGTTGAGACTTGATTGCTGTTGGTGTCACTGGGAGGAATTGACCTCCAGGCCAATTGGTTGTGGGGACCAGCTGTGACTACAGTGGGAGAGCTGCTGTGCAGGAGACACCCTTATGGAGCAGGACTTGCTTCAGTGGGGCTTTGGTGCTCACTGAGTCTGCCCCTTGAGTGTGCCGCTTATGGATGTGAAGAGTTGTCATCTGGTGTGGTCTGACACTGACCACTGGGTACACTGTCTCTTGGGTCTCCAGGGGGGTGCAAAATCAGCCACTGTCTGGGGCTTCCCAGCAGGAGCTGCAGAGAGATCTGCAGATTCATCCTCTTTGTATCAGGTTTGTAGGTGCCCAGATGAGGCCCAGCTGTGAAGCAAAATAGGCTGGTGCTGGGTCTTGGGCTTTTATTGATAGGTTTGGGGTTCCCTGACCCAGCTGCAGCTTTTTTGACAGGTTTTTAGCCTGAGAAAGGACAGGCCATTTATATGCAAAAGCCACTGCACACAGCTTAGGTGGGGTTATAAATAGGATGGGGTGGGGTCTCAGGGAATCACCAGGCAGAGCAAACAGAAATGGCTGCCAGTCAGCCCTGCAACCGGGGAAATCCCAGCACGGGAACAATGATCCCTGTGAGCACCTCTGTCTGGAAGAAAGCTGCCCCCACGTTCCTGCCCTGAAGCCAGACAGTCCAGTTTCTCCTTGTATGTGTCTGGGTCCCCCAGAGCCTCACCCAGCACTGGAGCTCAGAGGAAGTGGGAGCTTGTAAGTTCAGTTTGTGGTGCGGGCCTTTTAAGAGGAGCAGCTGGGTCTGCAGCAGCCTGTGTGTCACTCAACTCCAATCCGCACTGGTTTTTACAGCCAGTAGTTCTTACTGCCCATAGGGACTTTTTTCCCAGCTCTGGGACCCTGGGCTGGGGGTCTGTTGTGGGGCTGGGACCCCTTGCTCTTCTGGATGGCCTCTGCATAGGTGATCTCCCTCCCAATTAAAAAAGCTGCACACGTGCGTGCAAGGCCGGCCCGTTCCTCGCCTCCGCACCTCCTACCAGTCTCAGTGTGCTTTCTTCTTTACTTCTCTAGTTGTAGGACTTCCACTCAGTCAGCTTTCCGGCAGTTCTGGATGATGGTTATTCTGTATTTTAGTTGTAATTTTGATGTGGTTGTGGGAGGCAATGAGTACAGGCATTTGCCACACAGCCATCTTGGTCCCCTGTGTTAAGTGTTTTTACATAAACCTTTGAAGAACATTTTTTTTATGAAGGAAATGGATAAAAATATTTTAGGCACCCAAAGAAAATATAAACAAGCACATATCAGGATATTTAAAAAGAAACGCTCTAGTAATTACATATTACATATTCTTATTCTGTTTTGTTATCTTTGCTTTTTTTAAAAAAATATATTTTTATTGATTTTTTTACAGAGAGGAAGGGAGAGGGATAGAGAGTTAGACACATCGATGAGAGAGAAACATTGATCAGCTGCCTCCTGCACACCCCCCACCGGGGATGTGCCCGCAACCAAGATACATGCCCTTTACTGGAATCGAACCTGGGACCCTTCAGTCCGCAGGCCGACGCTCTATTCACTGAGCCAAACCAGTCAGGGCTTATCTTTGCTTTTTAAAAAGGTTTTTATTTGAGCTTGTTCTCTTAGTTGTTTTTTTTATTTTTGCCTATTATGATGCTATTTTTATTTTTAATCTTAAAAGAGCTGTTTGTTCTTGGTGAACAGTTATTTAGTCTTTCATTCCTCTGTGTAACCCTCCCGGATTCTAAATAGTTCTTTCTTACTTCTCCCAAGTACACAACATATATCTCTTTTAGCGATATTCTAATTATTTTTATTCCCATCTTTCAACACTGAGTGGTGGAAGAAATGGACTGTTTGCTGTGTAGTTTAACTTCTTGACTAAGCCTACAATAAATGTAGGTGTTACTACTATATGCCTGGCACTGGCTTAATTGTTTCATGTCTATTCTTACCTGATACTTCTGAAAAGCTTATCATATTATATCTGATATATGATGTATGCAGGTGTTTTTGAAGAAATAGCTTTTAGTATTTACCTGAGGATTTTTTGGTGTGTTTATTGTTAATAAGTAACTCTAATGAAATAATAAAAACATAATATTATGTGTGGATTTGACACAAGTAGAAACTATAGCCTTCTTAGAGTTATCTCGCTTTTACAATTATCTAAAAACATTTTAAAACATTTAAAGACATTTTAAAATAGTATATAGTAAAAAATTAGGACCTATTTTATTCTTCAAATTATTTAAAAATATTGTTTAAAGACTGCAGTTTAGAGAGTTAAAACCCAACACATTGCATCCATCCATTAAAACAGTAAGAAATGGAAGAGATACTTTGATAAGTGTTCTGCCTGTTTTAACCTTGAATGCTATTATCGGGTGGGATGATGCTATACGTGTTTCATTGGCTTCGGCTTTTTCATGCTGAGAGAAATCAATACTTTGAGTCGTTGGATGACAGAGGAATCACTTCAGAATTAAAGGTGGCTGTCACACAATGTCATTGGTTGACTTTCGTTGCTATAGAGGTTTTTAAGCTTTCATTTTTCTAAGTCTGCTTTTCAGGAGTCTTTGTAAGATTTCTGTGGATAACTTTTTTCTTCAAATTTGACTTTAAATCTTAGTTAAAAGCAAAAACCTCCAAAAGTGAAATATTAAAAAATTGTTTAATTTTTTGCCCCTTAGGTGATTTCCCTTTTAATTGCTTTCCGATGAGACAAGTAATTTATAGTGTGACTTTCAGGCGAATTGGGAAGTAAGGTAGTTTACACTTAAGTGTTTATTATAAAGTATGTTTAGTTGACTAAAATGTAATACTCTTGTTTGTGGCCATGAGAAAGAAAGAAGGTAGAACTATATGTCCTGAGATGGAATGATATGTAGTTTGATTCCATGTACTCTACAAAGGAACTGCATTTTACTATTAACAGTGGACATCTACCTCCTCCTTCCCCCCAGTTTCTGTAGAAAATTATTGGCCAAACTGAGAGGAGGTAAAAAAGAGAACTTTATTTTATATGTGTGTTCCAAAATGTATACATACACTTTGAAAAATTATAAAGGCAGTGTTTATTAAAATACATTTTATTTTCAGAATTGAGCTACCGGCTGTTTAAGTGTATACATTTTTTTGGGACACCCTATGTAATTACTTTATTATTTTTTAAAAAATGATTCTTTATTGTTGAAAGTATTACATGTCCCCCTCTTTCCCCCAATTGACCCCTTCCAGCCCCCCCTGCCCTCCCCCACCCAGCCCCAGACCTTCAACACCCTATTGTCTTGTGTTCATGGGCTATTCATATAGGCATTTAAGTTCTTTGGTTGATCTCTTCCCACCCACAACCTCAGAGGGATGATGTAGTATTTTTAGTTCAACATTATGTTCATGAAATTTATTCAGGCTTCTACGTTTTCCTATTTTTTTTAATTGTTATTTTTCATTTAAAAAATATTTTTATTGATTTCAGAGATGAGGGGAGAGGGAGAAGAGATAGAAATATCATTGATGAGAGAGAATCATTGATTTGCTGTCTCCTGCACGCCCCCTAACTGGGGATCGAGCCCGCAACCCAGGCATGTGTCCTTGACCTGAATGGAACCTGGGACCCTTCAGTGCTCAGGCCGATTCTCTATCCACTGAGCCAAACCAGCTAGGGCACATTTTCCTATTTTATTTTCAATGCTGTATACTTTACCAGTATGTGAGTAGACTATTAGCTTTTCATAATTTTTTCTGTTGACCTGCAATTAGATTGTTTTCCGTTTTTAACTATTATGAATAATTCTGCTTTGACTATTTTATGAGCCTTTTGGTATACATGCTCATGCATTTTGGTAGGGTGGAATTACTTGACGTAAAGTATTCATGTTTTCATTTTTACAGATATTGCTTCACTGTTTTGCAAAAATGAAGCAATGTATAGCTGTTCCCATTAATTCACATTTTCATAAAAATGATAAGTGATTTTTATTTCAGCATTCTGTTAGCTGTCATGGTACCTTATTGTGCTTTTATTTTTTATTTTATTTACATATCAAGCTATACATTTTTTTCTCCTGTTTGTGTCATACACACACACACACACAACACACACACACACACACACACACACTACTTTTAAAAAAATATATATTTATTGATTTCAGAGAGGAAGGAAGAGGGAGAGAGAGATAGAAACATCAATGGTGAGAGAGAGTCATTGATTGGCTGCCTCCTGCACCCCCCCCCCCCCCCCCCCGACTGGGGATGGAGCCCGCAACCCCGGGCATGTGCCCTTGGCCGGAATGAACCTGGGACCCTTCAGTCCGCAGGCCGACGCTCTATCCACTGTGCCAAACTGGCTAGGGCACACACACACTACTTTTGTGAAGTATCTGCTTCTTATCCAGTGTTTTATTGGTAATCTGTCTTCTATTGATTTGACTAGAGTACTTACCTATTTGGTATGAGCTTATTTTTGCATATGAGTACTTTTACTACTTTCTTTTCTGTTCGTTCCTTGCCTATTCAATTTCTAAAACTTATTAAATAAACTTTATTGAGATATTAAGACACACCCATTTTAAGTATACATTTTTAAAAATATATTTTATTGATTTTTTACAGAGAGGAAGGGAGAGAGATAGAGAGTTAGAAACATCGATGGGAGAGAAACATCGATCAGCTGCCTCCTGCACATCTCCTACTGGGGTGTGCCCGCAACCCAGGTACATGCCCTTGACTGGAATCGAACCTGGGACCTTTCAGTCCACTGGCCGACCCTCTATCCACTGAGCCAAACCAGTTTCGGCTTAAGTATACATTTTGATGAGTTTTGACAAATGTATACACCTGTGTAATTGTTACTGTAAAGATACAGAGAATTTCTATCATCTCAGAGAATTCCCTTGTGAATCATTGTGGTAACTTCCTCCACACATACCGTACATAGACCCAACCCAAGGCAGTTGCCTATCTGGTTTCCGTTATTATGGATAGTTTCACATAATATACACTTTCACATAAGTGGAATTATACAGTAGGTACTCTAATGTCTGGATTCTTTTGGATAGCATAAAGTTTTTGATATTCATCCACATTGTTGTGTGTATCATTCATTTGTCTCTTTTCATTGCTGAGTTCTATTACTTTGTTTATCTACTTGTCTATAGGTGGATAATGGGTCATTTCCAGTGTTTGGCTTTATGACTAAAAGAATTAGGGGCATTTTCATATAATATATTTTGTGTAAATATGTTCTTTTGAGGAAATATCTAGGAGTGAAATTGCTAGGTGCTGTTGTAACTACATAGAGGGTGCCCCCCAAAATGTACAAACACTTTTCTGTAGATTCTATAACATTTTGAAAATAAAATGTATTTTAATAAACATTGTCTTTATAGTTACTCAAAGTTTTTATGCATTTTTGGGGACACCCTGTATTTAAGCTTAGAAGACACTGCCAAATAACTTTTTTTAGTAGTTATGGATTTTACACTCCAACCAGCTAGGTAGGTATGACAGTTCCATTTGCTCTATATCCTTGCCAATGTTTGGTATTGTTGGTCTTTTTAATTACAGCCCTTTTAGTGGATATATAGTGATGGCTTATTGTGGTTTTTATTTCAGTTTTTCTTTTTGTGTACTTATTAGTCATTTGAATATCCTTTGTGAAGTGCCTGTTCAAATCCTTTGCCCTTTTTTGGTTCCATATAAATTTTTGGAGTATTTGTTCTATATCTGTGAAATATGATGTTGGTATTTTAATAGGGATTACATAAAATCTGTAGATTGCTTTGGGTAGTATGGACATTTTAATGATGTTAATCTACCAATCCATGAACACAGTATATTCTTCCACTTGTTTATATCTTCCTCTGTCTTAGCCAATTCCCACAAATATTTCTAATTTTGTTTGTGATTTTATCTTTGATCCATAAGTCATTTCAATATGAATTATTTAATTTCCAATTATTTTGTAACTTTTCAAATATTATTTTTTCACATTATCTATTCAGATAAAGAATCAAAAGGGAGGGACCTTGACCTAACCAGGTGGCTCAGTTGGTTGGATTGTCCTCCTATAAGGTTTCAGGTTTGATTCCTGGTCAGGGTACATGCATACCTAGGTTGTTGGTTTGATCCTTGGTCAGGGCGTGATTGGGAGGTAACCGATTGATGTTTCCATCTCACATTGATGTTTCACTCTTCCTCCCTTCTCTCCCTCCCTCTCTCTAAAATCAATTAAAAAAAACCCCATAAAACATATCCTCAGGTGAGGATATTAAATAAAATAATCAAAAGGACCTTCAGATTTATATATCTTTTTGTCTAACTTTTTCTTCTTTAGTAGTTTGTCCTTCAAATTACCATCTTAAATTTTTTTAAATCTTTACCAAAGGATTTGTTTTTATTGATTTAGAGAGAGAGAGAGAGAGAGAGAGAGACAGAGACAGAGACAGAGACAGAGACATTGAGACATTGATGGTTGCCTCCTGAATGCATCCAGACCCAGAATCAAACCTGCAACCTTTTAATGTACTGGATGATGCCCTAAGCAGCTGAGCCACCGGGCCATGACTCAAACTGATAATAGTAGGTAATGTGGGAGTGAATAATATTGCCAAGATAAATTTCACAAAGCCTTGAGAAAATGCCATAGTTTCATATAGGGAATAATAAAGAAAAAAGTCTGACTACCAAGAGGGATGATTAGCAAGCTGACAGGAGGAAACTGGAGGAATTGGCTAAATTTTACCTTCACTTCTCTCTGAAAATGCAAAGGACAGATAGTAAAGTTAGGTAGAGATTTAACATCTGGAAGGAAAGACTACAGGTGATGTTACCTTTATTTCTTCATTTACATTTAAAGAGCCAGAATAGTCAAGTTATAAATGGTCAGTCTAAATTGTTTCTCCCTTTGGTTATTTTTTTAATATTTTCTCTGCAAGTAAATGAAGTTCTTTAAGAAGTGGGTTTATTTATGTTATTTTAAATTTATTAATGCTTTGGTAATAAATCTTAGATTTCTTTAGCAATAATCAAATACATTTGAATTGTTAGTTCCCAAGATGCTTGTTTCATTTTTTTTTTTTTTTTAGAGTCAGATATTTTTGCGGTCATTTTGATGTCATATTACCTAGTTTATGTGTTTCTTAAAACGGAGAAATTGATATAAAGTAAAACTGAATGAAAGTATTAGACCTGCCCTTGGTTTCTTAGAATACCTCCAGTTAGTCTTTAAACACAAGCACACACATACACAAGTATATAACCCACCAGTAAATAACATAGATTTGATCTTCAAGCAGATATTCATGATCTGTATGTACTGGACTTTGATATGTCACACATAGAATATATTATTGGTTTTTAATAAGGATGTGTTCAAATTACATTTTAAAGATACTTTAAAAAATAGATATGAGTTCATTGTATCTTTACAAAACATTCTTGTTTGGTTTCCTTTTATCATGTTTTAAGGTCAGATGTGACTCTAATGTTCCACAATGAGACAGAGATTGATAATCGGGAAAGAATAGCCCTTTAATGTGATTTATATCTATAGATTTTATGTCAGATATGAAAAGTTGCTGTTTAAATTGTAAAGGAGGATCCATTAAAGAACACTTTAAACCATTTTACTATTTAGTTTACCTTGGACTCTTTTTAGGATTATGCCCTTTCAAGAAAAAACTTTTATAGCTTATCAAATGCTTATAAAATGTAACTTGGTAAAGTTAAGCTATTTTAATACGAATAAAAGGTAGAAATAATAGGGTATTAAATTATGCATTTCTTTGTGATTTTAGTACCATTTAACATGAAGTCGTATGGTATTTCAGGGGAGTATAGAAGCCAGTGATATTCTATTTTCCATCAATAATTTAAATTTTCTCTTATGATGTTAGACAAAGGCAGATTATGGATATAGTAGGGAATGTTGTGGGTATAAAAATTCTGCAAATGTTTACCCTTTTGTCCTACATGTTTTAGTATATGTTAGGGATAGATTTGATATAACCTTTAAAGTGCTGCCTAGTTCTGGAGTAAATCTCTGAAAATATCACAGAGCAGTTGACACTTTTATCCCATAGAGTAATTCACTATCTTCACTTAAACTACTATTTCTTTAACTGTTTCTTTCTCCCCCTATCCTTTAAGTATTTCTGAATCATTTTTTTATTTGTTCAAATCATATTTTTGACAAGCTGAACTATCCTCTGATTTGTTTGGTTCAGTCTTTAATATATCATGTGACAATTGCCTTTAATCTCTTATAAATTAATCTAGTTTCTAACATGATTTATTTTCTCCACATGAAGGTTTAAATAAAAGAACTAGTTTTCATTTACCAGTGTACAAAAACTAAGCTCTCAGAGGTCCCAAATCTCCGAATTGTCCAATTTTTAGAGCCATTATAATCCTCTCATTTTCTAGATGAGGACAGTTTGACAAAAGAGCTTGAGTTAGTTGCCCAAGTCTGACAGGAGATATTACCAAGGATGATACTTTAATCAGATTTTTGTTTTTCTTCCCAATCTTACATCCTTTCTCTCTCTCTCTCTCTCTCTCTCTCTCTCTCTCTCTCTCACACACACACACACAACATATTCATATATATATAGTACTCTGATTCTTAGTGGCAGTTTTCAATCCTTATTATGCATTTCAGAATTTCTTTATTTTTTTTTTACTTGTATTTTATACTTGGATCAAACTGTCCTGCTTCTGCCTTCCTGAAAATTTTCTGCCTTGCCTTTGCTTTAAGGTTCTCTTTATTCCTATCCAAAAATGACTTCTCAAAATCTTCCTTTTTCTTTCTTTATAGCATTTTGAATATTCCTCATTAGTTTTTGCAAGCCTTCCTGTTAAAAAGCATTTTTAGCTTCAGTGATTTAATATGAATGACATAACTTTTATTACCACTTCCCTCCTCCCAATCTAGACAGAATGGGAATTCTCCAGGGCAGGGGCTATCAAGATAATCCAACCTTTGATCTCCATAGCTAAGTGTTTTGCACAGACTAAGAGATAATTTGATTTTTTTGCATGTACATAAACACCATGTCTATTGGGTTACTTTTGTGTTAGGAACACAAAACCTAGTTCATACTGCTACAATGAATGAATGGGATATTATAGGTTCTCATAAAAAGTGTCATAGAATGCCTAAAGATAGGCTGGTCTATGATCCAGAAGTTCGTGGCTCTGTATTTCTATAATGCTCCTGGCTCTGATCCCTTTGGGTTTGGCTTCATTCTCAGGCTAGCTTCCCTCATAGTGCAAAGAGAGCTTTCAGAACTTCTGGAATTATGGGCTTCCTCTTTTACACCCTAAGAGGAAGGAAGTACCAATAAATATCCTGACCTTTTCATTTAATGCACCAGTTAGATCAAGTGCCCTTCCCTGAGCCAATTTTTCAGTGTGGGAGGGATTTTATTCTCATTGGTTTAGGAAAAGTAGGGCCCTCTCGTTGCTAGGGCAGTGCTGGGGGAAGTGTGTGGCAACAATCTATGTAGGTATAACTGGTATACCGAAGGAAAGGCAGGCAGTATAAGTCAGTTTTATTTGTTCCAACATCACATTTTTGTTACCTACCATAGGTTGAGTGTACATGTGTACGTGAGCTTGTATTTTGCAGGGTGGATCCCAACAGACCATATGAATAGAATCAAGAATCAAGTATACATTAATCTTTGCTTTTCTATTTTAAGCAATTAACTAACTAGGTAGTATAGCATTAACATGATACCAGGAGTATCTGAATTCCAGAAGAAAAGAAATAAAACATCTTGAAAACTGGTGATTGAGAATATTAAAATTTTTCGGCAAAACTGATGATGTCTTAAGACAGCACTTTACAAACTAATAATGTATGAATCACCTGGGGAATCTTATTAAAATCCAGATTCTAATTTAGTAGGTGTGGAGTGGGACCTATAATTCTGCATTTTCCCTGAGTTTCTAGGTGACTCTAGTGCTGCTGGTCCTTATTGCAAAGCTAGGGTTTAAAAGCCCTTACTGATTTTTGTTGTTGTTGTTTGTTTGTTTTTCATTTTTTCAAGGTGTTGAGAACTAGCTGTTCACTATTGGAAGCCATCCATAGTCTCTTTTCTGGACCTCTGCTGCGGCCTTATACCTGGTCTCTCTTTTATCCCACTACATTCCATTCTCTAAATGGCGTCTGTAGTGATCATTTTAATATATAAATCACAACACTTCACTGCTTAACCGTTTGAGTGCCAACCAATATCCTAGGAACTATGCTAAAACTGCCAAGGCATTTTTGCTGATTTTACAGCAGTTTAGGAAAAAAATTATGAATCGCAACTAAATGAAGTTACATATTCAAAAACTTAAGGAAACCTTTACTACATTGACATATTTAGCAATATCATCATCACTAATAAAAGCAGACTTAGAACTGGATGCCATTTCGAAGCTTTGATAGCGCTCCCGGCACTTTTGGCAAAAGACAGGAGGAGCGCAATCGTGCTCCCCTGCACTCTAGGGGTTAAAAACTTCTACTAGTATCACATTGTATTAGAATAAAATCTAAACTCCTTAGCACAACTGCACAGTACTAAATGATGCAGCTGCCTAACTCATGTCATTCTTTCTCTTACTCACTTTGCTTGGAGTGCTTTGTAATGCTACTTGTAATGTGGGCCCTTGCATCTTCCCTTGACTAGCTGCTTCTAATTTTTCAGGTTTCTGTTAAAATATTGACCACTTCTGAGTGTACTTTATAAATAGATTCAGAGAATAATTTCTTGGGGTATTGTACGGATAATATATCACTAAATATTAGTTAATTCAGTCAATGAGGGATATAAAAGTAACTTTAAATGTTTGGTTGGTTCAGTTCATATTGAAGATTATTTCATGATGCATTTTAAAGCTTTTTTCCATATTTTTATAGGATTAATAGATGTTTCTTTTTTCTATTCAAGTCACTCTGTGCCCAGTATTCTGCAGACAAGCGAGAAGATGAGAAGATGTGTGATCATTTGATAAGAGCAGCTAAATATCGAGACCATGTGACAGCAATTCAACTAATCCAGAAAATTATCAACATTCTCACAGACAAGCATGGAGCCTGGGGAAATTCTGCATTGAGGTAAAGTGATACCTTTAGGATTTGGGCCCTGATATTATATAGAAGGCCTAGATTTAGATAAATGGCTTTGGATATGCTCAAGGCCAGATGAAGAACAGAGTAATTTAATTTTGTATTTTATCATCTATGAATTTGAAGCAAAGGGGAAAGAGAAAACCAGTATGGGTGCAGCTATAGATCTTTGTAGGTATTTCATTTTCTTCAATTACTTCTAAAAATTTGTTTACTCATATATTTATTCATTTTGAAGTGAACTGTTAAGGAAAGTAGTTAATCAAATGATTTTATTAGCTACATCTATATTTGAATTTATATAATTACAATATTTTATTTTAAGCAACATTTCCTATTTTATACTTTTGAATTTTTAACACCTACATTTGAAAACATAATGTGTTATTTTCTTGATTGAGTTGTAAATTGTAAGGATATGATGATAAAAATGATTAAATGCCCTCCTTAAAGTTTTGTTCACTGTATCTACTTTCTTTTAAGATTACTAAATTGAGCATGCTATTTTTGATTCTGACTGTAGAAACAAAATATTAAATTACCTTCTAGGACTACGGAACTGAGACAAATTGTGAAATTTAGTCTGATTGAAACATTTTATGCTACAAATATTAGAAATATGCTTTGACTTATTTAAGTAATGTTAATGAAAAAGTTCTTTAATTTGCCATTAGAGATATTTTCTAATTCCTCATTTCTGTACAACTTTTGCTAGAAGACAACAAAAAAATGAAAATGAAAATAATTGCTTGCATATTATATAGGTGTAACTGGTTTTCACTTGTATTTTAAACATCTAATGTGTCTAGCAGACTTCGAAGTCTACCTTTAGAAATTTTCCAGTGAATAGAAAATAATTTAAATTTTTAAAAGCTGAACTTGAAACTGTTTGAGTTGAAAGCTACTTGTTATATATTTTTTAAATTAAATTTATTTGGGTAACATTGGTTAATGACATTATATAAATTTTAGGTGTAAAGTTTTATGTAATACATCATTTGTGTATTTCATTGTGTGCTCACCACCCAAAGTCTAGTCTCCTTCTGTCGCCATGTATTTGACCCCCTGTACCCTTTTTATTCCCTACACCCCCCCTTCCCTCTGGTAACTACCATACTGCTGTTCATGTCTATGAGTTTGTTTTGTTTTGTTTTATTTGTTGCTTTTTGTTTTATTTCACTTAGCACAATACTCTTAATATTCATTCATATTGTCACAAAATGGCAGTTTCATCATTTTTTATGGCTGAATAATATTCTATTTTATATACATACCTCATCTTCTTTAATCATAGGTTGAAGGATACTTAGGTTGTGCCATGTCTTGGCTATAGTAGATAGTGCTGCAATGAACATAGGGGATGTTTTTGTTTTTAGTGCAAATATGTAAAACAAAACATAGAGTAGATATATCTCCTGATGCTTATTATGTAGAATACTTAAATAAAATTACATTTTTAGGCATGTCATTTTTGGTGTTCCAAAAAATGAATGCAGGTCAAGGACTTCTGGCAAAGAAACTGAATGAATAAAGGCAGGAACCAGGTTTGTTTGTTTTAATCCTACTGCAGTTGAACTCAGCTGCAAGAATAGTCATGGAAATGACATAAATTACTGGGTCAGAGCTCTCTGGTGCCTTAGCTTGCAACATCTAATGGTTTGTGTTTGGGGCTGGGAAGTTGTATTGAGAATTTTAGTTTCAGGATACTTCAATGTTTCAGATTTGAAGTAGTCACTTGACATCAGGCACTGAAAAAATTAGGATATTACTTTGCCATGCCCCTAATGGGAACTCAATACATATTTGTTTAATTATTTAAAAAGTATTTTTAAACTGAAATTAGTTTTATAATTTAAAAATTAAAAACTTATAGGTAACTTATGACAAGTGTTTGCCCTTGTTATGACATCAAAATTCTTTCCCATGATAGCTATACCTTTGTATAGCACAAGTATACCTGTGCTACCAACCTGAAAGCATTGTTTCTCTGAAGTGATTTTGGTATAGGGAAGTATCTTGGAGAACTAAATGGATTGTGAAATGTATATGTGTAGAAATAATTACTGTTTCTATAACAAAGTTATTCATAGGCATCACTCTATTATTCTATACAACTGAAGTAAATTCTGAAATTTTAAAGTTTCCAAAAATCCACAAAACAAAACATTTTACTTTTTTCTCCCAAATGAAAATAGCGGTCAAGAGAATAGCTTTTAAATGG
>NW_005871049.1:19036602-19195387 GCF_000147115.1 Myotis lucifugus | reverse complement strand
CTTGCCATTTGTTGCCAGGGCTGCTTTTCACTTTAGGACCAACATAGCTATTATGATAGCTGATATTTGACTCTTTCAAGTTTCGTTTCTCCTGCCTATTGGAGCAACTCTTTTTTAATATTTATTTAACACCAGCTGTGCACCACTCACTGTCCACAGTAACCTACTTGAGAGCCAGTGTGAACAAAACAGATATGACTCTTGCCTTCATAGAACTTTATGTCTAGTATGGGAAATAGAAATGTGAACAGATAACTGCAAACAAATAGCTTAAAAGGCAGTGATTATAGTTTCTCACTGTACATACTCCTAAGCAAAGAAATATTTTAGGGTTATAAAAGGCTTTAAAAAATCTTTTGTCTCCCTTTAGTAAAAGATCAGTGTGATTTTATGGAAAGAGCACTATATTTCTACTACTGACTCTTTCACTAACTGGTTATGTGACAGTGAGTAAGTTAAACCAACAATTTCATATGCATTTATTTATTTCAGACAGATTGCCTTTGAGAAGAAGGCAGTAGCTCACCAGAAGACCTGTGTGCACAGAGCCTGAAATTTAAGGAAGGAGGAGGATGTTAACACACATTATTACAATTATGTGGAATGTTACTATCAAAATAAGTCAGTGGGTAGTGAGATCCTCTTCAGCTCTAAGATTTTATTTAAAAGCTTATTCAAGAATTAGGAAATAATATCTAGAGCTTCATATGTTAATATTTATATCTATATATGATGTTTATAATTTAATACTAGTATATATATTTATTAAATTTATAATAACTGTAATAATAATGATACTATGAATAATAGATTATACTTTTTGGCCCATTAATTTTGACTTCGTTATTTTTCTAAGTACTTTATAAGAGTTATATTACCTTAAAAACAAAGCAGTGAGATAGTATTAATTGACCTATTTTACAAATGAAGAAACTAGAGCTTAAAATTTTATGATGTGACCAAAATTAAAGGGCTGCCACAGGGAGAAGTTAACATTTAAATCCATGTAGTGCAATTTAGAGCTATATTTGTAACCCTTATGCAAGTGTTTAATATTAGTGATTAATTAATATTAGTGTTTGAGTGCTTACAATCTGCCAGGCATTGGCTGAGTCTTTTACAAACATTTTATTGGATCCTCACAACCAGCCCTATAAGGTGAGTGCCATCATTTCTAGTTTCCTAGGAGTAAATGAAGGCTTAGAGACGTTCATGGTTTAAAAGGGTACCTTGCTAGTTGAGAACAAGAGGTCATGGGCTTCCGACTCACTGTTGCTCAAGGCACCTCATGACAGCTTTTCCATAGATTAGTAACTTTTTTCTGGAAAAAATACATTTGAGAAAATACTGAGAGATTTCTTCTTATTTTGGGTTTTTCATACATTGTATCCCTCTAACTGAGGATAATTGAGAATTAAAGCTTGATCTTAAAACTAAAATTTTTGAATAAACTAGGATTTAGTTTTTCTCCAAACAAATTGTATATTTAGAATTAGAAATTCTTTTACTTTAAATTTATGGTTCACTAAATTATAAATTGCTTCCTATGTCTTAAAAATAGCACTTAGGTTGATATTCTATGTACTTCCTTGAAAATACCTGGTATAGTCTTATACACAGATATTTAGTACTATGATATATGGTAGAATGCAACTAATGTGTGCCTTCCCTCATTTTATGGATGAGGAAACAGTTGTAGAGAGGTTAAACAATTTGTTAAAGATGGTACAATTGATCTCTGACAAAGCAAATACTCAAAATCTTGCTCTCGTGGTTTATGTTGTACCATTTTGAATCCTATCTAATAAAGAGGGAAAATGCTAATTGACCCTCTTGCCGTCACAAAGATGGCAGCGCACACAGCCAATAAGGAGGGAATATGCTAATTGCCTGCCCCGCCCTCAAAGATGGCGGCATCCACAGCCAATAAGAAGGGAATATGCTAATTAACTGCCCCGCCCTCAAAGATGGCGGCTCCCACAGCCAATAAGGAGGGAATATGCTAATTGACTGCCACGCCCTCAAAGATGGCTGTGCCCACAGCCACAAGATGGCGGCGCCTAGTCCCCTCAGCCCTGCTGGGGTGGCAGGCGAGTGGCATGGCCGGGCTCGCCTGCCTTCAGAGTCCCCCAGTCCCCTCAGCCCCCCAGCTGCCCAAGGTGCAGGCAAGCCTCGGATGGTGGCTGGGCCGCCTGAGGCACAGGTAACGAGGGCCGGCCGAGGCTTGTGCTGCCAACAGTGGCAGCAGCAGAGGTGTGATGGGGCATTGCCTTCCCGTGATTGCCGGGTCGCCTCCCGCCCCTGAGGACTCCCAGACTGTGGGACGGGAAAGGTGGGGCTGAGGGACCCCCTTCCAGTGCATGAATATTCATGCACCAGGCCTCTAGTATGACCATAATCAAACAAGTTCTGCTGCCTGCCACAAGGAAAGCCAAACTCCCAAGGCAGGTGCTGGTGCAAAAGGAAAGAGGTTTTATTTAGGAGCCACATGACCTGGGAGTATTGCGGGCTCCTGTCTCAAAGACCAGTCTCATCTTCCTCCTTTTCAAAGATTATCCCTTTTCTATTAAAGCCCCCTGGCCTTATAGGGATAGGCAGGCCTTTTTCTTTCTTTTTTTTTCAATTAAACAATCTTGCTAGGTTTTGGCAGCTGTGTGCCTTGTCCATTTATCTTTCTAACTTTTGGAGGTGCTCAGTGTAGAACCTCTCCCTGCGCCACCTTGGCCAATGGGGGAGACTTAGCATGCGGACTTTCAGTTACTCAATTGCCAGTCCTTTCAAGTATCTTTTCCTTTCTTCCACCTTCCTTCTTTTTTTTTCCCCCCCAATTCTTCCTTTTATTGATGCATTTCTAATTAGGTTTTTAAATTATATTAATTAGGGAACTAATATTTATTAAACATCTATTATGTGCTAGGCATTATGCTAATTGTTGAGAATATAACAATGCAAAAGATAGGCATGAATATTGTCCTCATACAGCTTAGAATTTAACAGATTGCTGCTTCATTGTAAACATGGCTTGGAACTTGATGTTAGAAAGGCATTAAAATTCCTTGTTTTATACCTTCACATTTTCCAGAAATTTTATACTCTGTTCTTGTCTCCAACTTTTCCACCATATAGTGCACTTTTATACTGCTATTTTTCCTAAGTACTTCTTTCAGATCCCTATGCTAATCAGCAGCTTATAATAGTTCTCTGTGGCAGTTGGCTGCTCAGGTACTCATTCAGGACTCTGCTTCACCCATGTGGATTCACCCGCCTCCCTAACATGAAGGCTCAAGCAAAGCAGGCTCTGCTTGCTGTCTGTTCCTCTATGTTTTCTCTTTTTTTCTTGAGGACTAAAGTCTTTTATGAACTTATAATAGAAGGATAATAGAAACCAGATAATATGAGGATCTCTGAGGTTATTGTTTTATAAGTTCTTTGACTTTCTCATGTAAAGATACTAGTCTTACAAGTCTCTTGGGCTATTTTGAGAATAAGTGTAATGTGAGAAATTTTGTGTACTTTTGTATAGGCACCTAGTGATTTTTTTAATGAATTAACTATCTGAGGAAATGTAAATTGCTCTTAAATGTTAAATTATTATTATCAGAACAAAATTTAGTATTTTGTAATACATTGTTTTGTTCTCATACTATATTGGCATATATGTGTATGTATAGATATAAATAGATATAGATATAGACATAGATATAGACATAGATATAGATAAATCCTTGAAACCATTATTACAATCAAGAGTTTCCCTCCTCTCCTTTTGTGATCCTTCCTTTCCTAGCCTCCCTGCCCCCAGGCAACCACTGATAATGCTATACTATAGTTCACATTTTCTAGAATCTATATATATAAAAGCCTAAGTGTCCATCTGACTATCCAACTGGTAGCTATGATACGCACTGACCACCAGCGGGCAGATGCTCAACACAGGAGCTGCCATGATGTGCACTGGCCATTTAAAAAGAAATGGCACCGCAGACGTGGCGCCGACAAACCAACACTTGGCTTCCCCCAAGTGGGACACAGGCCACACCACCACTCCGAGCGACAGCTCACCAAATCGCAGCCAACACTGCCGAGACCCCATGGAGCAAAATGAGGCCCACAGCCCAGCCTGGAAACGGTTGCTGTGGGTGCTGGGTAATGATGACACGTAGCAATGCCTGGCTTCCTCTCCCTAGCCTCCTTGGAGTTTCTTCAGCCCAGGAACATGACTTGCTTTATGGCCAGGTGCAAACATTTTACACTTTAATCAAAAGTCTATGAAGTGTTTTCAAGTGCCTCATCTCATTTGATCCTTACAGAAGTCCTGGGATAGATAGGAGACTCAGTAGAATCCTATATTCTTTTCATTAGCAGGAAAATGGAGATTTAGAAAGTTTAGAAACTTGACCCTACTGAAAAGATGTAAGAAATGGTGGAACTTGAAAAGGACTTCAGGTTTTCTCACTGCGCAGAATATAGTCAAACACTGCTACAGTTAAATATTTCACCCTTTGTTCTCCCTGTGTGATCTACAATAATAATCTGCTTCATGTTGATGTTTACTGCTTTGTTGCTGACAATTACCTAAAAGAGAAGTTGGTTTGCTTCACTGGGCTGGAAAAAGTTTAGTTAAATCAGAAAGCAGGTCTAATTAAGCAAGTTTATCTATATATATAAAGCTCTTGCTGGCGCCAATCGCACGCGTATGTTTCCATCTGTCATTGTTGATTGTGAATTTGGTTGACACTTCTGTTATAGAGAAAGGGCTAATAGCGATATTAAAATATTTCTTCTAATTAATTTCCTGTCAGTGTGCACGAATCTGTGCATCGGGCCTCTACTTACATAACAATGGATTTCTCTAGTTTGTACTCTTATTTCTTCTTCTTCTTTTTTCTTTTTCTTTTTTATATATTTTTTATTGATTTTTTACAGAGAGGAAAGGAGAGAGAGAGTCAGAAATATCAATGAGAGAAACATCGACCAGCTGCCTCCTGCACATCTCCTACTGGGGATGTGCCCGCAACCTAGGTACATGCCCTTGACCCGAATCGAACCTGGGACCTTTCAGTCTGCAGGCCGACGCTCTATTCACTGAGCCAAACTGGTTTCGGCTGTTTCTTCTTCTTCACTTAGCCCACTTATTTTGAAATTTATCCGTGCTGTTGCATGTATCAATAGTTCATTTCTTTATATTCCCAATTAGTATTCTATTATATGGATATATCACAATTAGTTTACCCATTTGAGTTGTTAGACTTTTTAAAATTTAGGCAGTCTAATAGAAGTATAGTGATATTTCATTGTGGTTTTAATTTACATTTCCCTATGTGGGTTTATTCCTGAACTTCTTTTGTTCTCTTGATATCTGGCTATTCTGCCAGGATCACATGGTCTTGATTACAGTAAGTTTATAAGTCTTGAGTCAGGTTGTATTAGTTTTCCAACTTTATTCTTTTTCAGAGTTGTTTTGGAAAGGCTTAGGTCTTTGGAATTTTCAGATGTATTTTCGAATCATTTTGTCAATTTCTATATGAGTCCCCTGTGTTTTTTATTTGATTTGGTTGATTAATTTGGGGAAAATTGACATCATAATTATAATGAGTCTATCAACTCAGGAAAAAGGAATATCTCTACATTTATTTTAGTCTTCTTTAATTTCAGCAATGTTTTGTAACTGTCAGTGCACATATCTTACCCATCTTTTTGGATTTATTCATATGTACATGATAATGTGTGAGGCTATTGAACATTTTATTTTTACTTCAATTTGTAGTTGTTCATTGCTAATATATAGAAATATAGTTTCTTTTTGTATGTTGATCTTGTATACTGAAACCTTACTTAACTCAACTACTAGTTCTCGTGTGCTTTTTGGTCATGGTGTAGAAATATATATTATTGTATTTGATTTGCTATAACATTATTTAGAATTTTTGTATCTATGTGCATGCAGACTATTGATCTATAGTTTTCTTGTAGTATCTTCGGCACTTTTTGGTATCAGGATCATGCTAGCCTCATAAAATGAATAGGAAATGATTTCTCTTCATCAAAATCTGAGTAGTTTATGTAAATTGGATATTTTCTTCTTAAATGTTTTATAGAATTTGGTGTGAACATTTAAATTACAAATTCAGTTTATTTAATCCATTAGAGATCCTTCATTTATCATTAGAGTTGTCCAATTTTGTGACATCAAGTTGTTCATACTGATGTCTCATTATTGTTTTAATGTTTTTAAAATATGAAGTGATGTTGCCTCTCATTCCTGCTTTGGACTTAATTTGATCTTGTTTTTCTTAAGGTCATGGATTTTAGACTTTTCTTCTAATATAGGCATGTAGTCCTATTAATTTAGCTTTTAAGTACAGCTTTAGCAGCATCCCACACATTTTGGTTACATTTTCCTTCAGTTCAAAATTCTTTCTAATTCTCTTGATATTTTTATGACCCAGGGATATTTAGAAAGGTGTTAGTTTGCAAATATATCTGATGTTCCAGATCTTTTGATTAATGATTTCTAATTTAACTCCATTCAGAAAACATACTCTGTATTATGTAAATCTTTCAAAATTATTAATTTGCTTAAAGACAGAATATAGTCTGTCTTCAAATTAGACTTGTGAAGAATGTTCATTTTGCTGTCATTGGGTGTAGTGTTCTATAATTGTCAGTTAGATTAAGTTGGTTGATAGTGTTGTGCAAGTCTCATATAACCCTACTGTCTACTTGTCCTATCAGCTATTGAGGGAGGGATATTGAACTCTCTGTTTTAGTTCTGTCCCTGGTTTTGGGTCGTTTCCTCACATGCATGTGATAATTAGTACTCTGTAGAATACTTGGGGGCCGCCTCCTTCACATCTCTGGTGTTCTTTCTCTGGTCAGCTCTGCCCTTTAGTACTCTGTCCTATGAACTCTAGCCATCTTCTCCCAGACACCTTAGGACTGTCTGTTCAACTCAGGGAGTCTGTTGGGCTCACTTAGGTTCCCCCCTTCCTGTGCTGGGGGCTAGAAACTCTGAAGACAGTGAGCAGGGAAATTGTGGGGCTCACCTTGTTTGTTTTCTCATCTCTTTGGGATCTCCGTCTTTTGTCGTCTGTTGTCCCGTTAAAAACCATAGTTACATTTGTTTTGTCTGGTGTTTTTGGTGGTTTTATTTTGTAGGTTAGATAGCTATTCTACCTTACCTATAAGCAACTTCTCCCCTTTATTTTATTTCAGTAAAAATAGTTGATTGGTAGTTTTATGATGCTTTTTGATAAGATATAAATTCAGAGTTGAAAAAGTTATAATATTGCCCTATATAATAAAGAGCTAATATGCTAATTAGACCAAACAGCCATACGACCTCCTGGATGAGCCCGGGACTGCGAGGGCCGGCTGGGGCTGTGAGGGCCGAGCCCCTTGCATGAATTTCGTGCATCAGACCTTTAGTCAAGAAATAAGAAACAAATGGAAAAAGTTACATATCATTAACCATAATGTCATATATTAAATACTGTTCAAACTCTTGTATTATAAACTAAATGATGTGACATTAAATGTAATTAGTTCTAAGTTTCTAGGAGAAACAATGACATTTTAACTGGGTTTTGAAAGATGAGTGAATTTTGCCAGGCAGAAAAGGAGCACTTTGACATATGCTTGTGTTATGCGATCGTTCACCCAACCAGTTAGATTTCTGCTTTAGTGCCTGCATGAAGTTATGAGAAAACCACTGGTTATCTCTATTTCAAACTGTTGTGGAACTTTGCACATTGTTGGTGGGAATGCAAGTTGGAATGCAAATGGTACAAACACTTTGGAAAACTATTTGGTAGCTTCTTCTAAAGATGACATGTAACCCAAAAATCGTACTTTTAGATATTTACTAAAATGAAATGGAGTTGTAGTTCATAGACATAAAAATAAAACAGCTATTCTGGCCCTGGCTGGTGTGGCTCAGTTGTTTGGAGCATTGCTCGAGCTCCAAATAATCATGGGTTCGATCCCTGGTCATGGCAAATACCCAGGTTGCGGATTTGATCTCTGATCAGGGAGCATATGGGAAGCAACCAATCCTTGTTTCCCTCTCACATTGATGTTTCTCTCTCCTTCTCCCTTTCCTTCCTCTCTCTCTGAATTCCATAAAGGCCTAGCTTCGGGTGAGAATTAAAAAAACCAAAACAGCTATTCTGAATGTTAGTAGCATATAAAAATATCTATAGTATATCCATACAGTAGACCATTACTCAGCAATAAAAAGAACAATTTACTGATACATGCAACAGCATGGATAAATCTTAAGTGCATTATGCTGAAAGAAGCCAGACTCAAAAGGCTATGTATTATATGATTCCATTTGTATGACATTTTGGAATAGGCAAACTATAGAGATAAAAATCAGACTGTGATTTGTAGACATTGACTACAAAGGGATGAAGAACATTTTTTTATGTGTGCGCGTGTATGTGATGAAACTTGCTTGTATTGCAGTTACACAACTATGTAGAAGAGTTAACATAGCGGATCCTTAGAAGGAGCAGATTACAAGGTTGACCCCTGAATGGTAAATAGTCCTTCCACAAATATAAAACTTTGTGTAAATGATAGGAGTGGTTCACTGTGCCCAGGCTATGTAAACAATACAGTTTATGCTAAACTATTACCGGTTTTCCTTCTGGGAATCTGGTATTACGGCACATGCTAGGTAGAGATGTCTTAGTGACCAGCCCCTAATAACAGCTTTGGGAGCTGAGTCTCTCATGAGCTTCCCTAGACAAACATTTCACACATGTTCTCACAACTCATAGCTGGAGAAATTAAATACACCCTGTGTGATTCCGCAGGGAGAGGACTACTGTAAACTTGTGCCTGGTTTTCCCCAGACTTTGCTCCATGTGCTGATTTTGCCTCGCATCCTTTTGCTATAAGAAATCATAGCCATGAGGATGACAATATGCTGAGTGCTGAGTCCTCCCAGTGAATCTTTGAATCTGGGGTAGTTTTAGTGGTCCCAGCATAAAAACACTGTGCATTTATCAAAACTAAAAAAATTGGCCCTAGCGGGTTTGGCTCAGGGGATAGAGCATTGGCCTGCAGACTGAAAGGTCCCAGGTTTGATTCTGATTAAGGGTACATGCCTAGGTTGCAGGTTTGATCCCCAGTGGGGGGTGTGCAGGAGGCAGCCAATCAATGATTCTCTCTCATCATTGGTGTTTCTATCTCTCTCTCCCTCTCCCTTCCTCTCTGAATTCAATAAAAATGTATTTTTTAAATGTATTTTATTGATTTTTTACAGAGAGGAAGGGAGAGGGATAGAGAGTTAGAAACATCGATGAGAGAGAAACATCGATCAGCTGCCTCCTGCACACCCCCTACTGGGGATGTGCCTGCAACCAAGGTACATGCCCTTGACCGGAATCGAACCTGGGACCCTTCAGTCCGCAGGCCGACGCTCTGTCCACTGAGCCAAACCGGTTAGGGCTAAAAATGTATTTTAAAAAATACTCGAAAAATTGAATATGAGTTAATTCCTCAAAAAAACCCCTCATGTAATATTTTAATTGTGTTTAATAAGAGAAAGAACCAGATGCTGTTAGGCTTTTTAAAGTTGCAACCTGTTCATGGTTGCATGAAAATTATCTCATGAAGTAATTCTGTCATACAAGAATGATAATGAATTTTGGCTTTATTTGAAAATCAGCTCTTTTAATTAGAAGTCTTTTTGACCTAAGTCTCAGTTTTTTTAGTTGTTAAATGGCAGTGCTAATTCCTATCTTGCATGTGAAATGTTTTAGAAAAGTTAGACACATCTTTCCCTTCTTTTCTCATGCTCTTCTTTGTGTCTCAATGTGCTTCCCATCTTATCTGCTTAGTGAGTTCTTATTTATCTTTCAAAATCCATTTGAAATGGAAATCCTTCTATGTACTTCTTTTAAAAAAGTATTATACAGTATATTTTATGGACTTGAAATTTCGTTACTTTTATTTTTAAAGGTTCTTTCTACTTTTTACATAGATCACTTGCTATTTATAAAATATCAAGTTCAGTGTACATATTGCAAGCCTCATTTGGAAATTTTAATTTTCTGATGGATTTTTTATGTTTTTAGTCTTTGGGGTATTTATCTGATATGTGTTAAGTAATATGGTAACTTGGTAACAGCTAATTGAGAAAGCATGGTTATATAATAATGAAAAGAAGTTTGGTAGGTTTTTTGCTTGTAGAACAGTCATTATACTAGTAATAGGAATGTGTTACATATACATTGGAAAGAGCAATCTGGAGATAAAAGGATTTACCGTATGTGTTTTATATACCTTTTTAAAAAAGTATTGCTCTTCCAGAATAAGGTCAAGATAGGTCTCTGATCAGTATCAGAAGAAGGGGGGAATCTATTTTCAAACTTTTAAAGAATTCAATTGTTTTTGAGAGCACACTATCTGTGGAGTATCGATCGTCGGGGTCCCGTAGTTAGTCAAAGGCTATCTCCTTTGACTCACCCTTAGTGTGGTGTCATCCTCCCTCATGTGATAGATTGTTACAATCTCAGGCAGTGTAATTACACACGAGCCAAGTGGGTCATTTATTTCTTTACCTTCACCATTTACCAAAAATCTCCTTTATCTTTGGGAGCCAGATCTTTCTTTTGCAGTAAAAGCAAAATAATGGCACATAAAACATTAGGTGTAAGAACTAAGCACCATAAAATTATTAAGAGAATAACTTTAAAAAAGCAAACTGTTACATCTTGTATTATTAATTCTGTGACAAATATATGTAAAGCACTTAGAATAGCATTTGTCACATAGTAAACACATGTGTTAATTATTATCATCATTAATAAGTTAAAATATTCAATATTTGGGGAAAATAAAACCTAGAAGCACTTTCTTTGTTTTACTCTGTTGTACCAAAAAAAGCTTAAAGTCATCTTTTAAAATGTTAATTTTAGTGTTCTGGGAAGGATATTATGACCATATTTTTGGAAATTTTAAGCCACATTCCTTGGGAACTTAAATATTTTTGTAATAGAGGTATTAATCTTCAGATTAATATTTTTCTTTAAGTTTACATATAAACACAATGATAAATGTTTCCACATATCAAAAATGTCATACATAAATAATAGTAAAGTTATAATCCATAGAAATTATTAATAAAATGTTTATTTGTATGACCTAGAAGCATTTTAGCATAATTATTAAATATAAAGAAAACATGGTGTTTTTATTTAAAGTACACAATATTAAGCTTAAAGTATGGCTTGTTGGGATAACCAAACAAAACTAGGCCCTTTTGTAAGTGAAGTCTGTCTTCTCGTGGATTGCTGACCGTCCTTTCCTAATGTTATCTATTTGCTTACATTAATTCATCTACTTGTATATCTCTCTCTGTACTTTTGTGAGTCCTACATTTTATTTAAAACCAAGTGTTAGTAGGGATTCTACCACTGGGTCATGGTATTTGAATTCTATCAGCTCTTATACTACTGATAGAACCATTCATTTGGCTTATATTTTACATATTTGAATTTTTATATATAACCTATCTCGACCATATTCACAGTTCCTTAAGGTCAGAGACTGTTTGTAATGCTTTCGTGGAGCCTTATATAAAAATGCTCATTTATTTTTTCATTCAGTACATATTTATAATAATTATTGAGTGCCACTGTATGCAAGCACTGCTCTAAGCCCTGGGTATCTAGAAGTAAATAAAACAGACAAAATTTCCTGCCCTCATGGATTTTATATTTTAGTGTAACATTTTAGTGCTCAATAAACACTAGGTAGTAATGGTTGTGATGATTTGAATGCCTTCTGCAACAAGAGAATTTTATGACAGTAAATTATTTAAGGATATTTTTGTAGACTGTCCTGAATGGTGCTGTGGCTGCTATGGAAGTCGGTTTGACAGTCTGATGGACAGAAAACTCTGTCACGTTGAGCTGGTTTTGCTAGTATTACATCATATGTGTTGTTTTGTAAGAAAGGAAGTTGTGCATTTTTGAGACTGGTCTTATATAACCTCTGGATATAAAAATAGTTGTAAACAACAACAAGAAGACATAAATCCAAACAAAATAAGCCTTTTCTGATAAAACAGAAGCAGCTCATGAGCACCTAGACATAAATGAATGCCTCTGAGACGGGTGTTGTATTCACGTCATCATTTTGCAACCCAATAAAAATGAAAAGGGTTGCTGATGCTGTTAACTGAAAGTCTAGAATGTTCACATGGGGAGCTGAGAAACATGATCGAAGATAAACGCAATACCAAAAAGAGCAAAAAAACAAATGGGAGGGTATTGGATCTTAATAACAATGACAGCTATAATTAGGATTGATAGTGTGGATCAAAAATACAGATATTTTGAGATATAATTATGCCTACACAATTCAAAGCAAATAATTATGTGTTAATGCCATTAGGAACTAAGATATTTCAAAGCAAGAGAAAACAGGAACATATATAAAATTGACAAAGTTAAATAAACCCTGTTATATCCTAAATTTGAATTAAAATATCTGTATAAACTCATGTTTCCTTTATTAAGAAGTATATTTTACAGTTTCATCGACTGGAATGACCTAAAAACAATGAACGATAGGATAGCAGTAAGCACACTTAAACCTAGATTGTGGTCTCTAAATACCATTTTCTAATAAAAAGAATCAAGGCTCCTTGGAGAAATGCCTGATTTCATGACTGGCAATGGATCAGTCTGGACCAACACATCATACCAGAAGACCAGGGAGTTATCAGGGGTCCCTGCTGTCAAATAAAGAGATCAACCAATGAACTTATATACATATATGCATAACACATGGGCACAGACAATAGTGCTGTGGAAGCCTGGGCGGGGGGAGGGGGGGTGTGCGCTACAGGATGGAGGGGTTCAATGGGGAAGAAAAGGGAACATCTATAATACTTTTAACAATAAAGATAAATTTTAAAAAGTAAAAGAAAAATATATGTTTTCAGGAGCTAAAATGAGAGGCCTCCACTGGCCAAAAATGAGACAACCTGAAAACCTAAAAGAAAACTGTATTAGATTGAAGTATGAAAAAATGTGTTTCAATCCATGAGTTCATAATGATAGTCATAATAATTGTAACAGATTGCCTTCAAAGTATTCTAGGGAACCTGCCTATAATTCTGAAAACTGTTATTGTAGGAAGAAAATCACATATCCATCCCATTTTCCTATATAATCTGTACCTTATAGTGACTACATTGATGAGAAGTAGTTATTTTTAATTGAAGAATTGCAGATAATAAGAAGCAATAATAGAACATCAAAAATGAGGTCTGGGCATTATTATCAATGGCTACTATAACCATGATGGAATCAGTTATATGGAATTCTCTAATGAATGGACATCAGAATTCACAGACCAATATCAACATGTAATATTTTATATTGATAAGTTATTGAAATACTATTTTAGATATATTGGGTTAAACAAAATCTTAAAATTAATTTCACCTTTATTTTCTATTTTAATGTGGCTACTAGGAAATTTTTAATTACTGCATGTGAGGCTTGCATTGTATTTCTGTTGGACATTACTGCTGTAGATTTAACAATCAGTTTATGGGAAACTCAGGTGAAGGATGCCATTTAAATGATGGTAGAAGGGTTTAGACAGCAAATCCAGAATGAAAAAAATCTATAGGATAAACAACTCAGTTTGTTCAACAGATAGATGTCCAAAACCATAAAAATAAGAAGGGCATTAAGAAATATTTTAACAGGCACTGTATATGAATCTTATTTGGTTCCTGATTTAAACACAACAACTGTAAATAAATAAAAACAAAAAACGGGAAATTGAATATTGATTGGATATTTAATATAGTAAGATAGTTCGTCCGAAATATAGATGTGAAAATGGTAATGGGTCTGGGGAGTCCTCAGCTAAAAGGAAAGAGCCATCCCTGAGAGCTTCTGCATGATATGTCATTTGTAAATGTGGCCTTACTATTCAGTTTTACCTGCTGAAGAATAAGATGGCCCAGAAAATTCCCTTTGTTGTGGTAACATCCTTTTTGTTCCAGTATTCATTCACTTAGCTTCTTGATTAGTGCTTGGTACTATGATATTGTTAGAAACAAGACAAAAGTGGTGTAGGCCATCATAAAAATATTAGATACAAAATCAATAATTACTTAAATTATTTTTAAAATCTATATAATGGGAATTGCTATAAAAACCAATCAGGGAATGAACTGTGTGGTGACACTTGAAGACCCAGAACCTAAAAGTGAATAGTATAAGTTAATCACCAAATATATATTTTCCTTTTTCCCCCAAATTTCTTCAATAAATATTTCAGTACCTACTTATCCCAGGTACTCTGGTGTTGGGGATTCAGTGTTTAATAGAATCGTCATGCCTCCGTCTCTGTGAAACCTGCAGTGAGTGGGATATTCTAGTACTGTACCTCTGTGAATTTGTAGCAGGACCCTAAGCTGGCTTCACAACACATAATGTTTTTCATTTTGTGATAGAATCCGTAATTGTATCAATGAGAATTTGATATTTTATTATTTACTAGAGGCCCTGTGCATGACATTCATGCACGGGGTGGGGGGGGGGGGCGGTCCTGCACCCTCTTGCAGTCCAGGATGTCCTCCTGCCAGCTTAGGCCTGCTGCTGTGGAGGCTAGAGAGGCTCCTGCCACTGCCGCTGCACTTGCCAGCTGTGAGCCCGGCTTCTGGCTGAGTGGTGTGCCCCCTGTGGGAGCACACTGACCGCCAGGGGGCAGCTTCTGCGTTGAGCATCTGTCCCCTGGTGGTCAGTGCACATCATAGCGACCGGTCGTTCTGCTGTTTGGTCGATTTGCATATTAGCCTTTTATTATATAGGAGGATTGATTCCATAATAAAGTATATACTAAACATGTGCTTTACAGTTTATTTATTAGCACATAATTTTTAGCATTTCAGTCAACTTTTGCCATAAAATTTAATTGCAAGTAATAAGAATTGCCTGTTAATAGGCTGTAGATAATTAGGGAGCTATTTGCATTTTCTCCCCACAAATTTTCTTAGTATTCTGAGCTTCATTTAATTCATAACTTTATCTCATGAGGATTAGTTCATCCCATTTAGTCACAGTAATAATAGACATGATTTTTTTCCTCTTTAGTCCTCTCCCAGAGTTCTAATGATTCTTTGGAAAGATTATAACATTGATTCGTTTTATTTATTGTAGGTAGAGATGGAATATTTTTCTTGGCCTTTTACTCTAATGAAGTAAAATATTGTGACAGTGATATTCATGGCAGTTAATTTTAGTTTTGCTAATAAAAATTTTTCTTTTTGATATTTTAATATAAACTTCAATTCAAATATTAATAGGTTACTATCTGACCAGACACTTTTATAGAAAAGTTCTAGCATGAGTGAGTTTGTACAATTTAAGCATTTTGTTATTATCCATTTGCTGACTCTATAGCTGTATTAAAAAATAAGGTATTTACAATGCTCTTGAGTTTCTGTATGAGATTCTTACTGTATTTAGTCACTTAATATATACTTCTTTCCTTGTTTTCTGGAAACAAGTATCATCCATAATTTGTAATGTTTTTTTGGACTCACACCCCAAATCTGCTTGGGGATGTTAGGAAAAAGAATTGTTATATGGCATATTACATTTAGTAGATGTCCATTTCTTAATATTAATAGAACTAAAAAGGGAAGCATGTGCCCAAATTTATATTTCTTTTTTTTTTTTGTCCTCCCCCTGCCCCCCCTCCCCCAGGCTTAGGCTGTTTTGGCTAGCACACTAACTTCATAAAAGCTTTAAAGTCAGAAAGTTCAGATTTCTATGTATTCTGGCTTAGGGACTTTGGCCTAGTGATATAACATCACTAAGCCTTGGTCAGTGAAAACAATACCTGTTCTAAAGAAATGTTGTGAATATAAGATAGCCTAGCACATGGAAAGTGCCTTGCACAGTGCTGGCAAATAGAATGTGCTCAGAGTAAATTGTTACTGTTACTACATTTAAACATAACCTGTTACCTATTATATGTTTTCACACAGTTTTTATTTGTAGAGCTCTGCCTTTGGTTTCCATAAAGTGACACACATTTATATATTTGTAAACATTTAGAGTGATGTTTTATCTTGGAATAATCATTTATTAAGTTAAAAAAACTTGGAGTATTTGTTAGTCTATGTAGTTTTCTTAATTTCTGAGCCTCTATTGTAACATGTATTAGATTAAGATAACTCATAAAGCTGTTAAGGTTACGTCATATATGTAGGTGTCCAGACAATACCCTATCCTTCCAGGGGCCATTTAGAAGTGTGTGGGGGTATTTTTGGTTGTCACAATGACATCTGTTGGAGCCGAATATTCTTAAAACAGTTTTCAGGGCAAGGAATTCTTCTCCCTACCAAATGCCAATAGTATTCCTTTGAGAAAGACTCCTGGATGGTCTCTTTTTTTCCTTCACAGTCAGGTTTTTCAGAGTTTTGAACTTTCCACTTGCTCATCCTACTTATTTTCCTGCTTATTGCAATCCTTAAAAAAACTGCTTTGGCAGAAGTCCGGTGACCTCTTCAATGTCAAAAGTATAGTACAGTGTTTTGTTTATTTATGACATTTGTTGAGGTGGATCATTCCTGTCTTAAGTTGTTTTTTTCTACTGACGTCTGCAACGTACTCTTCCTTAGTTTCTCACCTACTTTATGATGCTTTCTCCTCAGTTATCTTCATTTCCCAAATTTGTGTGGCAATGATGATCTCACTTATTTTAATAGAACAGAAAGTATATAAAAGGTTGTTATTACTTGAGATCCAAACAGTGTTATTGAAATGACTTTAAGTTTCTATAAGGGCTGTTTTGTCTTATAATTTAGGTTGAATTTATTAAGAAATGTTATCAAGTATACAGCAAAAGCTAATGTCTAAAACTATTCAGTATTTGATAGTAATGGTCAAATGTGGTTTTTCTTATTTAGAAAAAAATTTGGTCTCAATCACAACCTAAAAAAATGACAAATTTGACTACTGCTAAGCTTTCAAATTGCTGTGTGCTGGGGCAGATTAGTATATTCAGAGTGTATTTCTGACAAAAATTTATGTCACTAATGAAGGTTAGGTCTATGAAAGTGAATGAAGTTCACCATTGACAATCTTGGTTCAGTAATACATGATAAATTACAAATTCTTTTTTTTGCAAAGTATGTGCTAATGAATAATAAAATAAGTAACCATAATCTTAACATATTTTTCATTTTCACAAGCTTTGTAAATTTGTCTGACTTAACTTTCTCTGCTTCATACATTTTTACCACATTAGTTGTAACACATCTTAGCAGATTCCACTTCAGCTTGTATTAAATTACTCTTTTCTCAATTCTTCCCTATCATTGTTCCATGTAGACTATTCATAGAGGGTAATTCTTCAGTCACTTTAAAATTGTCATTGACTCCTTGAATAAACACAACTGAGCATATAGGTTATATCTGTGGACTCTTCGAGAGCCAAGGAAACAACATGAATTATTTGCCTTGTTTTTTAATTGTCTACTGATGTTTCTCCTAAACGTTCTCAACTCCTTGAACAGCTGTTCTCACTGAAAGGCTAATATGTATTCTTAAACAAGTTTATTTTCTCTGAAATTAATTCTGTGACTTTCAAATCAAATTTCATTTAATTAACTCACCATGTATAAATGGCTTTCCTTGGTTGCTTTAAAAAAGGCACTCAGAAACTTACTTCGGTTATAGCCTCATTTTCATATTTTATTTATGTGAGGGGATTCTTTTGTAATGAGATACTTTGTTTTAAATTTCCTGTTTTTTTTTTCTGACTTGCTTTCCTGTGCTTTGGCAATGTTATACTAAGTTCTTTAGTAATGTTGATGTATATTATTTTCTTTTATCATAGCTATAGAGGCATTGCATAATAAATAAAATGTTTTGTTACTTAATTTTAAAACAAAGTAGTCCACACTCTACTGAACTTCTAAAAGCATGACATTCAAAGTCTACTTTTCTGTTCTTGTTTAGATATGATGGGCACACAGTGGTAATAAAAAATAAAAATAAAAAGGTATTATGGTCACATCTGTGACACTGCCAAGTTAAAACTGGATCACTGTGATTAATAGTGTGACTAGAGGCAGACACAGGCAGGGCATAAACGAATCAGCATGCCCATGTTCCAATACAACTTTGTTCATGGGAACTTGGATTCGAATTTCATGTCGTGAAATCATCACCATAATCTTTTCAATGATTTAAAATATTTAAAACAATTATTAGCTCACAGGCTGTGTAAAAAGTTTGCTGACCCCTGTCTTAGTCTGCTAACTGGTCTCACCAATGCTACTTTTATACCTATAATATACCATATCACAGCTGAACGATCTTTTTTTTTTTTTAAACCAGAGTTTAGGACTTAATTTGTCCCAAAGCTACTGAAGCAAAATTCCTCCACACCCCCAATAAACAAACACACACACACACACACACACACACACACACACACTATTTGTAGGAGAAAAATGATTTTGTACATAGGAAGAAACAATATAAATTCAAAACTTTCAGATAAGGTTTAGTTCTATCATCATCACTTTAAAAAGTTTATATGAACAGCCAGTCAAAACCAACAGGGTATCTCCCTTGAAAGTTATTTATATGGATTTTCAAGTAGACCACAGGACTGTGTAGTGTCATGGAATGTCCTTAGAAGGCTCTGTCATTGATCAGGTGAAAACCCCAGAATCCTTTCTTTCAAATGGAAGAGGGAAAGACAACAAATAAAAGAAACTATTTAAACTTCATCTTTTTTTGTGGCTTATGGTCTCTCCCTCCTCCTCTTCCTCCTGCTCCTCTTCCTCCTCAGAAGCCTCCTCGACCTCAAAAACCTCTCTGGTCTCTGCCACCAAATCTACCTCAGCCTCCAAAGCCACCTCTGTCTCTGCTGCGATCCCTGAAGCCACCTTCACCCTTAGGTTGGACAAGTCCAAAGTAACTTGGTTTCCTTCAATTTCACCATCTTCCATGGCCTGCTTGGTGGCTTGGGCATCTTGCTCACTGTTGAAGTTTTCAAAACAAGCCCTTTGGAAGATGCAGTCTCCCTGTAGGTGACTATCCTTGCCTGAACAGAGCCCTCTAATAACCCCTTTGGTGTCGTTTCTGTAATCTCTCCAGACAGACCTGTGACAAATAGAGTTTTGGATGGCTGTCTTCTTGCATTCGGTGATTCCCTGGGTCCTTGCAATTCCAATCTGATCGCTCTGCTCTCAATTTATCTTTAGCATATTCAAGTGAAGCAATTCTATAAATGCATACATACCCTTTAGATTTGCCATTTTGGTTCTGGGGCACTTGGATAAAAGTACCTTCTCACCTACTTCCTGAAGAGATTTTTGACTGCTCTGTAGGACATGCTGCTTAAAACCAAAGATTTTATTTACCACTCCAAGTGCTGTCTTTCCACTTCTATGGTCTTCACTTTGACTTTTCTCTCAGGTATAATGGACCGCACGTCTGTCCCTGTCCCCTGCTTTTCTTCCAAGGTTCTCTCTATATCAGCTCCGTCTTAATTTCAACATAAGCCATCCCTTTACTTTTCCATCCCTGCTATTAATCCGATCTCCGTAGCATCTTCAAACACTTCTTTAATTCATCCTGAGTAACTTTAAGTTTTATCCAAAAATGTTCTTGCATCTGGATCGTTTTTTGTTGTTGTTTTTTGTTTTGTTTTTACTGTATTCCCCCCCCCCCCCTTTTTTTCTAGTTTAATTTCATTGCCCAAGGTTTTTTTCAGGTCTTTAGCAGATTTAAAATCCACATAGCCAAGCTTTCTAGACCAATTCTGACATCCACAACAGCAAGATCATTTTTAGCAAAAATGTCACTGATACCTGTTTTTAATTCAGCAGCCAATTTGCTGAAGTTCAGGTTTCAAACAAAGAGATTGAAAGCTGTAGTTTGTTCTGTAGGTGGTTCTTTGTCCATGTGACTATTTATTTGAAGTGATTTGACCACAAAAGATTAATTTTGATGATATTTTGATATTTTGTGTCCATTGAATTTGATGGAAATATTTTTCTGTATATTTTATGTAAAGTAAAATGGGAAAACAATAACAGAGAATTGATCTTTGTTGTAATTTTGCCTTGTGTATTCTGCCATGTTTTAAGTAGTCCTTCATTTAGTTATAATCTTTAACTTGGGATTTATTTTGAAAAAGCAGCATTTATTTACCATTAATA
Source organism: Myotis lucifugus (assembly GCF_000147115.1). Classification (NCBI taxonomy): domain Eukaryota; kingdom Metazoa; phylum Chordata; class Mammalia; order Chiroptera; family Vespertilionidae; genus Myotis; species Myotis lucifugus. The sequence continues at coordinate 19,175,160 of NW_005871049.1, read as the reverse complement.
TATTTCTGTATATTCCCCAAGTTATTTGTCTGCTGCATCGATTTCACATGTTACCATATAACTTTGAAAATGAAATATATAAAATTCAAAACATAATGTTACTTTATGGAGAAAGTTTTCCTTTATTCTCTCTTAGCTTCCCAGGCCGGGAACCTGATAAAGCAAACCTGATAAAGACATTTACAGGAGAAAAGCATACAGATTTACTTAATATAAATTTTCTGGGAGCCTCCATAAGGAAATGTAGACTTGAAGAAACAGACCTGTACTTTTATGCTAGGTTTGATGAAGAGTGACCAGTTGTGTCAAAATATGATAGGTTAAAGGAGTATGAGGCAATTGTAATAAACTGGGGGAAACTTAGCAAGACCTGTTTGTTAGGATTCTTTTGGGGTCCCTTTGTCTTTGGAGATAAGGTTGCTCCTTTCCTCTGGGAATAGAGTGGATGCCTCTTGCATGGGGGTTTTATGCCTATTTTAGGGAGGAAAGGAGTGGAGGGGAGGATGATTAGAATGACCTCCTGCTTCTGCCATTTTCTGAAACACCTTCAGCTTAAAATATTCAGTATGCCAGGCTGCTATATTTTTGGGTAGGGTGACCTGAATTTCATCCTTTTCATAAGAGAAAAACAACCATTTTTATAAACTTATCTTTTTGTTTCTTTATTTGATGGTCCCATATTTTATAACTACATTGCTTTCTCCAACCTTCAATTCTCTAGCTTTTTCTTCATGAAAAATACTATGCAGAAATAACAAACAAAACCAAATAATAAAACTAACGTTGAATTGCATGCAGAATTTACATATAAATATGTTCCTTGTGCTTTGAAATTGTTCCTTGGTGCTTTTAGTGTCAAAGTGAGATTTTATTTTTACAGCATATTTATTTTATTAATAAAAATGTCTGAGGCAATTTTAGTTTTTTTTAACTTAGAGTTATAAATATTTGCATTAAAATATGACAGTGTCAGGAAATTTAAAAAAAAATGAATCATGTTTACATAGCAAATACCATCTAGTGTACAAGTAGATAAACATTGATTATTAACCTTTATTCCTAAAAGGCACTAATACCCTAATGCCTCACTTAACTCTGTACCTTCAGAATGATTTGCTTGATCTGATAAATTATGCAGTCTTGCATTTTTGACCTCATAACCCTTTTTAATTTACTTAAATTGACTCTTAATATTTGCCACATTAGAGCATAATGACGGTGACTTATTCTTGTACTTTTAAACTTGCTTTTTTTCATTATGCATATAAAGAAGAACATACAGGATAAGGCAAAAGTAGGTTTACAATTGTTCATGTGGAACAAGTAGGTTTACTGTTCATATGGAAAATAATACAATAATTAATAAAAACTAATACAAGAATGAACTCTGTTTCATGTACTCACAACTGTAAACCCACTTTTACCCCACCCTGGATAATGGTACTGATTGATAGGACGTGATGTTTAGATAGTTCCATTTGAACTTGAGCATTGAGGAGCTAGATTTAAAATATATATGTATATATACATATATATCTCCTATATGATAAAAGGCTAATATGCAAATAGACCGAACGGCAGAACGACTGGTTGCTATGTTGCGCACTAACCACTAGGGGGCAGACACTCAACACAGGAGCTGCTCCCAGCCCGCAGGCCTCAGGCCAGCCATGGCAGGTGCCAGCAGGGGCCCCCCAATCGCCCCGCCAGTTGCCCCACAGATTAGCCCTGATTGCCGGCCAGGCCTAGGGACCCTACCTGTGCACAAATTTTGTGCACCAGGCCTCTAGTGTGTGTGTGTGTGTGTGTGTGTGTGTGTGTGTGTGAAAAACGTGTTGTTTCTGTTTAAAAAGTAAATGAATATCAAGTCTAGCCATATTATTCTGTGATAACATATTGAAGAAAGTAATAATTTCTGTGGAATGAGTTGAATTTTGTTTTGTGAATATTTAGATACTTGTGGCCTATTTCTAGAATTTCAGTAAAGAAAGAATTTGAGAAAACTCAAAAATTATTAAATATCCACTAACTCAAGAAGTACAAGTATTGATTAAGGACCAGTGATTAAAAAAAAAAAAATTACTCAGCCCTAACCGGTTTAGCTCAATGGATAGCATGTCAGCCTGGGGACTGAAAGGTCCCAGGTTCGATTCCGGTCAAGGGCATGTACCTTGGTTGTGGGCACATCCCCAGTAGGAGGTGTGCAAGAGGCAGCTGATCGATGTTTCTCTCTCATCGATGTTTCTATCCCTCTCCCTTCCTCTCTGTAAAAAATCAATAAAATATATTTTAAAAAATTACTCATTTGGGGCATAGAAATGTATTATTGCATTTGAGAATATTGTGGTTTAATGGGAAAGTCATATCTATAATTAATTATATTGCAATGGAACATCTATGCCAAAGGACTTGAAGGTGTGCTTTCAGGCTTCTGTGAAGCAGAATGTGGACCTGGGGAGGTATTATAGGAGTGTTACATTTCACATAGTACATGAAGTCCCAACAGACCAAAAATGGGATAGGAATGGTGATGGGAAGTTATGTCAGACAGGGAATAGGTTATGCAAAGAACTGCCGTGAAAGGATATTTAAATCTTGAGGAAGTCAGAAAGAAAGCATGATTTCAACTAAGTACATGTGGTACGGAGTAGTTGTAGATAAATCTAGAAACAGATTAAATCAGATCATAAGAGGTTCTAAATAGTACTGTGGAGAATTCGGACATTTTGTGAAGGAGAATAGGAATCTAGAGAAATAGTTTGCATTGTGGATAATAGTATTTTTAAAGGAAAAGCAGTAACATTTTTGCCAATATGAAAATTATTTCAGAGGGAAGGTTCAAATGATGGATACTACTTAGGAGGGTTTCAAAAGAATTCAGAGGACTGGTAGCAGGGGTATAAATTACGGCAATGCCAGTGGCTATGGTGAGAAAGGGACAGATTTAGGAGGTAGCATAATGTAGTGGTTTTCTATCCTTTCAAACTTAACATCTTTTATATAGCAAATACTTTGTATTTCTCCCTTATTTATGAATTTTATTTTCAAACAATACATAGACATTTCCTGTATAAATAATATTAAATGATATTTTCAACTTACAATAGGTTTATCAGGATGTAACCCCATTGTAAGTTGAGGAGCATCTGAATTGTATGATTGCATGTATATGAAATTTCTAGAAAATTAAAAGTAGTAAAAAGCAGATCATTATGTATCTGGATTGGGGCTAGGAGCAGAGACTGGACACGAAGGAACTTTTTGGGTGATGGAAGCATTTCAAAACTGGATTACAGTGGTGATTGTACAAGTACATGGATATATTCCAAATCTCCGAACAGTACGTGTAGAAATAAATTAAACAAACAGACAAAAAGTTCCTTGTTCTTTGTCTCCTATGATTCAGGAACATCCTGCCTGTCAGCTAACATGCATCATCCACCAACAAACTCTTAGTTTAGATCTTAGCTCCTATAGGTAATTTAGATCATAGCAGTTACACAACTGTTTTATAATTGCATATTTTTATCCTTCTAAATGATTGGGTCTATGTTCTTTGTAGCTAATCATCTTAGTCACTAACTGTTAGCATTTGATCTTAGGCCATTCTTTTTCTCACCCAGTATTCTCTCATTCTGTGATCTCATTCATGCTTATAGTTCTAGCTGCCCATATGAGTGAACTCAGAAATGTACATACCCAATCAAGATCTCTTTTGAACTCTAATTAGTATATCTAAATGCTTACTTGCTATAGTTTAGCAATTAAGAACACAGAACCTAAAGTGAGATATCTTCAAATTCTAGGTTTGCCGGTTACTAGATGTGAACTCTTGGACAAGACTGTTAAAATCTTTGTACTTCAGTTACCTCATCTGTGAAATGAGAATAAAAATAACAGTACCTAACTCATAAGATTATTGTGAAGATTACACAATATAATATTTATAAAGTGTTTGGTACAGTCTCTGGCATATAGTAAGTACTTTTGTTTACTATCACAATAATGTAAACTCAACGAAGGTAATGATTTTCATTCAGAAGATCACTGCCTAAGCTCCAGATATTTAAATAATGACTGACACATTTTAAATACTCAATAAATATTTTTTAATAAATCTATCTTAAATTCAACATAGTCAGAAACAAATTATTAACCTTCATCCCCAACTAGTCTTCTTCAATTCTAGTGTTGCTTGTTTCTGTGACTGTTACCTTAATTCATCCACTTATGCTATCCTACATAATGTGTTCTACACACTGAATTCAGAGGGTTTTTAAAGCATAAAATTGATCATTTTTCTCATTCCTTCCTTCATAAAACCTTATGGTTCTCCATTCCTCTTTAGATAAAGGTGAAACTCCCCATGTGGCCATAAGACTTATTTCTTCATGATGTGGTTATTATCAGCATCTCCACAAACCACGGTCTCCCTTGTTATCCACTGTCCAGCTACATGCCTTTCTTTACTTGTACTCATTATGCTTCCTTTTAAGACTTTTGCACACGCTGTTCCTCCTACCTGGATAAGACTTCCTTCCCATCTTCATCTAGTCCTACTCATTCTTCAAATTTCAATTCAGTTGTTACTCCCAAGAAATCTTTCCTGAGCTCCTTATCTAGGTTAACCATACCTAATTAAAAGCATTATACTACAGTTCTTCCCTTCTTTATAAGCATTGCCACACAAGCAGTTTTATAACTGGTAGCATTAATAGCAGCCTGTCCCTTTGAATTATGTGGACTGAGAAAAAGTCTACCTTTGTTTAATATGGATAGTGACTGGTACATAGCAGGAACTGAAGAAGTATTAAATGAATAAGATAAACTTAAAGTATAATGTCCTTTTCCTTTCTATTCCATTTCTTAGCAGTTTAGTCCAAAAGACATTAGGTGGGCCGAGTAAGGTAGATATCCACAATGGTAAGGGCCAGCAGGGAGGCAGCACCAGGCAGGATAAGGAGGCTATCTTTTTAGAGGGGATGGCTCAACCTAGGGTTAGAGCCTAATCAGGGAAAGGAGAATGTCCACACTGCGGTATGGTCACATGGAAGAAGGGTGTAGGATATCGAAGTCTGAACAGAATGAGGAGGATGTCTGTGTCAGTGATCCAACACAGGATGTTGAAGCAAGAGTCGGGTGAGGAGTTGTCCATATAGAGGGCAGACCGGTGTATGATGTTGGAGCCTGAGTGATGTGTGGAAAGCATCCATGCAGAGTGCAGCACTGGCTTAGCACTGAATGATGAGCCCTTGTGAGTTGAATAGGTCATGCCTATGTGTGAGAGGCTGTGGTGGTGAGAGAGTTTGGTTATGTTCTCAGTGATCAAATAAGTAAATATGTTAAGAATAGTAGTCAGGTTTCTCTTTGCTAAATAAGGGAATTGCAAATAGGAAAGTCAGAAATGAACCCATGGCTCATTCTTGGTTTTGGTGTTATCTATCTATCTATCTATCTATCTATCTATCTATCTATCTATCATCTATATATCTATCCTATGTAATAAAAGGGTAATATGCAAAAAGGCTGAACAGCGGAATGACCATCCAGGCGACCATCCAGACGAACATCTGGGACAGTGCTATGACACTCTTTGGTGCCAGGCCAGCCAAGGTGGGTGCGATGCGATTGGTCAGGGGCCCGGCCATTGCCCCATGACTGCCCCACAGAGGGAGGCCCAGGCCACCGGCCAGTGGGGTGGTCAACCGGGGGCTCCATGATCGCCCCAAAGAGAGAGGCCCACTCCACCGACCAGCAGGCTGCGGTGGGTGGGTGAAGCCTCCCTCTGTGAGGGAAGCCCAGGTCCTGTGTGCCGGTGGCTGGAGGGAAACCCCGGGTCCCGGTGCCAAAGGAAGGAAGGCCTACTCTTGCATGAATTTCGTGCATTGGGCCTCTAGTATATCTATATATGTATATACACTGAAATAAATACTGATAGGTATAGAAATGTGAGTGTGTTTATACTTAGATAATTTCCTAGGTCTCTCCACCGAGAGTGCCAGGGAGAAGTGTCATCCCAATAGCAGTAAAATACCTGCCACATGAGCCCTGATCTTGATTTTGAAACAAGATTCCCCACTGAAACCAGGGCTTTGTGGAGAAATGGTTACTTCCAGGACTATAGAAAGAAAACTAGAAAATGAGCCTGCAATACCTTGTTATGATAGAAAGTAAAAAGAAGTGCTCAAAGAATGCTGGAGACATGTCTGAAGGAAAAAGAGTTCGTTTGAAACACTCTTACTGTTTATATCAGTGGAGATTTTAACACCAAAATAAATAATGATAGTAATAGATTACAACCCACTGAATAAATCAAGAAACCAAAAATCCACATCATTTGATGACATCCCTGCCAAATAGGCCTAACCTGAGTCTAATCCTGTAGAAACATTAGAGAAACCCAAATTGAGGGACATTCTGCAAAACTAACCTGTAATATTATAAAATGTCAAGGATTTGCTATTTCAGAAAAGACTAAGGGGCTTTCTTTCAGATTGAAGGGGAATAAAGAGGTATGGTAATTACATGCAAGGCATGATTCTGAGCTGGAGATTATCAGGGCAATTAATAAAACTTGCATGGTGGTTGAGAATTATAGGTTGTCTTGTATCAGTTTTACTTTCATGTCTTTGACAGATATATTATTACTAGAGGCTTGGTGCATGAATTCGTGCACGGGTGGGGTCCCTCCGCATGGCCTGCGGGGATTGGGCTGAAACTGGCAATCTAACTCCGCTTGCCGCTTCTGCTCATCCTGGCCTTGCTGTGCCTGCCATGGGCTCTCACCCAGTCAGTCCTGATTGGGAGAGGCCCGTGCTGCCGTAGCTGCACTCGCTAGCCGTGAGCCCTGCGTCTGGCGCTCGTCCCAAGGGGGGTAGAAGGGATTGGGACGCGATTGGCCTTCTGGGTGGGTGGTGGGACTCTTTTGCCAGCCCGAGATCTGGATCCGTCCTGCTGACATTCGCGCCAGTTGTCAGAAGTCTCCTGGCAGCCGCGCTTTTATATCGTTTCTTCCTTGTGGAGCGTCTAGGGAGGGGAAGCAACTGCAGTGCCCAAGGCCAACTTCCAGAAGGCTGGCAGTGCTGTCGCGATTGTGCCAGTGGCACCGGTCCATCAGTGCCTGGCCCATTCTCCGTAGATTAGACTTGCACTCCTACTGAGGGAGTGAGTTGCTACTGCCGGACTGGTGGGCCGCCAGGATGGGTCAGTCAGCTGAGCGGCGCTCCCCCTGTGGGAGCGCACTGACCACCAGGGGGCAGCTCCTGTGTTTAGCATCTGCCCCCCTGGTGGTCAGTGTGTGTCATAGCAACTGGTCGTTCGGTTGTTTGGTTGCTTAGGCTTTTATATATATACTATGGCCCACTGCACAAAATTGGTGCACGGGGGGATGGATATCCCTCAGCCCGGCCTGTACCCTCTTGCAATCTGGGACTGCTGGCTCCTAACTGCTCACCTGCCTGCCTGCCCAATCGCCCCTAACCACTCTGCCTGCCAGCCTGCTCGCCCCCAACTTGCCCCCCTTCCAGCCTTCTTGCCCCCAACTTCCCCTTCCCACCAGTCTGGTCACCCCCAATTGCCCTCCCCTGCCGGCCTCATGGCCCCCAATTGCCCTCCCCTGCTGGCCTCATGGCCCCCAACTGCCTTCTCTGGCCAGCCTGATTACCCCCAAATGCCCTCCCCTACCAGCCTCATGGCCCCCAAATGCCCTCCCCTACCAGCCTCATGGCTCCCAAATGCCCTCCCTTGCCGGGCTCATGGCCCCTAACTGCCCTCCTCAGCTGGCCTGATGGCCCCCAACTGCCCTCCCTGGCCAGTCTCCCGGTCTAATTAGCATATTACCCTTTTATTAGTCTAGATATAGATATACGACAAAGTCCTTCTTTACAGGAACTACACACTAACGTATTGGGGACTGATTTGGCATCATGTTGGCAACTTTTTTAATATACTTGTAACTTTTCTGTAAATTTGAGATGTTTCCAAAACAAAAATAAGATATGGCCACCTGGAGATGAGATCTACAAGTTCATATAGTATATCAACAGGACTTAGAAACTGGAGGTGAGAGAGAAACCCTGGTTGGAAGAAAAGGAGGGACATTCTGTGTGAGTGAGGCAGAGGGTGAGAGAGGCACAGTGAATAATGATAATAATATAGAGAAAATAAGTTAAAAATGGAAGATACTGTTTTTATTTGGGGGCATATTGATGTTAAGGTGTCTGTGAGTAATCAAAATGCAAATGTCATTAGGCAGTTGGAAAATGCAGCCTTGTCAGCAGGGGCTGGATTAAAGAGATACATTCATGGGATCAGGATGATCTTCCTAGTTTGGAAGAGGAAATTAACAGGGGGCTTTTGGTGGAGCACTGTGGCTGAAGAATACTGCAGGGGAGCCCCAGGACTAATGGTGTTCTCAGTCTTTATCTGACATGACTCGACTTGTCTGTTTCTGATGCTCTTCTATTCTGATGGCTCTGTCTCATTCTCTTCCTTAGTTCATTGAACACCTACTCCAAGCCAGGCTCTTTGCCAGACTACTTTGATGTCTCTGGATCTTGCCTTTTCCCAATTCAATGTCTTAGAGTCATTCCAGGAAAATTCTGTTGCTGATATTTTTCTCTATTTTTTAAAAAGTAGTTTTCTTGTCCTAGCTGGTTTGGCTCAGTGGATAGAGCATTGGCCTACGGACCAAAGGGTTCCGGGTTCAGTTCCGGTCAAGGGCACATCCTGGGATTGCGGGCTTGATCCCCAGTAGCGGGTGTGCAGGAGGCAGGGAATCTATGATTCTCTCTCATCTTTGATGTTTCTGTCTCTCTCTCCCTCTCCCCTCCTCTCTGAAAAAAAAAAAAGTAGTTTTCTTTTGTGCTCTTAATCTCTTCTAGCACTTTACCACTTTTGTGCAGGTACCTGAGATGAACCTCTCTGGTTCTTACCTCTCATCTAAGCTCCACATATCTATTTTCAAGAACCTTCTGGATGTTTTCAGGTAGATGTACCTCTGGCCTCTCAAACTCAGCATGTATAAAAGCTAAATTCATCTTCTCTTATAAGCCTTCCTATATTTCCTGGTTTTCTCATGGAATTATCAAAATCTAAGCTTAAAAGCTGAGATTCTATTCAATACTATCCTCTCTATCATATCCTCATCTGTAAGTTTGGCAAAAATTAGTAAAGTCAGTAATGCCCAGTGTTGATTACTGTTAGGAAATAGACACTCTCATACATTCTTGGTGGAAGAGTTGATTGTGAGTGTCTTTTGGAGGGTAATATCTATGGAAATTAAACACAATATTTTCTCATCTTAAAACCTCTGCATAGATACCACTCATTCAGAGGGTCTTGGTGCTTTGCTGCAAAAGGAGGAATCCATTTTTTCCTTTAAAAACCAACCTTTTTCTCAGATTGGATGCTCACAACTTCAATTTTCTTAAAAATCGCCCCTAAGATTATACTCTCTTATTCCAAGAAACAAATCCCTTTTTGTTTGCTACTAATAGTAATGTTAGGCATTACTAGAGATCCCTTTGTCAAGTTCATGAGCCTTATTAATTACTTTATGAAGTAAATAGTATTAGCACCTGCCTTTGTTTGCTTTTTTTTAAACCTAAGAGCAAGAATAGTCTAAACACTGAATTCTCCAATACAATTGTGAAAGATTGTCACTATTTCTGTGAGAAATCAAAGATAAAATAAAGCTAAAGAAAATATTTTAAAGACAATTATATTATTTAACAGTACAAAAACTCTCGATTCTATTCAAAGATTATTAGTTTTAATATTTTTATCAAATGGATACAAAACCCATTGAAACTGTAAGTTAGAAAGCTCAGTTTATAAGTTATTTTGAGGGTGCAAATTTGAGTTTTCATAGCTGATACAGATAGTTTTTAGCAACAAAAATCACATAATGAAGCAAATATTTCTAAACACTTGTTTCTATAGCATATTTCAAAAGTAGTTACATTTTCATTGTTTAAATGCCACCTTTGTGCCAAAGGGATATATTAAATGTGTTTATTTTCAAATAGCTGTTATGTAACACATTACTGCCACAGAAAAGTTTAGCAAATTTGGAATGATTATCTTTTTATAAGGAAAATAAGTGCCATTATTCCATTCAACCATAATGTTTTAGTCCTCATGTTATTATAAAGTATGGCAAATATTATACTTAAGAGAGTGAAATCTGTAAACCTGTTTAGCTAGGCATAGTCTACAGTATGTCTCAATAAGCTAAAATTGCACAACACATAAAATATGATTACTGATTCTCAGATTGAATAAAGATGCCAGAATTAAACTATATATTGAATATTAGTAAAGCTTAATTTCTTGTCTTTTTTACTGCAAGTAAATAAAAATAGAAGTTATACTTTTAACTTCTGGGATACAAATGAATTATCTTATGTATCCCTTGGGTACACATGACATACTGCTTTGATTTTTATACAATACTGTTCTCTCATATTCCTCACTGCAAGTTTGGCAAAGTAGATCACTGCTCAGAGGGATGGAGTGCTATGGAAGTGTTTGGGGTAAGCTGTTGATGTGACCAGATTTTATATTTAATAGATTATTCTCACAGCTGTTTTTGATTATGGATTTGAAGAAGAAAAATATCACCAATAATCAAACCACAGAAAGGTATCACAATAGGCAAGAGTTATGATAGAGCTGTGGTAGTAGACATAGATTTAAGATTTTTTAGGAAGAAAAATTTTTGGGGCTCGATTTGTTTGAAGGTTAAGGGGAGGGAGGGATCAAGGATGATACGAAGCCAGACTGAATGGGTGAATGCATGGATGATGGTCAATATGAGAGAGCTAGGGGATATAACAGAAAAGCGCTGATCTTACAATTTGTGTTTCATTATATGCCTTTTTGAAAAAGAGCTCTTTTGTAATTGGTGGCTATTTTCATATTCTCTATTTTAAAATTGACAAAATATATTTCTAAAAGAACAGTATTGAAAATTTTTCCCACTCCTTTCCTCATTACATGGACATTTTCTTGAACTCTTAAGATTTTGAATGGAAGGACTTAAATATACACTTGTATTAATATTTGTTATCTATTAAAATTTAGTGTTATTCAACATGATTTGGGTTTACAAAATGACTTTAATAGTAACTCAAGAAAGAAATAGATAAACCAAGTACATATTTTTGGAAGAGTAGGTTTTGTTGCTCTATAATGTTAAATAGAAGTAACAGGTTAGGGGAAGGAGGACTCATAATGATCACAGGTACTTCATGCCTTTCTTTCAAAACTTGAGCATTTCACACTGAACATTATAAATGACTGTTTTTATTGAGTTGCTTTAAAATGACATATGAAATAATATGTGTTTTGCATGTCCTGTTGTAATGATAAAGGTCATGTAGTATCATTTACATAATCTCTATCCAGAAATGAACTCAGTAATATTCTTGGTATAACATATATATTATCTGAGGTTTAAAACTCTCATTATTCATGAAAGTTAATTTTACAGTGGGTGTGAATGATCTGTCTATGGCTGTTTTTTTTTTTTTGATCATTCTATAAAATAATATGGAGCAAAGCCTGTTCAAATAAGAGGAAAACCAGTAAAGAGTGATGCATTCGCATGACTCTCTGTATACCCGATTGGATCTTGATTGATGGCAATCATTTGTCTTTGTCAAAAAAGGGAGAAAAATTCAGACATTGAAATAGGAATGCTATCAAACTTTCTACAATGGCAGAAAGATTCTATTAATGTGGCCTTAGAGTATTAACTGTCTCTGTTGGGAAATGATAAAGAATGTTAATTTTTTTTCCTTGAGCATATTTAAGTATAAAATACATTATTTTGTCTACTGTTGGGATTAAAAGAATACTTTTGATTTATGGGAGATTGGAATTGATGAAAGGGAAAAAAACCTTAAATGATGAAGAATGCAAATAGATCTTAATTCTTTTAAAATTTTTATCAATGAAATAATAAAATTTAGCATAGTGTAATAAAATTCTTACTGCTGCATTTCAATTGATAAGGGCCTTGAAAGACTGACTTCTTTGGAAGACCCCCCCCCCCAAATATTAGAGCAAAAAGACATTCCAGACAATGCTATTTAATATTTTTAAGTCTGTTACATGATCTTGTTTTGATTTGGAGATGGAAAGAGAATGTTTGAACTGTAACATATTAAAGGACAGAATTGGTAAATAGTATCAAGACCAATTCTGACCTTTCATAATTTCTTGCAATAATAAAGATCTCATATATTATTATATAAATATTTTATAGATGATATGCAAGTTAGATATATTTTCTATTTAATTCTGAATATTTTCTTTTTTAATTATAGTATTTTATATTATTAATTTGGTCTTAATTTCAAAGTTATATATGAAAATAATTCAAAATAAAATGATATTCTGTGAAGAATATTTAAAAAATTAAATAGCCTTGTGTTTATATTAATAACGATTTGACATTTATATAAATTGAAATAGTACTTGTTATATGTCATTTATTATAGATTTCCTTTGTCAAAGTATTTTGGAATATTGTATTGAAGTTTTATTATTTGTGAACTTATTAATTAATTTTCAACATACAGTTAGACTATCACTTTCTATTGTGTTGAACTGAGACCAGTAATGCTGAGCAGCTCCAAACAGTTTGTACCTAGCTTTAAAATGTACTTTATTTTATTTTTTTCAGACAGATAGGCTTTTTTAAGGCTAATGTGAGATGAAGATAAATTTGCATTTTTTTCTACAAAACCTTCTGATTGTAACATTTGCTATTTATAATATGTTCTGATAAATGAAAGTTGATTATATATTGTAAATTTTGGCATCTTGATATATGCATTGTTTTAGAAGAAATTAATTTTTAAAAACAAAATTATTATAGCCATCATATTTTTAAAAGAAAATATTTTCTTTTATTATCTTTTCAAATAAAATGTATGTCGGTCTCAAATTATATGAACTTTAATTTTTTTTTAACTCTGAGTTTGGGTTTTCATGTTTTTAAAATGGTAACCTTATTCTAAATATTCAAGCAGGAACGTTTGGCTCTTGTCTATTGTAGGACAATGAAATGTTGATTTGTTAAAAATGGCTTTGTTGATTTTTCTTACTAATACTTCTACGCATGTGTATTAAATTGCTAAAGTCTAGTGCTATTTTTCCCTGTAGATTAGTTGTTGATTTAGATGAAAGCTGTCTACATGAAAATGACATTCTCTTATTTATTTTTTGGGTATCTGTTAAGACAAGAATAAATGCTAATGGTATGTGAACTGAAAATATATCTCTAGAGTAAAGTGATGATTTTAGAATTTTCAGTGGGTAGGATCTTAGTGTAATTAACTTTGTTACCGTAAAACCTGTTTACATATATAAAAAATAGCATCTCTGCCTTATTCTAAGACATTGTGACTTCATTGTTAAGAGCATAGGATTTTACTGGAATAGTATTCTCAAGTTTCCAAAAAGGTGCTGAAGTTGAGTTTTGTTCTCAACCATCATGGAGAATTTAGGTAGGAATTAGCAAAGAGCTCTAAAGAAAACAAATAGGATGCATGTTATAGTTAATAATTTGTCATCATTATGTTTGAATTAGTTAATATTATTAATTGAGGCATGGTAATGTTGATGGATAGACGATTTTAATTTTGTGTTTATACTTTGCTAATTATTTAACTACATTATCTCATTTTATTTTTATTATAATTTGTGAGGAAGGTGCAATAGTTATCCCTACTTTCAAAATGACAAGCCAAGGCTTAGAGAAACTAAGTAGCTTTATCAAGATTATTTAACTAGTAACTGTTGAGCCTACATGAGAAAAATGTTAGGATTTTCTGGGTTTTTTAATAAAAGTTTACTACAGAATTGCTAATGCAGCAAAGTTACAGAGCTTTACCAATATTTGACAGTATTTAGCACAATTTTTCTATGAGAAAAGCTGAAAGATTTTTTTTCTTAGTTAAATCCTATTTAGTATTGTCACAATAAGTTTGAAAATATGGGTAATTCAATTTGAATAATGACTAGTGTTTGCAATAGATAGGTCAATAGGCTTTCCATTGATGATGAACTCATCCTTATCAACTGTTGATTGAATGACACCTCGTTGATAGTTTTCTTGAAGTTGGGTGAAAACGTCTGTCAAATTTGAGGTGTGCGTGCCTACTATTGTATGGCCTTTTGTGAGTTAAAGACAAAAATATTTTTCTGGATATTTGTTTCAGATTTTTCCTGTTGGATGTCAGAATCAGCATAGTCACATAAGCCAAAGGCATATGAATGATTGCATTCTAATATTCTGAATTCAGGTTGCTGGGCAGCCCTGCAGGTTTACAAACATGTATGTTTCTTGTGTTTCCCCCCCCCCCCCCATACCACAATAAGAATGCAAAATTAGCCCATAGCTGCCACAAAATAGGTAGTTACATTAATGACATGTAAACTCAAAGGAGATACAGATTTTTAAGATATTTTACTTGAATGCACTTACAAAGTGAAAACAATAATTTACTTTGTTCATATAGCTTTTTGGTGTGTGTGTGTGTGTGTGCGCGCGCGCGCGAGATGTGATAGAGGGTAGGTCCAGTTATTTATGACATACTGAATTTTTTTTTTTTTTTTTTTTTATCAGGAGAGACCTTTAATCCAGCAGCACTGCTGGCTCAGGGGATACAAAGATCCATAGCCTGAACCGACATACTGAATTTAATAAAGTGCTGTGGAGAGAGACTGTTTAAAAAATTCCAATAGTATCTAAATTTTATAAAATTTCCTTATTTAGGTGGGGAAGATTTTTTTCAGGTCAGGATTGAAATTGGCAGACTTTGTTTTCATAGGACATAAATATATTCTTGTAAAATATTTAATCATTATGTGAAAGTCCCTTCACTACCTATTCTACCCATGAGTCCTACTTTCCTCCAGGGCTGAGGAAATGAATAGTTTGATATACAGTTTCCTGTTTTCTTTTCCTACATTTGTGAACACATGTAATTTTTTAAAATATAATTGGGGACATATCATATGTATTATTTAGCTACTTACCCTTTTAACTTATATTCCATGCTATTTCACATATAGCTACCTCGTTTTTTTAAAACAGGTAAATATATTTCATAATATGAGAATTCTATAACGTATTTGAACTTTACTTGTGAACATTTAGCTTGCTTCTATTATTTCCTTATGATAGAAGGGCAACAGTCCAGACAGATTCATCTTTGTGAATGCGTATTTCCATAGGATACAGGCCTAGAAATGAAATTGCTAAGGCAATAGGTATTATATGCAATCAAAACTACTAAATACTGTTAAAATGCCTTCTCCTTGTGATTTAAGGATAGAATAATCAGCCAGGCAGGCTTTGCCCAAGATCCCACTGTTTCTGGTTATCCGTGGCTTTCTTTTCTTTTTCTTTTTTAAAATTTATCTTTATTGTTGAAAGTATTACAGATGTCCCCTCGATTTTTACCTCATTGACCCCCTCCACCCTACACACACCCCTGCTATGCCTTCACCATTCTATTGTCTGTGTCTCTGGGCTATAGGTATATACATATAAGTTCCCCTGTCAATCACTCCCCACCCGCTGCCAAACCCTCACCTTCCCTCTGAATTCTTCAGTCTGTCCCATGCTTCTATGTCTCTGGATCTATTTTGTTCATCAATTTATTTTGTTCATTAGATTCCACATAAGAGTGAAATCATGTGACAAGTGTGAGGTGATACCTCGTTTTAATTTGCATCTCTCGGATGATTAGTGACTTTGAGCATTTTTTCATCTGGCCTTCTGTATATTTACTTTGCAGAAGTGTCTATTGAGGTCCTTTGCCCATTTTTAAATTGGCTTTCTAGGGATCTGTCTATTAACCTAAGAGTCCCTTAGGGTAATGGACCTAGACCAAGAATGGACAATTTGTTTGCCTTTTTGCACAGAATAAGGGGAAGGGAGAGGTGAAGTCAGCTTAAGGATTGTCTTAGGTGACCACTGTTCTACCCTTTGCTTCTATCTGTTGTCTTTGGACTGGCACTCCCCCAGTTTCCTCTTCAGAATACTCCCCTTCTGTATATGTCTGTGATTTGATCCTATCAGTTTTGATCCTATCAGCTTTTTGTCTTTTAGGGATTCCTTCTTTTGATCCTGTTATCTTTCTGTCTTTTAGAAATTCCTTATAATTTCTGTTGTATTGATTATACTTTTTTTCATGTGCTTAGTATTCCATTTCTAGCCCATATCTTTAGTTTAAGTATTCAAAACAAAGCTAATCAAATTATAAAATCAGGTATTGAGTTTGTTCAGCTTATATGTCTCCCCTCAACTTCAATGTAGTTCTAGCCCGTGGCATTCTACAGGGTGAAGAGAAATAAACATGCTGCCACTTTCTTCCCAGTATGCCTACTGAAGTTTAATTTGCCCTTATTTCTTCATTCACAGTATGCCCTACAGTGTTAGCTGGCAAGGAGAAAGAGAGAATCCCCCAAACGTTCTTGGTTTTCCTGTAAAAGTGTTCATCTGTGATCTAAAGAGTGCAGCATTTCCATCAGTAAAAGCTAAGACCTCCTACAATTGCACATACATATGTATTTTATTGCTTTCTGTCCTCCTTACCCCAAGAGAAATACATGAAAGTTAAAAATTGATTCCATGAATTTCCTTGCTCTAAACAAAACTCTTTGAGATTTCTGAGGAAGTGGAAGTAATAAGATTTTGAGTATACACATAGAGATGTGCACCAAGTACCATAATAGTGGGATACATTAAAAAAAAAATAGAATAGCAAAACAATAGCATTTTGAAGGTGGTAGTAGCGTACATATTATTCAATTCAGCCATTTTATTTCATAGAAGAGGAGACTCAGTCCCAAATAAGTTAAGTGGATTTGCTCAGGAACCAACAGCTAATTTAATATGAAGTCAGACTAGAATCTAGATACTCTTTCTCCCCATCTGGTACTGTTTTTCACATGCCATCTTGCTTTTACAGTACTCTTACATAGTGACATAATTTTTTTAATGTATGTGTGGAAACATAACCTAGAATATACAAAAATTTGTAATTGGAAATTTCTCACTTTTTCAGAATAAAATTTGGAAAGATTAACAAATTCAATTTAGTGATAGAAGAGATGAAGTATAAGTACATTTGAATCATAAAGTAAAATCTTTCAAAGCAGATGTTTGGAGATCACTTATGGCAGTAATTTCCATTTTCATGCAATATTTTTTCAATTGCTTTTAGTGAGAGTTGTTTTTCTTTAAAAATCCTTTCCCTTCTTTATCCTATATTCTATTGTATTTTTCTCAAAAATAGGGAAAAAAGGTGGAGAGGTAGGAGCCACAACGTTTAGTGGTCGCTTTTGGGCATGTTTATCTAACAACAGAATAAAATTAAATTTCTTCAAAGAAAAAGCAAAACCAATACAGTGGTAGGCAAAAGTAGGTTTACAGTTGTTTATATAGAAAAAGACATGCAGGTTACCATTATTACAATAGTTTTATTAACTCTGTTTCACATACTCATAACTATAAACCTACTTTTGCCCATCCCTATATTTGTTCTATATATATATATATATATATATATATATATATATATATATGCTATCTTAGATACTTTAAGTCTGATATAGTTTTTTCTTACACGAATGAAAACATGAGTGTGTTTAATGGGGGCATTTAAAAGCATACATTACCAAATTGCCTTTCACATAATAGGTATGCTATAAAAAATTTTTTAGTTAAATTGCTTAATCCGGAATTGTGTTTATTAGGAGAAGAATACAATTTATCCAATTTGTGTTATATTGTATAAAATTGAGACTCCTTTAAAAACTGTATTCCTTGCCCTGTCTGGTTTTGCTCAGTGGTTATAGCATCAACCTGCAGACTGAGAGGTCCCGGGTTTGATTCCAGTCAAGGACATATGCCCGGGTTGCAGGCTCGACCGCCCAGTAGGGTGCATGCAGGAGGCAGCCAATCAATGATTCTCTCTCATCATTCATGTTTCTATCTCTCTCTCCCTCTCCCTTCCTCTCTGAAATCAATAAAAATATATTTAAAAATTTTAAAAACAAAACAAAAAAACTGTAGCCCATTTTCAACTTTAATTTTAGGGCAAAAGTCTTTTCAACTTTGAATATCAACTTTATTTTAGATCTAGGCAACAATGACTAGGATAAAAAAATTATTTATCTTTTTGGTGGTATTCTAGAAAGCTGAGGGTTTATACAAAGTGAAGAAAATAGCCCCTACTCTTAAGTCTTACAGCCTAATAGTATTGCAGATGTATTTGTATTTAACTACAACCTACTGTTACAATCTTAATAATAGAAATAATGAAATTACATTGGAATATTTATATTAATAAGAAATAGACTCATTGAGAGAGAGCTAAAACGTGTAAAATTTGAAATATAAACAGACCAAAATATGTATAGGTATGACTTCTTGAGCTAAGCTTATAAAAGTATCATATGCTTAGGAATAAGCGTTTATTACAAACCCTTATTGTAAAATTCTGAAGACTCACTAAAATTTTGTAAGTAATTCAGAGTTAAATAGGTGTTAAGCTTTGCTGCACTTGATAAAGATCGATTTCATTCCCCTTGAGAATGATTCAACTCTTCATGGAGAGAAAAAAAAAAGCCACATCAGCTTCCAATTGTCAAAATTCAGTATATAGAAACTCAAATTTTTTCCCAATGGGTTTCCAGATTGAAGAACATATGGACTCTATCTATAAGTAAAATACTTTCATTTTCCTTTTGAATTACTTTTAAGACTTCACCCTGATAGGAGAAGTGTAAAATGAAACCATAAGGTATTTAAACAACATCTACTTCTCTATGATTTTTTTTCTTTTTCAGCTTGGATTGATATAACCATATAAAATTTTGAAAGAATGGTCTCTTTTAAAACGTAATGCATTTTTTTTCTTGGTAAAATTGTATTTATTTTTCCAGGATATGAAAATGTATGGGTTATTCTTGGTTTTATTCTCTATTGTGATCACTTTTTTGATTTTAAGTAGATATTTAACTGTCTTCATTTAAATTGCTGACTTGGATAGATACCATGTTTGCTATGAATTTACTACAGAATTGAAATAAGTAGTATTTTTAATGCTTTTATGATAAAAAATACTATAGTAGACTAGAAGGTTACTCCATATTTTGCCTAAAAACTAATAAGCTGAGTAGGGCACAATGAAAGAAGCTTAATAATCAGCATAGCTTACTATTATTTGAGAAGATCACGACTGAAAAGATTGACCTATTATTGAGAAGATGCTACTAATTTCTTTTATACAAATTCATTGAAACTTAAGGGTTTATAGCTTTTAACTTCTATCTTTTTTTCCTTTTTAAAATTTTGTCATTTCCCAAATTGGGAGTTGGAAAAGACGAGTCACAACTCAGACAACTTCATTTTTCTGCTTCTAGTGAAAACAAGCTGGACCAAATCTCATGAACCCTTTGGAACATTTCTACCTTTCATTTATATTTTTGTTAACATGCATAATCCTCATTTATTAAAAAGTAATAAATTCTTTTCTGTGGCAAGATAATTTTTGGGACAGTTGGATATTCAGACAGATAAGAGTGTAAATGTTATGAGAAGAGGGTCTTTGTTTGCTTTTTCTCCCCATGCTGTATCCTGAGCCCAGTACATTTAACTGAATGAATGAAGTGAAATAGTGAAAAGTAAACTTTTGACTACAATAATTTGCAAAAGCTGAGTATATGGGTATACAGGCAATAATTTAAACTTTCATGTGAAAGCCTTCCAACAGTGCATTTTATAGCATTCTAATATTTAAAAGACAAAATTTAGTGGCAATAGCAAAGAACTTTTAGGGAAAAAAATGGATGTATAGTTTGTATGTCTGCCCAGTTAGAATGAAGGAAAGCTCTGACCCAGTTTTGAGTTGTCTGATTTTTAGTGATATTTGTTATTCACTTAAAATGTGCAGAATTATATTTTTCTTCAATTTATATTTCTTTTCAGTCTATATTAATAATGTGATTTACAGGATTCAATGTTTTATTAAAACTTACTTGATTCTTTGTGACTCTCTTTTTTGAGACAGTCCATACTTCAGTTATCGAGATTAATGTGGATAGTAATGTTGCTTATTAGAACTATTTCAGCTCCCATTGATGAATTTTGAAGAATCATTTTCTCTTAATCGTTCTCTTCCTCTTCAAATTGAATACTGATATCTGAGTATCAATTTTGGAAGTATATGCCCTGGTTATCATGCTTGCCAACACGATGCACTAAAATCCTGGCCTCTGCACATTAGTGAATTGAACATGCATAGGTGTCCATGCAGCCTTTGTGATTTTGACTTTTTTCTCTTCAAATTAAACTATCCATACATAGGGTATTCCACTGAAGTATCCAGATCTAGTGGAACATTTTAATATTGTAAAATATAAAATATAATGTTATTTGGTAGGATTGCTTGCATTCATGATGTTTTTCCTCCAAATGTTTATAGCGTACATACTATGTCCAGTATCCTATATAATAAAAGGGTAATCCTATATAATATCCTATATAATAAAAGGGTAATATGCAAATAGACCGAGGGGCAGAACAACCGAACCACCAATCAAAGCGTAATATGCTAATGATATGCTAAGGCTGCTCAACTGCTCGCTATGACGTGCACTGACCAATAGGGGGCAGACAGTCAACTGGTCGACCAGTTGCTATGACGTGCACTGACCAACGGGGGCAGATGCTCCGACCGGTAGGTTAGCTTGCTGCTGGGGTCTGGCCAATTGGGCCTGAGTGAGATGGGCCAGACGCACGCTGGAGCCCTCCCGCAGTCCCTCCCTGGCCAGATCGTGCACTGGTGGGATCCCTCAGCCTGGCCTGCGCCCTCTCGCAATCTGGGACCCTTGGGGGATGTCGGAGAGCCAGTTTCAGCCCGATCCCACAGGCCACTCCCCTTGGGAGGATGCCTGATGCAGGGCTCATGGCTGGTGAGCGCTGCTCTGATAGTGCGAGTCTCTCCCAATCAGGACTGATTGGGCACGAGCCCATGGCAGGCACTGTGGGGCTGGGATGAACAGGAGTGGCAGGTAGGAGCTGCAGGTGGCCTTGGACTTGATCCCTGCAGGCCACCCAGAGGGACCCCACCCGTGCACAAATTCGTGCACTGGGCCTCTAATAGAATATAAATGACTTCTTCACCACACTAGAAGTGCTTTGAAAGATTTGTGTTTACTTGCTGAGTTTCTCTTCTTTCATTCTCTCTTAAACTCATCATTTTATTGAAACTTGTTTTCAGGGTCAACAGTGACATCCATATTGCTGAATCTGATAGTCACTTCTCAAGTCTCATCTTCCTTGACTTTTTGGTACTGTTTAATATCACTGATTACTACCTTCTCCTCAAAAGACTTTTCCATTTGGCTCTGGGACACCGTATTCTTTTGATTTTTTTCCTACTAATAGGCACTCCTCAAAGTCCTTGCTGTTTTTGTTTTTGTTTTTGATATTTTCAGTATCATATTATTGGGATTATTCGGGCCTTAATCTTTGGAGTACTCCTTTTCTCTTTTGCTTTTTTGGCTCTACCCACCTTCCTTAAGATCTCAGCTAGTCCACACCTGTATTATATATAAACATTATATTGAGTACTCCAAAATTAAACATCCTTTCAGGTCCTTTTCTTTGGAAACTAGCCTAAATAAATTCAAGAAGGTTGAAATCATACCAAGCATATTCTCTGACCACAAAGCTTTGAAATTAGAAATCAACTACAAAAGGGAAGTAAAGAAACCCACAAATATGTGGAGATTAAACAACATACTATTAAGAATTTAATGGGTCAAAGAAGAAATAAAAGATAAGATCAAAAGATATATAGAGACAAATGGGAATGACAGTACGACATATCAAAACTTTTGGGATGCAGCAAAAGGAGTAATAAGAGGAAAGTTTATATCATTACAGGCCTATCTCAAAACACAAGAGAAATCCCAACAACCTAACTTTACATTTTAAAGAACTAGGAAAAGAAGAACAAAAGCAATCCAAAGTCAGCAGAAGAAAGGAAATAATAAAAATTAGAGCAGAATTGAATGAAATAGAAAACAAAAAGACTATACAAAAAAATTAATACACCAAAGAGCTGGTTCTTTGAATAGATTAATAAAATTGACAAACCCCTGGCTACATTCACTAAGGAAAAAAAAGAGAAAAGACTCATATAAGCAAAATCAGAAATGAAAGAGAAGTTACTATAGACATTAGTTTACTGTGAAAGACCATACGTCACCAAATTCAATAACCTAGAAGAAATGGATAAATACCTAGAAAGATATAACCTTCCTAGACTAATCATGAATTGGAAAATCTAGATAGACTGATCTATAGTGAGGAAATTATCTTAATATAGAAACATGTCCCTTTCCCCTTCCTGGTATTTTCTATTCCCCTTCCATGGTTCATTTTTTCTGTGGAACTTACTGTCATTTGTGACAGCTATGGCTAGCTGATCATCATAGTTTCATGCTATCTTTCCCTAGTGTAGAGCTGTTTCTACTCAGCCAGGGAGCACATTTCCCATGTGTGTCAAGTGCCTTGGTAAGACCAATGGAATGTGAGTAGAGGACATGTCTGCCATTTCTGGGCTGAGTTGATGTGGCATCTACTGGACCATTCCTTTGTTCTTTTTTTCATATCTACTCTTAGATTCAGGACTTTGATCTCTACTTTAGGCCTTTGCTGTTCTATGTAACATTTAATTAGCTTTGCACATCATATTCTTTGGAACACATTTTATTTTGAACAAACTGCCTTGTATCTCTGAACTTTTATTTCATCTCCGATTCATTTATTGTCTACCTTATATCACAGAGAATTTTAGGAAAATTATAATAATGACTTAATAGGATAAATCAGAAAAAATAAGAATTTTAAAAATTAATTTTGATGATCCTCTTAAATTATTTTGATAACCTCCTTGTGTACTCATTTCAGATGTTTATTCCCTCTAATAATTGTGTTTCTCATAGTTATGTTCTGCAGTCACAATACCTTCTAAAACTTCTTCAGTCTTCCCCTCACTATTCCAGGATAGCACACAAACTCCTTAGCATGACATAGATGATATTAGGAACTCAGCTGAGCTGGGAGAGAAGGAAATGAGCTCAGGTACAGGGGGAGTTGATTAAAGCAACAAACCGAAAATAAAACAGTTAAGCCTTTAATCACTTATTGCAGTGGTATAAGCAAGAGTCTAAACCTGCAGGACTTCCCTGTTCCATTTTCTGCATGGAGTGGCGCACTGGTGGAGGGTACGGTGGATCAGCATTGATCAGCATGGATCAGCATAGGTGTGGGGGTTGTCTCACTGTTGAGGCAGCCCTGAATAAAAGGCTCCAGCAGTTTTTTGGACCCCAGGGTTGAAAGGAGCCAAAGGGGAAGGGCTCAGAGTAGGTTGAGTGAGAGTGGGAAAATTTTCTTCCAAGTTTCTCTTTTCTCCATGGTAAGAAGGCCTCCGCAGATGCTTCTGAAGAGGGTCCCTGCCCAAGGCTTCAGATAAAGAAACCTAGGGTTGAATGTGCAGGGACTAAAAATACAAGTTGGCCAAGGGCATGACTGGCCAGTGGTGTCTGAGTCCTTGACCGCAGCTCCCGTCAGAGATTGCAGTGTACTGTGCACTAGCTGTGCACCAAGTCTGGTTTTGAGGGAAGGGCAGCTTACCCCATGATGCCTGGCAGGTAAAGCCTTTGTGATTGCCGATGGTCAGACTGTAAGAAAATCACACACAAGTTTTTAAACAGGAGTCAGACTCCTCAGATGGTTCTCTATGGTTTGGCCCCTATCTGCGTCTATAGCCTCTTCTTGGCCACTTTCTTAACTTATATTCTCCAAAAATTCTGGAAACACTTAACTTTAGCATATATCCAATCATTTCTTACTTATTTGGCTTTGCTAATATTATTCCCTCAGAAAAAATGTTTTTCCTTTTCTTATTCTCCTGGTTAATACCTGTTAACTCTTTGACGCAATTTGTGAGTTACTGCCTTCCAAGAAGCCTTCTATTAGTTTGTATAATGCCCTTCCACTATATTCCTAAGGAATATTTTACATATTTTTAATTACATCTTAATATATCTATCTGATTCTTCTATTTGACTGTGAGGTCCTTGAGGATGGCCCTCTTTATCACCACATGACTAAATCTCCAGTGCCTGGCACATGTCTTTGTGCCTCATTGATACTCAGGGTTTGCTGATTAAATAAGTAAGTTAGTGGATGAGTGAACTATAAACTTGCTAGTGTTTCATCCCTGGTCTTTTATGATGTGGCCAGCCCAAGCCTGTCTTTTATACCTCATTTTCTACTGGGGCCAACACAGTATACTGCTTTCAATTTTTTGGCCTCTACTTTTGTTTATGCTCTCTCAAAAGCCTACAATGCCATCTTCTTCCTTGTGTATTGATTGAAATTGGACCTCTTCTTAAAGGTCTTTCTCAGAAATCTCTTGCTCTTCAATAATTTCCTGATCTCTTTAAAATGTATGTTACCACTTCTTCCTTTTTTAAAAAATTTCCAAAGCTCTGGATTTGACTTTTCCTAAGGCTTGTATCTTCTGCCACAAAATTCTTTGTTGCTTATTTTATCCCTTTTATTAAATTATACGTGCCTTGAGATTAGACGAATATCCTTTATGGCATCTCAACCAATGCTTTCCAAATTGTAGTGCGCCCTCAACAATATTTGTAAACAAATATAATTAAACTGAAGCAGAGCTGGTCATTGAGAGCCAGAAAAAAAATGAAATGTTATAAAGAAAGAGAGGAAAATAAGTCACTTCAGAATGTGAAAAATTGCTTCAAAATTGAAAGTACTAGAATGTTTCTAGGAGATGACAGCAACTATTGAAAGAACTGGCTTCCAACTGTCTTTAAAACCTGGAAGTGTAACATAATAAGTCTGTTCTCCCCTGTGGATAAGGAGCACTTACTTTTTGCTAATTTATCTAGCTTGCAAAGCACAGTATATATTTTTTCTTTAATGCTAGTAAAAATCAGTTATTTGTTTTCACCAGTATTTTCCTGAGAGTTCTGCATGAAAGGCAAGAAGAGTTGGATTATACTGCATTGCTGCTGCATTTAAGCCTTTAAATTATTTATTTAAAGATAAAAATGTCATACTATAGAGGCTGATATTTCTTTGCCTTTTCCTTCTCTCCCTATAACTTATAAGCTATCTTAAGAACTATCACAACAGAAATCTGATATAAGGCCTAAATGTGAGAAAAATTGAGGTTCTAAATGCCAAAGCAGTGGGTTTGGGCTATGAGATTGCTTCATTATATATGCTTATAAACCAGGCAGTTCTTCCATATTTGAGGCAAGTGATGGAAGCTACTAGAAACATTTAGTGAATATTAATTGCTTCCAGGTGTTTCAGTTACAAATGCTGACCTGCACTACAAAGTACTTAGAATTTACCTCAGTTTTACTTTACTTATTCTTTAAAAACATCAAGCATTATAACCCTCCCCCACCATCCACCCCACACACACACACACCTCTGCCCCCTAATCTAATGGCCTTGCTATTTTAATTTGGGGTTATATTAATGTTGGAAAAATTATGTTTTGTAATTGTTCTTTTTAAAAAAATATATTTTTATTGATTTCAGAAGAGGAAGGGAGAGGGAAAGAGAGACAGAAACATCAATGATGAAAGAGAATCATTGACTGGCTGCCTCCTGCCCTCCCCTGACTGGGGATCAAGCCCGCAACCTGGGCATGTGCCCTGACAGGGAAACGAACCATGACCATACAAATGCCTTTTACCAGTCACTTACAATATAACTTATTTTAAAACTAGAGGCCCTGAGCACAAAATTGGTGAAAAGGTCGAGTCCCTAGGCCTGGCCTGCGATCAGGGCCAATCTTTGCCCTGCCCTCTGCTGCCGCTGCCGCTGGTTACCCTCTGTGTGTGGGGCGACTGGCAGCATGATCGGGCGCCTGATGCTACCGCATCTGTTGCCACCCACCCCTGGTTTCTGGTTCCCCATTGGGCTATCAGAGCCTGCTGGCTGGGGGGAGGGACCAAAAGTTTGGCCAGCAGGCCTCGATTAGCTGATTGGTTGTTCTGCTGTCCAGGTCCAGTTGATCTGCATATTACATATATATATATATATATATATATATATATATATATAATTTAAGAAGCTCCAAGTCAAAGCAAACACATGCACTGACATTTTATCCTACGTATTGAGAAATCCTCTACATGTCCATTCCCAAGGAAGGGAGAATGGGGAATGATGGGTAATCGGTGTGTGTGGGATTGTTTTTTTGGGGGAATAAACAATCTATAATTAGATTACAGTAATAGTTGCACAACTCTATCAATACTAAAACCCATTGCATTGTACACTTTAACAGGTAAACTTTATAGTGTATAAGTTATATATCATATAACTGTTTAAAACACAAAAACATAAAAGCTTCTTTTCCTTCTTTGTCCTTATTTATGCAGAATTAAATATTTCTGCTCACCCACAGCTTTGAAGAGTCTGCTTCTTTGTCCTTTATGGCCCCCTTCTATTTGGATTCTCCTATTATCTCACTGACTGAAAGGAGCAGTTGCTTTCTTCTCTGTTTCATTGATCCCTTTCTCTTCTGCAATATTTTAAATATTGGAATTTCCCAGATTGTATTCACACTTTTCTCCCATCCTTTGAATATAATTTCCTCTGGATCTAGCACACTGCCTAGCTTATAATAACTGCTTGGTAAACTTTTGTTAGATGAAGGTCTAATTCACTGACTCTCAAAACTGATAAATCTCCTAATTCTATATCTCTGGCCAGGCTACTTTTTTGAATTCCCAAGTTATATTGCTTATTTATTAGGCTTTTCTGCCTAGACATTATTAGGTATCTAGGACACGATTATTCTTCCCTACCACACCTACTTAACCTGCATCATTTCAGTTAAGTAGCATCTTTATCCCCTCATTGCCCCCTTTGTCACAAACCAGTTTTATTCTCATTATCTCCTTTTTTTCATCTCCCATGTTGAATGTCTCAGCAAATCTAATCTATCCCGATTCAAATATGTCTCTGGAATCTTAGCCTCTAGGCTCCAAACCCTCTGCCTTCTTTTATTTATATTGCTGCCATGTAACATGCAAGGCTGATCGGATTAATCCTGTATTATTGAGGAAGCTTGGTTGTCTCTTTTATAGGATATAAAAGTAACTATTTCAGTTGACTATACAAGCCCTTTTGAAATCTGGGTTCTAAACCTTTGTTTCCTATCTTAGCTATTGCTACTCTAAGGCTGCTTTTTAAAATTATTATTTCATTTTCTTATTTCCATCACCATTTATCCCCTCCATGCCCTCTTCAGTCTCCAGGTGCCCCCCCTCGCTCCACCCCCTCAGCCAACACACTGTTATCCATGTCCATGAGTTCTCTCTCTTCTCTTTTTTGCTGGATCCCTCCTCCTTTCCCTCCCCACAACCACCAGACCTGTCTGCCTGCTCTCTATCCATGAGTCTGTCTCATATGTGGAATTTAATGAACAAACTGAACTACTAAGGCTGCTTTGAAATGATCTTTCTTACTTGAACTTCTTTAGATAAAAGTGCCTTTTTAGGTCCCCATGCCTTTGTTTATGCTCTTTTTTCTGCTCTATGATGTCCTTTCCATTTTGCCCAGCAGATTCCTGTTTGTCATTTAAGTTTCTTTAAAAAGTCATCTTGTTCATTCTTTAATCGATTATTTACTAAGTTCCAGCTTTGTTCCACTTACTGTGCTTGGTCAGTGAATTAGACACAAATCCTTGTCCTCATAAAACTTACAAAATAGGTCTTCATTGAAATCTTAATGAAATCCTCAATCCTCCCAGGCAGGGTTCATTAGTACTTTGATTTTAACTATAACAGTGTCCAATAAGAATTTCTACAGGAAATGTCATGTGAACAGCTCATTGGTTTTGAAGTCCATGGGCTTATTATTTACTACTGATGGGTGAGACTTAGTTTCTTCTTTTTTAAAATGAAAATGCCAGTATTTAATCATGGCAGGGTTATTGTGAGGCATGGTGGTAATGAACATATGAAAGAGCCCAATGTCTAGCATCGAGTAGCCCAATGAAGTAAATGCTGTCTATTTCAAAGTTACGTTATTTTTTATATTTGATCATTTCCTTATCCTAATTATAGCACAAAGAAAATTCTAGGCCGAGTCCAGTATAATTCAGTTGTGTGTATCAAAATCTAGTACTTAGTTGGCACTCAAGAAATGTTTGGTGAATTTTTAAAAAATTAGATGTCGGGAAAATAGATCAGATTTGTCTAAATAGTATGGCTACTGAGGTGAATTTTAGGGCTTTTACTAACCAGCAACATAATTTATTAAAAAATTTTTTTTCAGTTGTGTTTTGTTAGAGTTTTAATTGGTAGTACAATTAACACTATATATTTATTTTCTCATAACTTTGCTTACTGGTAAAAATGCAGACTGAATAAGAAAATGGTTAACAGGCTAACAGCAACTAGGAAAAGCTTGGGATTATTTTTCGAATAATTGACTTTGTTGCAAAATTGGATTTTTATAAAATACTCAAAGTAACAGCTAATAGATGATGGGTATCTACATGCCTCTAAAAGCAAATGAGGAAATGCACTGAATAGTACAATGCAAATATTCATAACTACATAAAATATTATTTTACATAAGTAATATAATGATGCTTTAGTGACTCAACTTAATATCAAATCCCTATGTCAGGCCTCAATAAAGAAAGAATTCTGCTGTAGAACATGTCTCTTCCCCTGGAATCCATACCTTTGAACGGTTTTGCTTTCATTTCATTAAGACAGCACAGTCCATAGATCACCTGCCTTTGACATATAGTTGGTACTTGGTAAACAGAGGTTTTAGTTAATATTTTTTTCTGCCTATCTGCATGACGGCACCGTAGAATTCAGTTTGTGAGATAAAGCATTATTTTATGTTGTATGATACCCTATAGTACCTGAACATTATTTCACCAGGATTTATGCAGAAAGTGAAACCCCTGTAGAACTTAAGCACTTCTATCTTCTAGCTGACAATGCACTGAAAATGTTTACTTTTTTTTAGAGGTTACTATTTATTTTAGTTGTAATGTCTAGCATGCATTTTTAACCTAAAAATATGAAAATAGAAGCTAGCCAGATACAGGAGTTATTAAAACAGGTAATATAAAAATTTAAGAATAAATATGAAGTACTAAACTTTTCTAGGATTTAGAACTTTCTGTGGCCAAAAGAATTTATTACTGGCTTTTGTAAAGTCATAAATATTAGGTATTGTCACAAGAAAGTGGGTAAGGTGGAAAATGGAAAATTTTTTTAATATAATTTCTTTGTGACAGTTCTTTTTTTAAAACTAGCATTCTTTTATTGATGTAGATCCAAATCACATTAAAATGACACTAAAGCCATTGAGAAGAGAGATGTATATATATCTGGCTAATTTGAATAACAAGTGCCAATATATTTAGGCTATAGAATTAGTGGAATTAGTGGAATACTTATATAGCTATCACTGATTTCAGTAATTAGCATTGTTTTACTTTAATACACTATCAAGAAAGTAATCTTCCTTAAAGTAATATGAACTTCATGACTTCATTGAAATAAATGTTAATGTTTTTCTTTTGTTTTTGATTGTTTTATTCTACATTTTGAGTTTTGCCTGTTTTTTGACAACCATATCTGTTCCCTGGTCTGAACACCTTTTCCTGTAGCAGAGGAATAAGTACTGACCATGTGACTGCTACTGATAGCATTGGAAGTACCTTGTTCAGGTTCCTATCTCCAGGATTAGATTTAACTGTCAGAGAGAGGAGCATGAGCATTGTATGGAGAGGGAAAAATATAGGCATTCTCATAGCACCCTATTGTTCTCACACAGCCTTCATATAGCAATGCAAGCCAAGCATTGTACAACTCCAGAAGTGCCACTTACATACATTTTGATTTGAACCATGTTCCCTGGAATTGTGCAGTTTAATAGCCACTTAATAAAGTTCTGCTCTACCATACATGTTTTTTTGAATTCTTATTATTTATTTTCACATTTGTTTTGTCCACCAGGTCATTGACAGTATCTTTTTTTGAAGTCTTTATTTTTTATTTTTCAATTACAGTTGTCATTCAGTACTATATTAGTTTCAGGTGTGCAGAATAGTGTTTAGACATTTATATAACTTAAGAAGTATTTCCCCCATAAATCTAATACCCACATGGCATTACACATAGTTATTACAATATTACTGACTATATTTCCTATGTGTATTTTACATCCCAGTGACTATTTTGTAACTACCAGTTTGTACTATTAATTAATTAATTAATTTATTTATTTATCACCTGAGGATATTTTTAGAGACTGGAAGGGGGAGGGAAGGAGTATTGGAGGAGCGGGGGGAGGGAGGGTAGGAGGAAGAGAGAAAGAATAGGAGGGAGAGAGAGAGACACACAGAGAAAACATCAATGTGAAAGAACATTGATTGGTTGCCTTCCCTATGTACCCTGACCTGGACCAGGGATTGAACCTACATCCCAGGTACTTGCCCTTGACTGGACATTGAACCTGAAACCCATCTGTCTGCAGGCTAACAACACTCTTAACTACTGTGCCACATTTGTGCTTCTTAATTAGGGACAATATCTTAATAGTCTTTATATCCCTAGCATCTGGCTCAAGGTAAAGAAAGAGTCAATCATTGTTATTAGAAAATAGTTTAGAATTCTGTTTCAATATTTATCTATTCATACATTGTTAACTGGCTTATCATACTTTCTTTGAGGAAAAATGAACTTTAAAAAATCTATAATTTACGTGTGGAAAATAATAGATTATTTTTGGTTGAATCATTCAACTATTAGAGGAGGAATGTGGGTCATACCTTAGTTATTGATTCTCTGTGAGGTTTGTTTTTAACTCTCACCTGAGGATATATGTGTATTTTTTTCAAAATTGATTTTAAAGAGGGAGGAAAGGAGAGAGAGAGAAAGAGATGAAGAGAGAGAAACAGTTGGGGATTGAACCCGCAACCTTTTGATGTATGGGACAATGCTCCATCCAACTGAGCCACCTCGCCAGAGCTTGATTCTCTTTTTTAATACTTTTACCTTTTCAAACTGATTTTCATTTTTCCTGTTCTTATTCATTTGTTTTGCCTGACCAATTCACTAACCACAGTGGGCCTAGGAAAGGGAATAAATTGCTATCCATGCTTGAGTTATGTTTTCTTCTAAGAGTTATTTCAGTAGTCTATCCAATTCTGTGTTTGTTGAACAGAAAATATATATTTTGTATATATAAAATGGCATTTTGTATTCTTTTCTGTATAGATTGTAGTGATATGTTAAAGATGTGTGTATACAAACACATAAATGTAAAATATTTACATTTATAAAGATAATTAGATGATTTATAATTAGAAAAAGACAATTAGAACTACCTTGTAATTTTAATCTCAGATTTTGACATTAGGCCAAACATGTGGAGAAATCATTAGAAATAAAAGTTGAACATTTAATTTCAGTATCATCCTCAACTTTCAAAGATGCATGTATTCCTATTAGTCAAAGATTTGAGACTTGGAGGCTGTGTATTGATAGGGGACCTAATTATAGCCCCTTTTATAGGAAAGGCTTTATTTCTAGATCTTATAGATCTCAGGCTCACATCCTTAATTTCAATCATTTTTGTGATCTTAGTTTTAGTTATTAGTGGAAATGGATAAAGATGAAGTTTGTGGATGTTGGCATCATGTACTATTAATATAATTTTGGGGAGTAGATACATAATATAGAGAGGTAGAGGTATACTATATAGTGACCTAGACATATTTGTAAGGCCTCAGAATAAATGATTTCTCATCCATGCTTGTTTTTGTTCCACCGTCTGTTTGAATACTTGGAGTCCTGTTAATTTTACTAACCATACCATGATAGTAACTCTAAAAAATACAATAATTTGTTTTGTTAATTCATAACCTTATGGGGAAAAAGTTGGGTCAATATGCCAAGTTTGCCATTTTTTTATCCTGCTTCTCCTAGCAGGGGCTTTTGGGGGAGGGGATGGCAATATTTCTTAAATGAGAGTGAAATCTTTATGTGGATGATCAGAAGTTACAGTATGTTGATAATTGAAAACTACACATTCTCCTTTCTGATCTTTTCTCAAATGACAAATCATGCCTCTTTTTGGGGAGATAGAATTTTATATACTGAATGTATAAGTTGTTGGAGGGAGTTAGGGTGGAGAGGACAAAACATTACACTCTTAGGCCCAGTTTTGTTACTATGTAAGTGACTTTAAACATGCTTGTAATTACCCTCATCTGAAAAAATGAGTAGGACTTCTGTCCAAAGAACATGTGTTACTCTCACCAACAGAAATTGGGTGATAAATGCTATTGTTTCAGATGAGGCCAATAAGTATTCCATTATGAGTAACTTCTCTGGGGGTTTCATCCTATGTCACCTAGCACAGTGCTTTTATATGGAGAGACTCTCAAAAATACATTGAAAGTGTTGGTCTCTCTAGGTGATTTTTGTAATTTATTCTAGATTTGTGATCTGAAATAAGTGGTGTTCGCTTTGTCTTCAGATTACTTTAAAGCGTTGTACAGGAAGTAGATGACTTGTATGGAAAATATAGTCTTGAGGATATCGCTTATTGTACAGATTATGTTGAGGTATAAAGTTCTTCATTCTGTTTGGGTTATATCTAAGTATTTTTTAGTTTTGGTAAAATATTTACATTTGAAGACAGAAATATATAGTTAGTGCAACTAAACCTTATCTTAAACATTTTTTTACTATGCAAACAAATTCTCAGACCTGATGTGTTGGGGCTTTTGTTTCAGCCAAATGTCATCATCGTGACCATTTTTGTTAGTGTCAAAGAGCACAGACATAAATATTATAGTTCTGCTTGCTTCTAATTTTGATTATTATTCTTATACATGCTGTCTTTGAGTTACTTGATAATTTGTGGGTGATTTTGTAATTCCTCTATTTTTTTCTACTGTATGACAAAACCACTATACACACTTTATTAGCCTTCGGTTTGACTTCACTCTCATGCATTATACTACAATCTGTTGTTACCTAATTTAGTAATAATTTTGTAATAGCAGCTCTTATAATTTTAATTGTTATCAAGAAGAATGACATCGTTTAATTTGATTCAAAATTCAGAAGGATGGATGAATGACGAATTAATAATTTACCACCTTTGCATAATACTGAAGCATGGAATATTAGAAGGATTGATGGCAGAAAAGGTTAACAAATTTTAGCAGCTTTCATTAGCTTTACATGGTCATATGTTTGTGGTGCTGACTGAAATAGGCCTTGTAGGGGATCTCAGTCTAGGGAACTAATTACTTGTGCCGATTGCCGCACTGATGAATAGACCCTCATTGTATCATTCCCCTGAAGACGAGGAGCAGCCTGTGATTCACGACTGCATCCTGGCTGATATTTGATAATAATTTTAACAGATAAATGTAGGTAGGCAGAATGATGAAGTGGCTATCCAAGCTCCATGACTATCAAAGCCAAGCACAGAGCCATCTGTGTGCCTTTTCCCCTCTCACCTAAGGAGAATTTTGTTTCATTAATTGAGATCAAACAACTGTTGTCTTTTGCTTGTGTGTATATTCTGTGGGTATTCTTTATTTATTTTTAAATGATAACATTAGTTTTCATTTAAAATTTAAACAGCAAAATAACAAAGAAGGATAAAAGTTTTTTAATTTTCTTTTGAGGTCTTTAATTCTTACACTCTTTGGCACTCCATTTTGATTGCATTATATCTCCTCTTTATGCATGATCAAATCAACAAAGGAAATCTTTGGTGTTCGTGTCTATCCAGCATTCTCAGAAAAGAGCATGGATTCCTATTTTTTTAAAAATATTCCTATTCCTATTATTTTAAAAAATATATTTTCTTTAAATAATATACTGTTCATTACCTATCATTTTATTAATTTGGGATAATTTTTAATTAAGTACTTATTTATAAATCTTTTGAATTTTGTACCATCTTTAAAACATCAAAACGGGTAACTTTTATGTGGGTATTTTGGGACTGTCAATTGGTCAAGACTACTAATTTGTCAAAGCTGACAGGTATAATTTTATTAGCTCATGAAACACAAGTGAGATTTTATTTTGTATTAGACATTCCTTGCAGAAATTTTGATTATGAATTTTAAAAATTTCATTATCGAGACCCATAGGTTTTCATGCTGTGTATCTATAGTGAATAAATACATTCTGCAGAGATTTTTTTCCTTACTATTAGTGTTTTCTTTATAAAATATTTTCCAGCATGTTAGATCACGATTAGTTAATAGGAGAGAAAGTTGACATTTATACATTGCCATGTACAACATCTACATAATTGGGGAAAATATAGAACTTGAAATGAGTGAACCCTTTAAAAAAATACATTTCCAAAAGTATGCTTTTGATATAGCAATTATTGCACATCATATAGCATGTAGTTTTTAATTAAATATAAAAACAGACTACATAAAACAGAAATCCAATCTGATTTGCTTGAAAATAGATTGCTATTTCACTCTATAGGAATGGTTTATTTAAAAACAGTAAATGGAAAAGAAATGCATTTTCTTGTGTTGTTCTAAGCCTCAGGGGCTAAATGTAATGAATATTTTAAGAGATTATTTTAATTAAATTCCTGCACATCTAAACAGAGTAATATTTTATTATCACATACATAACCATGTAACTGAGATATTCATTAAAGTTAACACTTTCTGGACCAAGAATTCATGGTATGATTTACTGACCTTGTGCAAAAAGGCACAAATTAGGAAGAAAAATGAAGGGGGACAGACTTTGATTAATATAGGTAATGCTATACCATATTTATAATAGCCTTTTCCCTATTCTGGTTTATAAATGCAGCCACAGAGAAAGGTGCCCTGCTGAGGCTGAAATGAGGCTGAAATCAGAGCACATGCCACTAGAGTGTGGGGAAACTGATCACACTGTCAGCAATTCATTTCAAAATGATGTATTTAGTGCTCATTTCACCTTCCAAGAAAAAGGAAAAGGAGTTCCTTAGACTGGAAGGTGATATTGTTATTTTCAAGGACATACCTAAGTTAAAGATTGCAGAAAGGGGAGTGTGAGGTGGAGGGAGAATTAAGAGGAAAGGGAGAAAAAAAAAAAGGCAGAGCAAACAAGGAGAGCTTTATGCAGAAATTCAGTGCTACCACGCTGTTTGATAATTGCTAACATATGTGGCTTCTCTGTTTCATTGTAGTCGTCCTCGTGAGTTCTGGCGCCTTGACTACTGGGAAGATGACTTGCGGCGCCGGCGACGATTTGTGCGTAACCCTCTAGGATCGACACATCCTGAAGCGACACTAAAAACAGCCGTGGAACATGGTCAGTGTATAAACCACTCCTTGCCAGTAGCAGCAGGTACAGTACTTGGTAATGAAGAGCATACCTTCATTATTACAAGGCATTGTAAAATGGTCCAACACCACATTTCCTAGTTACCTCAGAAAAAGAAGTTACATTTTTTATAGTTAGTGTAGGGTCCTATTAAATTATGGTGTCAAGTATATTTATTTATTATGTTCACATGCAAAACTTACTTAATATAGACCCTTTGTTTCAGAGCAGGAGGATAAAATATTTCTCCTTTTAAATGACACATTCAGCTTTCAGTGGATTAATCCAGGAAGCCCGCCTTAAATCCATGAATAACAGAAAGACAGCATTTACAAACCAAATAGGTTTCCAGGTTCTGTTGTGTGCGTATGGTTTTCCCTCAACCAGGGTATTTTAGCATGAGATTATGAAGTGAGAGATGTGGTAATAAATGTCCAAGTGGCTAGATACATTCTGAGCCTTGATTTGTAGGTGGTTGTGACAAATGACTCCTGGAAGAAGAGAATAGGCATTATTTTCAAACGTTCCTGTTCTGCATCATCTTCTTATCAGAGCTTAACAAAACACTTTTCCTATTTTGATATAATGCATATCACTATGATTCAGTTTAGGTAGAAGCCTGATGAGCAAATTGGAAAAACTGAAAAAGTCGTTTGGGTTTGATAATTTATTCTCTTTGGACATATGGTTTCACTTAATATTTTATAATTTTTGAAAGTCTATTAAGATATATTGATTAAGGAAGAAAATGTCCCTCTCCATAGTAAAATTACATTGATTTTATAAAATAAAAATTGGCTATTTTTTTTAATAAGTTAAGAAATAGTGTTATTTTCTCTTTTGGGAGGGATTAGTTTAATATGCATCAGCTTATGGTTAAACGATAGTGTCCAGTATACAAAATACATGTTAACTTACATAAATAAAGATATTGAGAATTTAGATTAAAAGTCTGTGGTCTTAGATTTGGCCTCAGTCAGGCAGCTTAACCTCTTGCACTCAGCCTTAAAGAGCCATTTCTGGAAGAAAATGTCCACAATATGTCATCAGATATAACACCAAATGTGACATCAGTCCTTTAAAATAAATGATCATACAGAGACTAGTCAATAACAAAGTGATCTAAAAGCAATAATAGTCTCAGAGCCCTACATCTTCAACTGCAGGAGGTGGAGAAGGAGAAATAAGATGTAGAATTAATTAGGCCACTTTTGCTTTTAAGGTTCATGGACTTTTTATGTGGTGTTAGAGATTTCACACACTCACATACAACATACACACACACACACACACACACACACACACTTCTTTACTGTTTTTATTTTTTTGTTTTTGGTTAATGACCCTTACATTGAAAAATCAGCCTTTTTGTGGTTTTAGCCTTTTCAGTCTAACAGTTGTTACCATGTGCACTTAAAATTTAATAAGTATTTTTCTGTCTTCTTAACTGACATTTCACATTGAGTTGTGAGTTCTGCAGTCAATGAATGAAAATAAGATGCTTTTATGAAAATTTTTTCTTTTATATTTGGAGAAAGGGATTGTTTTCTAAAATTGCACAGAGGCAAACTGTTAGTCTTTTTATCTGAAATATCAGTAACTGACTTTAACATCTGTGGAATATATTTAATTACAGAGCTTATTAAAATCTATTTTTTCAAAAATAGTATATTTAGCCATTTTGGGGACTATAAGCTTCCTTATAATGAATCAATTTATATTTTATTGTTGAATTCTACATTTTAAAATAATTATCATGACAACTTTTTTAATACTAAGGCTGATTTAAAAATGGTATTAGAAATGCTTACTATCATTTAATGAAGATGTTTTAATCCTATATAGAAGCAGATTTCACTCTAATGGTCTAAATAGTAATTGAAAGATTAATATAATATTAATTACTTATCTGTATTTTATTATGTACTTTCACATTGAGAGAGAGAAGTATATTTAATCATTTTATGCAGTTTTCCTTCTACTTGGTAACACTTTACATTAATACTTAAAAGGCTCTGAAAAGATTAAAAACAAAAATTTAAATCTGAAATGTATATTTTAAAAAACTAATTAAATGTATAGGAGATTCTTCAGTGGTCTTCCAATTAAGAAGATATGTCATATTTAACATAACATTTTTTGAAAAAGATAGAAGCTCTAATCATACTTTGTATGTCACTTTTATTTTAAATAATAAAGAAATATTAGACAGTTTTGGAACTCAGCACATGGATTGTGCTATAGTATTGTTTGATGTCATCATAATTTATGCTAATATGTTATGTAAGCAAAGAGCTTAATTTTAAAATATTTTTAAAGTATCTTATAGTTGACATTCATTTTTAATTTTGTGTTAATTATAAGTCTTTGTTTTTTATTCCTAACTTAATAACAACAGAAAGCTAATGAAAATAAACATAGTAAGAGTCAAGAATGCAAAATAAAACAATATGATCAAAAAGCAGTTGAAATTACAGAATTTAGCATGGATAAATACTATGCTCTCATGTGGAATTTGAATATTTAAAATAGATATTACTGGCTAATGTCTCGGTTTTATAACTTCTTACTTTTTTATAATTTATTTAACTAAGGAGACAGGACATTTTGAAAATGCAGTATCTTAAAATATAATAAATTATATTATCTTTATTAAAGGACGGCATCTAAATAGAAATGCCATTGGAGATTAGTTATGTATTTTAGTAGTAAGAGCCATCTTTTTTATGGATTGATTTGATTTGAAGGAAAGCCTCTGGTGTAAAGGTGGCAGAGTAAATACCTGAAGAGTGATGTTCTCTGTTCGGGCGATCAATACTAGCCCCATGACTCTACTTCTGGCTACCTTCTAGTTAAAAACAAATTTTTTAATTCTGACAATTTAATTGCCCTTCCCAAGTTCACATTAACTGGCTTGGGGAAAAGGGCTTTAGGTAATTTTTCAAAGAGAGACCCTCCAAAGTGGTTATTTATAAAAGTCACTTTATAATGGGAGATTTCTTTAACTTTGCAGAAACTGAGTCATATTTTAAAATTAAAACCAATACTTCCTTCTATGATTAAATATTCTTTATGGAAATTAGCAGCAGCAAGCAGATGTGGATATTTGATTCTTCAGGGCATTTTCTTCCATTTTATAGGTTTAATTTTTATTAGAAATGAGTTGTAATGATTTGTAACATTCTCCTAATGCTCAGAGCCCAGCTTATCAGTTATTTATTACCACAGCATTTTAGATTTGGAAAGAACTTAGGGTAAAGTTTAGTCTTAACTTTATTCTTTACAGAAAAGGAAACAGAGGAATTTTGAAAAGGCCAAAATAATACTTGGTAAATGTATGATTGAGCCCAGGTTAACCAATGACTAATCAGATTTTTTTTTTTTTTTTTTTACCATTGTGCTATGCTGTTTTCTAAAATCCATTGTTAAATATAATGGGCATTTTATATTCAAATTAAAGCCACATGAAACATGTTTCAAATGGTAGAAAGATTGGGTTTAATTCAAACACTGAAAGAATTTAGCAGTAGAATCCTATTGAATTCAAGACATTTTTATTTTGTAGGGCTGTGCATGTTAATAGAAATATATGAGGAGGATTTAACATAGTTTAAACAGTATGTTGTAATCATATAGAATGATACAAGTACCACATCTGGTTTTGTAGGGATGACAGACCATGTAAAGGTCCTAAATGATACCATTCTCTCATAACTTCA
This sequence comes from Myotis lucifugus, assembly GCF_000147115.1. Lineage (NCBI taxonomy): Eukaryota > Metazoa > Chordata > Mammalia > Chiroptera > Vespertilionidae > Myotis > Myotis lucifugus. The sequence goes on along the minus strand of NW_005871049.1, from coordinate 19,135,942 downwards.
ATAATACCAGATACTATTTCTTTCTTTTTACGATTCAACATCTATTAGGTTCTCTGTCTAACACTTTCAGGGAACCTGGGATTATTAGGAGATGAACTTGGTTTGTTCTCCTCATCATTCTTTGTAGTTCCACCAATTTTTCCTAGGGTAAATCTTCTTAACTTGGTACCCTTTGGACACTGCACAAACTATATAAATCGGAATTATTTTAGGAAAATAGTTGTGTATAAGATATTCTATTTTGTTCTGTTCAGAATAAACAGTTATGCTATGTACTTCACATCACACTAAGTGGATTCCCATATTTATTTTATGTACATTTGAGGTCACTGCTATTTCAGCAGTAATTTTTAAAAAATAAAATGGTAAGTCTTAATGTTTAAAGTTTTACTGTAATATGGATTATTGATTACTAGTTCACTGTGCAGTGGACTTTTAAAAGGAGATTTATATCATAGGTGGAACAGTTTTCCATGTTTTTATTCTGTTTTAATTTTACTTACCTAGCCTGCGTTGAATGGATCAATCAACTCATGTCCAGTGCTAGCTCTGAAGAACCTGAACTTTACATGTTGAGGACCAGCTTCTCTCTGATTCCTCTCATTGCTCTTAGCTTCAGTGAATCTAAAGTCATGATTCAAAGAATGCATTTTTGACAAATTTATCCAATTTATGTAACAATTGTACTCTAGTTATTAAGTTAGTATAAATATTAAACCAGAGTAAAATGTAAGATTAGATGAAGGCAATCTGTTAATAGTGATATAAAAATTTAAACAGTTACCATCTTTGGCAATAATTTGATTAGCCAGAAAAAGATCCGAATCAAGCTTTAAAACTGAACCAAAAATATGTTCTGACTTCATTCAATGAAACTTTTAAAAAGTGTAGAATATACTCACATCAAAAGAGTTGATACTTATTTCGATGGTTGATTGAGTATAAGGCAAACAAAAGTTAAAAATATACTTTTCCCAGCACATAAACATGATAATTATCTTTTATTTTATGTTTGGGGCATTTTTGTTCTAATTTTGAAAAAAAAAAAAAAAAAGTTCTTTTGCAGAAAGCTATTAGACCATTGAGAATTGAATGCCAGCGCATGTGGTGTGTATTAGAGTACTGTTGGTAATTTTACTGCTGCTAACTTAAAATCCTCAAGGGGGAGTTAATTACAGGAAAACCATTCTAAATATCAGTAAGCTGCATATTTTCCATGACAAGAGGTTTTTCAGTTGAGGTTGAACAATTCCAGAATCTGAGCTTGTAAAAATAAGTAAATAAATAAAAAGTGCGTGTTTGTATGCGTATAGTAGGCCTAGAATACTTTAAACTTCTTTTCATAAAATTTTATTTAATTCAGAAGTTTCTGTGTTTTAATATGTCAGCATGATGAAAACATTTAAAGAATTTTAAATTCCAGTTGCAAGGGATAAAAAATTATATTTAATGGTCATTTAAGTAAATGTGAATTTATTTACTGAGCTATTTTATATTGCCACTGGCTTCTCTAATTTTTTTTTTTGTAAATGTTTGCAGATTAAAGAGGTTTTTCTATCTCTTTTTTTTTCCCAAATAGGCTTGGCACACTTTACAACATGTATGGCACTAATCAGAGAAGTAATGAGCAAGGTGTTGAATTTAGTTGTTTTTGATGTGTTTGTCATATGTTCATCAGATCTAGGTTTGGAAATGAACATTTTTTTATTCTTTACTTTTTTTGTTATAATTCTGACCTCCCCTTTTAAAATGCGCTATGAGAAACGTAAGAATTAGTAAGATAATCAGTAAGTCGCATATGCATTAATATTTGTATAGTGGTTAAGAGCCCAGATTCTGGGGCCACAGACTCCTAATTCTACTTCTCAGTAGCTGTGTTCCTTCTCTGAGCCTGTTTATTCATCTGAAAAGGAGAAATAGAAGAGGTTTATGATAATTAAATGAGTTAAATATGTAAAGTGCTTTGAACACTCCCTGACACATGATAAGTGTTGTTTAATATTAGCATTATTATTATTTCTGCTTAGAAGAAGGAATTTAAATCCAGGAAATGAGAACGTAACATGCTGATTTTATACTAAAATCTGACTGGTAGTTGTTAATTTGTTGTAATGTACTTTATAAGAAAATATAGAAAATGGTGATTTCTCTTGTATTTATCAGTGACCAATTTATTTTTTGGAAAATTGATAGTAAATTGAAAAAGGTCTTGTTTGGACTTAAGGGCAGTGTTTATGATTTCAAAGTAAGGAAACAAATACTTGAAATATAAGCAATGATATAAAAACATATACTGCTATGTTCTTTAAAAGTATTGGGTTTGGGTATATTTCTTTGTAGCTTTTAAAAATATAAAGCCATTTAAAATGGATTCTTAAATTGTTTTCCAAATATTTATTGAGACCTTCATATGTGTGTAGCATAGGAAAATAAGATTTTACTTACCCATAAGAGGGTATTCAGAGCTAAATAATGAAAGCTTTTTTTTCCATGACTTCGTTATTTAATAGAAGGCACCTATGTTCTTTTAAGTAGTGCCATACATATTGTATGTAAATGATATACATGGTGAACTCACAATAAATGATAAAAATAAACTTATACCTTTTAAAGTTATCCATAACCTTACCTATTCATCTCAACGAACCTTTGATTTCTCAGGTTAACCAGGTAACATACATATAGTTTAACTATTGGCATAAATGACAGATAAATATTAGTCATGTTATTGCAGATTGAGGGCTTTATCCTTTGTGGGTTTGGGGCCTTATGCCTGGGCAGAAACTGCAGTGGAGCAAAAAAACCGTCCATCTGATTTCCATATCAATAGCTGCTGCCCGGGCAGATCAGGTGCTTTGCCTCTGGGATTTCCCTAGCTGGAAACCAGGGATGGAAGGAGGATGCTAAACTTTCCCTTACGTGACACAGTGAGCTTTTAAAAATCAGAATCCAGCAGTCAGTATCTGCTTTTATGTATTTCCTAGGGAGAAAGCTCCTCAAAGCAGCAGAGTCTCTCTGGAGGCACTTGGGGTTTTGAAGTCAGTATTTTGAGTATCAGTGTTTCTTCTTTTGGCTGCACCTCAGCTTCTGTCTGTGGTTCCATTGTTGGCTGTAGGTGCTCCGCAGAGCTGCTGCTTCACTCCTCGGATTTCCTGCAAGCTCTCCCTCCTTTGCCTCGCGTTCAGCAGCCTGTAACAGTGCCTTCGAGTCTGCTGCTCTCCACAGGCTGCTGCAGCTCAGGCAGCATGAGGCTCTTTGCCCAGATGCCTCTCATCCCAGGCTCTCTGTTATGTTTGCCCCCGGGGTGTCTTAGCCCTTTAGTTTAAACACAGGGAGGAGGTAGTGTTTGAGCCTCCACTTAGTTTCCACATTGCCTTGCTCTTGGATATTTGTCTAAGGACTGAAGTGGGGGTGCGGGTGGGGTGCGGGGGTGGGGCAAGGGCAAGGTGAAGGAAGGAGGGAGGGTGGAGTTAAGAGGAAGAGAACACAGCCTCTAAGAACTGCTAGAGCTTTATGAGTGGCAGATATGGCTTCAGGGTCTGGCCTGAGTCCTCATTGGCTGTGACTCTCTCCTAGCTCTGACTCTTCTTCCTTCTGGATTCTCCTTCACAGTCATTCCCCAAACATTTCAAAATGTTTATCACTATATTATCCCAGGAATGTGAATCGGTCTTCCTTATTTTTCAGTGTTATGTAGGTATTATTTGTAAAAATAGGTTCTGATTTTTTCTGTTGACAAATTTCCAAAAATGTGCTGCTTTTGAACCTTCTCCTGCCCTAACTATGAGTAAATAAATGGTTCAGTGAGCAGTGCAAGGGTCAGATTTAATGGGATTAGGGTGCTTGTTCAGGGTAACATTAGACTAGGTTTGGGGAATCCCGTTTGTCAGAAGGATCATGCCTGCCATCCCAGTCACTTTCCCCAGTGTGGATGACTCCCTGTGCAAATGATTGCCCACCTAGCCTTACCACAGTTCCCTGCCCCTCTGCCAAAGTGCTCTTCGGGGGCTGATGGACAGCTTTGTTTCCTTCTCATTTCAGCTGCAGATGAAGATATCCTCGCTAAAGGAAAACAGTCCATCAGGAGTCAGGCCTTAGGAAATCAGAACTCAGAAAACGAGATCCTCCCTGAAGGCGACGACGACACTCTGTCATCCGTGGATGAGAAAGATTTAGAGAATTTCACCGGTAAATTCAGTGCTTGTGCAGATATTTCAGCTTGCTCTGTGCCAATAAGCATCTAATTACTTACTTTTTCAGCGGTGACCACTAGGACTACTAAGTTTACACCCACAATTACACAAGATAAAAATTTTTTGTGCCCTCAAACATTTTCCACTAATCTGCAACACTTTATCCTTTATTTTCTTATGCTGTTCGGTCTCCACCCTGCTCATTTTAATGAATTATTTTCACTGAAAAAGAAAGAAAAGTTTAAAAGCAGCAACAACAAAACAAAATTGCTTCACCCATTCCATGGGAGTTACCTAATCTCTGTAATGTGAGAGTTATAAGTAGAATTCTGCCAATTGTTTTGTAAATAAAGCTTGGAGGCAGATAAGCTATTTGCTTTGATATACAGATCTTAGTGAACATGCTGCATATACCTTTAACTCCCTCAAAAACCCATTTCAGGAATGCTGTGGCTTTACACAGGATTCACATATTTTACCTGTTGTAGGAATTTTGATTTGTACTCTGCAGATTTTCACTTTTACTTCCCTAATGGGAAAAATTCTCTTGTTTAGCCTGAAATTTTAGTCATTCATTAAATGGCTTTTTTTTTTTTTAATGCCTGTGGCTCTGTCCCTCTATGAGGAAAGTCTGAAAGATTCTGATTTCTTTAGGGAAAATTATATAACCTGTTTTGATCATTTTCATTTAAGAGAAAAGGCATTAGAAATCTTATATTTAATGACATATATGTTCAACCTGTGCTACTATGCAGTGAATGGCAATGAAAAGCCAAAATGCATAATAGCATCTTTTCTGATGACCTGTGGACCTCTATGTAAAGTAAAGTAAAATTAATTGGAGCATAGTGTGAGGGACTTAGGACAGGAATGGAGAATAAGGTGGGCAATGCTATTCTCTAGTCTTTTCCTTCATATCCATTTACCCATTTCCTCCTCCTTTATTTTGCTTCTATTCTTGCTACTAGTAATACATTCATACAGTAATAGAGGTGAAAGGGGAGTTTAATTATATAATCCTGACAATGGCAATAGGATTAGGAAGTAATCCACACTAATAAAGTGGTGTGGGTTAGAAATGAAGTGGAAATTGTCAGGGGTCTTCTTTAGGACCTAGGCTGGCCTAGCTCCTGCAGCTGTCTGCTTACCCTGTAATTGAATGTCTGAGAGTGATTGAAAAAATGTTATTTCTTCTCAGGATTACATGCTAATGTACAGAGGGCAAAGGAGACAGCAAAAGAACACATAGCTGCTTATTTCATCCATTTATAGGGATGAGCTTTGGGAAATCATGGCTGTTCGTAGCTATCTGCTGCCCATCTGCAGACACAATGTATTTGTACATTGGGAATAGAGGGCAAAACCTGCTCTGATCTCTGCAGAGCATCCCTTCTATTGTCCTACTGGCACACATTAAGATTGATGCGAGATTAAGGACCAACACCCTTCTAACAATCGATAGAAATGTCAATTCATCTGAATTTTGAAACACTTATTCACCCATTGATTACCTGAATAGGTGTGCTGTGTTTATAGGCACTGTATTAATTCAGACCTCTAAGTGCCAATCTTCTCTTGCTGTTTTCTTCACCTATAGGATTTGTACAATGAAGAATTGACATGGGATTTCAATTTCTTACTATATTGAATCTTTACATAAATCTATATGTATATATAATATAATCATTATTTTTAGTTATTTTAGATTTAGCTCTAATATACTTTGTGCTTTTCTATCTGTATTGAATCTATTGTTTTCAGTAGCAGGCTGATTTGTCTCTTTGATAAGCCCTGTGGAGATTTGATTATTCCAATAAAAATTCATTCACTTGGAAACCCACCCTCCAGCTGTTTACTCCCAGAGTCCCTGAACTACACTAATATTAGATTTGGAAGCACTGAACAAAATTTAACAGTGGAAAGGCAGGCTTAGAAAATAAGTATTTTTACCAATCTTTCATGGGGAAAGTTATTACTGAAGAGGCTTTGTGTCAGCCTGGCACAAAATCTTTACCAGAGAATATGGTGTAATGTTTCTCACTTTGCTAATAAGCTAGTGATCTTTTTATAATCATGTCTCAGCCAAACTCTAAACTAACCTCTGGCCTTGGGAGCCTATTGAGTCCTCCTTGCTGCTGGTTGTTGTTCCATGTTGTTTGATAGCCTGAGGCTTGTTTTCTAAATGGAATGTGGATGGACTTATTTAGGCAGAGCTGCCCTTTTTTCCAGATTAGACCAAAGCTTTGCAGACTCCTAGTAAAATAATTGCATCCTAGCTTACTGTTATCATTATTTGCCTGTTATAAATCTCTTAGTATGAGAACCCTAACTTTGCATTTTCAGAGGAAATTTGGGGGGCACAACAGAATTTGTGTAGGAGTTGGCAGGCAATTTGGTGCTAGGGGTGAGAATTTTTAAATTAAATAAAATTTCTGCTTGAATCTATTTGAATTTTTGAAAAATGTCATTCCAACTTATGCAGCTTGCCTTTTCCTTTTGGCAGGTCCTGTTAGCCTGAGCACACCAGCTCAGCTTGTGGCCCCCTCTGTTGTAGTAAAGGGCATTCTTTCTGTCACCTCCTCCGAGCTCTATTTTGAGGTGGATGAAGAGGACCCCAACTTCAAGAATATCGACCCCAAGGTGAGATGATGAGGAGCGGGCTTCATTTTTATGGAATTGTATTTTTCTTTGGATGGGATGGTGCACTGTTATTAAGTAGGATTGGCATTGGTAAAATCTGACAGACTTAGTTTGAATTTCTTGCTGATTTCTCTGTCTCTGCAGGCAACTATTTTCTTTAGCTTATGGCTCCCTTACCAGTTAGTTAGATTATTGAAGTTTATTTAGATTCAAAAACAATTCCCACTTAATTGCATTTATCATTAGCTCATTGAAGGGTGGGGGAAGAACCTCAGGGAATATCTTCTATAAATATATTTTGCCTCAAAGGGTCCAGGGTGAATTAAGCTACAAAATTCAGTGAGATCGAGAGACGAATTATTTTGTTTAGCCTTTCTGCTTTCTAGGTATAATACCAATATATCACTCTCCTTGCTTTGTCCTCATGACTTACTACTCTGTTGTGCATGCGTGTCTCGTGTGTGTATGAGGTACTCTGTTTCCCATTACCTGAAGTCGATTTTACAAGGCACTGCATAATTTCCTATTCTTAAATGAAAATGTAATTTCCCCTTTAAAATGTATTTCTGATTACTTTTCAGACCTTGGCAACTTTATTTTACTAAGAAACATTTGTGGCTAGGCCATAAAGCCCAAATTAGGTTTATTTCATGAATGTGAATGGTAGGATTTGTTCTGAGAGGAAAGTCTCGTTTAAAATGAGCAAAATAAGCATCGTGTAGAAAGAAAAGTGGTTTAAAAAATTGGAATACTTTATTTTACACACTGATAGCTTTTGTGTGTGCATACTACATACATAGATACATGCATACACACATATATACATTCTGAATTTATTGGTGGGAGGTTCTTTGGTTTTGTAATCATGTGAATTATTAAGTTTTAGTGATTTAGAAGTATTTCAAAGTAGTTCTTGATGAAAATGTTATAATTTTATTGAAAACTTTATGATCATCTCTTGTCTTATGTGCATTTCTAACACAATGTTTCGAAATTGCTGCCTTTATTAACAGGATTTGGTAGATTGTACAAAAGGAAAGCTACAGTGGAACAGCTCATTTTGACCTTGATAATTCAGCTAATCCAGCATAGAGAAAACTTTAATTCAGATTTTTGCATTATTTTTTTTACTTTGTTACAGAGCTGAAATGTCTGGAAATGTTTTTTAGTTTCTTTAGGAAAGAAAAGTAACCAAAATGAATTACATTCTCTAATTTATGGTAGGTATTGTGAGTTTGAGAGGCTGGAATTTAACTCAGAATATCGATTATGCTTTTGGACATATATGGCTTACAGTCTAAATTGTGATTTAAGGTATCTAAGTAATTTTACTAAATATTGGAATTTTTGCCAGTCTTTGCAATTAGACTCATTGAAGTTATTTGCTCCTTTGGGGGAAGTTATAACTTTTATTTCTCTCTCATCTTATTCTGTGTAGCATCATTAAATTAATTTTTCCCCTGTTGCTTGTGCAATGCAGGGATCTTTTACCTTAGTCACAGAAATTGTTTTGTACCACAGCAATCTGCCTAACGTTACAGAAATAAAAACTTCTGCTAATTTATATTGAACAATTTGTCAGTCTGTTTTTGGAAGAATTTTTTATTTTGTATAGACATTGGTGCTTTAAGGTTGTTTGTAGTGAGGACACTTATGTTGTTGCAGTGGTTTTCTTTTTTAGTTGCATCAAATTAAATGAGGAGGAGAAAAGATACTGAATTTGGGGAAATTTTGTTTCTTCTTGTCAAAAGTTAAAAGCTTTTCCTGGGATAATTAGAGGGAGATATGTGTCTAATGCTGTAAGTACTTTTGAGAGTGAAAAAATGGTCATTTTAAGATGTTATTTTAATCTTTTAAACTAAACATTGTCTTTAAATCATTACTTTGTAAATGTAAGACCTATTACTTGCTTTGAAAACGTTCTTAAAAATCAGAACATTTTCCCCAGAGAATAAATTCATTTTTATTATTAAAAAAAAGTAGTGTGTTTGTCTGCACCACTTACTATTACAGTGCATTTGTTCTGCATCTACAGGAAGAGAGACCAGAAAAGACATAGTGGAGATGATTTCAGAGCTAATAAGATCAAAGTTTATATTTCTAGACTAGAACTATTTTTACTATGGAAATTTCACCAGGAAATCTTATGACTGAACCCTGTTTGGTCAAGTGAACCAGAGCTCTAAGTACCTTCCTTGTTTTTCATCCATCTCTCCTGTTGTCCTGCTGCTCATCCGTCCTTATACTCCCTCCCCCACTTCTCCCTCTGTTCTTTAAAATTTTTCTTTATATCTCTCATTCATGGATTTTCTCAATAAATTAAAAACTGGGATAATTTAAAGAATAAATTTTACAGGATAACATCTGACATATATTCTGTACCTGTGCCTCATCATTAGCATATCTAATGGAGTACATAGTTGCCTCCAATATGAAGAAGAGAAATCAGTTCCTTTCGGATACTTTCAGTTTTACAAATTACTTTATAATCATTTATTTCCTTGTTTTAAAAAGAAACCTTTCTTAAAGTTGAAACGTAATGGGTATATTGGATTTTACCATAGAAAGGCAGAAAGAGCAGAAAGTACTTTTCCTATTTGTAAATTCTTGAAACAGTAATATTCTTTTGGTCAGAAATATTGTATCCAAACTTTTTTTTGTTTGAATTGCCTATAAGAAGCTTCAGAATAATCATGAAAAATACTGGGGATTTAAAAAAATGACCATAGTGTTGGTATTTATAACTAAGCAGTTTAAAATATTGAAGTAATTCATAAATCTGGATTGTTCACAGTACCGTTTGCTAGGAAAAGGACTATTGCTATAACCACTTCATTCATTTTTGGTGTGGTTGATTTAACTGTTAAGTTTTTATTATTTAAAACTTAAAGAGGACAAATGATTGAAGGAAAAGTGTCAACTGATAGTGCTAACTCTTCAGAAAAGATCCATAAGTATTTCCTTTGTATTTCAGACTCAGAGTGAATTTTTAAAAATTATGGCATAAAATGCAAATGTCTTCATTTTAAATGTGAAAAAAATTTTCTCTTTAAAAAATTAGGATCAAAATTTGTTTTTCCATATAAAATGTGTTCTTTTTTCAAGTGTGAAGGAAGATATTACTTTTAATCTTAAAATCTATAGTACAAACATATTATATAGTTGGGTAAAAATTAATATTTTCTCTTTTCTAAGGATTTTGGTGAGAACTTGTATGATTAAACCTACAAAATGTGCTGTATTTGTAATTTTTGCAAATTAGAGTTCAAATGGCAGCTTCTTGTATTTAGCTGCTCAAATTCACATCTTTACATTGTGAATTTTAAATTGTGATCTCACCTGCCTTCATTTAAGAACAATCCACAAACAGTCAATTACAATGTAAAGTAATATTTTTATTACTGTTTTCAACAAGACTGCTTAGGGTGAGGGTAGAGGTGCAAGAGAGGGAGGAGCACAGTCTGACATTGGCACTGAGATACATTTAACATCAGCAAAACTTTTTTTAAAAGAGAAATTTTACATATAATTAAATACTTTTTTTCACTTGGTGACAACATTCAGGCAACCCAAAACAAAATGAAATGAGGCAGAGAGAGAGAGAGAGAGAGAGAGAGAGAGAGAGAGAGAGAGAAAGGGAGAGAAGGAAAAGGGGAGAACTACTATACATTGATTTGAAAATGTACCTTGGGTTTCATTTTGTGGTGGCAAAGCCCGATTGCTTCTTTTGTGTGACCTCTTAAATTCACATTGTTTGGAAGAAAACGATCACTTTGTGCAAGAATGTGATTTTGTGTTGTTTGGTTTGTTGGTCGGGTTGCTCTCTTTTTGTTGGCTTGTGCATTCACGGAGGTCTGCTGCTTGGTTCCTGTTTCTTTCAGGTGGCTTACATAAAAGTTTGTGTCCGGAGTTCCCGCTGTTTGTCGTGTGTTGGGTGGATGAGAGCATTCCCGTTTGCATCGCTTTTCAAGCAGTCCCCAGCACCCTATAGTTTGTCCAGGCTTTTGGGATTGGTGAGAATTTCCCTGGCCAACCTCCAGGTCTGCTTGGCAGCACTCTCCAGGGCCGAGTGGGGCTTGCCCTGGAAAAGGTCGAGGTTGGGCAGAAAGTAGTGTGGGCAGCGGCGGCACTGCAGGCAGGAGATGAGCTGCAGCAGGATGCCGTTGAGCCGGTCGCCCAGGCACGCCTCGTCCCAGTCCGTTTCCCGCGGGTGTTTCTCGCACTCGTACAGCAGCAGCGTCTTCATGTGGTAGTTATTGAGTGGCTGGCCTGGCAGCTCCAGGTGGCGGTCCCGTAGGGTCTTCAGCACCGACAGACACTTGTTTCGGCAGCCGCCCATCAGCAGGCGGTTCTCGGCCTCCCCGAACTGTAGCACCCAGGCATCGCTCTCCGCGGAGCTCTGCTTGCCGGTCAGCGAGTAGCACTCCTTGGAGAGCAAGTTGAACCCTTCGGCCTTGACCTCCGCCACCCGGTTGGGGCCCGGCCAGGGGATGTGAGGCATAGGCCACTGTGCCGCACTGCGAGGCCAGATACCAGTGCACTTGAACGCCGGAGTGATCTGCACCACATAGCGCTCCCTGATGCGCAACTTGACTTCGCTGGTATCCGCGATCATCTTGACCACATCCCGATAGCTGCACTTGTCCACCGCCTGAGCCACCAGCGTCTGAAAACGTGAACGGATCTTACGCGCGGAGAGGTAGCCGGACGCTGTGATGAACTCAACCCAGAGAGACATGCTCCGCTTCCTACCGTCGCTCAGTTTGAGCACCGCGCAGCCGGGCAGAGAGCCGTCGTCCACGAAGTTGAAGACGCCCATCTGGTTGAGGTAGAGCACCACCTCGAATTCTGTGGGCGAGATGACCTCCAGCCCCTCGTAGCGGGCATCGATCTCGCTCAGGGAGCTGATGAAGCGAGGCTCCTGCACCTCCACTTCCTTTAGCACGTCCGAGACCACCTTACAGACCTCTCGGATGGTCTTGGCGATGGCCGCCTTGCGCGCTTGGCAGCGCTCCGTGTAGTATTTATTGAGCTGGTAAACCAGCTTGGCCTGAGCGGCGATCATGTTGGGGCACAGGTCCGGGCTATACACCGGCGTCTCGCAATACGTTGAGGGATCCAAGGCTCACACACTGGTGGTGGCCCTGCGGCTTGCAAAAGAGGCAGTGCGTTCCCCTTAAGCCCCACTTTCACTCTTGTTTTCCACCTGGGCTGACCCGCTGATGCTACAGCCGGCCAGATCTCTATTTCCCCTCTGTCCGAAATCCTTTTCTTCTCCAGAAAATTAGAGGAAAAAAAGTGATCTTTCAAAAAGAAAAGTACCTGCTGGGACTTTCTTGCTTTCTCTTGATATGTAAAATAAAGATGTGCTTGCCGGAGAGATAAGGGGGAGGAGGGAAAAGAGAAGACAAGGAAACTTCAGGTTAACAAAAGGTTTAGTTTAGAATAGATAATCTGCTGCCGAGATTGTCCAGAAATCTGGAAATGAGGTCTTTTAAGTGCCAAAGTAAATTTAAAAATAAAAGCGAAACATTCAGTGTTTCATTCTTAAACTTGTCTCCCAAGCTGGTAGGACTTCTTCACTCAGCTTAGGTGAGTGCCTTCCTCACCCTCCCCCAAATGTAAGGTGAAGGATGTAATTAATGTCCAGAGAGCAGCGAAGTGCACTGAGTCAGCGGCACCCTCGGAGGTGTGCAGACGTCCTGCGCTCTCAGCGTGCTGGTCTGGTCCCTTCTCAGGGGGTCGTGTTGTAGCGGTATTCCTCTTTTCCTGCTGGAGGCGTTGTTTGGACTGGACTTGATTGTTTGCAGTGGGTTCTTCTTGTTTTTCTCTAGGTGCAAACCGCTGGAAGTTCTTTGATATTCATTTCTGCTTCGTAATTTATAATCTTGGCCCTCACAAAATGTATTTTAATGTGACGAAGTCTTTGCTTGCGTTGCATCTGGGGTTTAGTTATAATGATTCTAGGGTTTTTCTTCTCCTCCCCCTTTAGGTTGCTTGTGCAGATTCCACTTTCTGAGTCCTCTCTCCCTCCTCCCCTCTGAGGTCTCTCTCCCTGTCCCCTCCTAATCTCTCTTCCCTCCCTTGCTCCCTCCCTTCCTCTTCTCTCTCCCTCTCTCTCTCTATCTCTCTCTCTCTTTCTCCCCCCTCCCCCCTCTCTAAATCTCTCTAGCTCTCTTTCGCTCACCTCTCACTCCCCACTCTCCCCTCTCCCTGCCTTGCTGTTTCCTGGAGTTATTTAGTTTATGAATGGTCCAGGGCCATCATGAGGGGGGTGGAGCTTCAGTTCGTACAATCGCTATCCAAGCTGTCACTGCTTTAGCCAATCCGAGAGAGAAGACAGGCATGCTTGGCCCACAGTAGCAGCCACCGCTGCGCTTGATAAAGAAAGGGTAAAGGGAGAAGTAAGAAAATAGGAGGAGATAGTAGAAGTCAAATGCACACACACATTTTACAGCCCCCTCTTCTTTATCCTCCTCTCTTATCAGTTGCAAGGAAGAACAAGAGTCTATATAGAAAGGACTTTCTGGAGATGACAGAGTAACTGGAGGGAGAGTCGCAGTGGTTCAGAAAGGTTCACTTTTTCCCCCCCTATCAACATAGTGAAGAAGGTGCAAACTAACAAAATTACTTTCGCTTAAGGCAAATGGGAGGAGGACAGGGATTTGGGAAAGGACCTATCATTTTCTAGCTTTTCTCCCATAAAGTCTCCCCACCCCCATTGTTGCTGAGAGCCAGAGCAATTGCTGTATAAGTGCACCAGTGTGTGGGGGGTGGGTATGGGGTGAGGGTTTATGACTATAAATCGCTTTTCAGTAATTTTCATATGCTGTTGAAAAAAATGGGCAGGACAAAAGTAGTGCAAGCACCTTGTTTGATAATTGCTACCTCATAATTAAGAGTCAGCTATATTTAATGCTATTACTTTATTGTTACAAGGACAACCATAATTAACCAGTTATTAGAAAATATATTTAAGTTGCGAGAGATGGTGCAGATTTATAGATGGTAGAATTTTGTTGGATATATGTTTACATCAAAATAAACCACTGAATCTGTTTTAAGCTTAAAAACGAAAGGAAGTTAATGTGAACCTGAATCAAAATTTTCTTAAAATGCCAATGTTGTAAATCTAATTTTGAATATTTTTGAAGGTAATACAGTTTCATTTGTAAAATGAATTTATTTTCATAATTGACTTTTGCTTTTAAAAGACTCACTACTGCAATGCAAAAATCTATAACTATCCTGTTATTGATTACACAGATGGCTTCACTCCTCCCTTGGCATTTCAGTGAAACACATGTCTGTGTTTTAGTGTATGTATTTTACCCATTGTAGCGTTTCGGTACTTTTGGATGAAAAAGCTATAACAGTGTTTGTGATTTGCTTAATATTCAGGGTTTATGTTTGAACCTTGGATGTCTGTCTGGTTTCTGAGTCTTTTTAGATAAATAGGTGGGATTATTATTATTACTATTTTTAGAGTCGGTAAGTTGTATTCTTTGATAATGCTGTAAGGATAAAACTCTATGAAGCCCTTTGGGGAAGACTGCATTTTGCAAAACCTGGCATGCAGCTTTTTCAAAATCCCTTGGGAGGGCTTGACTTGCTCTCTTAAAACGGGACCAGGTGAACCTGAATTCAGTTGCTTAGGGGAAGTTTATGTCTCTCCTCCTCCTTGATGCCAGATGCTTGGACCGCTTAGTCCTTTCTTATGTGGCTGTTGTGGTCCAATACCTTGTCACCCATTCACTTTTTTTGCCCTAAGTCCCTTTCTAAAGAACCATTGGGACATTTTTTAAAAAATTAAGTCGAATTTATTGCGTGGAATCTGTGTTCAGTAGTGAGGAGTTGGGATGAACAGTTGGAAGTAAGCATACTTGAAATTCGGACACAGCTTTAGTCAACTATTCAGGAGTGGCAGAGAGGTGGGGCGGCCTCGGGACCCCAGCCTTGGGGGAGGGGGGAGGGGACGCTGGGCTGCCTGAGGATCCTGAGCTGCGGCGCCTTCGGGGGTTGGCGTGTGGGAAGCCCAGACCCCGTGGATAACCCGCTTATTGCCTGTGGGTCACACCGGCGCCCTGGGAAATATTAGTGGGCAGGAGGGACACTTTGGTGCAGGGAGTTGTGTGACCAGCCAGGAAAGGGTCCTTAGCCTCGTCTCCCGAGGGCAGTTACTGGGGAGAGACTCCTGGCACGGCCAGAGGGGGCAATGCTTTCCCTCCCCAACCTTCGAGGTGGCCGCTTCTTCAGTGCCTCCTGTCCTCACGGCCTGAGGTGCCCCTGGGAGTGAGTGTTTGCAGAAAGGTCTGGGGTGACCGCGGTAGTGCATCCTCTGGGCCATGGCGCTGCCTACTGCCGGTGCAGGGTAGGCGCCCAGGGACGCCAGTCCTTGCCTTTGCCTAGTGAGGCGGCCCAGGCCGTGCTGAGCTAGACGCCATTGCCTGATACCCCGCTCCTCTTCGCTCCTCTCCTCTCATCTCCGCTCTGTCAAGCACAGCTAAGTTTCTTGCACCCTTTTCCCAGCGTTTCTCCACTTTTACAACAGAGGCTGAGAGTTGATAAAACATTACAAATGTTTTGATTTAAAAACAATCCATTACCAATTTACCCTGTCTAAGGTAGATGCTCTAGTAAATAATAAATCAGTTAAACAAAGGCGACTTTAATTTATTGTCACGGTACTAATTAGAAACATCATTCGAGCAATAAACTTAAACACTTCCAGCAAATAATGCTCCCTCTTGCCAGTTCCCTTCTCCCCCTCCCCCACCCAACTCCCTAGGCCGCCTCTGCTCTCCGAACTGAACTGCTTCTGCTCTGTGTTTGCGAATCCCGCTCTCTTCCTCTGGTTGAATAATTGAAGGGGGAAACGGTATCTGAGGAGGCTGTAATTGAAGAGCCCCTGTCACCTCTGCTTTTATGTATGTTAGTATAGAAGTCCATCAGCAGCTCCTTGATGGTGTATTAAAACGAAGTGGCAGCCCCTTCTGCAGGAGATACCATATTCTATTAAAGGAGACCAAGTGAGAGAAAGAAACTCTAGACTAGAGGCTAAAAGCCACTTCAAGTCTTCAGGCCGATTGATCTGTATTCTCTTGTTATAATCCATCTCATCATACTTGAGTTAATGAGGCAAAAGAGGGGGAGCGAAATCTGATGGTCCTTGACAAATTCATTAGGGAGGCTGCAGGACATTTTATTTGACTGTTAAACATCTTGTTTGTTTGGTTTAGACAGTGCCAACATCAGCTTGCTTCTGCCCAGACCTGTGATGTTAGGATAGCTGCAGACATTCCTAAAAAGAGGAGGACATTCAGGGTGTGATTTGAATTTTTTGTTTTGGATTTCCGGTAATCCATAACCTTCAGACTTCTCTAGGCTTTACCTTCACCATCATCATTACATTCGGTACGTTTTATGAGGATGTAGAAGGTAAAACTGAGGTGGGGTGTTTTTAGTTACTATAAACTAAAATGTGTATGTTTAAACTTTAGTCTGAAAATTTCCTGTATCCTTTAAAAAATGAGTCAAATACTATACTAGTTAGTAAAAAAATGTGAATGTGTAAGTTCCACATTACACATTACATCCTGTTTTTACTTGATCATGGTTAAATAAACTTTTAATTATTAATTGAATTTCCTCTCGTAGTGAAACACGAAAGCCAGAAACTTAGAAATAAAAATTTTAACTATTTGTACAAATAAGATATTTTCAAAATAAAATTGGTATATTTTAACTTGGGGGCCTTTTTATATTTAAAATTAGAAGCAGAACTGAGTGCTCTTTGAATGGTGTTAAAGTAAGGTGATGAGTTAACCAAATACTTAAAAAACTGAAAATATTTCTTATTGAAGAATAATGAACAATTAGGCTAAATGCTAATGTTATATTTTATTTGAAGATAATAATACAGTATTTTATTTTCCCAAAAACCTTTTCTTGGAAGGAAACAAACAGTTCAATTGTGATACTTTCTTGAATAGAGAATTCAGTTATATTTTTCTTCAGCAGTTGACTTAAAGAGCCTCAGCTCAAATGCTTTCAGAAAGAACCCTGGCTTCCATTTCTAGGCAAACAGTATCAGGGAAAAGGAAAGCTAATGCTTTTTGCCTGTCATTTTTGTGCATTGCTGCACCGCTGATGAAGCTGGAACTGCTGGAGGGAATATATGGATTTGAAAAGAAGTGATTCAGTAGTTCATGTTGTGTTTCTCAGATGCAAAACCAAACTAATGGTTGAAGTCAGTGCTTCTGTACATCTGACAGTTATAATCCTGTTTATATTTCCAGAGAATACAGAATCCTCAAACAGCTTTATTTTTTGCTGATATTTAGTTATGAGAAATAAATGTATTTACTGAGTTAAACTTCAGTGCATTTTCTACTTTATCATATCACTGAGAGTAAAAAGATACCATTATTTTATTATCTGTAGAAATAGCATATAATAATATTTACTAAAGAGTATACAGATACTAGATTGCATGATAATGATATTGTCTTCTAAGAAAACATTTACATATTAAAAAATCAGATTATTAACTTAAAAAATCCAACTCTGAAGGATTTGTACTTTTTAAAAAACAAAGGACCACATGTTTGCCTATATATGTTCTGATCATCTAAAATCTGATTTTGAAACATATATGAGGTTGCTAAATTTTTGGTTCGTATACAGTTAATCATTCAACATATTTATAAAAATGCTTGGCTTTTTTAATGCTTGACTTTTTAAAAACAAAATTTTTTTTGGTCAAGATATTAATGGGGAAATAAATAACTATTAATTTTCTGGTTTTAAAATTCCAGTCAAAACAAAAAGAAAATAATCCAGACAATGTGTTAGTGTATTAGTTGATGAAATTTTATTGAAGTAATTACATTAAAATATCTGTAAGAAACTTTAACAACAACACTGTCAGATTTATACTATTCACATTATATTAAAAGTCAAATCAAACCACTTTTTTTCCCTATTCTGATCTAATTTTCCCAAACTCTTAAGTATCATAGAGATTGTTTGTGTATATTGATAACTATTATTCTGGAATCAATCTAGCAAATAATCAGTAACTGAATATTTTCTTTGAAGAGTTCACTTTAGTGCCTATTAATTATAAATGATAAAAAATGTTGCTGGAACAAGTTTTTTCTAACACCCCCACCCCTCACAAAATAGCTTTTGATTGGTAACCCAGGAGTATTATTGTTCTCATGTGAACAGTTTGAACTTAAGATAACGTTCTGTTAAGTAAAAGCAATAGCTTTAACTTTGTATAGTGAGCCTATCAAGCTGTACTGAAAAATAAATGTTTTTATGTACTTTTGAGTATTGTTTGTGGGCCTTTTATGTTTGTTTGGGTTACGTGGGACAATATATATGATTAGTGGTGTTTATACCTATTAGACATTTACAAGTCTAATTCTTATATTATTTAGTAGGATGAGAAAATTCAGAGTATGATACATGTTAGTTTTTCCCCAAGCTGAATAACAACTGTATATATGAGTACTTTATTAAGATGTGCAGAGTTTGATCTCACCAAAATGTATAATGATAGAGCAAAGAACCAGGACTCATGAAAGTGGAAGTAAATAGCTTTTAGCCTGACTGGGAAGTGAATACTATTGTATTACTGAGCTAGGATATGAAGTTTAAGGAAATTCAAGTTAATTCAGCAAGAATTTTTCAGAAGGTGTTTCATTGAACTTACTGTAGTCTGACTTATGTTGTATTCGTCTTTTGGTCTTACCCATAAATCATTTAGCCTTTTCTCATTTCAAATATATACATTTTTGAGTTTTACCTATGATATTCTTTTATTTCCATATATAGTTAAACATTTGCTCTGAAAAGTTAGAATAAGATCTATCTATCCTCCCTTCCTCCCTCTATCCCCCTCTTTATCCTTCCCTTTCTTCCTTCTTCCCTTCCTTTCCTTAACAATTTGAACTTACTAAAGTACTGTGAGGTAAATATTAAATTTTACCTGTCAAATAACTTTGTCTTTCATAACTCACTATAAAATCTTCAACAATGAGAGGGTGCTTTTAGTGGAGCCAACTCTTAACCATTTAAGGAATGATTACATAATTTTTGGAATCTTATTTGTTTTTCTTCCACAAATTTTACTGGTCTTTTAATATCACTTACAGAAAATAGATAGGAAAGTAAGGATTAGTGAATATTGAAATTGATGCCAAATAAATCCAAATGTTATGGTTTAATGAAGGTGTGATATCCTTTGTTTAGAAGCTATTACTGCTGACTCACTTGTAGAACATGGTTCTTCAGATCTTAGAGCCATCCCCGTTCCCATTTCTACTTCCCCTTTGTGATCAGTGCCAGACATTTATGGAACAGATGATTGAGATTAGGGGTGTAGATTATGCCGTACTGAGCTGTACTTAGTTCAGATTCTATATATTTTTTGGTCATTTGAGACATATTATGGACCTGTGTTTAAAATTATTAGTTAAGCATATCCTATTGGTAATTTTTTGTTATTCTGAAGGAAAACTAACCTTTTTAAACATCTTAGTTTATTTTAAAATATATATGTTCTTTAGCACTTCATCTGTATTATTATTAGTAGTAATAATCTGGCATCAATCTTCTAAGATTTCAGGGAATTTTTAATGGACGTTTTGTTATTTTCAATGGAAATGTTAAAAATCTAGCTTGTTCCTTCTTTCAAACATTGTGATTTAGAGTAAAAATGATGTGCTGAGAGGTTACACTAATTCTTTGTAGTGGTTAAACAACAAAAATCCTTCATGGTTCTAGTCTAGGTATAGAAGATATCTGTATGGTATAAATGAAATAATATTTGATGATCTGAAGAACTGAAAATTTTCTTTAACCATCTGAAATAAAGCTAGGATATAAAACAGCTGTCTTGGCCTGTGAATATCAAGGTTCTGCCAGACTGTTTCTTTTCTGAGGTTTTTCCTATCTTCCCTTATTATCTTTGGATCCTACAGCATCATTCTCTTATGTTCCGACTGGTTTTGTCTCTAGACAAAACCTGGGTTAGTAGGTTTAAATCAGCCTAGATAGAGTGAAACATCTTTGATCTATGGCTATGACTGTTTTCAAATGATTTGCTTGCTGGGACCAGACACTATCCATGCCCTTTCACTTTGCTATCAGATAGGTACACACAGAGGACTGAAAGGCTACCAGATGCACAGTTAATCATCATATTAGATAAGTGAAGAGTTCCAAGAATGCTCAATTAGAACTTCTATTTCTAATAGTTATTTGTTCTACAGTACCTTGTTGGGTAAATGCTCTGCACATCTTCTAATCTTTTCTGCAAATTAGTCAAAATGTTCTATAAATTGTAGCATCAATTAAAAATGAATGACACAAAACTATGTATTTTTTAAACATTAGAAGGTTGTTGCTATCACATAACTAACATGGATAGATAAAGTAAAGGGAGACAGTCCTGAATTTTGTTCTAGCTTGGCTACAAGTGAGCTAAGTGAACTTGATCAAGTGACTATTTCTACTCACTATTTTTTCAGTTTTAAAATGGGGATATGGATTAGGAGGGTTTTTTTTTCTACCTTTTCTAGATACAAAAAAATCATCAATTTCCTACCATAACATGAGTAAAGTTGTTGTTTATATCTATTAGTTTATTTCAAATTAGAAATATTTCTGCAAAATTTAGGCTTTGGTGCTGCTTCATTATAAGTTCATGAAAAAAACTTTTTAAATCTTAACCCAAGGATATGTTTTTTTTATTGCTTTTTTTTTTTTAAGAGAGAGAGGGAGAGAAACATCTATCAATTGCCTTCTGTACACACCCTGACCAGGGATCGAACCTGCACCTAGGTGTGTGCCCTGACCGGGAATCAAACCCATAACTTTTTTGATGTACAGAGCCATTCGCCAACCAATTGAGCCACCCGGCCAGGGCAATACATGATATTTTTTAACATGAAAAAAGTCATATAAACAAATAAACTTACAGATGGTTATAGTTTGTGTTTTAGATTTAAGGAAAAAAATGACAAATTATAGATTGAAGACAGTTGTGAGGGACAACCAAATAGCAACATGTAATAAATTCTAAGAGTATGCTGATTATTGTTGGTAGTCGTTGCATCATAAAATATGAAAACAAGCCAGGCTGTGTATTCTTGTGTATATAGAAGAACATTGTTTTAAAGGTGTCCACAAGGTTAGCAGGTTTGTTTTTTCTTAAAATGTTGAGTTGACTCAGTGTTTTTGGCATTTCCATTAAGAGGTATTCTATAAATATTAGATCTTGAAGCTAAAAAAAAAAATCAAGTTCACAATTAACCTTTTAAAAAATATAGTAACACCAGTCTTCTTCTTAGAGAAATGACATTCTTCTTAGCAACTATAATATTACCATATGCATGTTGTGTTAAAGATAGATCCAAGCAGGGAAATGGTTTTGAAAACATGAGTCACTAAAGTAAGTAAAGTTTTATACTGCTTTCTCATGCTTTTCTCTTGTTTTCATCAGAAGATCTGACAAGCATAAAAGTGTTAACATCTTTTATTTTACAGATGTTCTTAGTTTCCTCTCAAACTGTAAAAGATGCTGTATCAGAGCAGCATGGTAGGAAATAATTTCAACACCTCCCTTCACTTATGCAGTCGTTTATTGTCTAAGCTTGTGGATATTTTTGGAGAGAGGGGGAAGTGAGGCAGGGAAAGACCTCATATGGAGGCCTAATTTTTCTCATTTTGAGATATCGCTCAATCAGTCTGTCTTCTGTATTATAAATTCTTTCTAAAATAGTTTTTCAGTTAGAGTTATTTTCACCTCTGTGTTGTGTTCATTGAAAGTATCTCATTAATGCAATAGCAGTGCCAGGTGACCACTGAGAAAGTTGTTGATGGACACTCTGTGGGTTTGCAAAGTGCAAACCTAAAAGACTAAGAGATGAGAAATGCATTGCTATTGGTGAATTTATGTTTTATCTCACTTCTCTTGAAAATTTATGAGTGGCATGGCTTAAGGGTGCTGGAGTTGTGTGTTCCAGGGCTTGCCCCTACTGATAACACCCTTGTTGGCGTGAAAGTGCAATGCAAATTATGACAGTTACAACCTTCTGTTTTGTTTAACCTGTCAGTAGATTTCCTGGCTCAGTGCTGAGGGCAATGGTGTGTTCAGCTAGTCCATATTCACCTAAACTTAAAAGGTCAGGTTTCTACAGGCAAGCCTAGTCAAAGCCTAATTGATGAGGAGGGCATGGAGACAGAATTTACTGTTCTGTTGGCTAGTTTCATATCGTTAGGTTGTCCTGAAAGCATCAGGCAGTCACAGCCCCTTTCATGTAAGTGCTGACCCTAGACAGGAGCTGACAATCAAAGGAGGCAGCCACAGGAACCAGTGCAAGTAGGCTATTGATTTTTCAGTTAGGTCTAAGTAGTTTGTAGTATGGGTAATGGGTGACAGAGGCAGGTATGTCATTATCAATGAGCTCCAGAACAGTAGCGACAACCCTCTCTCATATTTCCTTCCGCACTGACAGTATGCATCCAGAGGCGGTCAATAAATCGCCCAACCTTTAACTGACAAGTGACTTGGAGGTTTAGGTTGAGGGGTGGAAGTTATAGAGCTAAACTTCTTTACTCGAACATGTACTGGATCTGGCAAGAGAGTCAGTAATTATATTGTAAGTTTCTGAAGTTTCAATTTCGATAAGACTGCGCAACTCTGAATATCAGAGTTTGCTTTTAAGCTTTTGAGAATTTAAGAAGCATATTTACCTAGTTAAGAAATAAATGAGCCAATTAGTTATAAAGGTACCCTGCAAGGTTAATTAAGATAAGTTCTTATGTAAAGTTTTGCTTTTATTGTAGACTAGATCCTTATTTAATCATGATATCCCTGTTACAAAAGTTCAGCAGTTAGAAATTGCCTCTCAAAATCCTTTTTAATTTCTAGTCCCCTCTTAAATGTTTTGACTGCAGACCAATTTTAAATAGAGGGAAAAAAACTTGAACCATTTGTAAATATGATGTATTAGCCACTAACAGTTGCTATTTGACCTTCAAATTCGTTTTATATTACTTTTCACAATAAAATAGTCAGGAATAGACCACTTAATGATTAAAGTTTGATGAATTATGGTTGCTTCTGAATTTAAAAAGAAGTGAGGCTGATTTTTGTTTTAAAAGCATTTCATATGGATATTTATGTTAAAAGATAGATACAATTTATGTTCACATAAACACAAAAGTGTAACAGGTTTTGACTAAAAGTTCACATGTTCTAAAAGGATATAAAATAACTTAGAGATACTTTTAATTTAAACCAACCTCTATTTTGTTACTAAACGTAAGGAACATACAGAGAAGATAATATTTATAACTAGAAGTGGGAGTTTGGGCTGTACCAGGTTCCTTGCAAACTATCACATGCTTACATTTTTTGAAAACTTTAAACAAATTGAAGTAAAACAGAAAAGTAAATGTTTTTTAAAACTTCCTTAAATAACTTATCACTGTGATATCTTGTTTAACACTGTGATATTATACAGAACCAGAGTGTAAGTCTAGCATCATCTAGCTGCAGAGTACCCTGCATGACCACATGAATCATTTTCATTTGCCTAATGCAACTGAAATTCCTTAAAACAACAACAACTAACCAGCAGGTTAAGGGTATTGGTGCTTAAGTATTTTCTTAAGTTTGCAGTGATATATCTGTAATACCCGTCTTCTACTCTAAGGAACAGAGAATATAAATTCGAATGTAGTGAAGGATGGCTACTATCGAACTATTGCAATCTTATTTTAAGGAAGCTTTGGGGTTATGTAATAAATATTTAGAGACATTTTATTCAGATTTCTTGAATTAATTACCTTATGGGGCTTACACATTGTTAAAGCAAGATTCCGTTTAGAGTCAGTTTCCCCCATGTTGTGTATTAAGTCATTCACTTAACCTGTGTTTTTCTATTGGATTACATAAAAGATTTAGCTGAGAATCTTGTCATCTTTATATTGTTAGCTATATTCTAGTTGCAGCTTCTTTTGCTGTACTTGCAATCTTTCCTGAATAGAGTGTTGTTGTTGTTTTTTTCCACGATTTAAAAAAAAAAAGCTGAAGAAGGGACAAATTAAATTTTCATGAAAGAAAATCCTAATCAGCAGTGACAGTATAAGAGAAAGATGATTGCCACTTGGTCATTGTGGAGAGGCACTTAGATTTGGTGTCAGTGCTTCTGTTAATGATGACTAATGTCTTTCTTGAAGCAAGTGCATGCTCCCACATACTGCTACAGACTAGACAGAGGGCTCAGCAGTAGGCACTACTCAGCACAGGCATTGGGTGTCCTACAACAAAGGCTTTTTTTTTTTTGCAGTCAATTTGGCAGTCTCTGTTATTAGAAAAATGCAAACATAATTCTGAGGCATTTAACAACACATTTGAAACTTTTATGTCTAATACTAAGAGATGTTATTTTTAAATTAGAATATAAAGAAATCAAGCAACATTAATGAGATGTGCTCCCTATTTTGTCACCTACAGGAATGGGCACATAACATACATTTCCACTGCACAGGATCACTTGTATTAGGAAAGTTTTAAAAAGAGACAGACTTGCAGCAGGTTCATTTCATACTGCATGGCTATATCCTGAACAAACACTTTGTAGTTATAAAAGAGAATGCATGACTCAAAAGATCTTTTTAGATCTTTTCATCTTAAATATATTGGTTACAAAAAAGATGACATGTGTTGTTTCTTCAGCTTTCCCCCAAAGTCTAAGACCTTTCAGAAGGGCATTTGCAATGCTTGTCATATTTTTTCATATATATCTTATTGGCCTGACATGTCTTGAGAACCATGAGAACACAGATGTCATTGCATTCAGACAACACTAATTACTCTGGGATTTTTGCAGCCTCAGTGCCCGCATGTAACTGTCGATTATGATTGTTCATGCAGCCTACAGTGAGGACAGTTTGCACATGAAAATAGTGAGACACAAAAATAGTGAGATGGGCCTTTTAATCCCCTATTGTTCTCCAATAGAAGTTAGAATTAAAAAAATTCCTGACACATCAATTTCATTCCCTATTTTACATTTGAACCATATTTGGGCAACATTTTCCTTTCTGAAGTAAGTGTGTTATGCTTTAGAGTTCAGTGAAATCTATTATCCATCTGTTCTTTAACCTTCTTGAACAATGTTCTACATTACTTTGTCTTTAAGCTACATGGGAAATTTCTTTATGTAGCTTATAGTTTGAGAGAAACACTAATTGTCGTATGAGTCTTTAGAAAGTGACAGTGCAACACAATAAATATGTATGATGTGTTCTTCTGGAGTGCAATTTAATGTTTAATGAGAAGCTGCAGCAAATATGGTTAGTCTCAATTTAGATAAGTGCAATCATCTTATGCTTTTAACACAGGTCAGTTCTTTTCTTTGTTTTATTCTCTCTGTAACATTCTGGATTTCAGTTGATGATTCATGGTGTTTAGGTGGTTTTCAAATATCAGAGGTCAAATGGTGGTCAGATCTGGGCCCTCAATATTAAATGTGAAGACCAAATACATGTTTTGATATAAAGCATAATCTATGTTAATCACCGATTGAAAATAGAAAATGCCAATAATGTAACTTCATATGCTGATAAAGCAGAAATGGAAGCAGCTTGATCAAAGATGTATGATGAGATAAAACTGCAGTCTCTGCTGTACAGTTATAGTAATTATGACTAATGAACCGTCCAGTCTGGATGAAATGGCATGCCCACAGGGACTGTGTCCAATCAGTTGTGACTTATGCAAACTGAACAAACCATTGATGGGCTTCCAAATTCTGTATCACAAGAAATATATTCTTTGTTATTCATATAACTTTTGTGAGGGTAATATACAGGAATTGGAAGATATTTAAATATTGTTAAATATAATATATAATTATTTTTCTCTTATCATATACTTATTTAATTTAAAACTAAACACTTATTTTTGTATGACCTCTGTTTAATTCTCCTTTCTTAAACACACTTTGGTTGGTACTCTAGTACAAATTCTGTGACTTTCCACTTGTTCTTCTATTGTACTCCTTTTGAACATTCCCTCTTTTTTTAGAGCTCATTGTCAGGGTATATTGTTCACTAACCAGATATTGTAGATATGTTTTTACCATAATACAGGACCTGCAATGCATTTACTATGTGAGAGCCCTGTTCAAGTACTTTACCTATGTTAAGTCACAGATCCCCACAACAACCCTTTGAGGTGGGTGCTATTTATTATGACCATTTCACAGATGAATAAACTGAGATGTGGGAAGGTGAGTAAGTTGCCCAAGGTTATCTGCTCTTATTAACTTGAGATAACCTTGTAAAGTCATGTAACCTTCTTCTGGCCCAAACCTATTTCTAAATTATCCTCGCTTTCTTTTTCTTCCAACCAGGATTACTTTTTTGTTGTTTTCTAGCATCTGTCAAAACCGTTATGATATTTTAAAATTGATGGCTGATGTGCAGTTTTACAATAGTTTTTCATGTCCCTAAAGTCTAGTTATGTTCAGGCCTCTAAGCTCCTTCATTTGGTATATTTTAGTGACTCCAGCTCTCATGATGGAGTTTAAGAATACATAATTTTTTAAAATTGATTTCAGAGAGAGGAAGGGAGAGGGAGAGAGGAATAGAAACATCAGTGATGAGAGAGAACCATTGATCAGCTGCCTCCTGCATGCCCCATACTGGGGATCCAGGAACCCAAGCATATGCCCTGACCTGTAATTGAATGGTGAACTCCTGGTTCAGGAGTTGATGCTCAACCACTGAGCCACACTGGGCAAGAATGCATGATTTTGTTTTGAATATATATTTAAAATGTAATAAATGTGTCCATTTGATTTACTCTTGAAACTGTAATGAGAACTGGGGGGGTAGGGGAGGCCAGGGGATTGTCAAGGGCGGGAAAAAAAGGAGACATATGTAATACTCTTTGTAATACTTTAAGCAATAAAACAATTACCAAAAAAAAAAAGAAACTGTAATGAGAAAACAACCTACTCATTTAAAAGAAAGTAAGTTGTGCTGGTAAAATAAGCTTGGTTAGTTTTTTTTTAAAATTTAAATTCTTTATTGTTTAAAGTATTACAAAGGTCTTCTTTTCCCCTCATTGACCTCTCCTCGGCCATCCCAACCCCCAGCACATGCCCTCACCCCACTACTGTCTGTGTCAATTGGTTATGCTCATATGCTTGCATACAAGTCCTTTGGTTGATCTCTTATCCCCTCACCCTCCACCTTCCCTCATAGGTTGGACAGTTTGATGCTTCTGTGTCTCTGGTTCTATTTTTGTTCATCAGCTTACGTTATTCATTATATTCCACAAATGAGTGAGATCATGTGATATTTATCTTTCTCCGACTGGCTTATTTCGCTTAGCATAATGCTCTCCAGTTCCATCCATGCTATTGCAAATGGTAAAAATTCCTTCTTTTTCACAGCAGCGTAGTGTTCCATTGTGTAGATGTACCACAGTTTCTTAATCCACTCGTCTGCTGATGGGCACTTAGGCTGTTCCCAAATCTTAGCTATTGTAAATTGTGCTGCCATGAACATAGGGGTGTGTATATCCTTTCTGATTGGTTTCTTGGGATATATTCCTAGAAGTGGGATTACTGGGTCAAATGGAAGTTCCATTTTTAATTTTTTGAGGAAACGCCAATACTGCTTTCCACAGTGGCTTCACCAGTCTGGTTAGTTTTCTTCTGAGATTATCCACACTAAAGGTTTTCTCATCAAACCAAGTATAGTCCTCATCTTAATGACTTATTTCCAGCGCCTTACACCTCACTGCATTTTAGATAGTAAGTGTTCAACAAATATTTGTGGAAAGAAGGAGGGAAAAAAGGAAGGAAGGGGGAACTTTTCAGTAATTTCGTAACTCAGTGATGCTACCAAATGCATGCTTTTAGAAGAGAATAAAACAGACTGTTACTATGCTATTATTCTTTTTTTTTTAATATATTTTATTGATTTTTTACAGAGAGGAAGGGAGAGAGATAGAGAGTTAGAAACATCGATCAGCTGCCTCCCGCACATCTCCTACTGGGGATGTGCCCGCAACCCAGGTACATGCCCTTAACCGGAATCGAACCCGGGACCTTTTAGTCCGCAGGCCGACGCTCTATCCACTGAGCCAAACCAGTTTCGGCTATGCTATTATTCTTTAAAATCCTTAAAACCCTACCTGACCAACTCATTTCCCATTGACTTCCAACCTGAAGTATTCATCTTTCCAGGCTTGCTTCCATGCATTTGTCCTGAAGTGCCCCACAGAGCTCTTTCAATATTCCACTTATCGTCAGTCCCATACAGTCTAATGTATGTTTTTGCCATCTCCCCAATGTCATTTTCCATGTTTTCTCTACGTTTAACTTACCAATGTGAAAAGTTATGAAAAGACATCATCTTACTTATTTGATAGCATGACTAGATACAAAGTACATGCTCAATAAATACCTTTAAAGTGGATCGATAATTCTGATCCTCTCCTGTTTCCAACAGATTTCTTCCTATCACCAAGGTCAAATTTTTAAAGTGAGATTTCTAAAGGTAATGTTCTGAAAGTCTTTTAAGACTCAATTGAAATGAGATTTATGCAAGGATAATATTGAGCTCTTACTCTGTGCCAGGCAGTAAGCTAAGCACTTTGTCTTAATCCTCTCAACAAATCTATAATGAGTTATATATCCTACTAGAGGCCCAGGGCACGAAATTTGTGTACTCGGGGCATGGGGGAGGTCCCTCAGGCTGGCCTGCACCCTCTCGCAGTCTGGGAGCCCTCAGAGGATGTCCAACTGACAGCTTAGGCCTGCTCCCCGTGGACATCCTTAGTGCTGCCAGGAGGCGGGAGAGGCTCCCGCCACCACCACTGCACTTGCCAGCTGTGAGCCTGGCTTCTGGCTGAGCGGCACTCCCCTGTGGGAGCACACTTACCACCAGGGGGCAGCTTCCTGTGTTGAGTATCTGCCCCCTGGTTGTCAGTGCGTGTCATAGTGACTGGTTGTTCTGCCGTTTGTTCGATTTGCATATTAGCCTTTTATTATATAGGATTATTATCCCTATCTATACAGAAAGCAAGGCACAGATAGATTATATAACTTGGCTTATTCTAAAGCTAGGAAATAGCAAAGCATGACTTGTAAAGATGGGTGATGGTTTATTTTAAAGTCATCAAAGGTTAACGGTATCCTGCCAATGCCATGTTCTTGGTTTTTTAATGCCCTTTCTGCAGTTGTCTATGACAGTTCTGTAAATTCTGCTTTTCTACAATTAAATGACATATATCACACACAACTTATCTTTGTCTACTCAAAATACTCCAACAGAAGAGGAGGATAAAACCTTGGTATCCTACTCTGAAATGTTGTGACATGATCAGGTAATAGAGAAAGATAAAGAGTTTCGTTTTTTAAATTCATGGAGGACTAAATAACAGTTTTTATTATCAGAATTTTATACAAGTTTTAGGCATTGATTGCAGTGTAAACTATGTTAGATAGTCTGGTTAGGAAATTTCCAAAGTAATATGTAGTAAATCATAGGAAGAATACTTGAAATTTAAATCTGGTTTTAAAGTGATTGGTATGTACCTCCATGGCTGTTTATCAGTGATAGAAATGGAGTTAATAAAATGCTATGTATTTTATACTTAGGAAACATTGTGGCTTATAATGAGTCTATATAAAACTGAAACCACTGGGTTAGCAAAGAGGAAGCTGTTTTCCAAATATAGTAAGCTCCCAGAAGTAAATTGACATCAATTTCAATTTCTGTTTAGATTTCAGTTTTTACATGGAAATTGATGGCATTCTGTTTCATAAGTGCTGTAATACTCTGTGTATTTTAAAAAGTCATATCTGTATTTTGTAAGAATCTGGTTATTCAGGTTCTTGCTCACTGAATAAAGGTCATTTCACATTGAGCTAAACCTTTTGTCATGGTAAGTACTATTTGTTTTACGGAAAACATTTTAGTCTGAAGTTAATATCAGTTATTCATCTTCTTTAACTTTTAAGATTAAAACTACTTTAAAGCCTTTCTTAAGTAGTTTACTTAGAAATCTTTAATTAGAATAAAGGTCCAGTAAGATCCTAAAATGGTAACGTGTTATTTTGAAATGAGTCTTAGTTTCTTTATTGTACATTATTAAATCATGATATTCATTCATGAAGTATACCTTTGACTATTTCAGATACTATTCAGATGTTATAAACTGATATTCAGAACTCAAAATAATATAAGATTCTTTCTTTACAAGTTTCTTATAGAAGAATGAATATAAATGGTATCCTATATAATAAATAAAGAGGTAATATGCAAATTGACCATCACTCCAACACACAAGATGGCCAGCAGGTGAGGACAGTTAGGGGTGACTGAACCTGCAAGGGAGGGCAATAGGGGGGACCAGGCCAGCAGGGGAGGGCACTTGGGAGGAACCAGGCCTGCAGGGGAGGGCAGTTTAGGGGAACCAGGCCAGCAGGGGAGGGATGTTGGGGGTGACTGGGCCAGCAGGGGAGGGCAGTTAGGGGCAATCAGGTCGGCAGGGGAGCAGTTAGGCGTCAATCAGGCTGGCAGGGGAGTGGTTAGGGGGTGATCAGGCAGGCAGGCAGAAGCAGTTAGGGGCAATCAGGCAGGCAGGCAGGCGAGCGGTTGGGAGCCAGCAATCCTGGATTGTGAGAGGGATCCCAGATTGGAGAGCGTGCAGGTTGGGCTGAGGGACACCCCCCCCCACACACATGAATTTCATGCACCGGGCCTCTAGTATTTATATAATTAGGACATTAGTTATATTTAAAGTATTTCAAGAGGTCTCATTTTAAATGAAAAAGAACACAGAAGTATCTTTGTGCTCTGATTTTACATATGCTAAAGTTATGTTATATTCTTGAACGAAGACTGAGCAGAATGGACTAAAAATGAAAACAGTTAAAGTGTATGAATAATGGTTAAATTTGGGGGGGTTAATTTCCTTCCTTGTTTTTATAATCAGTAAATTAAAATATGTCACATATAAGTAAACATACTTCAAAGTATAATGTTTTTTTTTTGTTTGTTTTTTTTAATATATTTTATTGATTTTTTACAGAGAAGAAGGGAGAGGGATAGAGAGTTAGAATCATCGATAAGAGAGAAACATCAATCAGCTGCCTCCTAAAAATGAAAACAGTTAAAGTGTATGAATAATGGTTAAATTTGGGGGGGTTAATTTCCTTCCTTGTTTTTATAATCAGTAAATTAAAATATGTCACATATAAGTAAACATACTTCAAAGTATAATGTTTTTAAATAACTTTTACTTTATATGGCTTTACCTTATTTTATTGTGTCATATATTAAAGAATTAAGCCAGGATTACTTTTTTTTCAGCTTATTCTTTGCCATGGAAATGGTTAGCTGGTGTTACAGGAGAGTCATATAAATAGTACATGTAAAATCATAGTGCACGTGCTGCTATTCTGCAGTGTTGTTTGTGATCAACATTAAACAAATTATAAAGACAATTTCAGCCTTCTGATTGTGTGATGCTAATATTAGTGAGTCTCGTTGTTACACTGTGGAGTCTACGTATCTTGGCTTATTTACAAATTTGTCATTAGGTGAAAAAAAAAGTATTTCAAACCAAACTTAATTTTGGGCAGCAGGGAAACCGGATATCCCGACTAGATGTCCAGAACAACTAGTAGCTCTCAGTTCAATAATGTCTGAACTGTTTAAATATTTGAAGGCCTTGAATGTATTGAATAGGGGTAAATTTTAGGAAATATACTGTAGATTATATATTATAATCTGTTCTGATACCACATGTAACTTCACTTTGTTTGCTTATTAGTTTTCTCTGCTTGCTGTCACTTTCACACTAGAAAGTTAAGAGCTTTTTTTCTCCCCTGTCTTTTAAATATTTACTGAGAATATACCGGGCAGGGGTGGGGGAGATGGCATATGTGTGGAGAAAATGAATTTGCATGTCAGCTGCCTATAGCAGTGAGAGTATGTGTGTAACTATACTATCATTATCTCTGCTGCTTCTCATTCAAGCTTGTATATTGAGTAAATATACATAGCCTTCTACAGAAAAATTTAAGGTCCAGATTGCATATAGGTGGAGAAATATACTTGGAAAACAACCAGTGAATACTCAGCAAAAATAAAAAGAGCTGAGGTGAGCAGAATATTACATGCTGATTGGTAGATTTGCAGACAAGGGAAAAAGGCATTGACTAGCCTCGTGTGTTTAAGGGCAATCTTTACGCAAGAACCAAGAAACCCAGGAGATATTATCTGAGCAAAAAATGGCAGGAAAGAATTAAACTGGGGATAGAGGGAGGAAAGAGAATAGTAGTGATTGAGGGATAATTACTGATGTGGAGAGTAATAAGAGCAGAGCCATTCACAGTGGATGAAATGTAGTAAATAGGCAGTAGAACATTTCTTATCAAAAGATCACCTAGAAACCATATTATAAGCATGAGTATGGGAATCTTCTGGGTGTACTCTTGGAGGTTGGGGTAGATAGTTTGTTGCTTAAAACAGTAATTGATTCTCATAATGATTCTCTTCGATTTTGAAGATTAAATTACATTTATTACACTTTCTATAAGAGAAAAGAAAATAGTGCATGTATTAGTTTTGTATTGCTGCTGGAACAAATTACCACAAACTTAGTGGCTTGAACAATATGGGTCTCATGGTGCTAAAATCAAGGTGTTGACAGGACTGCATTTCTTTCTGGAGGCTCTAGGTGAGAATTTATTTTTTTGCCTTTTCCAACTTCTAGAGGCCTCCCGCATTTCTTGGGTCTTGTTCCCTTCCTCCATCTTCACAGCCAGCAACCAAAGGTCAAGGCTTCTTATATCACATTACTCTGACCTACTCTTCTGCCACCTTCCACTTCTTTCACTTTGAAGGAACCTTGTTGTTACATTGGGTACACTGGATAATCCAGGTTAATCTTCTTGTTTTAAGGTGAGCTGATTAGCAACCTTAATTCCAGCTGCAACCCTCCTTCCTCTTTGCCATGTACCAGGTGAACCAGTTCATAATGCGGATTTTTTTCAATAGATGGAGTTACATATATGTTGATATATATGCGATTTGATATGTATGCTATTTTGTTGTATTGACAGCAAGCTTCAAAACTTCATATGTCAAATTTGCTGAAGGTGTTAACATCATAGATATTTTTACGCTTAAAAATGTCGAATTTCGTGCCAAAAAAAGAGCATTTGTGGGAAGTTTTAATTCATTACTTTATTTTGAAGAAACATGCTGCGGAATACTTCAGGAAGCTTATGGTGAGCATGCTCCATCTCAAGATACTTGTGAACGCTGGTTTAAATGCTTTAAAAGTGATGATTTTGATGTGAAAGACAACGTCCAGGTCAACCGAAAAAGTTTGAAGACCAACAGTTACAGGCATTATTGGATGAAGATGCGTGGAAAACTCAAAAACAACTTGTAGAAAGATTAAACGTTGCTCAGCAAGCAATTTCCCATCATTTACAAGTAATGGGAAAGATTTTTAAAGGAAGGAAAATGGGTGCCACATCAACTGAACGAAAGACAAATGGAAAACTGAAAAGTCATCACTAAAACGTTGCTTCAACGGCACGAAAGTCTTTTTTTTTTCATTGAATTGTGACTGGTGATGAAAAGTGGATTTATTTTGAGAATCCCAAACACACAAAATCATGGGTTGATCCAGGTCAACCATCAACATCGACTGCAAAGCCAGTTGCTTCGGAAAGAAGACAATGCTCTGTGTTTGGTGGGATCAGGAAGGTGTGGTGTATTATGAGCTTGTAAAACCAGATGAAACTTAATACTGATCGCTACCGACAACAAATAATCAGTTTGAACCACACTTTGATCGTGAAATGACCAGAATGGTCCAGAAGACACGGCAAAGTAATTTTGCTTCATGATGACACACCATCACAAAATCATTCAACATATATTTATTAAGACCCCACTATTAGGGTTCTTGCCATTGTACTAGGAACTTGCTTTATTTGCTGAAAACTAATTATCGTACTAAATTACCCCAAACCAGTTTGTTTATTCTTTGTTTATGTACTATGTTTATTCTTTGAGAGGGCCTACAAAAGCTGTGATGCCAGGATTCCATGTTCCTTCATCGTTTTCCTCTGACTGCACCTTCTAGTATTTACCTTTGACCCCTCCTTCTTACTGCTCTCAAGAACCAGAATCTCTCCCTGGAGTGTGTGCTTTCTTTTTTCCAGAAAAGGCTTTCTTCAGCTTCAATAGAAGAGATCTGGGACAGATGAATGGATGTTCATTCCTTAAAAAGCGGTTATGAAAACTGGTCAATTAAATTTCACAAATTTTTAACACTATTGTACCAATTTTCAACCAAAATAATACTTTTAAATTATGTAATAGTGACAGAATTATCCTAAATAAGATAAAATATTGAAAAAA
This sequence comes from Myotis lucifugus, assembly GCF_000147115.1. NCBI lineage: Eukaryota > Metazoa > Chordata > Mammalia > Chiroptera > Vespertilionidae > Myotis > Myotis lucifugus. The sequence goes on along the minus strand of NW_005871049.1, from coordinate 19,101,620 downwards.
ATAGATGGCTTTGAAAATAATTAGTAATCAGTATGAACTGAAAATTTCACATATGAAACACTAACATTTTAGTTGTATTTGAAATAGGACCAGATAACCGTATGATCTTAGTTTTGAAAAACTGAATAGTTCTTACAATACTGCTAAGAATATAACTATTAACTATATTTTAGAATTATATACTCATTGGAAGAATGTAGTCATATATACTTAATATACTCAAGAAGAACATTCTTTATTTGTAATTGGTAAATAGGTAATTTTGATAATTTAGGCAAGTTTGTTTTTTGGAAGAAAGGAAAATTGGCTTCCTTTCCTGTGGGAAGCTTTGCAGTAGAGTAATGAAAAAGCTTTCACAAAGCTTGTTTGTTTCTGGAGCCACACAACCTTGGAAATTGTAATTGAACTTTTTAAGACTTAGTTTCCTCATATTTGTAAAACAGATAATGGCATCTATCTTGTAGGTGGTTGGAGAGTAAAATGAGGTCATTCAGGTAGTAGTGCCAGCATAATGCCAGGCACTTTTAGAAAGGGTTCAATAAGCATGCAGCGATTATTAACTTACGTTAAGGGTTCCAAAACAGAGGGCATACTTTATGAGGGTTTTCTTGAAATTAACTGAATTTCTTAAAGAAACTTTTCAAAAGTGCCATCACTTAAATCACTAATATTGTTTTATTTTCTTTTGATAAAGACTAGTAGCCTACATGTAGTGTCAAGTTTAATTGGAATGTTGATCTCTCCTAACATTTATCTTCCACTGTTTTAATAGGAGTATGTGGATTTTAAAGAGATTAATGTAAAGTTGGTAAGCACACTATAGGTTTTATTTTACTTTAGATAAGAGACTTTATTAAATGCCTTTCGTTCTGTAGGAGAATGAGTGTGGGCTGTAGTCCCATCTCACTATTGAAGATACTCCAGATGGTTGGACATGAAACCCTGGAAGAGCATAAGACAGTAGTACACAGACTAATAGAGGGTATTTGGAAGTGGGGTGTGTATGAAAGAAGCCAAGAGGATAGTTGGCTAAGGGAAAAAGAGTGACTAGTCGTATTTGACTCCCTGTAAGAAAAAAATGTGTTTTTGCTTGGGAACATGCTTGTTTTATAGCAGTGCTTCCATAATATGTATAGGATTTAATTAAATAAAATATACTTTAAAATTTTCTCCTTATATATTTAATAGGGAAAATATATGTGTAGAGTGGAGAGAATATAAAAAAATATATTTAAGACATTCTTCTTGCTCCCTGGCAGAGCAGATGTCAACTGAAGAAAAGGAAGTGTAAGTTGTTTATAAAGCCAAAAAACATTAGTGTATAAATGCATTATTATTCTTAGGATAAAATTTTAATTTTAGTTTTACTATGCTATTTATTTGGAAAGTTACCTGTTTAAGGAAGCAATTCATTTGTGGTCTGGATTTTATGAATTTAAGAGAGCCACATTTTAATCCTTGATTCCCTGAGGATTTTCTTTCACAATACTTTTCTCATTTAAGTTCCTAAAACTACAGTCCTTTAGAGTGAATAGGGGCTATTTTATACACCACCCTGCTCCCAATCCAATTAAAGGTTCCATAATAGATGGATTAGGGGAAGTTTACTTCTTAGCAGAAATAAAGCTTTAGAAAAATGGTGCCCAGATAGCAAGAGGGAATGTGAGGGAAAGCGGAGAAAATTACGGAGATAATGGTCAGTAATCTTAACTTGTCTGATGTTTGCGCTGTTCACAATATAGTGGACTTTTAAAATAAGGGGAACAATACTTGAGATTCTTTAACCATTTTGTTGCTGGAGTTTGGCTGTCTCTTCAATTTTCTTCACTTTTGCTTTTGTTATCTGCATCTTGGGCAAATATGTCTAATCCTTTACTTCAAGTGTCTGTGTGTTTTGTCGCATTTTCCTTTTTTTTCCCCCCTTCTTTCTCTGTGTGAGTGATAGTGTTGGAAGGGAGGTAAGAGGATGGTAAAGTTAATCTGGATACCAATCTGCTTGCTTAATTATAAAAAATAACCCAATAGCTATGAGTATACTTCAGATTGTATTTTTAAGTGTGTGTATTATGTTTTTATATGTTTCAGATATTACAGCAATAATTTAAGTTTTAAAAATATTTTACAAGTGTTTTTTTTTTAATTTGTTTCCAGTAATCTCTAATAGACATATTTGACTATGATGATTTATTTAGGTGAAATTAAACAAAGTAAAAATACCAGAATTAATATTTTGGGCTTAAATATAAATATTAACTGTCATTGAAGATCAGTTGAGTTTTTACTTCAAATCTCTCAAAGTTTTTGCTTTAGAAAATCTGGTCATTTTTACTTATGATTTATATATTAAAGCCAAAATAAAAAGTGACCAGGGAAATTACTTTGTTCTATTATATCACCTGTGGAGCAGATAAATTAAGTATTTCCAGTCTATAAAATAACTGGTACACATTTTTAAAAGGATTTTACTATGTTATTTTCCAAAGTGGCTCTAGAACCTCTCTTTTCCAAGGATAGTGGATCGTAGTAAGGCTAAATGTTTAATGAGTCTCCATGTTAAAGGCTGCACTTATCTTCCAATTAACCCCAAGACCACTCTGGCATTTTTGTAAATCCACAGAAGTATTTTGAGTGAGGCCTAAAGGGTAAGCTGCAGGCTGCCTGTGAAAAATGTAAAAAGACTAACCTGCTAACAAACCCTGTGCAATGGGACAAAGAAAGTTTAATCCGTATTATGGTAAATTCGGGCTTAGTGTCCCTAAAGGGCTTTGCAGAGTGGAGCAAAACAAAGAAGGGGCAGCACTAATAAAAATCCAGTGCTTTTATTTTTATACACAAAATTGTTGCAAAAGAAAAACTGATAATAGCATTAAGAAAAGGTTTGAATGGTGGTTTTAAATATGATACTAAACATTGTATTTGTTCACCAATTGAATGCAGTTTGTTGTACATAAAGAAGGTAAAAGTAACATGTGCTGCGTGGCCATGTTAATATTGCTGAAGAAACCTTTGGTTGAATAGTATGATTTTAGAGCTTTAGTTCAAAGCCCTAATATAGTAGTAGCATTCCTTTCGCAAAATATACAAATACTTTTTGTATATGAAAAATGGGGATTAAAAAAAGAGTTGTTTATTCAAGCTTTAATTACAATAATTTGTTACATGTCTTCAAAGTTTGGGGGAAAACATGATGTTTATAATTATATCTGTAATTGGGAATCAAAGTAACTTTCCTCAGAAAAATTATCACTGAATTTTGCAAAGCTTAAAGTTTATAACACTCAAAAATTAAGGATCAGGATAATTTTTACTCTAGTAGATAATACAAAAATGAATCCTATAACAAGTTAAAAGAATTTGATTTCATCATTATTTAGTTACATTTTTACATGACTACCTTAGGGAAGCCTTAAGATGAGTTCTAATCTAACTTTTTCCTTTTTTTTAATCTTTAGCTGTAAATTTGAAATAAAATATTTCAGGAGTTGAGATTATAGCAGGATCTGAGAATATTAGAATTTACTTCATGATTTATAACATTCTCTTGCCTATAAACTTTTGTAATTATTTTAAATAGTATATTTTAGTTCATATATAAGCCAGAAATTTTCTGAAATGTTTCCTAAACAATCTTTTTACTTATATTACCTTAATTGTGATGTTAATAATAACAATACTAACAATTTCTTATATTATGAAGTGCTTTATGGTTTTTGAGGGCTTCAACAAGTTTAATTTCATGAATACCTCACAACTCTGAGGTATTCATGTTCCCTACTTTAATGTTCCCTACTTTACAGATGAGGCATTGAGGCTTTGTGACATTACACAACTTTTACAGCATCACATAGATAATTTGAACTAAAATCTAGAATACTGACTCCAAATTCACTACTTTCCCCGACCAACGCAACAAATTGAATACCTTGTCCAAGCATTCAATTTCTTCTTCTTTCTCTTCCTCCTCCCCCATTTCCCCTCCTCTATCCAGTCTTCCTTCCCTTCTCATTTTTCTGTGTCTGCCTCTTCTTTCCCCTCCTCTTTCTCCTTCTCCTCCTACTCCCCCATCTCTTCTCCTTCTTTTCCCTCTCCTCACCCTTGTTCTTCTGATTATCAGAACATTTTACACTCATAGAAAGGGACTCCTCATGACAGGAAGAGAGAGTATAATATTTAAAATGGGTATTTTAATACATTTGAGCTCTGCTTTAGCTTGATATATAAGACAGTTTTAGAAATTGGATAATTATTGAGGGTCAGGACCATATGTATAGGTATTGGGAATCTAACAGTGAACAAGGCAGACATGGTTCCTCTTAAAGATGCTCACAGAGCTCACATTCCAGCAGAGAGTGATCACCAAGCAATTCTAATACAATATAGTGATTGTTGTGGTAGGGGGAAAATGTCTGGTATGGAAATCTATATCCAGCTGTCTAATATATTTGGAGGGGATAAGAGGAAGAGGGAGTTCATGGAAGGCTTCTTTGAAAAATTGACATTTAAACTGTAAATTAAAGGATGAACAGTAATTTACTAGATAAATATGGGAAGATAAATATTCCAGACTCAGGGATAGATGCCAAACTGAGAGGGAGTTTACTGGAGCTGGAGGAATAGAAATAACTGTAGTATGGTTGGAGCTTAGAGTATAGGGAGAAGGTTGCAGTAGATGAAGCTAGACAGGTAGACAAATGCTGGTTAAAGGAATTGAGCGATTCTAAGCGCAGTGAGTGACCACTGAAGAGTTTTAAGCCAGTAGCTAACCCAATCAGATTTATTTAAAAAGTTAATTGGGGATGATGTTTGCTTTATTTATTTATTAATTTATTACTGTGGTGTGGTTTTTTTTTAAGATTGAATGTATTCGGTTGACATTGGTTAATAAAATTATATAGGTTCAGGGGCACCTTTCTGTAACACATCATCTGTATATTGTATTGTGTGCTCACCACCCCAAGCCAGTCTCCTTCTATCAGCATTTATCCCCCCATTACCCTCTCCTACCTCTCCCCACCCCCATTTCCCTCTGGTAATCACCATAATGTTGTCTGTGAGGTATTTTTTCCCCTTAATCCTTTGATGTTTATATTTTAAGAGGACTCTGCTTTACAGAGTACCTTTCATATTACTTAAAATATAATATAGGTACATACTAACATATATACGATATATTTTAGTTGCCCTTTTAGTATAAAATGATGGGTATTTATTGAGGTACTCTGGTAATGACATGCTACACTTCAGAAGATTAGGACAGGTTTGAGCATTTTGAAGTGAGGATTGTCTGGTACACTTGCTAAAGAAGAAAAGTCTCTGTAATTATCCTGAATTTCTAAAAAGATAAATGAAGGTTATTTTTGCATCTTATACTTCAAGAAAATATTTGTTAAAACAGATAAAGGGATAAGGGAATCATATTCTAAACTGCCTATTTGAACAAAATAAAAAGGAGGGAGTATGGCAAATTTCATTCACTTAGCTGGCAGTGGATTGTATCTCCTTTCTAGGTGTGAAATGTTATTCCTAGACATTAAACAAATTCAGGATGTATTCCCTCATGCAAACTGCCTGCTGGCAACAAGATATAGGAGTTCAATGTGTATACAGAGATAAGAATGACATGTAATTTGTGTTAGAATTTGACTGTTAATTGTGTATAAAGCTGTGGCCTTTTCAAGTCCAACCATTTGGCAGGGTTGTTAATTGGGGAAAAGAGAGGAAGTTTGAATGAAATTACATGTAGAATGATAGACATTTACATAATTAGCAAAGCCCTTTGAATTAATATTTCTCCAGGTTTTTTTTTTTGTGTGTGTGTGTGTGTGTGTGTGTTGTTGTTTTTTTTGAGGGGGGCAGGTTAATATTTCCACTTTTGGTTTTGGTAATATGAATGGCAATTTATTTGCATTTTTGTGTTTTAGTGGCATGTCTCAATATAAAATTACTTCGGTCTAACTTTTTTTTGGCCTAACTTTTTAATACCACCAATCTATCTCGAATATTCTTAAGGTTTTCTATAAAATTTTTAAAATTTCTTTTAAATATGATTATGGCTATTTCATTACTAAATTTATAATTATATGGAACAAAATTCTGAAAAGATTGAGTAACTTTAAGGTATTAAGATTGATTCTTGATTTGTCCTTTAGGCCACTCTTTTTTAAAAAGAATATATTTTATTGATTTTTTTACAGCGAAGAAGGGAGAGGGATAGATAGTTAGAAACATCCATGAGAGAGAAACATCAATCAGTTGCCTCCTGCACACCCCCTCCTGGGGATGTGCCTTCAACCAGCCAAACCAGTTAGGGCCAAGGCCACTCTTATCTGGGTATTATAGGTGGCAGGAACTTTTCTAGAATCTCCAATCCCTTATTATCGTTTCATTACTTTATAATAACTTTATTTTTACTCTGCTTTCTACTCTATAGCTGTAGAAAACAAACTCAGTATTCATTTATTTGTAGGGTGCTTGGCACATGTCTGGTACATAGTTAAGCATTTAATGAATGTATCCCAAATGAAAGGAAAGGTCATAACTATAAAGAAAATACTATAATACATGAAGTAAGAATTTTACATGTGTTATCTCATTTAATTTGTCTAAAGTTGAACTTGGGTTTTGAACTCGGGCAGTCTGATTCTAGAATTGATACTCTTACCTATTGATTGTAGTCCCTATGGGGAATTGGGGACAGGTGGGAGAAGAGGAAATGTCAGAGATATCTTTGTGAGGGAAGCAGTAAACCCATTTGCTGGAGATTTGTTTCAAAAGTAAAAAATTGGTTCAAAAGTACTACAAATTGTGAAATACCATTCTAAAGTTCAATGTGTGATTCAAATATAATATATTGCTTTATTGATTGATTTTAAAGAATGCAGTAGAAACCATAAAAATTGACACCTTTTGCCAAATAAGTTATTTTATATCTGATATATTTTCCTTTTTGGATGATTTTCAATGAGCATATTTGGTATTATCTTCTGAACTCTTTTATAAGAAATGGTTGGAATAAAATTAGGTTCAGGGGCATATTTTAAGAAGACATTTAAACTGCCAGGTCCCTGAATTTTGAAAGGCAGCAATTTTCCCAGCTTAACAAATACACACCAACACACATAATTTAACTAGTTTTCCTTGAAGGTAGGGCTAGCAATTAGATGTATAGTTTTGTCTAATAAGCTGTGATTGGAAGTTCGTGGGTTGGGAGAGTTTTTATAGGTGGAAGGGTCTCGGTTTAGACTTCCCTTTTGCTCTGTGTCTTTTCCTTTCTCTTATTCCTACTGGAACTTAAACATAATAGTTGGAACAAACCAAGAAAGTTGGAGACCTCAGGCTTTATGTTCTTGAGCCACTGATCTGGTAAATGGCTACCTTTGGATTACCTTTGTTATTTGACAAGAAATAGAAGTTTCTAATTTGCTTCAAACATTTTTTAGTTAGGTTTTACTTATAGCCAAATATGCCATAGTTGATGCAGCCACCATTAAAAAAAATATTATGATTTTCACTTACTGTTTTTTATTCTAAATTGTTTAATTCATACTGAAAATCAGAAAAGTTATTTCTGATTGAACATCTCTATGGTTAAAACTTTTTAGGGCAACACAATAGCTTCAAATTTTGGCTTAATGCTGTCTAGTTTCTAAGCAGGATACTCTGTAAAGTTGATTTTGCTGATAAAAAAGAGCTTTCTTACTAGGTTCTGTGTTTATATCCTCTATTAGATAACTACGCTAATTTATACAGTTGGATAATGGCTACATTTAAATAGTCTTTTTTTCTCTTCATATTTTTTTTATTTATTGGAGGGAGAGAGAGAAACATCAGCTTGCTGTTCCACTCATTTATGCATCCATTGGTTGCTTCTTGTAAGTGCCTGGACCGGGGAAGGAACCCCACAACCTTGGTGTATTGAGATGACACTCCAGCCAACTGAGCTACCTGTCCAAAGCTACATTTAAACAGTTATAAAGCAAAAACACTTTCAGGAAAGCATAAAATGCTGTTTTAATAAGGAATATGTTATAAACATTCTTATAATTGCTTATTGTTGAGCTACTTTGTAACTGCACAATTAACCCAGGCTAGTTTATAATACTTGATAGGATGATTTAGAATCTTCAGTTTAATTGCTTTTAAAAATGTTGTTCAACATACTACCTATAACATTATAGTACGAGTTTGAGAACACAAAAACAATTCTCAGCTTATATCATTAAAATATCCATTATACAGAATATTTTATATTCATTTATAAGTGGCAGGAAATATAATAGAAAATACTTAGGAGTAACTTAGCAATGATTAAATTTAAACTATTTAATATGCTACAAGTGACATCAAAACCATAATTTAAAAATAAAGAATGAAATGCCAAACAATGATTATTTAAAATAATAAAGCAATATTTCTGAAGTACATAAATGTTTTTATGCCTTCATTGATATTGTTTGATGGACTGATAATCTAAAAGGTATTCCTAGAGTTCCATTTCTGATAAATATACACAGTTCCAGTAGTGAAGAAATATTTTGAATAGTCTTCTTAGAGATAGCTTCCTCACTTCCACTTGTGATTCTACGGCAGGGGTGGGCAAACTTTTTCACTCGAGGGCCACAATGGGTTCTTAAACTGGACCGGAGGGCCGGAACAAAAGCATGGATGGAGTGTTTGTGTGAACTAATATAAATTCAAAGTAAACATCATTACATAAAAGGGTACGGTCTTTTTTTTTTTTTTTTTTTTTTTTTAGTTTTATTCATTTCAAGCGGGCCGTAGTTTGCCCACGGCTGTTCTACGGTATAGATGCATATCAGTTTCTGTCCTCTAGACTACTTCCCAGATTGAGTGAGGTTCAGGCCAAGTTAATGTATCCTATTCTGGCATGTTACTTTGAACTAGAGTTGCACTGTGCAATCAGTACCATTTCCAAGTAACTATCTAGAGCAGACATATCACTTAATATTTGCACTCCGAACCATTCTGGACATTGGCTACCAGCTACTCGACGCTACTTTGCGGCAGAAACGTGCATTTACAGACCCTCGTATTATTTAGTATAATTTTGGAACCAAGTAACGTATTATAATGATATTGGACTTATATGAATTGGGTGACATCGAGGAATGTATATTTGCAAAAAAAAACACAATATTTTATTGTTTATAATTTTGTACAGTATGATAAGTTTTGTAACACTCCCCAATATGCATTGCAGGCTGATTAGTGCATGTTTGACAGTAATAAGTGGTTTGACGCCTGCCACCAGGTGTTTTCTTGTTAGAACACACAATGCAGTCCCGTTTTCTTTGTCCCACATCGGGAATATGTAGTTTATTGTTTAATCCGACACAAAACCCGCTGACATTTCTTGTATATATCTTAGTAATTTTACGATATTTTGATTTAATTTCTTGTGCCATTTCAAGATAAAACTTCAGGGAAACATGCATGTCTCAAAAAGTTGCGTTGAAATAACTCAATTCCCCGTAATCATTAATAAACTGCAATATCCCCTGAGAGGGGACATCCGAGTGATATGCTAGAATTCCGATGTTCCCTGAGAGGGGACAACGGAGTGCAAAGGGTTAATATGCATGTGAGAATTAAAACTAAGTTAATACTGTGAATTTTCTTTCAACTTTAAAAAACTAAAGGCATTTATTTCAGTTCAAAACTCCTGTACTATATTTATTTCAGAATGTTTCCAAATATTAGATATCAGGAATTAGAACTGTGTTTTGAAATGAATACTAAAAGTAGTCTAAACTAAAAAACAGAAATTACTTTAGAAATGGAGTTATTGATGTAAAAGAATAATTATTTTATGGCTAACATTTTACAGATGAAGAAATAGAGATATTAGTAACATACTCAAGGTCAGATGTAGTACATGGTAGAGCCAACATTTAAACCTAGGCAGACTGTTTCAGAATCCATGCATTTTAAAATTAATTCACTTATTTTTTAATAATGATGAATTTCAGGCTTTTTATTGAATTACATGGTGTAGAAAAAGTGCACAGAGTTGTACAACTTGCTGACTTTTGTAGACTGGACAGACCCATGAAGCCAGCAACCAGAACAGGAAGTGAACGTTACCAGCCCCAGAACCCTCACTACCACAGTGAAAATGCCAAACAATTTCAAAGTAACTTGGATAACCAGCTATCTTATTTGTTTCTCTAAATACTTTTTTGTTTCTCTAGGATAACATAATTTTCTACATAGACCAAAATATTATTATTACCTAACAAAATTCGTAATATTACTTAATATTATTCCTAAAGTACATTAAATGTATTGTCTTGTCTCCAAAAAATATTCCTTATTATTTGGTGGCCCAAAACAGGATTTGATCCAGGACTGGGTTTTTTTATTGTGTTATTTTGTCCCATAAGTCTTTTTTATTCTAAAAAAAAATCCCTTATTCATGACACTCACTTGAAGAGACTAGGCTATTTGTCTTGTAGAATGTCTCACCCTCTGAATTTATCTCTTTGCTTTCTTATATATATTAACTAGAGGCCCGGTGTACAAAATGCATGCACTGGGGTGGGGAGGGGTCCCTCAGTCTGGCATGCGCCCTCTCCCAGTCTGGGACCCCTCACTCCTTACCGCCCGCCTACTCGCTCCTTACCACTTGGCTCGCTGCTCCTCAGCAGCAGGCTCCTTACTGCTGGGCTTGCTGCTCTTTAGCACTGCTGCGGAGGCAGGAGAGGCTCCCGCCACCGCCACTGCGCTCGCCAGCCATGAGCCCAGCTTCTGGCTGAGTGGCGCTCCCCCTGTGGGAGCACACTGACCACCAGGGGGCAGCTCCTGCGTTGATCGTCTGCCCCCTGGTGGTCAGTGCACATCATAGCGACCAGTCATTCCAGTCGTTCCACCATAATGGTTGCTTAGGCTTTTATTATATAGATTATTTAGCTTGTACTTCTGTTCTCTGTAATTCCTATAAACTGCAAGTTAAATGTCAATGCTTAATTAGATTAAAACACATTTTTTGGTAAGCTATGACGTAGGTGATGGTATCTCATCTTGGAACACAAGGAGACATACTGTCTCCTGGCCCACTATTAACATGTAAAGCTGCTCTTAACCACACCAGCTCTGGAGGTGTAACACTAGCATTTTGTCTTAAGAGTGAAAGTATTTTATGCTATAAAATGTCTTTCTCACTGTCTTTCAGATTACTTAGGAAACAATAACATAGGAAAATATAGAATGTTAAAAGGTAATTTCTATCTTCAATTTAGAATATTCTTACCTTTGTTTTAAAAGTAAATAGTTCTCCATGTTGTGGGGCAAAAGCATTACCCAGCTAACAAGAAAACTTTAAATAATGTGTTTTTCTCTTAACCGATAAGTTGGGAATACTGTTTGCAAAAACAGTAATTAAAATTTGTTCTTGTTTGAATCCTTACATTGCATGTATATTTCAATGTAGAAAGAGAACCAACAGAGGAGAAAATTTAGAGAAATGACTAAGCAATAAAGTTATTGATAAACTAAGAGAAAGGTCAGGAATATAGAAAACTGAAATCATTATGTTCAAATACAAAAACACATTAAAATGTAAAGTGTATAAATAAAAATGTTTTTAAATTACCACATTTTGCTATTGGCTATTAATTACATGAAATGTTGATTTTAAGAAGAAATGGGCTTTCATCAGTTTGTTACAGTTTTATCACACTAATTCTGTCAGCACTGGAGCCAAACCTTTGCATGTTTGCTGGAGTCCTCATGTAGTAGCTGATTTTTTTTATCCTCATCTGAGGATATTTTTTAATTGATTTTTAGAGAGTGGGAGAGGGAAAGACAGAAATATCAATGTGAGAGAAACACATTCATTGGTTGCCTCCTATAGGAGCCTGCAATGGAAGTAAGTGTCCTTGACCTGAATCGAACCTGGGACCCTTTGGTCCTCAGGCTGATGCTCTATCCACTGAGCCTTTTGGTTAGGGCTGTAGTAGCTGATTTTCCTGACTCATTAAATAGGTGAAGTCATTTGCTTATAGGCAGTGGTATCTGATACTATTCAGTGATGTTTATAGATTAAAATTAATACTTTTTCATACATGGGCTTACTTATTGATTCTTTTCCAATTTTTACATGCTAAATAGTATTAAAATGTTAATAAGTCCTTTTTAAAAGGAAAAATATATTTTCAATATATATAATATAAACTTAATATATTCTCATAGGTTCTTTGTAGGAAAGAAGTATTTAATAATTTTAACCTATAATAATACTATTTTGTGTAGTTTACAGAAAATAAGGACTGTTTGTGGAAAACATAGTGTAATTATGACATGTAATTCATACCTAACATGAAAAGTATCTTAAAAACCCTCCACTAACACAAGAAGTGTAAAACATGCAAAAGGAGAGTAAGCTTATTCATAGGGACTGGATGATGTTCTAAAAAGTCTTAAATATGTGTAAACAAAAACTGATACCTATTCTTGATTCTGCAATACCAAAAGATTGATTATACAATGCTATAAAATTTAATAATTTCATAATTATTAATTATTTTTGGTATTTTAGAGTCATTTTAATGGATAAAAGGAACACTTTTTTAAAAGAACAGTATAAGAAAATAGGTTTACATGTATATTACAAGTTTTCTTTTCCATAATAAACATGAGGAGTATTCTCAACAAGTGGTACAGTTTAGGGGCTCAAATATTGATATTAAGTCATTTGCTAAATTCCTTCCTAGAGTCAGAACATATTTTTAGGATGATAGGAAGATAATACTAACCGAGTCTTGATTATCTGGTTAAGTTTTCTAATATTTTCTGTAAGTCTAGTTTTTAGTCAGTTGGTGAGCATGCCCATTTACAAATAGATGGGCGATACCTACTTAAATTAGTAGAAAATCTTATCTTCACAATACGATAGCTATTTTCCCCCTAATAGTTATAGGACTGTTAGAACTCAGTACAGGTGCTTGTGGTAATGTATATAAAAATGTTGTATGATTTTAGTTGTCATTGTTTCTTTTCTCTTTTGAAAACCATAGTCTAATTATATATTAAATGTATTCCATTCAAAAGGCTAGTTTTAAAATCTTAAATCATTATGCCTTTCTATTTTATGTATATACCCATTCCTTCTGTTTTATATGACAGTTATAGACTTCTTCACTAATAGGGCTTACATTAGAAGATAAGGCTGCATGTAAACAAATTAACTTTTAAAAATAGAGAGCAATTTCATCTGTAATAATGTACCAATTCATAAATCATCACTAGTAATTTTTTCTTGAAGATAAATGACACATCATATAACACATACTATTAGGTAGTCTAGATGTCTTTGTGTTCTGAGAGATAAGACTCTTGTATTATTATACCCTAATAAAATGAGTTAATGTTTTAGTATTATCGATAAAAGAGCACTTGGATATATTTAATAACTGAACTGAGAAACGCTTAATTTTAGTTGTCTGTAGCAATATAACACAAATTCTCCTGTAAAACAAATTGCACTTTTGGAATATATTTTAATGTGTATTCAACAAAGGAGAAAATGAGGTGATTGAAGTTCAATTTGTAGCATGTTATTAACCATTTCCGCTTGACTAGATGAGTAAAAGGATAATGGATGAGGGTTTTATTATTACCTTTCTGCTAAAATGAAGTGGTATAAAAGATAAGGTGATGAGATTAATGAACATAAGGAAAAAGAGTGATCAATCAAGCTCTAAGAAGGAGGTGATAATGACAGTACCCATAAGATGGGTTCGAGCACACCATACGAAAAGTAGAGTTTATCATGCAGTTTTCATTAAACTGTTGAAAACTAAAGGTTGTGGCTAGAAGACAGAACTAAAACTAGTAAGATATATTGAATCAGACATGCATGAATTTGCATTTAGGTTTCTGTGGTGCTCATGGTAGAGATCTATCACAGCAGCTGAATTTCTCACATCCAAAAGCTAGAAATTGTATATTTTAGGTCCCTGTGTGATGCCTTTAATCACTAGAATCTAAACATAAGACCTTCTGTTGGACTGCAATTACAGCTAAGCATGGAGTGTCACTGTCCCAGTCTCCTTAGTTTTGTATTTATTATTGATACTTTAAAAAAAGACTTCAGGAAGACAAAGTAGTTTTGTGGAGGTTGTTGATTTCATAACAGTATTAATTCAGATTGTGACCATCCACTCATTCAACAAAATTTGTTGAGTGCCTACTATGGCCAGGAGCTTTATTTTAATTTTTGAGACTGTACCAGTAAAGAAATATGGACAACATACTTCTCTCATTGAGCTTATAGTTTGGTGGGGATAGGCATAGAAATAAATATGTCTGTCAATTGCTAATAATCACCAAAGAGAAAAATAAAGTAGTAATGACTGTAGTAAGGTGCTGTTTCAGAAGAAACCTGAATGAAGTGAGGGGAAAAGCCACGTGGCTATCTAAGGAAAGAATGTCCCAGATAGAGGGAATGGTGAGTGCAAAGGCCTAGAAGCAAAGATGTAGTTGGAAAGGCAAGGAGACATGGTGTTTCTGGGAAGTTAGCAAAGTGGGATTGAGTTGCAAAAAATCTAGAAAAATGAAGAGTTATAAAATAAAGGCCAAAAAATTGTGTTTGATTATAAGGATAAATTAGTCATTCAGCAAATATGTATTGAGTGCCCGAATCTATTCTTGACTCTGTGGATATCCTACTGAGTACCAAAGTCCTTGCTCCTATGTAGCTTCCATTCCATAGGTATGAGGAAGAAAAATAATAAGTAAATAGATGAACAAGTTAATTTCAGCTAAGACAGTACTTTGAGGAAACAAAACTGGTATGATTGGCTTGGAATAGAGGCATATCAAGATTCATTTTTATTTTTTATATAGTTTTATTGATTTCAGAGAGGAAAGGAGAGGGAGAGAGAGATAGAAACATCAATGATGAGAGAGAATCATTGATTGGCTGCCTCCTGCACACCCCACACTGGGGATCGAACCCACAACCCGGGCACGTGCCCTGACAGGGAATCAAACCGTGATCTCCTGGTTCATAGGTCGATGCTCAACCGCTGAGCCATGCCAGTCGGGCAAGATTCAGTTTTAAATAATTAGAGTTACTGTCATTTTCCCCAATGTTATCTTATTCCTGAATTCAAATCCCAGCAGTGTGGCCATCTGATTGTACGTTGGAAGGATTAATGTCTTGCTCAACTATATTTTGTGTTTGGTTTAAAACTTTGTTCTTTCTTATTTTCATTGTTTTTAAGAAAGTAAGACATTATCTGCCTAAAATATCTAATGTTGCTGGAAGACTTTTTATTACCTAAAAGCAGTCCTCTAAGCAGTCCTCTGCCCCATGCTTTGACCCACTGCTCTAAGGTAACCTAACTGCCTTTTTACGTTGCTATTTTTTAAATTACCAACTTTAAATATTAAAGGCTTCCTTTGTATGGAAATTGAAAATATGTCCTTCTATCATATTTCCCACAAACGATTTCTCCTATCTCTATTCTCTGTATATAACTACATCACAACCTTAAGTCACAAGTCAATGTGTATATGTAGTGACTATGCAAATAATGGTCATTATTGAACACTATATAAATAATTGTCATCAAATGATCTATCACTTCTTTATATTTACCTTAAGTTTTCCGAAGTCAGCAAGGGATGTATTACTTGGAATAGAGGCTAACATAACCAGTGGAAAACCGTTTAAGGTTTTTAAGAATGTGGAAGTACAGGAATTGTAGGTGAACCACAACTACTACTGGAGATCAATGGTTTATACGTTTCTTCTGCCATCTAAATCTTTTGCAAATGTTTTCACTGTGGGCTCTACACTAAAATCTGCTGGCAAGGGATTGAGGAAATACAGTTTATAAGTTTCCAGTTCCTACTATGCAGGATAGAGCTTAGGAGAACAGGGATGGTGCTGAGAATAAACAGCATTTCCTAGCACATTTTGTTGTCTTTCATTTTCTGCTCCAGCATCCCAGATGGTTTGCCTTTTAGGCATGGCTCATCTTTCACTTTAGGATATTTGCTGCATTGGAATCTCTGCCTTAATGTGGATCTTATTTCATTCATTGTACTGGGCACTAGGTAGACTCTTTACATTTTGAGATGTGTGACCTTTAGTTCTGAATTTTTTTTTCCTTCTCTGGATTCATCTTTAATTTCTGTGTATTTTCTTTTCCTCTTTCTCTCTCTCTCTCTCTCTCTCTCTCTCTCTCTCTCTCTCACCTCTTCTATTTCTGTGACATTTTTCTCAACATTATCTCTCAGTCTTTTCATGGAAGTTGTTATTTTTTAACTTAAAAATTTAATTGTAAAGAGTTCTTTTATTTTGCTTTGTTCTTTTTTTGGGTGGAGGGCTAGCATCCAACCTAGGTTAATATGGTTGTAAGATCTTCTGTTAGTTTTTTTTTTTTAAGTTTCATTCTGATTTTCTTTCTCTCTTCGAGTTCTTTTTTCTTTTCTTTTTCTGTTTTGATTTTTGTCATGTTGGAGCCTTCTCTCAAATTGCTTGGCTGTCACACGCAGCCCTCAGACCTAATTGGAAGCTCTGTATTTATAGATAGGTATGTTTCTTGTTTTTTTTCTATATTGTTGGCAGCCTGTGAGCCCTCCTGTCTATTCACGGATCCAGTCAAGTATCAGCATCAGAATGCTTTTTTAGGCGGACCATTCGGTTTCTCCAAATAAGAATCCTTCGTGTTTCTTTTTAACCTATCTGAATGTCTATCTGCTGTGCTGTACACCTAAAACTAATACAAAATAGTGTTGCATGCAGACTTTAATAGGAAAACCCCACGGAGGATTCTTCTTTTACCTTCAGAAGGCTTTGTAGGGATAGAGTAGAGGAAGCATAATGAGAACAAATAGGGAGGAGTGGGAAGTCTGTTGACTTCTCCTTCGTGCTTTGTTTATGCCATGCACCTTGTCCCTATTTTCCACTGCTCCTGGGGTCCCTAAGTTATCAGCAAATCAATCTCAGGTTTCCCGTTGGGGAGGAGACAGGAGAGAAAAAGAGTGAACTAGCTCTTCAGCTTGATGGAGAGAGAGGTTTGGAATCCAGCTAGTCTTTAGACTTTTTTTTTCTTTTTCTTTTTTTATTTAACAGGTTTTTTTTTCTTTATTGATCAAGGTATTACATGTGTGTCCTTATCCTCCATTTCCCCCCCCACTCCCACCCCCCAATCATGCCCTCACCGCCCTGTTGTCTGTGTCCATTGGTTAGGCTTATATGCGTGCATACAAGTCCTTTGGTTTATCTCTTCCCCTTACCCCCACTCTATAGACTTAAGTACTGAGAACCTTAAAGGTCTGCAGAATGAATTAGGTGACTTCTTATCAGTCCTCTTGGTGACTATTTAGGTTGGGACTGGTTCCTTTTGCTAAAATAATGACCACAGGTATGTATCTGTGTGTCTTCTGTAATGCTATTGAGATCTCTTTGCCGCTGTCTTCCTTTCAATAGTCCTTTGCTTATTTGGATGGATGCCTTTTTATTCCTTTCTACTGATTTCTTTGAGGTTAAGTTAATAGATATGAAAACACTTGGCTACAAGTAACTGAAACCCCAAATAAAAGTATTTTACAAAAATAGGAATTGTATTTCTCACCTAACAGATAGTTATTGATATGGTTCACCTGTTCAGTCATGCTCTCATTTATTTGAATCTTGATTTGTTTCTATTTCTGAATATGTAATATTAGTGAAACTCTGGACTCTGTTGCATTTACCAAGGTAATTTTACTCTATGAGTAGCTTTCTAGGTAGCCAGTCTCTCTCTTTCTAAATGGTTTGCTTCTTTCTTCTAATAGCAAGATAAGCGGCAAGAGAAAAGAGGTCAGAAATTTGAGAGGATAAAATAAAGCTTATTTGAATATGAAAAGAGATGTATGCTTGTAATGGCTTTTGTTGTCTGCCACCTTAGAATACTATGGTTTACATACTTCTATTCAGATTGAAATTCCAGAGATTTAGAGGATGTCCTAGTGTAAAAGAGAAGTCAGATATAGGTATATATTGAACAGTTGGTGGTTTGCAAAACATAGGAAATATCTTTATCATTATATTTCTGAATCTTGGTTGTTCAAACCTATGCCATAATGTTTTGATGACATTGTAACTATCTAAAAGGAAGAATCTACAGGAAAACAGAAACATCAGCTAAAGTGAACCTGTGTTTCCTAGAATTGGTTGTGGAGCTATGTGGTTAGTTTGAATGATGACCTAATCTATGTCAGAGGCAGGTAGGCCATTTATCTAGGACACAGCCCATTTTCACACACACAGTCACTGAGGCTGAATTATTTGCTATCTCAATGGGTATTATAGATTGAACTTGAAACTCTGATAAATGGTCATCAAAGTAATGAATCTTTTGGACTATGAAAAAAGAACATAACTGAAAATATATGAAACCAAAATGTGTTCTCTTAGAAGGAAAAAAATAAAAAGTCAGAGTATGTCATCTGCTGCCTAAGGAACAGCATAAAATAATATTTTGTGCAGTTTTCCAGTATGTAGAACATGAAAAATGCCTTCCGAGGCTCACTTTAGCTGATACATTACATAAAAACATTAAGAGAAAAAATTGGGTATACATCGATTTTCAGTAATACAGATTTTTAAATCTACTTAAAAAGAAGTTTGCCCTTAATAGAATTGAACCTGTATAATTGGACAACATTAAAGAGATCTTGAACTTTCTGAACAAATCTCAATATATATACAGACTACTCTCTATTTAGACACTTTGAATTAGTAACTTCTATAAAAATGATTGTTTCTCTGAGGTTCTGGGGTTGAGATGGGAAGAAGCTAAGAGGTCGTTTGGCCTTGGATGATTAGAATTCAGAGTTTTTATATGATTCAGTTACTTTGGGGGCAGAATAGCACTTTGTGAGCGAACCTAGGAATCTAACCAATATTTATAACATTGTTTCAATGGGACTAATTGCTAGTGTGTGGACTGGGTTTTGAAATATATCACGTTTGTAGGTTGAAGGGATTATCTGCCCTAGCCTAAATACAAAACTCAACATTTTTTTCTTTTTGCTTATAATGCTGCTTACTGTATTTCTTCATGAGTGAAATGTATACCTACAACTATAGAAGCCCTTAGTAAATGTAATACTAAGTTTAAGAAGCAAAGTCCATATTACTGATAAATGTACAAAACACCTGAATTGTGCTTTTGGGTTGGTTTATTTTTCCATTGAGTAGAGCACAGTGAAATCAGTGTTTATGTGTGTTGATCTTGGTTATTCCTTAGAAACTTTTGAATTCACAATTAGCCTGAGCATACCGCACCATGCCCAGTCCTCCCTTCATGTTTATTGAGGTAAAATTGTGTTGAAATAAACAGTGGAAGATGCCTGTGGTTTAATTGCTGTGAGTTGGGGTAAAGTGGTGTTGGGAAGGAAGGTAGTATGGATTGCTAGTGATCCAACTGTAAGGTAAAATCAATCTCTGCTACTATTATCCTGCTCCAGTTACCCCATTTTATGACTAAGTATATGAAGTGCTTATACGTAACTGCTCTGCTCTGTCCTGGGGTAATAAATACTACTCTATACTTGTCTTAACAAAGCTTGAAACAACCCTGAAAAGGAATAACCTGATCCACAAGTAAATTAGCTGTCTGCTAGAACAAACTTGACTTCTCTCTGATGGAAGACAAAAAAAACCTAAGGAAAATAATTGTGAGTCCTTATGGATAGGAATATTATTATTCAATATACAAAAAGTTACTTGAAATGCCAGGAAGCAGGTAAATGTGATTCTAGGAGAAAAATCACTCAATAGCAAGAGTCACAGAAGTGATAGAGATTATGGAATTTAAAAATCTATTTTTAATATATATTGTATTTTATATTTATAATCTCTCCATTCCAGAGGATGGACCTTAATTTCTAGGGCAGTGGTTCTCAACCTTCCTGATGCTGCGACCCTTTAATACAGTTCCTCATGTTGTGGTGACCCCCAAATTCATTGTTACAAATTGAATATAATTAAAGCATAGTGATTAACCACAAAAACAATATGTAATTATATATGTGTTTTCCGATGGTCTTAGGTGACCCCTGTGAAAGGGTTGTTCAACCCCAAAGGCGTCGTGACCCACAGGTTGAGAACCGCTGCTCTGGGGGAAAGTTGTCGCTAGAGTAGTGACAACTTCCAAATAATAGAGTAAGGGAAGCAAATAATAGTAACTTTATTTATTACTAGAGGCCTGGTGCACGAATTCGTGCACAGGTGGGGTCCCTCGGCCTGGCCAGTGATTGGGGCTGTTCGGGGCTGCAGGAGGTTGGCCGGCGGGGGGAGGGGGCGCAGGAGGTTGGTTGTGGGAGCACACTGACCACCAGGGGGAAGCTCCTGCATTGAGCATCTGCCCCCTGGTTGTCAATGCATGTCATAGCAACCGGCCATTTGATCACTTAGGCTTTTATATATATAGATTATTATTTTTTAATCCTCACCCGAGGATATTTTTTTCATTGATTTTTAGAGAGAGTGGAAGAGAGAGGGAAAGACAGAGAGAAATATCTGTGTGAGAGAAACACATAGATTGGTTGCCTCCTGCATAAGCTCCTACCAGGGCCCTGGCCGAGGAGGAGCCTGCAACCAAGATAAGTGCCCTTGACTGGAATTGTACCCCGGACCCTTTGGTCTACAGGCCGACACTCTATCCAGTGAACCAAACTGGCTAGGGCAATAGTAAATTTGCAGATGTTACTTTAACCATGTGATGAATGTTACCATTACTAGTGATAGTTGGTGGATATCATATAACTACTTCATACGAAATGAGTATAGAGGCACTTCACTCTGTTGTTTTCCTAATGAAAACCTATAACCCCATTCTAATCCTGAGAAAAATAGACAAATCCAGATTAGGAACAGTCTATAGACTTTCCCAGCCAGTATTCTTCAAGATTATTAGTTATGAAAAGCGAGGCAAGACTGAGAAACTGTCACACACAGAGAAGACTGCGGAGACTTGAAAAGTAAATTCCTTCTGGTATTTCTTATTGGATCCTAGAATAGAAAGAGGACATTAATGGAGAGATTTGTAAAATCTAAATAAAATCTAGAGTTTAGTTAATGGTAAAAATAAGTAAAAGAAGAAAATAAAAGATTAATATGGAAAAATACTATTATAAATATACTCAAAATTTAATGCAAAACATGAACATCATAAGGAAACCTATAGGGAACCTCAATACAAAAATGGAAACTATAGCCCTGGCCGCTGTTTCTCAGTGGTTGAGTGTCAGCCTGTGTACCGAATGTTCGAAGGTTCGATTTCTGGTCAAGGTCATGTACCTGGGTTGCAGGTTTCAATTCCCATCTGCTACCCAGATCCTCTTCTCTCATACTTAACTGATATGTTAACAATCTAGTGTGTATCCGTTCATATTTTTCTCCATTTTCATAGACACTTATGTGTTGTTTGGGCTTTTTTCATTGATTTAGAAAAATGAAATCCTGCAGTACACGTTTCTTGGTGTGTTGCTTTTCTCACTCTACTATATATTGATGGTGGATATCACCCAAGGCAGCTGAAGTAGCTTTTTTCATTCTTTTTAGTGAATGAAGAAGACATATCACACTTTTTCAACCATTTTCCTAATAACATGCATTGGATTTTACAGTCTTATTTTCCATTTTTGTTTTGTCAGTATGAAAAATGTGGCTATTTTAATTTTTGATAAATAATATAAGATTACTTTCCAAAGGGGTTTTAGATTTCATGTTTTCATTAGCAGTATATACATTTCTTGGTAAATACTATTTTTATACATCATTGCTAGATTTTATTAGTTTATGGCTTATTTAGAAGTTCTCTATTTTTATTTAGTGATGGCATTGCCCATCAAGTTTCCTTTTTTAGACTCTTGCTTAAGTTTTCGGTATTAAAGTGAGGCTGACTATAAATGAATTATGGAGCTTCAAATTTTTTTGCCTTTGTCCTATAGTCATTTTTGTAATTTAAGGTTAGGTAAAGGTTAGCTGTGAACCTGTTCTGAGAGAAATTACCTTGCTATAATGATAGTAGCCAGCAAATATATTATAAATTAAGATTCTCAAATCACATGACTTATTAAATCAGTTTAAAGCACACAATGAGAAGAAAGGGAAGTGAGATGAACTAAGTTAATATACTTAGGATAGAATGCAAGCAGACTGGAATAACTTAAATCCTGTTTATACAACGTTGACGTGTCCTTTCTCTGCCTCATCAACCTATTGATAGTATTATGAATACCCGTGTTTTGGTTTGAACTAGGGAATGTACACATGGAAAATGCCGCAGGCCAATGAAAACTACTTGCTCTGTTGAAGAGTTGCAGCATCAAGTGTCCCTGACCACAGATGAATAGTTAGTTACTGCAAGCTAACAGTTTGTTTTGCCAAAAGTTCACCAATGAAGATATGAGACTCCCGGGCCAGAACAAAGATCTTTCTTATAGCACAATTATGAGGTGACTAAGAGGGGTGCTATGGACAGAATTATGTCCCTCCCCCCTTCATATGTTGAAACTCTAACCCCCATTGTGACTATATATGGAGATAGGGTCTTTAGGAGATAATTAAGGTTTTATGAGGTCATGAGCTTGGCACCCGAATCCAATCAGACTGTTTTTGTAAAAAGGGGAAGAAAGATCTCCCCCTCCTTCCACTAGAGGATACTGTGAGAAGGCAGAGATCTACGAGCCAGGAAGAGGGTTCTCTCCAGGAACCAGATCTGCTAGCACCTTGGCCTTGGACTTCTCAGTTTCCAGGACTGTGAGAAATATATTTCTGTAGTTCAAGCCATGCAGCCTGTGCTATTTTATATGCAGTCTGAGCAGACTGAGATAAGAGACCCAGGTAGATACTGTGTACCCCAGTGAGTTTACATCCCAGTTGAGCAATGTCAATCTTCAAGAACCCTAAATGTGTACACTGGGCAGTAAAGTCTGGCCTTTGCTCCAAAAGGTGTCATTATCTTTATTATACTGGGCAATAAACAAACCTGCCCTTGGCTCTAAGGGAGACATTATCTGTCTCTTCCAAGGCTGTTCACTATACAAACTTGCATTTTGTTTTTTACTTCTGTACTCTGCTATGTTTGAGAACAAAAGCACATTTCTTGAAGATACACTATTTAGTTTAAATAGCTTACTCACCAGAGAAACTTCCAATCATATCTGCTACAAAGAAGTAAGTAGTTTAGCTACAGGCTGATACTACTCTAACTTGAAGCTTTGCTTCATATATCTAGGCAGGATTTTTGATAACAATCTGAGGCTGAGATTGAATTCATAAGGTAAGAATTTGCATTGAGAAGAAAGATAGTGCTCATTGATTGTTTTAACAGTATATATTATAGAACAATCTAATATATTTAAAATTAGACAGTTTTTATTAGTGCTGACTTAAATCCAACTCTTTGTTAAGGAGTAGAAAGCTCAACTTCAGAGAGTCAGTTTGTGAAATAATAGGCAAAAATACTTCATAACTTGATTTCAGTGACAATAGCATGTTACTGATATACGTTTTTGAGAAGTGATTAGGAATCTTTCCAAGCAAAATAGAAAAATTATTGCCCAGCCAATGTAGTCCAGTGTTGAGTGTTGCCTTATGAACCAGGAGGTTACAGTTCAGTTCCCAGTCAGGGCACATGCCTGGGTTGCAGGCTCAATCCCCAGTAGGGGGTGTGCAGGAGGCAGCCAATCAATGATTCTCTCTCATCATTGATGTTTCTATCTCTCTTCCTTCCTCTCTGAAATCAATAAAAATATATTTAAAAAAATAAATTATCATTTATATTACTGTTTTCCCCATATCATACCTGTAAGGAAAATTTAAATATAGATATAAGTACAAAGTTAGGCATAAGTGTTAAACCATTTTGGGGGGAAATTAGCTAATGTAAGGAAATGTTTTAGCCTTTCTCTTATTTTAAGAATATAGATTAATACATAAATTTATGCATGTTTATGCTTAACTTACCATATTAATAAAATGAAAGAGTATTGGTGTAATTATCTTATCAAGGCATTTTTTTTTAATTAGACAAAACTCTTTACTGGATAAAGGTAATAAAAACTTGCTAAGGCACCAGACTATATCTTTTAGTAACACTTTTATTCAAAACATTGAGATTTTTTTTCTGCAGATAAAAGGTAATTCCTTTATCACTTATGCTAAAATGGATGTTCATACTTTGTTTATGATAAAGTTGACTTGGTTACTTTGTTTTATTATGTTTATATCTTAAAAGGTACCTCCAAACCCATATATTTCTATTTTAATTTAGGTAGTTATCTAAGTTCAATCTACTCTTTTTCTGAAAATTTAATACCTAGCTTTTTACTTCATGTACTGCTATGAAAAATAAAGTAATATGCAGTCATGGTCCTTAATATTGTTCTTGAATATTCTTTTGTGGTTAATTTTTGATTCTTCTTTAAAAAAAGTAATCAGACTGCAGATATAGTTTCTTACAATAAACTAAATTAAAAATTAGTAGGATGATTGATAAATACCTTCTTTGTTCTGCTTCTTCATGACCATATTTGGCTTTTGACTCATTATGATACATATTAAATGTTCAATAAATGATTGCTTTTATGCTACATCATTTATAATGTAAATTATTTTTTAGCTGAAGAATATTGAAAATAAAACAGAACTAACTAAAGATTGTGAATTATTTATAGGCCAAAGGCTTAAAGGTGCATCACTCCAGCACAAATATTAAATTATGAAATGGGAATTTCAGTTTGCCATAAATCTGTCTGCCATAGCAGCTTAAAATAAAATAGTCTTGCCCATCTAAAGCAACATCAATTTGCCAGTCAGTGCTTCATGTATCAAAGAACGTTCTGTGAAAATATCAATATCATTGGTTAATATAAATGAAATTAATTTTTAAAGCTGGGCTAAAGGTTGACATCTGAAAAATTGCATTACTTTGCAGAAGAGAAATTTCTGTCTTGTAGTGAAATTTCAGGTCATGAGGGCAAGTAATTTTCACAATCTTCAATGGGAGCCAGTGAAATATGAACTTCATTGTCACCTAGCCCCAAAGCGATAAGATAAAATGAGCTGATACATCATTTGCTGTGGTTTTATCATCTCCCTCAGTAATTGGAAGAGAAAACATAAGAGTGTATGTGTTTGTATGCTCCCCACTTGTCCCTCCCAGCTGCCCCATCATCCACACCCAGGCTAAAACCATTTTAGCCCAATCAATACAGAGGTCACATAGCATTTTATTTATATATTTTTTATTTTTCATACTGACTAAACTGCCAAGTAGAACATTAGAGTAATGAATATGTTTAATTGAATTTGTCACCCATGAAAATACTAAGGAGAATACTGTACTGCATCATAGTACTAGTAAGCAGAAGGAGGAAATTTACTATAGAGATGAAAAAAAATTACCCATAATTTAAGAGTTAATTTTCTGTTGTATTTATAACTTCCATATTTTTGTTAGCATCATTCTGTGTTTTTTTCAAAGTATGCTGATAATATACTTAATAACAAAATTGCCATGTTATAGTTTACATCACAGTAAACTGTATGTCATACATCACAGTAAACTAAATGTAATTTTTACATTTAAAAAGGACCTTTAAGTTTTATTCTTATATCTGAAAACTTAAAACTAAAAGTCAAATGGTTGGTGATGAAGTAAATTCTAAACCAAGTAGAATTCAATGTTTCTAAAAAATAAGTGCTTTGCTTTGACACCAAGTTTCAGAGTAAATTGTATGCAATAAAAATCTAAAAGCTATGTTAATAATAGAGTAGTGTAACTTTCAAGTACTTGCATAAAATTACTTTAAATTACTTTGGTAAAATTATTATAAATAAAACATTTACACATATATTTAGTGGTGAGTTGATATTGAATGTTTTCAACATGGGTTTTTATTTTAAATACTATTTTATTAACGTATAATTCTTGTGACTAATTTATAATTGTATTCTATAAAATGGAATATGATGGAATATGAATGTTTTCTAGACTTTCCTAGTAGTGGTGTTATTACTTAATTGATGGCATAATTAGTTTGTATTTTGTATACTAAGTTTAAAACATTTTTCTTGATGTTAGATATATCCTTATTCTGGAAATGGTTTTGTTGTGAAAATTAAGTACTTAAATTTTGTTGGTGTATATTATCTGATTTTCTGTTATCAGATTGTTCAAAAGTCAATCTGGAATTATCAGAAAGTAAAACCTCTCCAAATATTGGCTAATATTTGGGACTAGGGTATGTAATGTAGCTTTAACCATTAAGGATAATATTATAAAAATATAACACTCCCAAAATATTTTTAAGGTAAAATATGTTATCACTTTTTAATATAATTGCCTTACAAAAAGAATTTTAACACATTTAAAATTTATTGGTGGTAGTTTTTTTTTTCTTTTAACAAAACCTTTTTCTTTCCTTTTGTGAAACAAATACTGCTTTATTTTCAGAGACTAATTTAACTCTACTTTTAAAAATGCCTGATATTCATGCAGTTGGGCAATAAAGGCATGTTTCTATTTTTCTTCTTTCATAAGGAAGAGAAAATAGATGAAGGTTTTTATTTGGATACATTCATAAGCTTTGCAAACTGAATGGTTAATGGAAAAGTAAAAAAAGAAAATGCTTTACTTTCAAGTCAGTAAATGCAACAGGGTGAAGAAGTTTTCATATGTATTCATAGTATCCTATTTGAAGGGTAGAAGGAGGAAATGTGTGTATTAGTGGGGGTGAATAACATTTTTTCAGATATAAATTTTAAAGAAGATATGGTAGCTTTTTTCAATGTAAAGAAATAGTATATATGTGTGTTTGTATTTAAAATTAAATACTGTTCTTTCCTCTCTAATTCCCTCATGTCAACATTTAACTAATAAACCATCTTGTTGAAACAAATTATTAAAAAGTGAAAATTGAATTTTCTGCTAATAATAGTACTCCCAATATTAAAACAAAGTGGTAAACATTTAAAGACAGTGCTGTGAGCTTAAGCTTTCAAGCTATTCTGGACTTGGGGTCATAACTGCAGAGCAATGGTAATGATACGGTTTCCATAGCAACTGATTCATTGGAGGGCTAGACCTCTGTCTAGGGTGCTGTCAGTGGATGTGGAGTTTCAGTGAACAGAAAGTCCCAAAGAAGGGTCTGCTTCTACCTAATCCAGTTTTAATTGAACCCTAGAGACTTTGAAGTGAAGCCTCAGACCAGGAATATACTATTCTGATAAGAAATAAACCTCTTCCTTAGCTAGGCCTCAGCTGCTTTTCAGTACTGGCACCTTTTCCTAATGAATTCTTTAAAGAAATGTTATTGTATCCATTTCAGCTAGTAATTCTGTTAGTTAAGAGAGTCTTTGTTTCTATTTAAAACTCTAGCTATCTTTACCATAAGTATAGATTTTAATTTTTTTGAAGACAGGTTAGTTTTTGTGTGTATGTAAATTTTCGGTTTTTGATACCTTTGGCAAGTTTAAATAATTTTCTTTCTCTCCTCCTATTTCTCTTCCTCAGAGTTTTAAAAAATTAACAGACCTGCTTATATTTAACTTTGGAAGCACACTGTCATATATTCAATATGACACCATTTGTCAGATTTGAAAACAGTACAAAAAATGCTGGATGTTATTTACAAATATACATGTACTAATAGTATAAAAACTTACATGGGAACAATAAGCCTCAAACCAAGGGTAGTGATTGGCTCTGACAAAATAGGAAAATGGGATCAGGAAGTGTTAGACATGGGAATTTCAATACTATCTGAAATGCTTTATTAGTTTCTTAAATGTATGCAATAATGTGGCAAAATGTTAGGATTTTATAAGGTTGAGTAGTGGGTACCTGGGGCTCATATCATTTTCTGTAATTTTGAATAGGTTTGACATTTGGTAATAAAAAAAAATTTTTAGGAGCATGCCACTTGCTGTATTTTAAGTAAGATTTTTTTTTAAAAACTATACTGCTTAATGGAATGGGATATAAATTTATTTTTTTGATTAATTGGAAAATGATTTTAATACATTGAAAACTGATATAATAATGTCTTAGTATACTTATTTTAGTTAAAAATTGGAGTATCCTGAAATATATTTAAATCTTTAGTTGGATGACCATGCTCTTGCAATGATTGACATCACCATCATGAGCAACAGGTCTTATTATATAGCTCTATAGGTATAAAAGATGGACTTTGCAGACCAGTGTGTGATATTCTTAACATATCACACAGCTGAAAGACTCCCCTGTTTTCTTTTGATTTTCCTCTTTCACCTGTAACCCAAGTGCAGGAAAAACAAATGTAGTTTATTATAATTTCTGATGAGTTGAGTTCTAGTTTAACAGACATTTAAAACCCTTTTTTAGAAATGTGACAATGTGCTATTTATGTAAATTCTGAACTTTGGGATTTGAAAACCTGGAAGTATTCCAGACTCTTCCACTAACTTCCCAAGTGACTTTGTTTTAAGTATTGAACTTGTCTGGGTTTAGTTTCCTTACTAGTAATTGTTGGATAGATGGGAGTATGTGTTACAGAACATATATTGGATTCTCTCCAATTTGATAAGTCTAGGGTGACAAACTCAAATGCCAGTGGAAACTAGAGAGATGATAGTAAATGAATGAAAGAGTGGAAACTGCAAAAATGGAGAGTGCATGCCAGTTTTCACCATGTGGCATATAATTCTAGATCTGACAGATAACTTCACTTTTTCCTGAGAAACAAAAAAATCTGAATTTCTATATCCATTTTCTCATGGACTTTCAACTAAATATCATACGGCTCAAACAAAAGGAATATGGGCCATATACGGAAGTTAGGCTACCATTAATTCATTGATTTAATTATTCACAAACATCTATCTTGTGTCAGATAATGTTATAGGAAATGGCAATAGAGTGTATTCAAAGTCTTTGCTCTGGTAGAGCTTAGATTGTAGGAAAAATTCTTACTATTCATTACTTTTCTTCTCTTTGCTTATTCCATCTTTGTCCCTACAATGCAGTGTCATAATCGAATTTTGTTTTATTTGTACTTTTTTATAGTTTTTACTTTTGAGAGATAGAGCTTAAATGTTTAATTTGCTTTTATGGGTTTTCACCAGGTTTTGATAGCAAACACATCTCATTTTCTTTATTAATATTATATGAAGTACTGTTGTAGAGAAATTCCACGTCTGGTTTTTCTTCAACACCTTCATAGTTAAGCTTTTGAAATGAACTTAAAAAAAAAAAAAGAAAACGTGAATAACAAAGCGACAAAGTGGCTTAGGACTAAAGACAGGATTACTTTTAGTTGGCAAAGCATTCTAAGCTACTGCATCTGTCACATGGGATGACAAGAATTGTAACAAGTTACTCTGACAACCATCTACTCCATAGAGAGATTATGCTGAGTTCATTTGCAGGTTTGTGTTTAGCCTGGCTGACAAAATGATACTTAACCTCTTATACAGTCACTCTTTGTGCTTTCTGAATGAGTGACTGTTGCCTTAACAGTGACCTTAAAAGTGTGATTTTTAAAAAAGTTATGCACTTCAGTATATTTTTAAAAATATGTAAAAAGTAATTCTGGGTCCATTAAAATCACATTATATGTAACTGAATTGTATATGTGATCTTTTCAGGTGTTCCTTCTTTTTAAAGTTTTACCTAAAATTTTCCATGATATGACTCAAAAATCAGTCACTAAATAATGCAGTATACATTTCCTGAAAAGAAATAAATGATATCACTGCTTTAGGAAGCCCCCAACTGTATTTATAAGTAGCTGTTTTATAATTTTACTCTGCTTCCTTTCCATAAGTTGCAACCTATATTTTTAGTCTCCTTCCAAATTATTTTAATAACTGTTCATTCAATTCTTAGAAATTATACTGTTTTTTACTTACTTGGGATTATTTTTTCCTCACTAGATCCTGGCATATACAGAAGGGCTTCATGGAAAATGGCTGTTCACAGAGATACGATCAATCTTTTCTCGTCGTTATCTTTTGCAAAATACAGCCCTGGAGATCTTTATGGCAAACAGAGGTAATATGTTGCAGAAGTCTATTGTTACAAAACTAACCTTCATCTCTTTGCATTTTGTTTTTTAATAGTATATCATGTTGTTTCCATTTTGATAGTGTTTTGTAATCCAGCCCCTGCCCTGCTGAACTTTTTTTTGACCCACTTGCATCTTCATGGCTTTTACCCCCTTGGTCATTCTAAGAATTTTTTTGTAGTAGTTTTATTTTTCTGGCCATGTAACAAATTAGTTCAAAGCTTTATAAATATGGGAAATTACTAAGCATTTAATCACTTCTGGAATTTGATGTCCTTAATATTGCTCTGATAGTGGAGCTCCTTCTGGAAGGTGGCTTCATTTGGAGAGGGGAAAAGGGTAATCAAATGATTCATACATTTATTTAAACTTTGGTCTAATCTATTGCCATTTATAAAGTGACCATCAGAATATGGTACTGAACTGCTCTGGTTGCTTTGAATTTCATCATTCTTGAAAGAACTAAAATTTAATTTGTGGGTTTAGAATGGAACTTGGTGAAATTCATTAAGACAAGAGAGACAAGGTCAACTTGACAAAGGTATTGTTCAGTGTGAGTGGAGGCATTTAAGAGAGAATATGTAAAACTTTAGTGCCTTATTGCACATACTCTCTGTACATAAGTAGGTTGAAGTTTTCTTGTTTTCACTTTCTATAATCTACAAGTTGTCAGTTTCAAAATCTACACATAATAATATAGTCCACGCACACTTTTTCTTTTTTTCCTATAGGAAATCATGTGTCTTTAGGGAATACAGGTTTCTTTAGGTTAAGATATCTTTCCCTTTCCTGTTTGGTCTCTTCCCCTGCACATACATCTTTTTCCTAGTGTAAACATTATTCTTCCAGGCAAATAATCAAGTGAATGTTTCACATTTTAGTTCAGTCTGCATTCTTGTTGCCCCAAAGGGTTTTCAACCTTGTAGTATTTATTGCTTGTTCATTCTCATTCATTTTTCTTATTTGAAATTTCTTATGCATCCTTGCTTTGTATGTGTGTTTTTCTATTGCCTTTCCCGCTTGATCTTGGTCATCTGCCATAGTCTCTGATCGTTTTCCTTTTGTTTTGTATTTTTCTCCAGTATTGAGCATAATAATGGATACACAAGGAAGCATTATTAACAAAGCATGTTGGGTATATATTTGACAGTTCTAAATGTTTTAGGTGTTTAGTGAATGATCATGTACTTTTTTACCTGAAACATGTTGGTAATTCCAATGTTTGAAAGCTACACCAAATTGAAAAAAGTTTTTGGCCATAAGTATTTTTTAGGCTAGGTGATCATTCACAGCTAATACCTGCTTCTGATACTGAAATTAATATAATTGAAATTTTAAGACTGACCAAAATAATATTTTCTAAATTCTTCCTCATGATTTTATGACTGTTATTTTCATATTTTAAAAATAAAAATTTACCAATGTCTAATAAATTAACATTTATATACTGAGTATGTTTACATATATTGATGTACATGTTTTGATACTCTCAAAATATGTACTTACTAAAATAGAAATGATCAGAAAGCATTTAAATTTGATTATTAACCATAGAGGAAAAATTTTCCTTCAGGTCACACATTATTCTGGATTATATGAACATATAAAATGTAAACATATAAACATTATAAAAAGAATATTTTTAAAACTGTTCATCCTTGGAAATAAAATTTGTAGTCTTTTTGGTGTTAGATTGTTACCATATATAGTTAAAATTTTAAACAGTTTTTTATAGAAATTCATAGATATGTAGTTAACTTGCCAAAATTCAGTTTTGTAAATTAAACTTGTAGCTAGGTAATCTCAGCTTCATGTCACAGTAACGCAACAACAGTTGTTACAATCTGACAGCATTTAGGAAGGATCTGTCTAAGGTATGAGTTTATAAGTGAAATGAATATTACCTCTGATATATTAATATTAAAACTTGAATGCACTATGATAAAAGTAATATGCCAAGAATTGTATTTAATAAATATCTGGATTAAGAGTAAATATTTTATCAGATCAGAAAGTCTATATACTAGAAAGGAAATCATTCTGTGTTCTAATTTTTGAAAATTATTTTCCGTAGTTGCTGTAATGTTCAACTTCCCAGACCCTGCAACAGTCAAGAAAGTGGTTAACTACTTACCTCGTGTTGGTGTTGGAACATGTTTTGGATTGCCTCAAACCAGGTACTCTTTTATATGAGAAAAATGTGGAAAATAATCTATATTAATATGTGTCCTTGTTTTGAAATGCATAAGCTTGTGTTTTATGTTTCATAGTGAATGATGATTATTAGTCTGTTATTTTATTTTGAGCCAACTGAACTTCTGTCTGAAGAAACTAGAAAAAGAGGAGCAAAGGTAAACCAAAGTGAGCTGAAAAAAAAGCATGAAGGCAGGACATCAATGAAAAGTAAAAATGATAAAGAAAAATTGATGTAATGAAAAGTTGTTTTTCTGTAAAGATTAAACAAAAATATAAAACTTATAAACAAGAGAAAGAAAATACTAATTACCAATATCAAGAATGAGAGACTATCACTATTATCTTCTCTGATAGTAGGTACTGATTCATCATCAATACAATTTTGTTAACAAATTGAAAAGTGTGAAGAGAACCAGTGGGATTTTTCTGTTGATTGCTTTAAACATATTAGCTGTAGAAATTTAGTTTACTTTTAGCATACCTAATTTTGTATTGATTTGAGTTGTCTTTTATTAGTGTTTATTTCAATTTTTTACAGTAATATCTTGTTACAAATGCACTTGAAATAGAATGAATAAACAACAGTCAGGATGTTAGTCATCCTGAGGCTGGATGATTGTCCAAGGTGAAGCCCCTCTTGGCAGTGTTCCCCACCAAGTCCACCTCTCCACAGGCTGCTTGACTGTCTGCATGACTGGGAACTTAATTTACTCAGAGCAAGTTATCCGAGAAAATGCAAGGCAGATGCCCCAGTTTCTTCTCTATGACCTACCCTTGATAGTACTGTGCCCTCATTTTTGCTACATTCTATTTGTTACAAGTGAGTCATTAAATGCAGCTCATGTGCCCTGGCCAGTGTGACTTAGTGGTTAGAGTGCAGGCCATGTACCAATGGGTCTTGGGTTTGACTCCCAGTCAAGGGCACCTGCCTGGGTTGCAGGTTTCTTTTCTTTTTTTTCCAGCATGTACAAAGCTGTTGGTTTATTCAGCTGCAAAGTTAGGGAAAGGATTTCTTTAGGAGTGAATAGCAAAAACGCGTTTATGAGCAAGGCATTTTTACACATAGACGCACACATGCAACACACACACAGAGAAAAAGGAACATATTATAATTACATAAACATCAACATATTTTTAGATTTCTCTATCTTTCCCACCTCCCCTTAAAAAACAGGTTGTAACATTTTAAAAACCAGTTTCACAGAAAACATCTACATAGGAACAGTTTCTGATACATTCAGTTACACTAACAGTATGATACGGTTTCAGTTCAATAATTTTCCACTACCAAACATTTTTTCTACCTATTACAATCCCCTCCTTTTTTTTCTTTAAGACAACTAAGGCTCAGCAGAAATACCCATTAGGTTATAAACATCCTTCTATCTCCTAAAGTTGCTACACATTTATAGAATTTGTGATTCCATTAATGCTTTAAGGTTTTGATGCCATAACTGTAGACAGTTATGGAGAATAGGAAAAAGCAATACTAAAATAAGGGTGTATAAGATAAATCTTTAACAATCTATTTTCTGAATCCTTTAGATGCCTTCAACCAGGATCATACACAGTTTTCAGTCTTTATGGTGTGAAAAGATCTAACGGTCTCATGCATTTTATTTATGTTGACTTCTACATTTTGACTCATCTAAATAAACACTGCAAGACCCATTTACAAGAGTACATATACTTCCTTGTTCAGATAGATCTAAAGCTAATCTATGTAGGAAAACAATGATACTAAAAAACTCTAACTTCAGGTTATATTAGTCTGAGACTTTCCATAGTAAGGTTCTTTACAGTTAGAAGCGATCCTGGAAAGTTTGCAATGGATGGGAAAGTGCATTAAGTGCTGCTCCAGGAAACATACAGACTGAAACACTTTAATTCACTAGCAGTTAGTATAGAAAACATAAATGCTCTCTTAATAATCCTTTCTCTTTGTTCTTTTGGAATGTATTTTATTTCCTCTTGACTAAAGTCTGGGTGCCAAGATGCAGGAAATATATTTCTTATAGAACAGGTGCCTGTTTAATGCCATATGCAGACCTATCTATATAAAAGCTGTGAGGTAAATCATATTCCCACCATTTTCTTTTGTAGTTATTCAATTTTAGCTACCTCCCTAAAAATGAATGTCAGAGAAGAGTATGCTTAGCAAGGTACTATTGGGAGTAGCTAACCTCCCACTTTCCACAATGGCTGTTGTGAAGGCTGGGTAAGAAAAGAGAGAGTAGCCTACTCTGTCCTTCCCATTAATCATTAGATACCTAGAGTTAGAGTCTATTCAGTTAGGCAGAGTAAATTGGGGGGAGAACTGAATGAGGAGAATAGTCAATTTATTTTTTGCAATAGTCCCTTTTGACAAATTCTCTTTTGAAGTTCTTGTTTTATCCACAGGGTCTGTCAAAGTGAGTGCTCACATGCATATTTTCTGTAGTTGACTGATGGGCCTCTTGGATAGATATTCAGCTTGTCAGGACAGGGCAGTTTGGTTGAGAAGGCATTCCTTTCTCAGCTCAGGGCTGTGTAACTTGTACTACTTTCTCAGTCTGGGTTTCAGGTTTCATAGTAGAGGCACATATGGGAGGCAACCAATCAATGTGTGTCTCTCTTTCTCTTTCTCTTCTCCTTCCTCTTTTCTCATCCCCTCCCTCTTCCTTCCCTTTCACTCTTTAAACTCAGTGGACAAAATATCCTCAGGTGAGGATTAACAACAACAACAAAAAATACAGCCTAGGCTCTAGGGAAAAGGAATCAAACTTCACCTTTTAAAGAGGAAGTATCAAAGAATTTGTGGACATGCTTTAAAACTAATGATCACTGCTTTTAAGTAAACAGGGCACGTAAAGAGGCCCCTCTGGGTTATAAGCAATAGTTGCTTTATAATGCAAATCAGGGTTTTGATTAGTTAATTTTATAATGTAACTAGATGCCCAATGCACGAAATTCATGCAAGAGTAGGCCTTCCTTCCCCCAGCTGCCGGCACTGGCTTCCCACCGGCACCGGGACCTGGGCTTCCTGTGCAGAGGGAGGCGCCACCCACCCACTGTAGCCTGCTGGTGGGTGGCCTGGGCCTCCCTCTTTGGGGCGATCGTGGAGCGATGGCTGGTCCCCCAACCAATCCCATCACACCTGCCTTGGCTGGCCTGGTGCCAGTGGGTGTCATAGCATGGTCAGGGATGGTCGTCCAGATGGTCATTCCGCTGTTTGGCCATTAGGTCGATTTGCATATTACGCTTTTATTATGTAGGTTGGGGAATTTAAGGGTTCAGAAGGAAGCAGCTCAGAATTGTATAGATTTCCTTATCTTAATAATAAAAGATTTATTTTTTTCTATTGTGAAAAGGTCTTATTTATCACCTAATAATGTGTTATCATACTTGGGAATTTTAGTAATGTTTTCCTATAGTTAAAGCTAAAAGTCTTAACTCAATAAATCCGTCACTTAAATAGATTTTCAGCACTTACAATGGTATATTTTATATTCATACAATGGAATACTGTTTAGCAATCAAAATAGACGAACAACTAATACATGCCAGCACATTGATGAACCTCAAAAACATTTGTGGTTAGTGAAAGAAGCCTGATGCAAAAGACTACATGATTCTAATTCTATTGATCTGAAATGTCCAGAAAAGGCAAGTTTATAGAGACAAAAAGCAAATTGATAGTTGCCTAGACCTGGGGATAGGAATGGTGATTAACTATAAATAGGCCCAAGGCAAGTTTTTGTGGTGATGAAAATGTTCTCAAGTGCACTGTGGTGACAGTTGCACAATTCTAGAAATGTAATTTTAAAAAAATCATTGAATAGTATACTTAATAATAGGTAAATTTTATGGTATGTAAATTACACCTTTGTAAATAAAGCTATTTAAAAAATAGCTACCTTGTCCTGAGTTATAGAAGAACTGTGACAACATACTTACCTGAAATTCTATGCCCTGAATAGAATAATTAATCCTGCTACTGATTTCCCAGTGCTTCTTATTATTGGTTGGTTGTATCCATCGTTATTTACATTGCATCAAGAAAACAGAAAACTTCATCTTCTATTAAGATGTATAAAAAAAATAATTTTTTTAAACCTCTATCCTACCCTTGAATAGACCACTAAAGAGTTTACTATCCTCTTTTCCCTGTTACAAAGGGTATGCAAACATAATATTTAGCTGTATGAGGACAAATGTGTTATCTTTATGTAATGACTATTAAGATTGATAAAAATATTAATACAATTTTATATGTATTTTTAAGGTACTATAATTCCTTTTATATCAATAAAGCAGTGAATTATTAATTATCCTATTATTAATCAACCTATGGAGCCTAGATATTATAATGGCATTGTAATAAAAGCTTACCTTAATGAATAGAACATGTATAATAGACCTGTGGCTAGTCCACATCATTTGTTTAACCATTAATTGTAGATGGAAACATCTCTAGTACTCATTAGTATAACATAAATAGAACTTTTCAGAATATACTGGTATCATTTTGAATAAGTAAAGATATTCATGATTTATTATTGTGGTATAATCTTAAGTTCAAATTGATTCTACATCAATTTCCTTTTTTTTTTTTTACAGGCGTATCTCATTAGCTACTCCACGTCAACTTTTTAAAGCTTCTAATATGACTCAGCGATGGCAGCACAGAGAGATTTCAAACTTCGAGTACTTGATGTTTCTCAACACAATAGCAGGTAACCTAAGCTCACATGTTGACTTATTTCAAAGAGTAAACTGTTTACTGTGACATGATTAGATTATTTTGATTACTGATATATGTAGCTTATTTTTATTTTTATTATTACTAAGTAAATATACCTTATCAAGAGTAGTTTTGATAATTGAGTTTAAAGCTTTGTATACGAACAGTTGGCTACTTGAGAAAAATAAAAAATGGGTATACAAAGTCTTTTCCAAAAATATAAAATGACAGTTTACAACTAACTATTCAATATAGTAAGAATGGACTCACTATGGAATAGAAGGAATGAATAACCATAACAAATCCTAAGAATCTTTTAACAACTTAATTATAAATGTATTATGTGTTGAGTCAATGAAACACAACGTAGAAAAAAGAAAACTGTGGTTAAATATTAAGTAAAGGAATATTATGACCAATATATGAAAATATAACGATTAAATGGTCCTGTACAAGATCTATAATCATATATTACTAAAGATTACCTATTGAAACTTCACTTTTAAAGACTAAAGAATAGAAATGTGTCATTACTTTTTATTTGTGATGATTTGCATAAAGAAAACAAGGAATGTAATTATGAGACATTTGAGATTTAGGTCAAGAATCTGACAGAGTTTATATTTGAGGCACAAAGGAGATAAGAGCATAAGGCATGTTGCTTAATCTCACAGAAGTTATTTTAAGTAAAAATGGGAGCATTTACGTGATTCTAGAGCAAAGGGGTATAGAATCAATAAAAATTACAAAATAACCCTGGCTAGGTGTTAGTTGGAGCATCACCAAAAGGTTTCAGGTTCAATTCCTGGTCAGGTGCACATACCTAGGTTGTGGGTTGGATCCCTGAGCACGATGGTAGGCAACCAATCGATGTTTCTCTCACATAGGTGTTTCTCTCTCTCTCTCTCTCTCCCTCCCTCCCTCCCTTCCTCTCTCTCTAAAATCAGTAAAAATATAAACTTCCAATTGGTAGGAGTAAGGGAAAAATATCAGGAAAGACTTC
The DNA here is from genome assembly GCF_000147115.1 of Myotis lucifugus. Classification (NCBI taxonomy): domain Eukaryota; kingdom Metazoa; phylum Chordata; class Mammalia; order Chiroptera; family Vespertilionidae; genus Myotis; species Myotis lucifugus. The sequence goes on along the minus strand of NW_005871049.1, from coordinate 19,063,623 downwards.
ATGTTTGAGTAAGGATAGATATTACTTTAATTAAATGAGGAGGTAGTTGGGAGAGAAGTTATTTTATGTAAAACTGAAGGCATAACCCAAAAAAAGATGTGGAAAATTATGAAGTAAAGCTAAAGAACAATTAATGGTATAGTTATATGCACACACACACACACACACACACACACACACACACAAGATATTTATTATATGTAAAGTAGTCCTCCCCATTCATGTGGCAAACGTTCAAAGACACCCCCCCAATAGATCCCTGAAACCACGAATAGTACCAACCCCATTTACACTATATATTTTGCTCTATATACTTATACTTTACAGCTTCTGACTGTCAACATTACTGCGCTTGTGCTTTAGAGCCATTATTACATAAAATAAGTGTTACCTGAATGAAAGTTCTGAGATGCTCCACAGTCAATCTGATAACCGAGATGGCTGCTGAGTGACTAAGGGCGGGTGGTGTCTACCAAATGGATGTGCTGGACAAAGGGATGGTTCATGTTCAGGTGGACAAAGCAGGATGCTGGAAGATTTTATCACACCACTCAGAATGGTGTGCAATTTAAAACTTATGAATTGTTTATTTCTAGAATTTTCCATTTAATATATTTGGACCACAGTTCACGGAGAGTAACTGAAAATGAAGAAAAGAAACCATGGATAAAGGGGACTACTGTATATGTGCATATATATGTGTCTGTGTGTGTATATTTGTGTGTGTGTGTGCATAAAAAGTATATATTCCTAAAGGTATAATGAGAAAGAAAACTAGAAAGGTTGTGTGGAATTGACTTTCTGTCAATTTGAGGAGTTAGCAGTCAATTCATTGGGAAACTTGTGAAAGTTTTTGAACAAATGAATGATAATAGAACTGTGTGAAAAGGTAACTTGGAGGCAGAATGAAGGATACATTGGAGTGGAGAGAGACTAGGCAGAATCAAATTTAGGAAGCAATTATAAGTAAAAAGAAATGAGGGCCTGCATTAGAGAGATGACAGTGGTAATTAAAACATAATATTAAATAAGAATTTACAAGGTACAAACTGTTTGATATCAGCTAACTGTGTCATTGCTTGTCATTAGTTTGGAGGAGGTATAGGAGAGTATGGCAGCATTCGGGAGTGAGGGGAAGTAACATTGATGATGGTGTTCATTATGTTCAGAGGATCACTGGTTTTGAAAGCTGTCACAGAAATTTCAGAGTAATTTGGTGCAACTTCTTCATTTTACAGATGACTAATGACTGCCCACAGGCTCAAATCACTTAAACTTGGTTGATTGGTTGGTCCGTTGGTTAAATAATGGCAGAGAAATGAACCTAGTTTTGAAAAGCTCTAAGAATTGCAAATTATTTTTTTAAAGTTTTAATAAAGAATATTTTATTTGGTGCAGGCTTTCAAGTAACAAAAAATAGTCAAAGATAGTTTATGAGAACATAATCATGGGGGCCAGAGTATCTGTATTTGAATGTAGTTTGACCATTACTAGTTACTACATTGTTTTGGGTAGATTAACCTTTTGTGCCTCAGTTTTTTCACATGTAAAATGGGAATGATACTAATTTCATAGGGGTATTGTGGGGATTAAATGAAATAATGTATGGATAGCACTGAGAGCAATATCTGGCACTCAAAAAAGTTATTTTTACAAAATTATACTCTTGAACCTTCTCATCATTTTATTTTATTACTAGAGCCCGGTGCACAAAATTCGTGCACTGGGGCGAGGGGGTGTCCTTCAGCCCAGCCTGCACCCTCTCCAATCTGGGATCCCTCTCACAATCTGGGACTGCTGGCTCCTAACTGCTCATCTGCCTGCCTGCCTGATTGCCCCTAACCGTTCCCCTGCCAGCCTGATTAACACCTAACTACTCCCCTGCCTGCCCGATCGCCCCCAACTGCCCTCCCCTGCAAGCCTGGTCCCCCCTAACTGCCCTCCCCTGCCAGCCTGATCTCGCCCCCAACTGCCCTCCCCTGCAAGCCTGGTCCCCCCTAACTGCCCTCCCCTGCCAGCCTGATCTCGCCCCCAACTGCCCTCCTCTGCTGACCAGTTTGGTTCTGATTGGTCAGTTTCTATGCCAGTCAGTGTCAAAAGCTCCGCCTCCTAGGCAGCCATTGGCTCCTCACAGTTGACCTAGATTTGGTTCTGATTGGTCGGTTTCTATGCCAGTCAGTGTCTCTGGGCCTATCAATGGGGCCTGATCAGAAAGGCGGGGCTGAACAGCAGCCCTGGTGGAGACCTGGAGAGAAATGGTGGCACGGCTGCTGACCAGGCCCAGAGCTAAAGAGAGAGGCAAGTGCTGATCAACAGCTGCCACAGAGGCTATGGATCAGACCCTGCTTCTCTCTTTAGGCCTCTCTCTGGGCCTAATTTGTAGCCCCCTCAGCAGTTAGTGCTGGGTCACTGTGCCTGCAGCCATAGCAGTCAGTGCTGGGTCACCATGGCAACCCAGCACTGACTGCAGGACTGACTCCCAGTTGGTCGAGCCTCCTGGTCGTTGTGGATGTGACAGACCCATGGTTTTTATATATTAGGATTTTAGATTGAGTGACTGTTTTTTCTCTTCCAGGACGGAGTTACAATGACTTAAATCAGTATCCAGTGTTTCCCTGGGTCATCACTAATTATGAATCAGAAGAATTGGATCTTACCTTGCCAAGTAACTTCAGAGATTTATCTAAGGTAATTTCTCAGTAATTATCTGAAATATAATTGTCTTACATTTAAAATATATTTGAATATATTTAATTTTCACATTACTTTTTAAAAATCTTTTAATAATTAGAACTTTAGTATATTTATCTTTTAAATGTATGTTAGTATTCTCCAGTTTAAAATTGAAAAATATACAGAAAGACTTGATGCCAATTAAAAATAATAGCTTATATATATTTTTCCATATGCGTTCAAAAAGACATTATTCTCAGATAGCATCTTCTTCTAATTGTGTTAGTATTGTATAAAACTTACAAAGAAAATCGTGGAAACTTCTCATCAGTACTCTTATAAAAGGACAAGTAGCCCTTCACTATTGCAGCTCTCCTAACCAACCTCCCTGCTACCTCTTTCTCTTCTCTCACCCATTCCTTGTTCCAACGGATTCTTTTTAAGTTTAATGTTGAATTATATAACCCCAGTGCTTAAACTTTTCTTCACTTATTGGAAGCAGAACAAATATTTCCCAAGTTAGAGCTTTGCTTTCTCTGCCTTCACTGTTCATCTCCCCGCTTTGTAAGCAGCTGACTGGCTCCGCCTTTAGATCACCTCCTCATAGAGACTACTGCTGACTGCCTTTTTCCCGTTAGTCCGCTCTGTTTCTTTTCAAGCACTAAGACATCCTGCATTTTACGTATCTTTCTACCTATTTTTATTGGTTCTTATCTCCCTCACTAAGCTTTTTTTATAATGATAGAGTTCTTGTACATAATTATTTCTCCAATGCCTAGCACAGAGCCTGCCATTCAATAAGTGTTAAATGAATTAAATAATAAAACACATAATGGCATTTCCCCCCAGTTATAAAATATTAATATTAAACGTATTTGATTTTTTAATATGCTGAGCTAAATAAGCTATTCTGAGAAAGATAAGTATCACATGATCTCACTCATATGTGGAATCTAATGAACCAAATAAACCGATGAACAAAATTGAGGACTTTATTAGTTTGACGTGTGTAGTGAGCCATGAAGTAGGTCAGTAGTAAACACTGGACACTATTCTTGGGTAATTATAGCCTAGACTCTTTATTATTTGAATTTCATGTACAGAAAAGTAAAATTTCATTTTTTGTTAATTTGTTAAAATGTAAATGTGCTTCACAATATAAATCACATTTCAATAAATAACCTTTCTAGGGTTTTAGAATAATTGCCCTTTTTTTTCTTTTTCTTAACTGAGTCCTTCAGTTCGGACTTCTACTTAAACACATAGCTTATTAAGACTTTCTTGTGCTGTAGAGGATTTTTTTGTATGCTCCTCAAGATGCAGTTGGTAGTAGGATGGATTGTGGATAGGGTGCATATTTCTGTCTTGATGGAACAGTTACTAATGGTGATAAGTGGGAGCCTGTTTGTATATTTCTACGGAGGCTGTATTTCTGTCTTGTGCCATCATTGTCCCTGAGCAAGAGTTCCTGCAGCCTATTACCTGCTCACACCACTGTTCTTTGCCGACTGCCTCCTTTCTCTGACCCTCATCCTTTTTCTCTGTCCCACTAAAAATCTTGCCTGGCCAGAGAAAGCCACACATTTATTTTTAAATGTAGGCTTTATGATGTTTTCATTATGAGAATTCATGGAAATGATATTAACAAAATGCTGTTATAGATTATTTGCCAGCTAAACAGGATTCTTTATTAAAATTGAATTTTATTTGTATATTACTATTAAAGCTGTTTCTAAGTAACCTGCCACATACTTTTGTTGGGTGGGTAAAAGACTGTTTTAGCTATAACTTATCTTCTGTATGTGATAAATGAGGAGAGGGCCCAGTTCAAAATCAAAAAGAGAGTTGCTTTTATTAGTCTCTATCCATGTATTTCATATCCACTATTGAAACATAAAAATACCATTTTTGTGATTTAGTGCCTTAAATTTTATCTATTTTTATATTATAAGATTTTGTGAAAGATTTGTATTTTGGGCTGAGGAAGGAGTGTTTATAAAGAGTGCTTACAACAAGAACTGAAGGTTACGCAGTTGAATAGCAAACAATAGTGTAATTAGAAGGGCTGGGAAGAAGTGGGGAGCTCTAACACTCAGCCACATATAGGTAACATCTCCTTTCCTACAAAGCAACAGTAGCTCGAATGCTCCATTCATTCAAGTTCGTGAAAGTGGAAGTCCACTAATACTTATTGTTTCCATTTAAATATTGATGGAAATCAAATAGTGAGTTTGGAATTACAACATTAATTTTAGTGAAATAAAAATATCAGATACTTGAAAATTATAATTTACACATATGGAATACTGGTAATTGTTTATAAAAACATTTCACTCCTGTTGGTGTTAAAGACTGCCACAATGTGTACAGTATGATTCCATTTTCAAATATCGGCTTATGCACATATTTTCAGGATGCATCTCATATGAGCTATATGAAGTGAGCTATATCTCCATGAATAATGACTATAATAGAATTATATTAAAATTTTCCCATAGTATACATTTAACAACCATTACTATTTGTTTAAATAAACTTGCAAAATTGAAGAAAACATTGTGTGTAAAGCTTAATTTAAAACAAACAGTTCTTATCCCTATTCTTGAATAGATAATATAGCCTGACTAGCTTGAAAATGTATTGAATTATTTATGCATATTTATGTCCCTTTAATTTTCCCAAAGCTGGTTTTCAGAGGGGTTTTTGATACACGGCTACAATTTTATTTGGCAATCTCTTCCATATTGCACAGGGAATTTTCTTTCTCAAGCTGAATTAATGTAAACAACACTCTTTCCTCTGTATTATTTTTTTATGATAATTTTTTTTTTTGAGGAAAGAAAATGTCTGAAGAGAACAATGTAAAAAATGTTTTCTTGAAGTTACAAAATTTTATTTTATGTACAATTGTAATAATTGCAAGTTAGTATTGTCAATCTTTTAGGAAATCAGATCTATTTTAGTCTGAAAAATCTGATGAAAATTACATCTTTTCCTGTATTGAGAAAGCCCTCCTTTAACATAATGGTTTAATTCTTTCACAGCTGGAAAAAGTAGGGGTCGATTTTGAGGTTGATTTTTTTTTTGCCTCCACTTTCCCAGGCTTTATATCATGAGTCTAAAATTCTTCTGATGAGAAGACAGATCTAACCATGCATAGACTTTGGAGTGACATTAATTTATATTTTATAAATATATATTGATTTTTATATTTTGACAACCTCCTTGACAGAAATAAGAAGCAACATTCTCTTTTTGTCCTTTATGAGAAATAATTAGGGTTGGAATATATTTACAAAATGTCAGACCAGAAAAACAGATTATGATGGCTGAGTGTCTCAGTACCAGGGCTTTCTTTGTAGATGAGGAAGATTTTCTTGCTACTGTGATTTACTGTTTTTAGTAGCAGAAGGGTTGTGTAAGCCAATTTTCTAAGAGAGGAGAAACCAAGAGAGTCTGAGGCAATCATTTCTCTATTCATCCATCCACATCATTATTTGGGAATATTGAGTATGTACTGTAATCTGGATGCATATTCTATAAAACAAGTATGTTCTTAGATTGAAATGCATTTGATAACCATTCACTTGCAAATGAAGACTCCCTATGGAATTCAGGAGCTAGAAACATCCCATTTTATTGTTAACTGATATTTACTGAGGACTTACTATATGTCAGGCTGTTATCTAAGTATATTACATGTGTTAACTCTTAATCCTCACAAAGACCTTTTAAGATAGGTGACACTATTAATTGCCTTTTACAGAGACAGAAACTGAGGCACTGTGAGGTTCTACAACTTCCACACGGTTTCAGAATTCAAACACGAAGCTAGTGTTTGTCAAATTGCTGTTTAGAGCTAGCATTTTTTTAAATGATTAGAATAGTGTAGTATTACATAAGAAAAAAGAAGTATCAGTGTGCATCCTCTATGAATCTTCTGCTTATGATGTGTGTGTGTGTGTATTTTATGTTTGCATTGGGTTAGGATTTAAAGCAGGGATAGAGTCTTAGCTGGTTTTGCCAGTGGATAGAGAGTCGGCCTGCAGACTGAAGGGTCCTGGGTTTGATTCTGGTCAAGAGCACATACCTGGGTTGGGGGCTTGATCCCCAGTAGGGGCATGCAGAAGGCAGCCAATCAATAGTTCTCTCTCATCATTGATGTTTTTTATCTCTTTCTCCCTCTCACTTCCTCTCTGAAATCAATAAAAATATTTAAATAAGTAAGTAAATAAATAAATAAATAAATAAAGCAGGGGTAGGGAAAGTCCAGCCTTCGGGCCCTATAAGGCCCAAGAAAACATTTGGTCTAGCCCTGCCAAGGCACTAGGGGTGACTTAGGTAAATGTTTGACCAATATAGCAGGCTAATTTTTAAGTTAATAATTTTGTATGGCCCGCGAATGATGCTATAAATATCCAAATGGCTCTTGGCAGAAAAAATGTTTCCCACCTTGAAGTTTGAGAAACAAATTGCTATGCTGCCTCCTACTTTTGACATCAATGGCTAAATCTGTTTTAATGTTATTTTATCAAGTAGCCTTTCACCACTTGAAAAGGAAAGCTTTCCCGAATCGCCCACTCTTGGGGTGTTTGTTCCAGGTGATGCTCCAAGCTGTTGTGACTTCACCTGTTTATGGAAAAGCTGATTATTTGGTTAAAACTAGAGAATTCCTGATGTTACTACTCAATTATTAATTTGTTGTTTTTTTTCATTTATTGGTGTGTTTTTTTTACTGAGTAATATTGCTCACCAGGGATTCTCAGTTTCTGGAGATTTGAGAGAACAAAATCAGGTAGTTACTGTTGTACTAAATAGTAAACCAAAAATTGGGGGAGAAAACCAGGACTGGCCAAAGTATAAGCAGGCATTTTATTTTTAATATTTAGTTTTTACATTTTAAAATGAAGGAAAATACTGAAAGAGAGTTTGAGATCGAATCGAAGGAAAAGAAAAACCATTTTTCATCTTTGGAGGACAAGCATAACATGAGTTGTTTTGGTTCAGAGGCAGAAACATGTGAAAAGTCAACATTAGGGGAAGATGATCCTGTGCTGTATTCTCCTGACTCCTATTTTGCAATGTGGGAATCTGAGGAAAGTTTTCTATCATCAGATCTTCAAACGGAATGTTAAATTTTTATCCAGGCCCCAATAAATCATAGTTTCTTCTTTTTTAACCTATGTTACAAGCTTTACCATTCACACTCTGTTAAAACGGCAGCTTCCATTGCCCTTATCTGGATCAAAATGTTTCTGAAGAGTAAATTCTCAGATAAACTGAGAACTAAGGGACGAAGCTCTCCTGAATCTATTCTCTTGCTGATGAGTTCTTAGTGGTTTTCTCTCTCTCTCTCTCCCTCCCTACCTCTCCCCGCCCACCCCACCCACCCCTCAAGAAAAAGTATGTGATTTTCTCTCTTGGTCTCTCATTTATCTCCTACCCTTTGGTTGTGTATTTTTATATGTGAGATATTTCTCTCTAACACACATATTTAATATATACAGCATGCATCTTAACCTGGAATTGACTACCGACATTTAACTGTTGTTGATCAGACAACACTTCTTTATCTCTTTAAGTTTTAAGTGCTGTTTCTGACAAATGCCAGTCCTTTTAGTCTGTTCTGTAACAGATATACCGGGAATCAATATACCATCTAGATGTCACAGAGGTAAAAGAACACTCTTTTTTGGGGGGTGGGGGTGGAGAGGGCGATATTGTTTAAGTATTGTTATAACTTTCACTTTGTTTTCTATATATTGGGCTTCAATCAAACCACAGGAATTCAGACTTAAAACAAACCTTATGATATTACAACAGTAAATACAGTGTTTAAATAAAATACAAATGCACAAAGAGAAATTTAAAATTACCTCACACTTGGATATTTTTTATTGGCTGATAAAATATCTTAAACATATTTTAATCTAAGTCGTCAAACATAGATGCTATTATGTCGACATTGGTTTTAGGGATTTTGTTATAAATTGCATTCCCTGGTCTTGGGGGAATTCACAGCCTAATAAGCAGAAGAATGACATTGGGATAGTTTAGCATATATTTGTATTGTTGTGAGTGAAGCTCTGGTAAGTGCCTTCCACTGTAACAAACCTTTTACATATGCTCTCTTCGTTAATTCCCTCAACAGCACTGTAAGGAATGTGTTATTATCTTTATTTCATAGATAAGGAAACTAAGACATGGTGAGGTTAAGGAACTCTCCAAGGTCACACATTTCCAAGTGTTAAAGCTAGGGTTTCATCTCAGACCTGTGTCTGTCAGTGAACTGGTATATTTTAGGTATAACAAGAAAGAATAAACTTACATTTATATCTACTTCTTTCCAAAATCTACTATTCTTCCCTTTATCTGAACAAAAAGCAAGAGGTTTACTGTTTGGAGAAATTATACCAGAGACTTTTCTAATTTGAGAACTCCAAGAACAGCAGAAGGTAATGAATGGAACACAGGGGGATTAACTAAAAGCTTAAGTACTGAATGTGAAGGCCCCCAGACCCCTTTGCTGTCATGCTATCAGAATTCTGGCAGGCAGGCCAGTACTAACCCCACCCTGTAAGACAGAGGATTATATTATATATTATTCTTTGGGAATATTGACTTGTTTAAGAGGCAAGACCTAAAAACTACTAAAGTTTAGGGATTCTACTTGAAGCTCACCTGATTTCCCTCCAATGCAGTCTACCGGTTCATGTTGCTACTTACGCTGCATATACTTCAGTCAGCTCTTTCAGGTTTCATTTTAAAAATGAAGGTATGCCCAAGTGTTAGCAAACACATAAAGATAGTCTACCATGTGAAAGGTGACAATGACAAAACAAACATAAAAATAAATGAAACCAGAAAAAGCAAAGATAATTTAAGAAACAGAAAAGAAGCAAGAAACAAAACAAGAAAACTCTTACAACAATAAAGCTATTGCATTGATAAAAAAAATTATGCTATAGGAAGTAGAATGTAGTGCAGATCTTTTCTAAAAGGAACATCAAAATGATATGTGAAAAATAGCCTGGAAAGATGAAATTAGAGGACCAGAGAGGAAATCTTCAGATTTATGTAGACTTGTGTCAGTCTGCCTCAGTTACTAGTAAGGGACCTTTAGACAATTACTTAATTTTGAGGGGTCTTATATAGAAAACTATATAATTATATATTGTATTCTATAGTATTTATATAATACTGAAGAAAATATGTCATGGGTACACAGACCTTTTTAAAGTTTAAATTATTACTTGTTCAATGTGATGTAGTTAGTTTAAAATATAGCTGTGCAACTCTTTTCCCAGAATGTAAAATTAAGTTCAGGAAAGTGTGAATGCATATGTACATTTATATATATATATATATATATATATATATATATACACACACACACACACATATATGTATATATGGTTTTAAAATTAGAAAACAATCTGTTTTGTGTCACTATTTTTTAAACTTTACATTTATTAAGTATTAGCACTCTTTATAGCATAGTGGGTTTTCTACTGGAAGTTACCTTCCAGTGAAAGTTTGTAAATGACTAACAGAGGTTAACCTTATACTTTATTTAAGCAGCCTTCAATGACATTGTTTTTTAACATTAGTCAGTAAACGATAAACTGAACTAACTGAAATGGATTGTGGTTAATATTACTGTCAAGGTGATGAATAATCCTGACATATACCAGCAACACATTGCCAGTCAGTAATCCTTCTCCAAGTTAAGTATTTATTCACTAATCATCCTAAGTTACTGTGGTGTGGAGTGACCATTTATTATTATTTATAAATGGATTGTTTTTTATATATAACATTACTAGTTTTATCCCATAATACTTCCTGTTTTCTTAGTTTAGTGCTGGGTATACTAACTTGGTTAGATTCAGAGTAGGGGACATGTATACTTACCATGAATTTACATAAAAACTGTTTTTAAAATACCTAGAAAAAAAATTTTTAAGTTCAATAGTTACTGGTATTATACGTCTGATTTCAGGCTGGGATATTTTTTTTTTAGAGAGAGTTAAGTGCAGTAGGTTTCTATATATACTTGTATGTGTCAACTTTTCATTCTTGTATTTTCCTGTGATACTCAATTTACATGAATATGTACTATGCTTTTCACAGTGGGTAGTATAGTAACTTATCTTTTAGTCCACATGTGCACATTCCTATCCAGTTCTTTCTTTTAAATGTTTTTATTGATTTTAGAGAGGAAGGGAGAGGGAGAGAGATAAAAACATCAATGATGAGAGAGAATCATTGATTGGCTGCCTTCTGCACACCCCCCACTGGGGATTGAGCCTGCAACTTGGGCATGTGCCCTTGACTAGAATCAAACCCAGGACCCTTCAGTCCACAGGCTATGCTCTATCCACTGAGCAGACCGGCTAGGGCTCCTGTCCAATTCTTTATTCTCAAAGCCATTTATTTGAATAAGCATACTTAGTCAACATTAATACCTGTTTTAGTGCCTTATCTATATTGAATAAATGTGTTTATTCATATAATTGAGTATTAAATATTTACTGAGTACCTTTTGTGGATATTACTCTAAGAACTTTACCAGAAATTGAAGTGAATTAAATAATCCCCACTTTTAAAGAGCTTTATAACTGAATGTATGTTATATATGACCCATTTATAGGGAAATAATTTAATTAGAAACTTTTTATTTCTATATGAGTTTATTTTAAACTGTCCCATTTTCAGAAGAGGAATTTTTTTAAATGAGTCCACTATTTATAATGTAAACTAAGTTTTTGAAAGTAGAAAAAGGGAAAATTCTGAAAACAAAAACCATAGTTATCATTGGCCCACTATGTAAACTAGAATAGACAATTAAATAGTTACCCTTTTTTTAAATATAGGAAGAAAAACAAGTAGAATTTTATTGAGAAATATATTCTGTTAAACTACGTAAAATTATTTACTTTAAAAATATGTTTTCCTGTATAATTAAAATATAAAACAACCACAAAAACAAATGATTGATTAGGTTAGTGATTTTCAACCTGTTTCAGCTCATGGCACACATAAACCAATTACTAAAATTCTGCAGCACACCAAAATATATATTTTTTGCTGTTCTCATAAAAAAAAAGTAGGTATAATTTTGATTGATTAAAAAATAGTAATTACCTACCCTTTATGCTCCAACATTACTTTTTTAAAAACTGGGTATCTATCCTATCTAATAATAGACAAACATGGTAATTAACCATACCTCAGCTACAATTCCCATTGGCTAATCAGGGCGATATGCAGATTAACTGCCAACCAAGATGGCGGCCGGCAGCCACGCAGCTGAAGCGAACATGAGGCTTGGTTGCCCCGGCGATGGAGGAAACCAAGATTCCCCGCCTGCCGCGGCCGGGCTCTGAGCTGCACTCTAAGCAACTATGTTGCAATTATAGAAGCTAAACAAACCCCAGGTACCTGCTTTCAGCCAGCCGGCCTCCGAGCTGGAGCCGAAACAATGTTTCAATTACAGAAGGTAAATAAATCCCAGAATAAAAAAGAAAAGAAAAAAAGGAGAGACTGGGAGCCTCAGTTGCAGGCTTGGCCTGCCTAAAAACAGCCCTCAGCCCCTCATCCAGACTGGCCAGGCACCTCAGTGAGGACTCCCACCCTAAATGGGGTATGTCCAGCCTGAAAACAGTCCTCAGCCTCTCATCCAGGCTGGCCAGGCACCCCAGTGGGGACCCCAACCCTGAAGGGGGTGCGGGCAGCCTGAAAACAGCCATCAGCCCCTCATCCATGCTGGCCAGGCACCCCAGTGGAAACCCCCACCTGAAGGGGTTGCGGGTAGCCTGAAAACAGCCATCAGCCCCTCATCCAGGCTGGCCAGGCACCCCGGTGGGGACCCCCACCCTGAAGGGGTTGCGGGCAGCCTGAAAACAGCCCTCAGCCCCTCATCCAGGCTGGCCAGGCGCCTCAGTGGGGACCCCCACCCTGAAGGGGGTGCGGGCAGCCTGAAAACAGCCATCAGCCCCTCATCCAGGCTGGCCAGGCACCCCAGTGGGGACCCCCACCCTGAAGGGGGTCCGGCAGCCTGAAAACAGCCATCAGCCCCTCATCCAGGCTGGCCAGGCACCCAAGCAGGACCCCCACCCTGATCCGGGACACCAGGGCAAACCAGCCGGCCCCCACCCGTGCACCAGGCCTCTATCCTATATAGTAAAAGGGTAAAATGCAAACTGACCCTAACAGCAGAAAGACTGGGAGTGACTGGTCACTATGACACACACTGACCACTAGGGGGCAGACGCTCAATGCAGGAGCTGCCCTCGGGTGGTCAGTGAGCTCCCACATGGAGGAGCTCTGTTCAGCCACAAGCCAGGCTGATGGCTGCCAGTACAGCGGTGGTAGTGGGAGCCTCTCCTGCCTCCTCAGCAGCGCTAAGGTTGTCTGACTGCAGCTTAGGTCTGCTCCCCGCTGGCAAGTGGACATCCCCCGAGGGCTGCCGGGCTGCCAGAGGGATGTCTGATTGCCAGCTTAGGCCCAATCCCCCCAGGAAGCGGGCCTAAGCCAGCAGGTGGTCATCCCCCGAGGGGTCCCAGACTGTGAGAGGGCACAGGCCGGGCTGAGGGACACCCCCGCCCCCCCGAGTGCACAAATTTTTGTGCACCGGGCCTCTAGTACTTGTATAATACAATAAGGATTTCTGGTACCAAGATTTAATCAATCAGACCCAAACTTATTAGAGAGGTCATTAGAAAGGGTCCAAGTCCTATATGATTAGGGTCCTTATGAGAAGCTTAAAAACACCAGGTTAAAGACAGACATCAAAGAAGAGAACACTCTGTGGTGATAGACAGAGAAATTTGAGTTATGTTGCCATAAGCCAAGGAATACCTGGGTTACAAGAAGCTGGAAGAAGCAAGGAAGGATCTTTCCCTAGAGGCTTCAAAGAGAGCATGGCTCTGCAAACACCTTAATTTTTGATTTCTAACTTTCAGAACTCTGAGACAGTATTTATTGTTTAAGCTGCCCAGTTTATGTTACTTTGCTACAGGAGCCCTAGGAAACTAATACAGTACATACACATTTTGATTTATGTTTTATTTATAAATGAATATCTTCCTCATTGTGTAGTGCCCCTCTCTATTCCTGGTAATACTCCATGTTCTGAAGTTTACCTTTTCAGATAGCAAATAGCCATTTTGATTATTCCTTGCAGTATATTTTTCGTCATTTTTTAAAAACCTATGACTTTATATTTAAAATTTATTTTTTTGTGGACAGCATACAATAGAGTCTTGCTTTTATAGCCAATCTGATAATCTCTGTATTTTATTAATTGGGTTTGAGACCACTTATATTTAATGTAATTTTTATATAGTCAGTTTAATTGTACCATCTTGTTGTTTTTCAGTCCTCACATCAGTACCTTGTCTTCCTTTACCTGCCTTCTTTTAGATTAAATGTTTTTATGATTCCATTTTATGTGCACTATGGCTTATTACTTATGGTTTATTATATATACACTAGAAGCCCGATGCACGAAGATTCGCGCAATAGGCCTTCCTTCCCCGGGCTGCTGGCACTGGTTTTCCTCTGGCACCCAGGACCCAGAGCTTTGGTCTGGCTGCAGCGGAGAAGCCAAGCCTCGAGGCCTGGGTCCTGGGTGCCAAGCCTCTTCAGTCTTCAGTCTTCACTCCGGCCGGAGCCTTCAGTCTTCGCTCCCTGCCTGCATATGCAAATTAACCGCCATCTTTTTGGTTAATTTGCATAGTTTCTCTGATTGGCTGGTGGGCGTAGTGGAGTGACACCAATTTGCACGTTTCTCTTTTATTAGTGTAGATAATTTAGTGGCTTATTGTTTGAAATATACACTTTTAACTTATGACAGTCTATTTTCAAATTATATAATACAACTGCATGTTTAGTTTTCAAACCTCATCACAGTATCCTCTTATTCTCTCTATTCCAGCCTTTGGAGCTATTGTTCTCATTTTTCAGCTAATTATTCTCTAAACTCAATACATTGTTACTAGTTTTGCTTCCATCTTTTAAAGCAATAGAAATAAGAAAAAAATGTTTTATGTTTACCCTGAGTGTTACCCTGTCTGATAATCTTTATTTCTTTGTATGGATATATATTTGTCTCTTCTATTTATTCTAAAATATTTAATATTTCTTGAAGTGCATGTCTTCTAGCAATTAATTGTTTCAATTTTATTTTAATCTCAAAGTATTTCACATTGACTTTAAACAATATTTTCACCAGGTACAGAACTCTAGATTGACAGGTATTGGGGAGAGCATTAATACTTTTTTTTTTTTTATATATTTTTATTGATTTTTTACAGAGAGGAAAGGAGAGAGAGAGAAAGTCAGAAACATCGATGAGAGAGAAACATCAACCAGCTGCCTCCTGCACACCTCCCACTGCGGATGTGCCCGCAACCAAGGTACATGCCCTTGACCGGAATCGAACCTGGGACCCTTCAGTCCGCAGGCCGACGCTCTATCCACTGAGCCAAACCGGTCTTGGCAATACTTTTAAGGTGACTTTTTACTGTCTTCTGGCTGGCCTAGTTACTGATGAAAGTTTGTATTGTTATAATTTTGTTCCTTTCTGTTTAATAATGTTTACTTGTTTTTCTTTACTCTGGCTTTAAGACTTGTTTTTTGTTTTTGTTTTTGTTTTTTAAATATATTTTATTGATTTTTTACAGAGAAGAAGGGAGAGGGATAGAGAGTTAGAAACATTGATGAGAGAGATCGATCACCTGCCTCCTGCACGCCCCCCACTGGGGATTTGCCTGCAACCAAGGCACATGCCCCTGACCGGAATCGAACCTGGGACCCTTCAGTCCGCAGGCCGACGCTCTATCCACTGAGCCAAACTGGTTCGGCAAGACTTGTTTGTTTATCTTTGATTTTCAGCTCTATGATCTCTCTTCTTCGTTTGTTTGTTTTGTTTTCCTGCTTTGAGTTTTGAGAGTTTCTTGAATCTGTAGTTTATTTCTTGTTATTAATTTTGAAAATTACTTATTCATTGCTTAGATGTTTCTTTTGCTCCTTTATATCTTTCCTCCCTCTGAGACTCCAAGTACACCTATATTAGACTCCCTGATTTTGTCCCATAGCTCTTGATTACTCAATCCTGTTTGTGTTTTCATTTATCTTCTTCATTTTGGATCATTTCTATTAACCTACCTTCAGAATTGATTATTATTTACTTAGGTGTGTCCAGTCTGAGCAGACTAAGCTCATCAAAAGAATTCTTCACCTCTGATAACTTATTTCAAGCATTTATATTAGATTATTTTTCTATAGTTGTCAGTTCTGCTGAAATTTCCCACCTGTTTATATAAGTTTTCCACCCTTCCACTAGTTCTTTTAGTTTATGAATTACAGTTATTTTAAATAATCTGCCAGGTACTTCTAACCATCTGTATTATCTCCGAGACTAATTTGTTTGATTGCTTTATCTGTTCATAATGTGTCATTATTTTTCCGTAATATTCTAAGTGTCTCATAGTTTTTGGTTGAATGCCAGCAGAGATATGATTTGAATACTATTTTATGCCTAGAAATGGGGGTGCCTCCTCTTATGTCAGGCAGTTTGTGTCGGGAGTTCAGTCAAACTAGTCAATAGATGAGCTTGGTTGAGTTTGTTATTGTCATTATTACATTCAGTGCAACACAGACTTCCAATTCCTCCTTTTGAGTTTGTACTTCAGGAGGGCCCTGCGGTGCTGTTCCTGCTCAGTCTTTTAGCAGACCCTCTGTACCTGGGCCACAGAGAAGTTTTTCTTTCTCTTTCTTGCTTTTTTCTAGGAGTAGATTGCCATTGTCATTCATTGTAAAGCTTGTGGTAGAGGCAAGGCAACTTTTCCTATCTGTTATGATGTGGGGTTTTTTTCTTTTTTTCTTATTTTCTCAATGTATATGAGTTGCTCAACTAGTTTCTGGATTTCTTTCAGAGGGAATTGTTCCATATATAGATATAGGTTAGGTTTCTCTTAGGAGGACACCGTCTTGGACTGGAACTTCTGATTTTAATGGTCTTATATGATTCTGTTTACAAATGAATAGGTTTTGATATATCAGCTTTGGGTGTCTTGGTTGTTTATCATTTTCATAATTATTTCTAAAACTTTTTTTTCCAGTTTCCCTTGCATTGTTAAGATTGCCTTTGGGGTTATGCTAGCATTTAGCTCAACACTGGCATTGGATTAAGAGATTATTTTAAACCATTTATGTAGCTGTCTCAAATTTAGATAAAAACCTATAGTAAATATCACTTAATATGAACCATAGGTGAATAATAAGTATAAAGGCATTGCTATTAAATCTACCAACATGAGCATTTGAAATGATTTAGATTCTACATAGGCACAATAAGTAAAATGAAATACTTTCTTTTCCGCAAGATGTGTTTGTTAAATTGAAATAGTATAGTGAGTGTATGTTTAATGCTACTTGCAAGAAAGTGTGTTTTCAGGGGATTAGAAACTGCTCTGGTACTGAGAACAAAAGTGCTTATTTGTTAACTCTAAAAGCCACACTGGTGTGCCAGTGGAATTTTTTTCTTGACAATATTACATAAAATGGAGAGTGCATGAAGAAAAGTACCAATCCATTTCAGCCATATAGAGCATTTGACAAAATACCTTAAAAGCCAAGGTTTCGTAAAAATGCTGATCAGGCTATTTGTTGCAATTGCCATTTAGATAAAAGAGCTGTTACAACTGACACCAAATAGTTGCTGTACCTCCTAACAGTGGCAACATTGCTTAAATGACAGAGGCTCTTTCTTTATTTTCTTCTCTTGGTGGGGTAGGAGAGAAAGGCAGGTGGTGGAGATGCACAGAATAAAATTCATTTGGGTTCGTGGATGGGGGTATACATATTTAAAAGTTTAGAGGAATGTAAAGCAATACACTTTGATGACAATACTTATCTTTTTTGTTTACTTTTTTTTAATAAAAGCTGTTTTTGCCATGCATAATTTTGTTGTCCCAAGACAGAATACCCATATTCCCAATTATAAAACCTCCACTAAGTGATACTCACATAAAAAACGTAAATTGTATTTTTTTAAAGACAATCTAAACCTCCCATGAAAGGATTCTAATGGCCTTACAGATTTGGCACCAATGTTTTCATCAATCTACACAACCCAGATCATTTTAGGATTTATAGTCAATTTAGTTAGAATTTGCTCTGGATCTTGTCCCTGTCACCATACTTGGTAACCAACCAACAATAGTCATCTAACTTCTCCCAGACTCATTTTTTTTCAGTGGTAATTTGGGAATGCTAATAGGTGTGTATATTAAAAGATTGTTGTGAATGTAATGATAAAATTTATATGAGACTTGAGGACCATCGCTTATATCCAATAAATAGTAGCATTGGCATTAAATAGAATGGCCCCTTTAATCTGCATATCATAGTTATTTCCTGTAATCTTTTAAAACCAAATTGTTACCATCTTTTATGATGTCACATTTCCTGGTAGTTCACCCTCTTTCATTTTCGAAGTTAGATGAAACTAACATTTAATCTGACATTTTTATAACAAAAACCTTTTAATTCGTATAGCATTGAGTCAACCACTTTTTCTTTTCTTTCCCCCCCGTCCCCTAGTTTTTAGCAGTGGCTCTCTTTCAACATCTATAGACCTTCCCTCTTCCAGGAAAGAATAAAATAATGTATGACCTCTTTTGTCCATGACCTCATAAATGCTGTAGGATGGACTTTATATGTAATCAGAGAATTAAAGGATGTTTCCAATTTCCTAATCATACCAAATGAAGATGACATTGGCAGATGGCTTTAGGCCAGTCATCAAGATCCTAAAGTAGCCATGCTCTTTTGTTTGCCTTTCCCGAGCCCCTTTTGACATCTCTCCTATACTCCTATATACACACAAAATGTATCTTTATGATACACTTTCCCTTAGCATTTACAAAGGCCCTATTTCTGAGTTTTTATGCTCCAGAATGATTTACTTATTTGTTTGCTTATTTTCTTTCTTTCTTTCATCTTCTCATCTTCTGCTTCTCATGCTCATGTTAGGGTTCATTGATTTTCTAAAGAAAGCCTTCATAGAAAGATGTAAAAACCTCTTTGCAGACTTGGATTTTAAAAGAGAAGTTTGTTAACTCAAGCAAATTTCTGCTCTGTAAAATTACTCAGATTTCTTGTCAATTCCCTATAATTTCCTTACTCTAAGTAACTGTAATCATGGTCCAGCAGTTGGAATTTTTCACGTCTGCAAGGTTGGTATAAAATGGAACAATTGACACATAAATCTCAAAAGGAAGAAGGAATTATGGTGACAGTGATGATATCAATTACAACATTAATAGCAGTTGTACTTATTGAGGACCTTCTTTGTGCCAGTATTGCTTCTTAACCCTTTACATGTATTATTAGCCTTTAAATCAATCCATTAAATAAATATCATTTCAAATTGGGTAAGAAATGGGGAATTTGTTGAAATTAGGAAGAACAATTTGTAATACAACAGTTTTAGATGGATAAAATGGCCCAAAGACCAGATTTTGAGAACTAGGTTTTTGTTTCTTGGATTTATATTGATTTTCAGCTATATTACTCAATATACTTCTTGTCTTCATTATTAAAATAGTGATATCTAGCTAACATATTTGTTGTAAGAATGCATAATAATGTTTTATAAATTGTAAAATGTAAGTTGGGGATATTATTCTTAATTATATAACTTCAGGTGAGATTTCCTGAAATTTTAAAAAAGAAAAACTTCGAATGTATCAATATAAAAGCCTTTTCTTTTTACCACTAACTTTTCCTAGTGATTATATGAGAGTCTGTTGTGTGTCCTTGAAGGGGTCTGTAAATCCAAAACTATTTTTTTTAATTAATGTAGTAGAAGATGATTGCAGCGTACTTGACATTTAATATAATTTCATAGTAAAATTTGGGGGGCCTTTGGACTTTTGTAAGGTAATTTTGGTTTTGCTTATATTCTTGAGGTAAGTGTTCTTGGGGGACTATTGTGTACTATTAGGCTTCTGACATATAATGCACAGTATAAGTACTATATGTACCAATGGAGGATTATGATGTTTTATTACATTCTTTTCTAATAGATTCCACTGATCTCATCAGGCTTGTTTAATGGATTTTAAAAAATATTCTTTTTTAAAAAATCTTTATTGTTAAGAGTATTAGAGATACCCCCCTTTGTTTTCCCCATTGCCCCCCTCCACTTGGTTCCCGCCCCAAGACTTCAACACCCTATTGTCTATGTCCATAGATAGTGCATACAAGTTCTTTGGTTAATCTCTTCCTGCGCCTCCTCCCCTTCCCTCTGAGATTCTTCAATCTGTTCCATATTTCCATGCCTCTGATTCTATTTTATTCATCAGTTTATTTTTTTTCATTAGATTTCTTTTTCGTTTATTTTGATTTTTAGATTCAATTGTTGATAGATAAATATTTATTGCCATTTTATTGTTCATTTTTTTCGTCTTCCTCCTCCTCCTCTCCCCCTCCTCCACCCCCTCCTTCTCCTTCTCTTCCTTCTCCTTCTAAAGAATACCCTTCAACATTTCATGTAATACTGGTTTGATGGTGATGAACTCCTTTAGCTTTTCTTGTCTGTGAAGCTCTTTATCTGACCTTCAATTCTAAATGATAGATTTGCTGGATAGAGTAATTTTGGTTATAGGTCCTTGCTTTTCATCACTGAATATTTCTTGCCACTCCCTTCTGGCCTGCAAAGTTTCTGTTGAGAAATCAGCTGATAGTCATATGGGTACTCCCTTATAGGTAACTAATTGTTTTTCTCTTGCTGCTTTTAAGATTCTCTCTTTGTTTTTAACTCTTGGCATTTTAATTATGATGTGCCATGGTGTGGGCCTCTTTGGGTTCCTCTTGTTTGGGACTCTCTGTGCTTCCTGGACTTGTATGTCTATATTTCTTTCACCAGGTAGGGGAAGTTTTCTGTCATTATTTCTTCAAATCAGTTTTCAATATCTTGCTTTCTCTCTTTTCCTTCTGGCCATGCAAATGTTGGTATGCTTGAAGTTGTTTCAGAGGCTCCTTACACTATCTTCATATTTTTGGATTATTTTTTTCTTTTTGCTCTTCTGATGGGGTGTTTTTGCTTCCTCATATTCCATATTATCTAACTGAATTATTCAGTTAGTGTTTGCTTAATTTCTGACTGGTCCTTAAGTCAAATAAACTGAAAAATAATTACTACTAATAATTTGCTATGTGGCAGGCACTGAGCTGGGCACTTTACATGCAATATTTTTGTTATCCTAATAATTAGAAAAATTGCTTCTCAAAAAGGTAGTAAGGTATTTTAATTGTAATACTCTTAAAAACCTGATTTAGGAATTTTTTTTTAAACATCTGGTTCTAAAAGGTATCGTTACTATATCTCAAACATAATACTTATCACTCTACCACAGTTGGCAGTTTTGCTATTTGTGAGATTAAAATATCCTAGGTACAGTGATTTTTTTGTTGTTGCTATTTCTACATTTTTAAGAGTTTTGGTGCTCTATTTTCTTTGTCTTGGTTTACTATAATCTAAGTTACTTCCATTTTCTTAAATGTAATGTTTGTGTTGGTAGTCCTTATACTTTAATTTTTAAATCATATTATTTCAAGGTTCTTTTATTATTTTGTAGATTTAAAAAATCTTATATAACTCTTTTTGTTAGTTTCATGTAATTTTTATAATTTTTTTTTATATTCTAGGGTTATTTATGTTTATGTCATTAGGAACTTGAATTATACCGCTCTAATCAATTCTTAATTTTTGTTGATTTTTTTTCAGGAAGTTGTTATCATTTTAAATGACCAATATTTTTGCTCTTTTTCCTTTAATCAATTTGCTGATTTTAAAAAATCTTTAGCCAAGCTTTTACAGTTGAATTGTACAAAGAGCTCCCTATAGAATGATAGTGCTCCACATTTTTCTGAATTGTACTCTATTGATACTCGTGATATACTGTGTAAGAGTAGCTCTCAGCATTTAATTTTACTTCTTTTGTAGAAATAAACATCTTGAAATGCTGATTTAGACAATGTTTTAAAAATGCTATGATGCACTTTGGTATGTGACAGACTCTTGCTTAGTTAAATGTTTTGCTGCATTATAACATAGTTGGATTCAGCTCATCTTTTAAAGCAGTTGTCAGAAAAATATGGGCCAGCATGGTAGAATGTATTAGCTCAATACATTGTCTCCATTTTATTATGAAGCTGCTGAGGAAGCTGTGATATACAGCACTGTCATTACAGATCTGTTGTTAAGACGGTTCCACAGCCTTCTTTGTACCACCATTAATTTATAGCAGTAAACAATATGTAGCCTTCCAACTGCAGCAAAGCAGAATCTTTTAATGAGGTGGATGTTATTACCACAATAAATCAGTGCTTTCGCGTAATGTATAATTCAATGTGTGTATTCCCACTGTAACTTCTCTGAGTAAGCTGATAGTGTATCATTGTCATTGCACAGCTCCACTGGTTTTTTTTTTTTAACCTTCTTTTATTTGGGGACTTCTTTTTTATATGCTTGCAAATAAATGTGGTGTGTCTTGATAGCTGTCCTGGAGCAGGCTTCAGAAACCAACTGTAACAATAACAGCTAGAATCAATACTGTGGGTTCTACCTATATGGATCTCTGCGCAATGCCGTTTTTTTTTAGATGCTAGTGAAATCAATCTTAATTGGTTTTAGCATTATATTCAAGAAACGTGATTCTATAACTATTGATTTTGGGGGTGCACTCATTTGGAGAGTAATAAAAATGGGAGCAGATAAAGTGAATACTTAATATGCTGCAGAACCATACAAAAGGAGCATTGATTCTATTTTTAATTCACATAATTTGTCTTCGAATGATTTTATTTCTTTTTTCCTTTTGCATAGCTCAGTCTTTAGGGACAACAACTAAAATTCATTTAAAGGCATTCAAAATTGGTTCTGTAACAAAGATTTCTTGGAGTCAGTTTCATTCTTAACTGGCATAAATTTAGTAAATCAGATATGATTCTTTTGTGCAGAAACTAATGCTTTAAAAGGTGGCATTTTAACTTAGTATACTGTATACTGATTTAAAATACTAATCAGCTAAAGACTTAAAAAATTGCTTGTAACATAAAACAGTCGCTTAAAATACAATGTGGATTAGAATCTTTTAAAGCTATTGAAAGAGAATGGTACTAAAAATAAATAGAAGCTTTGAAAAAAATAGTTAACTTATAAAAGATAGCTAAACTGATGATTTAAAAATGTTGCTTAAAATCCTATATTAACATGAAAAACAGTTTAAAAACTAATTTAACATTGCTTTATATTCAATAGAATCTTTCTGAATACATCTATTTTTAAACTAATATCAAAATTTATTTTAATATTTCCCCCATTAATAATCAGATACTTTCTTTCTCTTATAAATGAGGAGTGACTAATTCATAGGTCTTCATTAAAGAAAGTGATTTGATTTAAAAAATAAACAATAGGTGTTTTCTAAAGGTCAGAATGATTTATTAGAATGAAGTATTACTTAAAGCAATTGATCTTAACATCATTTCAGCCCTTAGACCCCTTTGAAAATCTTGAGAACACTATGTATATTTTTCTTAAGAAAATGTACATGTGCATAATCACACAAAATTTTGCATACTGTTTAGTGGAGTTCGTGTGTTCCCTGAATAACAGCAGCAGCAATAATAACAACATAAGCTAACATTTATAAAGCTTCTTATCTTATGCCAAGCAATGTGCTGGCTCATTACAGGCTATTATTTTATTCAAACTATACTCCAGTTCTAAAGATAATCTCAAAAATAATAGGTAGCATTCATTAGATGTTGTCATGCATGGTTTGTAGGACTTTACCTATACTGACTCATTAAATTTTTTTTTTTTAATCCTCACCAAAGGATATGTTTTTTTGTTGATTTTGGCGAGAGAAGAAGGTCAGAGAGCTAGAGAAACATTGATTTGTTGCTTACTGCAAGTATCCCAACTGGGGATTGAACCCACAACTTTGGTATGTGCCCTGACCGGGAATTGAACCCACCACCTTTTGGTGCACAGGGCAACGCTCAAGCATTGTGCTACCTGACCAGGGCTATACTGACTCATTTTATTTTCCAAAATAACCTTCTAACTTGGCACTATTATAACTCCAGTAAGCCCCTTGTAATCTGTGTATGATTCTTTCTATGTGATGTATTTTTTATATTTCATGCAGGTATATTTTCCCCTTAAGTTCTGGTTTTACTCATACTGGTAGAAATTTCTACATTTAATCCCATTTAATCTCCTTGCTCACTCTAATTTTATTCCATCCTCTTTTCAGAACCTCTTATAAATTAATCCTCTAGCTTCAAGATTCTGTTTCTGGTTGTTGCTTCTAATTAACTAATTAGAATTTTATAGGTGCTTTCCAAAATATTATATAGCTAATATTTACTTCATGTAATTGTCTTTTTAAAAATGCTTTTTATGGGCTGATTAAAGACACTTATTCAACAGAAACTAGGCTTATTGAGAAATGACAGGTTTCTCCATTCACTTATATGTGTATGTTTAACCTGCGTTGAAAATATTTGTTTTTCCATCTACTGTCAGAATGTAGCAGTCTGTTTTAATTTAAATAATACACATAGTTTTTAATTCACTTTCATACTTGCTAATAGGACAACATTTTGAAGAGTCAAAGTGATAAACAACGCTTACATTTGTGTTCTTATTTGTTTTTCCTCCCCATTGGCAGCCAGTAGGAGCTTTGAATCCAAAAAGAGCAGCGTTCTTTGCAGAGCGTTATGAATCATGGGAAGATGATCAAGTTCCAAAGTTCCACTATGGTACTCATTACTCAACTGCAAGTTTTGTTCTTGCATGGCTGCTAAGAATAGTAAGTTCAATTTGAATAATAAACCTTGAATACATAAATTCATGTTGTGGAGAATATGCAGTGATTAAAAATCATCAGCATCTTTTTTGAATGCTAATTTTTTTTCAGTGATTAAGGTTCTAGTTGTATCTCTGTATCCCACTTGGTATGTATTACTGTAGAATTGCCTTAAAAATGTTTCACCTCTGTGTGAATTTTTCCCTTAAATTTGCCTCTTCAAATGGTAGATATCTTACCAGATTCTAGATTGTATCATAGATTATATTCAAATGTTGTTTTTAAAAATAAATACAATTTAATTAACATAGACATATATTTCGGAATTTCATTTGCCCCAAATGGAATAAGGTATATTTGTAAGTTACACCAAGGCTGCCTTGTATTGATAATATATTGGTTAAACAAGAAATATTTCTGTAAAATTGAAAGGTGATTCATCTACTAGAAAGTAATTTCTTTGGGAAAGCATTAGCAGCACATCATTAATTAAAGCTTGTTAGAAGGGTACAGGCAGACATAAATCCTAGAAGTAATTTATAGTGCTTAGCTAATTTCAAGCAGTTATCCACTAATATGTGTTTAAATGTTCTTTAACTAAGAGGAGGCTTTTAAATCTTCCAAACATTTTTCTTTTCTTAATCATAAATTAAATATTGAGCCATAACAATAGGAAAATTACACATTGGACAATTTCCCTGTACTATGAAGAAAATACCATCTAATTTATGTCTGAATGTTATTAATAAATTGTTCTTGGAAAAAAGAGTGTTTAAAATATGTTGCACATGCCAAATTTTGGGAATAAGTCTTCGGAAAGAGAAGTAATTTGAGGACATTAATGTAATAATTTAGGTATACTTCCCATTGGATGCCTATTACTAGCTAATGTATATTAGTCATTAGAATATTTAGATGTAAAGATTTATAAAACCACATTTTTATGCATGATGGATTTTTTCAATTGCTTATTTTTAGGAACCCTTCACAACTTATTTCCTAAATTTGCAAGGAGGGAAATTTGATCATGCAGATCGAACTTTTTCATCAATTTCCAGAGCTTGGCGAAACAGTCAGCGTGATACATCTGATATTAAGGTACAGAAACATTTCATTTCAACAATTATTGCCAGTGTGTCCCCTGTTGAATGAATGTGGGCAATTTTTCTCTTGCAGTACAGTCTTTTTACTGAAGATAAGCCTCAAAGAATGAGGTCTCAGTTAAGTGGCCAAGCACCACTGTACGGAATTTGTCTCTCGCCCTTCTGGGTCTGATCTCTGCCTGTCTCTTTATCTGTATGCATGTCTGTCTCTTCTCTCTTGTCTCTTTCTTCATTTGTGGAATTGTTGTTTTCTTCCTCCTCGCAGTCTTTTTTTTTTTTTTTTTAGGAAGTCTATTATGGATGTAAGGCAGCTTGCTCAATGGAATTCCAAAATTCAACAACAAAAAAGGATATATAGTCAGAAATATACTATGAGGAAGATCTCAGACTTTTATTTTATTTCGTTTTATTTCAAAGATCCCATGTCTCTATTCTTTTTTTTAATATATATAATATATTTTTATTGATTTCAGAGAGGAAGGGAGAGAGAGATAGAAACATCAGTGATGAGAGAGAATCATTAATTGGCTGCCTCCTGCACCCCCCACCCTTGGAATCGAGCCCACAACCT
Organism: Myotis lucifugus; assembly: GCF_000147115.1. NCBI lineage: Eukaryota > Metazoa > Chordata > Mammalia > Chiroptera > Vespertilionidae > Myotis > Myotis lucifugus. The sequence continues at coordinate 19,037,380 of NW_005871049.1, read as the reverse complement.
GGGTATATGGCCTGACCAGAAATCGAACCATGACCTCCTGGTTCATAGGTTGAAGCTCAACCACTGAGCCATGCCAGCCAGCCCCCATGTCTCTATTCTTAAAATAATTATCTTTGACCTGCTTCTGGTTCTAAATGCATACCTGACCCTGTTTGTTATAGGATTGCATTATTTTGAGGAGAAATAAAAGTTCTCTTATCTATATGTTCACTACTGTAAGAGACCAAAAACTTTGCATAATTAGCTAATATTACCCTTCCTAGTCTTTTGCTTGTACCCTCAGAAGTACAGAATTTTATTTTCATAACAATAATGTCTCTTTCAGTAAAGTGTCAATGTTAGATGCTGTTGAATATAATGAGATATGTCTATGGTTGTGAAGCTCCTTATAGTCTCATAAAAAATAAAAGAATTATACATAGACTAGTGGCCTGGTGCACAAAATTTGTGCATGGGGGGGGTGTCCTTCAGCCCAGCCTGCACCCTCTCCAATCTGAGACCCCTCAGGGGATGTCGACTGCTGGTTTAGGCCCGATCTTGGCAGTCGGACATCCCTCTCGCAATCCGGGACCGCTGGCTCCTAACCGCTCACCTGTCTGCCTGCCTGATTGCCCCTAACCACTCTGCCTGCTGGCCTGATCACCCCCAACTGCCCCCCCCTTCCGGCCTGATCACCCCTAACTGACCCACCCCTGCCAGCCTGATCTCCCCCAACTGCCCCCCTGCCGGCCAGCTTGCCCCCAACTGCCACCCCCTGCCAGTCTGATCACCCCCAACT
>NW_005871049.1:18836433-19036417 GCF_000147115.1 Myotis lucifugus | reverse complement strand
CCTAACCTGCTTCTGCCTCAGCCCTGCCACCATGGCTTTGTCCGGAAGGATGTCTGGAAGGTCTCCAGTCTAATTAGCATATTACCCTTTTATTAGTATAGACTATTATAGTATATGTGAGAAAATGATAAGTACCCTATGAGATATATTGGGGTTCAAAAGAGAAGTTATATTACTAATGTTTATGTTACTAAAGAGTACTTAAAAGTTCAATATAATGATAATTATATTTTACTTTTTAGGTGTGGTACTTTACAGTCTGTAAAATGTATTCACATGCTTTGTCTTATTTTGAGTATATTATTGCTTATATCAAAGATATTTTAGTAAAGATTTTGTCATATGCAGAATAATCATAGATATTGGGATATCTAGAATTTTTGATATCACTAATAATGTAGTATGTAATACTCTTGCAATTATATATCATACTCTTTAAGAATCATCAGAAGATCATTTTGAAATGTATGTTAGATAACAGTAAATGAGAATAACAGATTTAATAGTTGTTATTGAATTCTACTTCTAATCTCAAATTACTTAATTACTTAACTCTTTTGAGAAGTAGTCGGAGATATAGACATATGAAAACATCGATAAGTCTGACTTTTTATTAGTTTGAAGAATTAAGAATTTTTAAAACATTTAAAAGTCTTTCATTTACTAAGCATCTAATAACCACATTTTTAGATTCAATGCTAGTAGCGTAAACAAAAACAAAATTATGAATTTGAAAATTATTTTTTTCCTGCTTTATAACAGAGAGATAGTGGATATCTTCAACTGTCTCCCTCTCTCAGTGTTAGGTTTCCTGCTTAAAACTTCATTGGGCAGAAGGTGGCATATGATAGATCTTTGTAGTTTTATTGTCTCTTTTTCTAAATCTCAGTCTTTTTTCTCAAAATTCTTTAATTAGCACAGCACATGGTTCCGTTTTTTCTAACAGTTCTCTTAACATACCCCATCTGTAAAAATAATAGATAAATAAACTCTTGCAAAACAGCTACAACATTTTAAAAAAAAGCACTCATGAACTTCTTTACTTTTCTCCTTCCTTATTTTGCTCATTATTTTTGTTTATTCACAAATAATAAGAAATTACATCCTTCTTGCTTTCCTTTGAATGACCCATCAGACTTTAATAAAACGGACCACTTACTAGACCATAGTAGACTATTAGTTCTTGCTATTGTGCTACTGCCTTTCTAGCTTTCTAGCAGTGTTCATATAGGACATCTATATGAAAAAGTGGAGAGCATGGGAAAAGTTGAATTTAAAATTCCAAGTGTCAGGTTAATTGAAGCCTGGTTGGAAGTATAGCTTCATCTTAACTACCATTTCATTGTGTTCAGAGGCACAGAAATTTTCTTCATTACTAACTTTACTGAAACTTACTTGCCCTTCTAACCAATATGAATATTCTCCTTTTCTTTTTTTTTTTTTTACCATAAAACATCTGTAGGTTAAGTAGCATATTATAAGTTACCCCATTTTCTATATTGATAACCAGCAAATTTGGGTTCTACAGCTTATGTTTACATAGGCTATTAAAGAACCTCCTTTCAGTTGCTCCTTCTAAAACTAAGGAGGGTTATAATCATACCTTTTATTTTAATCTTGCCTCTTTAAAAGTGTTACATTTTAACATGTTAGAAAGCATGTTTTAAATCACTCTAACAGTGTAAACATTTTATTGAGATATAATGTATTTTAGATGGAATTATATTAATTATAGTCTGATCTTTATTTGTATTGTCTTGGAGTTTCTAGAAACACAGAAAAATATTACACAGTAGAGAGGGGATAGTGAAATATAAGGGAGGGTGGTGGGAATCAACTTATTGAGTGGATTCTAAATCATTACCTTGATTGATTAATATAATATATGCTCTTATGGTATTTTAAAATATGAAATTTTATGAACAGAAGATTTATTTAAATTATTTTTTTCAGAAAATAATAATATAACATTTCTAATACTTAACTTTTTTTGTTTTGTTAATCCTCACCAGAGGATATTTTTTCCATTGAGTTTTAGAGACAGTGAAGGGGGGGGAGGAGGAGAGAGATAGAGATAGAGATAGAGATAGAGATAGAGATAGAGATAGAGAGAGAGAGAGAGAGCAAGAGGAACATCAATGTGAGAGAGGCACGTCGACTGGTTACCTCCCACATGTGCCCTGACCAGGGTTGGGGATCGAACCTGAAACCAAGGTATGTGCCCTTGACTGGGAATCAAATCCATGATCCTTTGGTACATGGGCCAATGCTATAACCACTGAGAAAGATAGCCAGGGCAACTTTTGTTTGTTTGTTTGTTTCTTTGTTTTTTGTTGCTAAAGGGGGGAACTGGCACTTTAATATCTTAGAATCCCTGTTTTTTGCATCCTGCTAATACTGAGAGAATAATTTTTCTAAAAAGTAAAGTTTATACCTATGAAATAAAGGTAAAAATATGCATTCTTTTTATTTCAGATAAGAGAGAGACCTTATTAGATTTAACTAAAAGCAGTCTTTCATTTTTAGCCTGACTTACTGTTTAAAGTTTTGGGGATCATTTGTATTTTTGTGCATTCTTCGTGGTTCCATTTAAGATATGACCCTCAATGGTGCTTTTTATTCTGCTTGGTAAACAGTTGAGAAGCATTGCTCAATTCTCTAAGTAGGCTTACTCCACGGTCCAAATGAAATATAATGCAAACCACATAGACAATCTTAAATTTTCTTTCTTTCTTTTTTTTTTTTTTTTGACCTGCTACTCTCCCTGTTGCTTCCTAAGAGATTTCCACGGGGAGCCGGGGTTTGGGACTGGAACGTAGCACAACTGCCTTAGCTTTCCACACGGGACCCAAGCAGGGGCCTGTGGGGTCCCCACCGCGCGGCCTGTGGCTGTGGGGTTGCCTTTCGGCAAATCACCTGCCAAGTGGCCTGCCGATCACCCTGCCCCTCCCCCTCCCCCCATTTTCACAATCGGCCCAGAGCTGAGCTGGGGGCAGCACGTGGGATCCACTGGGCCGTTCTCCCCACTTTGGTGCGTGTTTGAAATGGTCCAAAATGAGATCTTTTCCGAGGCTCTTCCTCCGGCTCTGGGAATATTTCACCATCACTTTGCTCTGGCTGCCCTGCTCTGTGAAGGGGTCGACTTGCCAGCATTCCTTAGCCGTGGAACCTTTCCTCACTGCCCGGTGAGTTCATGCCATCATGCGACTTGCCAAGGCGATCTGCTAGGATTTTCATCCGCCTCGGTTGCAGGCTCCGCCGGGGCTCCTGCAGGAGGCAACCAATCGATGTGTTTCTCTCATATCGATGTTCCTCTCTGTCTTTCCCTCTCTCTTCCACTCTCCCTGTGGCGAGCCAGCATGGCCATGGCATACTCAGCCCCACGCTGGGTGCCATATGTGCTGCGCCAGCTCAGCCAGGTTCAGTGAGCCTGAGGGCGGGCAGTGAAGGATTGTGAAAAGACAGACAAGAGAGGAAAGCTGGGTCTGGGTGGGATGCTGCCCTCTCTGATGGAGAGCTAGCGACAGTGCCCTTAAATTTTCTTAAAGTCACATATTAAAAAGTAAAAAAAAAAGCATGTAAATTTTAATAATATATTTAACCTGATATATCCAAAGTACTATTATCTCAACATATAACCAATGTGAAATTATAAATTAGATACTTTGCATTCTTTTTTTCACACTGTCTTTGAGATCAGGTGTATATCTTATATTTACACCATGTAAATATAACCACATTTCAAATATTTACTATCCACTTGCAGCTGGTGGCTGCTGTATTGGGCAGTGAAGACTTGGGGCATTGTTTCAGAATCACACCAAGGAATCACTTTTTGCTTGTGGAAAGATGGATGCCTTCATCCGTTTGTGCAACAATTTTCTTGATGTTGTATTTCATCTATATATATAAAAGCCTAAGAGATCATTATAAAAGCGTTCAGTTCACCAGTCGCTATGACACGCACTAACCACCAGGGGGCAAATGCTCAAAGCAGGAGCTGCCCCTTGGTGGTCAGTGCGCTCCCACAGCCAACCTCCCGTGGCTGGTCAACCTCCCGCAGCCCCTCCCCCTGAACTGGGCTAGATGGCCCTGATGGGCTCCCATCACCAGCCAGGCCAAGGGACCCCACCCATGCACGAATTCGTGCACTGGGCCTCTAGTCTAAATAGAAACTGACAGGTAGTAGATATAATAGGTAGTCTTGAGGACTGGCGTAGAAAGTGCTAAAATTGGGTTGGAGAATCATCACTGTGATAAATAGTAATATTTAATTCCAACCAGGCTGTCTGATTTAAGTCTTAAAAACTCACTTAACTTTAGAAACTGAGGTGCAGAATAGATTACTGTCTTCAGCTTGAACCATTATGACTAAATTTTGTAGAACAAACCACAGACTCATAAAACTTGAATTTCATGACACAATCACATCTAAATATTAGGCAAATCTCTAAGCTTTTCTAGGCAGAATTCTCATTTCAGGTACCTTTAGTGTCAATAAATTAAATCTAATGATTAAATACAAACGGACTTACTGCCGTTTAAACCCTTTTTCATCTCTCCTGTGGAATGATTAACAGTCAGGCTTGGAGAGTGGAAGGAGTCATAACTGTCACCAAGGTTCATTATTTTTGAAAGGGGGCAGTAATAAATGCATCTAAAGGGGAGATTGTTGGAGACTCATATTTCTCCAGAAGCTAAGAATTTAGTACAATAATTTATTACTAAAATAACCTTTGCTAAAAATAAAATTAGAGTGAAAAGTTAGACAGAATCTTGAGATAGCATTTAATATTTTAATTTTGTTTATACACTATCAGGCCCTGGTTGATATAGCACCAAATAAAACATAGTCATTGCCTTGGTTGAACATTTGCACCAGAGCAGATACTGATATTAAAACCGTCTCAGCCTTTCAGTGTAATAAGGATTCTGTAGGCTCATAGGTACAGCATCTGAAACGGAGAGGAGGGAGAGGAAAGATGAAAATTGGGCTTTAAATGCTTTGGTAAAGAGGTTACTTCATCCTGAGGGCAAGAGGGAGACATCGGATGGGTGGAAGCAGAGGAGATATGAACTGAGAGATCACTGTGATTGGTGTTTAAATATGAGTTATACTGTGAGCAAGAGTGAAAGCAGTTTAAAAGCTGTTAAAAGAATTAGGCCAAAGGCAGTGGAAGCTTAAACTCAGTAGTGATAATGGTACTACTAGAGAAATGTGTATGAATTTAAGACATATTTAGAAGGTTAGAATTGTTAGGATTTGGAGACTGATTTGTCTTGCCAGATGAGAGAGAAAGAGAAATTTAATTTGACCTGGGCATGTGTGTAGAGAACACAGAAGAAGAGCAAGTTTGTTAGGGCACAGGTATCTAGCTGCCTGTCTTCATAGAGAAAACTTCCTATGATAGGTGAATTAAAATCCTCCAAACACATTTAGTTAAGCCAGCATTTATTGATTATTTATCATATGCAATATATAGTAGAGAGCACGTGGGGTTAAAAAGTTAAGATAAACATAGTTCTTTACTTCACATATCTCCAGGTGAGAAAGACAGGTATACATAAAACTATTTTCGATATAAATTAGGCAGTGATAAGTGCTATAAATAGATAAGAACAAAATGAAATTAATTCTGACAGGGGAGAAGGGGTTGTGGATGACTTCATAGGATATGTGATATTTGAGTTGTATTTTAAAGGATGCAAGGGAGTTTTAACAAACCTCCTAAATTTATGTCTTTACTTTGGACATTTCTTCTGATATCTGACTCTCTCCTTGACATCTTTATTTCAACATGTAAAATGTATCTCAGACTTAACACATTAAAACCAAATTCCTGATCTTTATTCCTTCAAACCTGCTCTTCTCACAGTGCTCCCCGTCTTAGTAAATGATTTTCCAGATGAGAGTAAAAGCTAAAGTCCTTACCAAGTAAGACCCTATACTGCCTCCTCTCCCCTCCAGAATCCTTTTACCTGTTGGCCTCTCATTATACTGTTTGCCCCTTCCTAATTCAGGCCTAGCTTAACAGGGCCTCCTTGGTATTCTTCAGATACTCCAGGTATCTTCCCACCTTGGGGCCCTTGCTTTTATTTTTACTTTCACTTGAAAATTCCTCCAGAAATTCTTAATGGATTTAGTTCTTCACCCCTTTGAAGATTTTGCTCAAATGTCACCTTTGAGAAAAGGCCTTGTCTGTCGTCTCTATTCAAAGTTACATTATCAGTGACTCATCCTGTGCACGTTTACTCACTTCCCGATTTGATTTTTCTTCATATCACCCACCATCTCATATGCATATATTTATTTGTTTGTTTATTATGTCTCACCCTACTGGAACATTAGTTCACCAAGCAAGAATTCTGAACTGTTTTGCTCATTTGTTTTTTCCTAAAGCTTAAAATAGTGCCTGGAACATAGTAGGCACTAAATTAAATATTTATTAAATAGATGCTTTGATGAAGTGTAGAAGAATATTTTAAGCAAAGAAAATAACATTAATAAAATTAGGGAAAAGGCTTTGCACCTTGGGGAATGCTTTATTGGTTTGCTAATTGGTCTTATGTACTTTGATGTATAGAAAACATAAAACGAGACATACTGAAAGATAGTTGTGGTCTAATATGAAGACTCTTGGTAATATTCTAAAGATATTTAGCTTAATTCTATAAGCCAGTTAAGCAAATTTTTTCTGTAAACAGACAGATAATAACTTTTTCGATTTGAAGTCTATGCAATCTCCCACTATAGACACAGACAGTATGTAAACAAATGAGTATGAATGCTTTCCAATACAATTTTATTTATAAAAATAGGTGGCACGTCACTTTGGGCCCATGGGCTGTCATTTACCATCCCCTGCTGGTAACTGGCTCCTGTATAAAAGAAAGCACTGTGGACAAAGTGTGGAAAATAGGTCCAGGGATCGGGGAAAGAGGATGAGAGCTTGAGGCAGGGAGAAATGTCAGGAGGCCATTCCAGTCAGGTAAAAAGAAAGATGTTAAAACACATTGCGGAGGGATCATGAGAATTCTCGTATTTTCATATTACACAGTGTTTTACAAAGTATCATACTTTAAAAAAATATTAGCTTGCAAGAACATATAATAACCTCAAAATGCAATGGGTATTTAATTTTAAGGTGTGCCTTTAACATTTATATAAAACTGTTTTTGTACTCGTTCAATAGAAACTTATCTGGCCACTGGGTAAAACTAGCAATTAAACTACTGGTCTGCAATGTGTTAAGTTCCTCAACTAGCTAACGGGATGAATTCAAGAGACAGGTTAAAAATAATTCTCCAGGACACGGCATTTGGTTGACTTCCCACTACTTTATTGAAACCAGTCTTGTCAGAGTCATTGAGGATGAACAATTTCCCTGTTGTCCAATACGCATTGTCAGTTCTCATCTACTTGATCTGTCAGCATTACTGACACAATTATTTGATTTGTTTTCCTTATAGCAGTTCTTTCACTTGGTTTCTTAAATAAGGATCCATCCTCTCCTAGCTACCTTTTTTTTTAAAAATAGATTTTTTTTTATTGATTTCAGACAGGAAGGGAGAGAAAGATAGAAACATCAATGATGAGAGAGAATCATTGATCGGCTGCCTCCTGCACACCCCCATACTGGGGGTCAAGCCTGTAACCCGGGCATGTGCCCTTGACTGGAATCAAACCCTGGACCTTTCAGTTCGCAGGCTGATGCTCTATCCACTTAGCCAAACCAGGTAGGGTTCCTAGCTACCTTTTTATCCCTTTCCTAGGTCTACTGGGTTATCTTGTTTTCAGACCCTCAATCACTGGAGTACCTTACGGCTTAGTCTTTGAATCGCTTCTGCATGAACACTCACTCCCTAGTGATTGCCCCTTATCTCTTCCTGAATTCTAGATTTATACATCTAACTCAGGCATTTTTTTTAATGCCCTCAATGTCCTCTCTTCCCTCAGTGTTTGCCATCTCACTAAAAGACAGTACCATGTACTGAGTTTGCTCAGGCCTTTAGAAAGCTTAGAGTCTTTGGCTCCTCCCTTTCATACACACACCACTGCCTAGCTTCTCACCCTTCAGAATATATACAGAATCTGACCAGTTATCACCACATCCATCCCTAGGGCTGTTTCCCATGTGGTGATTTCTCTAAAGGGCACAAAAAGAATAATCTTCTTGTATTATAAATCAGGTCATACTCCTCTGGTAAATCCTATGATGGCTCATCTAATAGAACCAAACTCAGGTTCTTACTTTAGCCTTGAGACGCCATATATCTGGTTGCCTCTCAGATTCTTCCTCCACTGCAGCCTCACTTGCCTTTGTTGTTGTTCCTCTTCAAAAATGCCAAGCGCACTCCTGTTTGAGTGGAATTGCACAAAATGTTCTCTATGCTTGAACCACTTTGCCTAGATGTCACCTCCCCAGAGTGGACTTACACTGAACTCCCTCTCTAAAATCATTCTCTATACCCTTACCTTGTTTTATTGTTTACACAGTACTTTCACTCTTTGACATGATACACATATAGTGGTTTATTTATTTTACGTCTCCATCACTAAGGGTCTATGAAAGTGAAGACGTTTTAATTTTATCCACTTTATAACCTCGGCGTTTAGAACATGCCTTGCAGTTAGTTAGAAATCAGCAAATATTGGTTGAATGAAATGAAAGAATGAGTAGATTTAAAGATGTCCAAAAAAGTGAAGTCAGTGAAAGAGCCTGGGAAAAGAGAGAGGGCATTTGTGGAGAAAGACGAGCATGGCCACCCTAGTCAGAAGGGCACAGCAAACCCAAGTGGGTATGTGCTCCACATGGAATGGGCTACTGACAGCTCATATTTTAGGAAGGGCTTTTCTGGCCACAAGAAAACTGAATGCTGACTGTCATCTGCTGACCAAGAAAGATAGATTGAGTTTTTACTGTTATCACTTTACAAAAGAATTCCATGTGGACATCTTGTCACTGGCCATATCTTGGATATTCAATTTAAAAACCTATCTAATAATTCATTATGGATTGTTAGTGATGAATATAAAATTTATATTAAGTTATGAAATTGGTAAGGTCAGTACAGCATATTGAATACTTATAATTAAGTAAATGGAATGCAATTAAATCCTGATATTTCTAAATATTTTAAATAAATACCCATCAGTAATATTATAATAATTAGTTTTAGCTTTAAAAATCAACCCTTAAAAGTTTTAAGTGCACACGTGTTTGTTAAGGACTACAAAATGGATATGATCATAGAATAGTTTTATTTGTGTCTTGTGAGATTTGTAAAACATGAGACCTTTGACTTGCCCTCTTCTACCTCCAAAATCCCAGGGGTCTGTAATTTGAGTTAGCTTTCTTATCCCCTATGAGGACACTGCCTACCATAATACATTCCGTGGACGCTGATAGCATCAGCATTACAGCCATCTGTAAGTAAGTGTTTAGCTACAGTTAAATGTAATTGCTGAAAATATATTTCTTGATGCATTTGTTTAAAAAATATACCCTAAACTTTGATGATTGGGTAGTTTTATTTTCTTAGTTGTTATCATTTATTCTTCCTGTTTTTCTGACATGCTAAAGGAAACTAAAATTAAACTCATTCCTTGCCATATATCCCTTGGACATTTCTGGCTCGTGTACTCCCTTTCTTCTGCCTCCTCCCTCCCTTCTTTTCCCCTCTTCTCTTTCTCTCTGTTGTTTATTTTTATCTTTTTTGCAAGTTTCTATTTTTCATCCTTCTCTCTCCTTTTCACACATCCACTTTAGAGTGTGCTTTAGCAGTCTCAGCTCTCTTTTAGCAATGTAAAACACTTATACTAACTGAACTGTTTTTCTGCTCATCCTTTTTTTATACATCACTTATGCGTAACTTGCAGATTCATTAATTTAACATCTCTTTAATCTTTTTCTTTTTCATGTATCAGTAGGTTAAATGATGTACTCATGTGCATTAAGTCCTCACTTAAAGGTGACTTTAAGCAAAACATACAACAAAACCAATTTTGGCATAGGCTAATTGATATAAACAACAGTTAAGCTCCTATGGTATCTCATCAACCAAAAAAAATTATCCAAGGACCTGCTGTACTATATTTTTAGCATTGAACTTTGTACATTTATGTCTACAATGAGTTATTTTGTTTTTCTTCTTTGATAAATATTACTTGAAACTTTTTATGCTAGGCAGGAAAAAAATATTTTAAGGCACTTAGAAAATGTTCCTGTCATCCTGAATTATAAAAATGTATGCACATCAGTTTTGACTTGTTTTTTGACTGGTGATCAGAATATACTTTTGTTTAATTAAAAATTTAGACCATTAATATGTTCATAGACACTGATATTAACTCTTCTCACCTACACTCATAGTAATATGTATGTACTTTACAACTTTTTCAGAAATAATTTAAGGTGGGCATTTAATTTATGTCTTCTCTTCCAGCAGCTATAGCATACCTGTTGTTTGCATTATTAATGATTATTCTCTCTTCCCAAGTTACAATTTCCTTGAACATAGGGGCCTGGAACAGCAAAAGTTTGAGTGAAAATGTCCAGTCCAAATATGGAAGTGAAAAATGTGTTGAAAGCAGGAGAGAACTATAACATATTGAGGGTATTCATCATAAAGTGAGACATGTTAAGCCATACTGTCTTTGCTAATAAAAAAAAATAAATTTGTTTGTAATGTGATAGTTATTTAGTAGCAATTATGAAGTCTCAAATATTTTTGTGCGCACATTAATTTTTACAAGTAAATTTTATTAAATGCCTGTAGAATGACATTAAATGCTTTTATGAATGAGCATAATTCAGTGAATGTCCTATTGGCTTTAAGAATCAGGCAAGTTGAGTCTATAATTTGGGGTTTTTATCAAGGGTCATATTAATGATGCTAATAATAGTAGTAAGATCTTATGTGCATGTAGAGGTCTGTATTATCTCATGTTAGCCTCACAATAACCTTGTGTTTTAGAAATAGCAATTGAGGGGAGTCAGGGTCAGGAAAAATTGAATTAATTTAAGGGCATGTGACCAGTAATTTGAGTAGACAAGACTCAAACCCAATTATTGTCTTCACTATATTAGATTGAGATAGATTATCTATTATCTATTGGTTAGTAATTTATGATTTTTCTTTAATTTAATACATTAAAAATGACAGTTTCTAATATCTGAAACCACACAGTATTTACAGGATTCTTCTAGAAGTGTTATGGATTATTTTTCCTTCTTCAATTTAAAAAATTTTTGTTATGTTTCTTTTACTAAACATAAACACACACACACAAAAACACCCCACAGTATTTTATCTGCTAAATAAGGAGAAACTAAATTTAAACATTAATTTGAAAACTTTCAGATATGCAGTTTATTTAAAATAACTTCTACTCTAAGTTTTTAAAAAGACTTTTCGTTTGTGGGCTAACAAAATACTTGAAAGTTAAAATGTATCAGAGCATATACATTATTATTTATAATATATTGTTCATTCACTTTTTTGTTATTTTTAATTTTTTTCTTTGATAAAATATATTCTTTTCCAGTGGTGAAAATCTAAAATTTTGCTTTCACATTTTTATTACTATCAATGTCCCAAAAGCAGTGTATATTAAATTAGTTACCTTGCTATCATGCTGATATTTGAGTTGTAAGGATTTCATATTTTAATAAGAATAAAATAAAAATTTAATTTTAGCTGTGATGTAGCATCTTTATTTTTATTTTGATTATATTGTTTCTTTGGGTTAGTAGATTATATTTGTCACTGGTGCCCAGGCATTATTGAAGTAATGATTTTAGTTCAATTGACAAAATTGGTGACTGTTAGCAGGAGAATCATACAGCCTCTCTGAAGAGGCCATTCACATCAGTGGGGATCCTACCTTAATACAGAAAACTAAAGCATATGTGTGGTCACAACCAATCCTTGTCATTATGCCGTGAAAGCCTTGGGATTTGTGATCAAAGCAATGGGCTTATCCTGAACTGTGGTATAACCTTTCGTTGAACCTTTCAAATTTTTATTTTAAGAGATGATACAATACATTTTGACCATGTTACCTGCCTCTAAGACCCATCTGCCTAATTAAGTGATAGAGATTAAAATCATTGTCAGCAAGTCAGGAGAAAATGTGAATTATAAATATCTCTGTCTTCTGTCAGTGTTGTTTACTTATCATTTTCTACTGATGTTTTAAAGAATTGCTGAACATGTGTTTTTTATCCAGAGCTGAATGTTCTGTTCTGATGAATATAAAACATACTTCACTTTGTAAGTATACATTAGAAGTCTTAGAAAGACTTAATCTTTGACTCTGTTACTAAATTTCATCTGTCAAAGGAGATAATTTTAAAACACTAATATTCGGTAATAGCGAGTCATGTTTCTTAGAAAGATGCATTCAGGATTAAGATGAAATTTTGCTGTATAACTTGAATGTCATTGTCATGCATATTGCCTATATATATTTTGTCTATGTTTGTGTACCTCAGTTGAATTCAGCATGTTTATTTTACATTAAGAGGATATTCAACTCCCATCAACTAATTTATTCATGCAGATTTCCTTATAATGAGGTTGTAATATGTTTTAAGCATATATGCTCACTGTTTTACTTAATTTTGTGCTTATTTAATGATGTCCTTTATACTATTTCTTTATCTTCAGTATTTCTTGAAAACATCCTATTTTAAATTCATGTTCATTTTTTAAATTCCCTTATGGGAAAAAAAATTTTCTTATGGAGAATAAGCTGAACTTTGTAGCCTGGTATTCAGGCTTTCCACACTTTGACCCTACCTATGTCTCCAACTTATTTCCTACTTTGTTTACATGGTCCTCTCTAAACCAATGAAATACTTCTTCATTGATCACTGGACACAATCATACGCATGTTTTAATCTCTGTACCTCTTTTAAAATATTCCCCTTGTCAGAACTGTTCTAGTTTTTCCCCTCTGATTATTTATCATTGAGTTTAAATATAATTTTTCAGTCATTCAGTCAACAGATTTTTACTGATTCGCTGTGTCAGATTCAGTATCTAAGGCTTTGGAGGTGTGTAGTGGTGAACGAGATATGTAAAGTCCTCAGTCTCATGGAGCCTTCAATTTAGAGGGAGATACAAGCAAACAATTACAATACAGTTTGACGAGTATTGTATTAGAGAAATACAATGTATTATGTTCTTTTCCCTAAGGCTTACTCTGACCATTCCAACTTTTAGACATCATTTTCTTTTTTGAATTTCTAGAGTGCTATTTGTTCCTATAACTAATTTCCTCTTAATGAATATACTCTTTCACTCTTTCTTAGCAATTTAAATGTGATCTGTAAGGGAGAAGACCCTAACAGATCCACATTCCAGACCCTACCATAGTTCTCTGCAAAGAGTAAAAACTAAATAAATGTGGGTTTTTTTGTGATAATGATATGTTAAATTACCCTTTGTATCTACCCAAGGCTTAAGTAAAATATTTTAGCAGGAACTCCTTAAAAGTTTTATTTTTTTAATGAAAGCAACACATTCTATTTGTATTTTTGCCCATACTTAGTTCGTTTTACCATTTTGTTTCCTAGAAATAATTATCATTGAATACATTGGTAGCTTTTTATCATTGAAATATATATAAATTCACAACCACCAGTTCAGGTATTTAAGACATGTTCCAATTTGAATTCAAATCTTTTTCAAAGTATCTATATAGAAATTCATTCCACAGCATTAAAGGGGTAGGGCAGGAGCCTCCTTTTCCCAAGACCTGAATGAGATTTGGGCGTATGTGGTACACATCTTAATTCCTTTCTGTTATATCCTCACTCTCTAAGGCACAGGTTTTTTTGGAAGACAACTCTGCTAATATACCAAGCTTGGATTAAGAAACATTTGCTGATGCCAAAAATCCTGGGCCCAAGGGACTAGCTTCCCTATGTGTACACTCATATGGTCACCACATATATTTCAACAGTTTGTTTTCCGGGAAGAAGAGGAACAGAAATCCAGTACTCCACTTACCAACCTGAGTTCCCTTGGGGCTGCATTAGCCCAGAAGGCTTGCTTTTTTTCTAGTTCATACAGAGACCCCAAATGAGAAAGTAGTGACCCCCATCACAACTCTCCATCCCCTGGGTTCCAGCCTAACTTAATCCTTCTCCTTTTTTCTCAGGCTGAAAGAAAGCTGATTACAGGTTTGCCTCCCTAATCTTGGGGATATCTTCTCTCTCTTCTTTGGCTTCTGTCTTTTTAAAAACACTAACCTTGACACTGCTTGTCCTGGACACCTTACATAATCTGCTTGTTTAGAATTTCACAAAAGAGAAAAAGAGGGTGTCTTCAGGCGTATGTGGTACCTAGAAAATTGAGTTTAAATATCATTTTTCAGTCATTCAGTCAACAGATTTTTACTGATTCGCTGTGTCTCTTCTTCCCTTCCCTCTACTCTGGACCATGCAGAAGTTCTGGAAATGCCTGATTCCTCTATTGAAATGGGTGGATATGGGGGTCAGAGGTCATATTAAGAGGCCAAAACAAATATTAATAAATTTCAAGTGAAATGTTAAGCTTAATTTTTAATTAATAAGATTTAAAATTTTGAAATATATTTTGCAAAATTTATAGGATATATTCAGTAGGAAACCTCAAATAAAATCTGTGGTAATTATGGAAATTGATGAGTTACTATTTCCCTCCTTCCATGTTAGAAGTTATATAACTAAAAAGTTAACATGGTCCATTAAGACTTAAAAGTGCTTTTCTTCATATCATCTGTGAAAATTTTTTATTTGTTTTATGTCTGTATTTGCTCCATTTAATTTCTAGTTAAGTAAACTTAAATTTAGTATGCCAAGAAGCACAACCTCCTCCATTTGTTAGTGTTTGGGGGTGGGGGTGGGATGAGTGGGTATTATTGAAATGGGAAGAATAAGTAATTCATTAAGCCAAAATACTGCTTTTGTTTTTTAATACACAAGGGAGGCATAGTCATCTTTCTTATTGTAGAAGTAGCTCAAGTAATAGGGAATAAAAAATAAGACATTTTGGTAAGTTTGACTAAGTTGAAATATATTGAATGCACACGAGCAAATTATTAAGTGGCTTACCTTCATATTTGAATAAATAATTATAGCATATTTTAAAATTTCTTCCTGGTTTGATGAATTTTATTAAATAATAAATGCTATATGTGTAGTATATATACATTTTACATGTATGTATTATATCTGTTTTTTTCAGGAGAACGTCTGTGTATCACGAGAGAATGAAAAGTTTATGTTTGCTTTTAAAAATAACTTAGAATAAATGTCAAACACATTTTAAATGATTAGCATTGTGGATACTGTAGAATCCATGTCATTTGCTGATTAAGAACACAGGTTTTACAAATACACAAGTCTTAATCTAAGTTCTAAATATGTCATAAAACAGCTGTGTAAATTTGAGCACAATTACTTAACCTCTGACCCTAAATTCATTTTTAAAATGGAGATCCTACCTTACTTTGTATAGTTATTGTGAAGATTAAATGTAGTAAGTTTTATTAAGAGTTTATTTTAGTACCTGACCCATCTCATGCAACAAATGTTAGCTCAAACAAATTGGCTATAGCTTTTTGTTGCATAAAATAACACTCATATGCCTCTCCTCCTTTTGTCAATTAGACTTGCATGCATCATTTTTGGAGATGAGAATCTTAAAATTTGGGGGTGGCTACTTTATCTTTTCATTTATGGTGAAATTTTAATAAGGTTCTTACTTTTTAAAAATTGCTTAGTTTAAATGTTTTTTAAGTCCAATGACCAGGTGGTTGTCAGGCATTTGGAGGACAAGCTCATTTCTACCATGCTTATTTAATTACTGTGCTTGTAAACAAAGGATGTACAACTCACAGTCAAACAACATTTCACATGGGTGATGGAGGTGATAATAGCTTAATTCCTGCTGAATCTTTTTCCTTTGCTCTGGCAAGTTCATACTGACCTTGTCCTAAATCTGATGACCTCCCTATTTTACTCAACTGTTTGGAAAGCCTGGCCTGCCATAGCTAGCCCTGAGGGGTATCTGAAAGACCACTGAGTCACTGACCCATGTCAGGACTGGATTTCAAGTCTGATCTATAGGACCTCAGAACTAGTTATACATGGGGCTTATTAAAAACCCAACTGGCTGCATTTTTCTGCTTATTAAATATCCTATTAAACTCATATTTAGTTTACCCAGTTTCTTATGTAGGTCATTTTCTAGACTAATTATAAATTTTGATTTTTTTAAACCAGTATTAGTGCCTTAAAACTAAATCTGAATGTCTTGAAATATGAGCAGAATATACTGTTAAAACATAAAATTGTAATAAATATCTTCCTAGTTCATGAAGGGATCAAGGCAGTGGCAAAAATTCCATATATCTCAAAATATCTAGTTTTAAGTTGTTACTGACATAGCGTGTTAATCTCTGTTTATATCTTGTCAAACCTCAAATATTAATTACTCAAATGTTGATATTTAAGAATTTTGAGGTTATTTGTCCTGAAGGAAAGCATAGAACCAATCAGTAAGATGTTATTTAAATTTGGTTTCTACACTAATAGAAACTTTGTGATAGGGCTGTAGTATGAAAAGAGAAAAACATTTGTTTTCCTTCACAATAGCAAGTAACTAGGCCCTTTTATGAATATCTAGTCAGTATTCTGTAATTTATAATATGACATTGTCTTTTATTTTATATAGGAGTTGATCCCTGAATTTTATTATCTCCCTGAGATGTTTGTCAACTTCAATGATTATAATCTTGGAGTGATGGATGATGGGACAGTAGTGTCTGATGTTGAACTTCCTCCTTGGGCCAAAACCTCAGAAGAATTTGTTCGCATAAACAGATTGGTAAGATAGTAATCATCTACTCTGTCTGTCATTAGCCTTTCTTTTCTCAAAGTATCTTTCATGTGTTGGTATAATCATTAACCCTTGATCTTCTGGACGAAACTGGAGATGATGGAAGATAACTGAGAGTGACATAATAGTTCATGAATCTTCATATAAACTTGATAAAATTTTATTGACGTGAAAGGTATAATGGTTTCTTTTATTGTTTTATACAGAATTTAGTTTACTTTTATATGTATGTGATAATTCAAAATTATAAGCCTAAATTGTAAGTTAAACTGCTTTTTCCCATGTGGATTTCTTGTACCAGCAGAACATAATTCTGTGTTCCAGTTTAGGAGGCCATTGCACATTTTGATAATGGGAATGATATTCAAATTATATCCTGTCTCTGTCTTTTGAAGAAATTCTTCATGTAATATTTAGAATATAAACGCTTAAGAGCACAGTAATTATTGTGCTTATAAACAATTCCTTAGAATCTTCTCTAGTGGACTCTAATGTCCTATCATACGGGTTAGCTGTTTTTAAAAAAAGTAGTATGACTTTTCCTCTTTGCCTTTAATTTTCATAAAAGTTTAGAAGCAGGGAGCTTTAAACTTAGTGTTTAAAAGTAATATTTTATACTCCATATTAAATATGAAATCTAAATTACACTTAAACAAGGAAAATTATTGCATTCTAGTTTTCTAGGTGGTATTTCTTAATTTTTATACCAACAATTATATTTTAATCCTGTCTTCCAGGTGCTAATTGTAATCTCATTCTTCCTGAATTTCACATGGTACATATATACTGAGAGCTATGCAGTGGGAGTGAAAAGAATATAGGCTTTGAAGTTAGACCAGTTTTCTTAATCCTGTATAAATCACTTTGCTGATTATGGGAACTTGGGGAATTTAATCTTTCTGAGCCTTGGTTTCCTCATTTATAATTTGGAAATTATGATTATAAAATTGTAATTGTTTGTGTAAAATATCTAAAATAGTCTCTGGCTTATAGTAGACACTCAGAAAATAGTACGGAATATTATTCTATTGCAGTCTTTTTTTTTTTCCTTAAAATTTTTTCTATCACGGTGTTAAGGTACATGTTGCATTATACTTCCACCTCACGCACTTTTGAAGATTCTCATTAAATTATTAAAATGACAGCAAAAGACAAAGCTGAGCTCTGAAAGATACTAAAGGAGAAGTCAGATTTTAAATGTGGCAGTTGTCTATAGTTGTGTGATTTTGTTTCCCAGAGCACATAGGAGTCAATAGAAGGTATAGTCATTTTACAATTTTGTGTGTGTGCGTGTGTGTGATTGCCCTTTTAAAACACATTTATTGAGGCATAATTTACATACCATAAAATTCTCCTTTTTAAAAGTACAAAAATTCATTTAGTTTTAGTAAATTCATACAGTTGTGTAACCAGCTTTAGAACTCTTGCATCACTCCACAGGGTTTCCTTGTACCTGTTTATAGTCTATCTCTGCTCCCACTCCTTGTCCCAGGCAACCACTGATTCTGTCTCTATAGTTTTGCTTTTTCTAGAAATTTTATATAAATGGAATCAGGCAATATGTTGTCTTTTTGTGCCTGGCTTCTGTCACTTAGCATGATGTTTTTGAGATTCATCCATGTTGCTGCATATATCGGTAGTTAATTTTATTGTATTGCTGCATGGCATTTTATTGTAAAGGTACAATAGATTTTGTTTACCTGTTTACCAGTTTGTGGACATTGTGTTTTGTCCAGTTTGAGGCTATTATGAATATCTGTATATGTCTTAAAGTGGACATCTGTTTTCATTTCTCTTATATTCCTATGAGTTTAATTGCTGGGTCATATGATAAGAACATGTTTGCCATTTTGCATTCCCACCAACAATGTGGGAACTTCCAGTTTTCCATATCCTTGCCAAGACTTGGTATTGTCGGTCTTGTTTATTTTAGCCATTCTAGTAGACATCTCACTGTGATTTTAAGTTTTTATTCCTGAATGACTAAATATGTTGAACCTTCTTACTGGCTTATTTTCTACTCACATATGTTCTCTGAACATCTTTTGCCTATTTTTCAATTGAACTCTTTGTCTTTTTATTATTTAATTTTAAGAGATCTTTATTCTCCAGAAAAGCCCTTTATTCAGCATATCTTTTCTAAATACTTTTTTTCCTCATCTGTGGCTTGTCTTTTTCATTTTTCAATGGTTCCCTTGGAATTGCCAATTAAAATCATGTTTTTACCATTAGGTAGGTATAAAATAACATTTATGTAATATTTGAAAAGTATAAATAATCATCTCCAATCTGGAATAAATTTTTAAGAAAATAATTAAAATCATATCATTTCCTTATTGAAATGTTTTTTTCTCAAATATGGTTTGTACTTGTAAGTCTCCAGGATGTCAGCTCTCTATTAATCATAACCATATTTAGTATCATTTAAAGTACAAAAAAGTTTGTTAGTGTGTTCACTTTGCTTTAAAAGAGGTCTAAGAGGCAGAGACATTGAATTAATTGCATTAAAAGCTTTTCAACGATATTTTGACAGTTAAGAAAATGTAATTGTATAGATTGAGGTAAGCCATTCTCCTGACAGTACTTTTCATCTTTACTCTCAGAAGAACCAGATTTATTTGAGACTCATTTCCCAAAGGCATCAGAAAAAGAAAAGAAGGGGCAACTTACCACATTGTTTTCCAGTCAGATTTTGTTTTGCCTGCCCCTGATTTAAACTTAGACATGACTGTGAAATTATCTACAAAATAGTATTTTACAATGCTAACTGCATAGTTATTATAACCTATTAAGTCCTTAAACATTTCTCCCAATGATTCCTCTTCCTATAAGTGTTACAAATGTCTTCATAGTTTAGGCTCTGAATAAGCATACATTCTTAGTAGAGTATATTTTTAAAAATCACTGCAGATTAAATGC
Source organism: Myotis lucifugus (assembly GCF_000147115.1). Taxonomy (NCBI): domain Eukaryota; kingdom Metazoa; phylum Chordata; class Mammalia; order Chiroptera; family Vespertilionidae; genus Myotis; species Myotis lucifugus. The sequence goes on along the minus strand of NW_005871049.1, from coordinate 19,016,605 downwards.
AAATATAGTTCAGAGTTGAATATTTACATCTCTGATCATTTTAATCCATAATTAGGAAGGATACTTGATTTTACTTACATGTGTCTTTATGGAAGAATTTAATCACTCATTCAAAAAATATTTATTATACACCTATCATGAACAAAGCTTTCCTACAGCACAGTCCATATTGTTTCATTTCATAATTTCCTGTTAACTTCATATAAGTGACTGAATTATCAGTATGGTATTTTATGTATCTGTTAGCATGTTATCACATAAGGGTTTTATCCCCTCCTCCTTTTGGTTTACCTCTTCAAGTCCACAGATTTTATGCAATGATTGTAGCTCATGAAATGCATACTACTTTGATCTGTGACCTTTTTGTGGTGCTAATCGGGTTCCTGATATCATTATACCTTACTCATTAATCATATTTCCTGCAGCCCGTCAGGCAGCCAGACAGCACAAGTCCCTGTTTTCAGCCCTCTGTTGGCAGGTTTCTGCTTTTCCAGATTATTACAGACGATACTTTGGCTTCTCGTAGCCAGAGCCACATCAAGCTGTGTGTTACAATTAAAGTCAGATGGTCCTCAGGTTGAACAGGGATATAGTGTTGCAGCTGTCTCTCTTCCTGGAACAAACCAGCACCAAGAACAGATGATCTATAGGACAGTGAATAATAACAGATTGTACAGTACTCTGCTGGTAGCAGGGGATCACAGAATTAATTAACCGACAGACTCATTTTAAGATATCCAGCACATTTTTTAAAGTATTTGGTTGCCCAAATATTAATTCAAGGGGATAGAACATTTTTAGGAACATGATTTCCATGGTGGACTGGTAATGCTACATTTTCTGTTTGTGTTAGAAGGCCATACCTGCTGTCTTATCTAGCTGTTTTAATCCTCGGAGCTTCCTGTAAGTAATGCAGATCTAAACGCAGGATTGGCAGATTGCTAAAGTGTTGGATTTATGCACAGAAGATAATATCCTGTGTATTTTAGAAAGGAAACCTACCTAGGTCTGACTAGTCTTTTGGTAAATAAATTATCTTTTCTTTATTCTGAAGAGTTGAAATGTCGGTAAAATCAAAGTAGTCTTTACATCCCAAAGATTGGTCTGTGTTACTTAATATTACCTGGACAAAAAAACAATTTCTTTCTATTCTGCTTCAGAAATATAAATGAGAAATAGGCTTTCATACTTTCAAATAATATAAAAATGTATGCGTTCAGACCGATCATCATATATCTCTTACAATATAATGTTGATATTATAGACCTATGTTATGCTGCCTCTTATAACCCTCAGAGTTTAAGTGGAATGAGAGACAAAGAAAATCATACTCTGAGCAGAAAGATAGGTCTATTTCTAAAAGTTGATGAAATGGAGCATTTTACTTTAGCTGAAGGATATATAGTTTATTTAAATTTTAATAAAGGTAACTCATTCATTTAACAGGTATTGACTGAGTGTCTATGTACCAGCCCTGTAAGACCCAGGGAACAGACAAACTATATCACTCCTCTTCTGGAGGCTTCTTCCTCTTTGATAGCTTAGGCTGTTGACATAGAAAACTTCTCAGGGCTCAGGGGTGGCATGAATCTAATGAAGGCGTCTATTGATGAATTGACCCAAGTCTGCTAGTTAGAATCACATTTGCTTTTGTAGCTTTTATCTTCCCTTCCATTTCATGAGTAGTCACTTTCTTGAGGAGGTAAAGAAAAATAAAATGAGTATGTTATCTCCTTTCCAGATGATATATAGATAAACTAAAAGCAATGATTTTTTAAAATCTTTTTGTCTGAGAGAAAACAAAAATTTTCAGATTTTGTTTCTCTACCATCCTTGTTTTTCCTATCTATTACTAAATATAAATCTGTTCACAGATCTTATATCTGAATGAACTGGGTCAATTTTTTCTAACCTTTTCATTTGAATGGAAAGTTTACAATTCTCAAGTGATGACAGCATAGTTGATACAAAGAACCTCATGTTGATCAAAAAGTGCTGTAGGTGCCTATAGCAAGACCGAAAGTTGGAGATGGCTAAGTTTGTAATGATGTAGCATTAGATTATTGTAGTGGCATATTATGTTCCAAATTACAGTGGCTAGAAACACTGTAAAGTTGAGAGGTTTGATTGAAATTTGAAAGGGGTTGTACTTTTTTTTGACCTTTATTCATATCCTTGTTTCCATTTCCTGGGTAAATGGCATTTAAAAGCATGTTTCTTAAGAGAGCTGTCTAGGATATATATATATATATATATATATATATATATATATATATATATATATATATATATATGAAACCACCTGACGTTTGTAGGCAAATTAGCTATAATTTCGCGCTGAAGTTGCTAGAGGGCCAGACCATTATAAATAGGGAAGCAGGTTGTTTACCACGACAGTAGAAGTGATTTTTTTCTGAAGATATGGGTAAACAATGCGATTTAACAGCCTTTGAACATGGGATGATTGTTGGCGCTCAGAGCCATGGAGCGAGTATCAGCAAAACAGCCGAAGGCCTGTTCGAACAGCTTTGCTGTCTGCAGTTACCAAGATAAAACGTCTACAATTTGCACAGGAACACAAGAATTGGACAGTCGAGCATAGGAAAAAAGTCAGGTGGTCCCATGAATCACGTTTCCAGTTGCATCATACAGATGGCAGAGTGAGAATTTGGCGGAAATGGCATGAAAGCATGCACCCCACATGCATGAGTACAACCCTTCAAGCTGGTGGGGGCAATGTTATGGTTTGGGGCATGTTTTGCTGGCATGATTTGAGCCCTTTAATTCCTGTGGAACAATGTCTGAATAGCACAGTGATTCCCAAAGTGGGTGCTACCACCCCCTGGTGGGCGCTGCAGAGATCCAGGGGGGCGGTGATGGCCACAGGTGCATTTGTTTTAACTTTTTTTGTATTACCTTTCTATTCTGCGTTCAAGAAATAGTTTCATAATTTCAAACTTCAATGTTTCTAATTTACACCTTTCTTTACTATATTTTACGAAAAAGGTAGAAACATTAATACATATATCTTTCTGTTTAATTGCTATTAAAATTTAAAAAAAATTAATTTCCAGGGGGGCGCTGAGTAATATTTTTTCTGGAAAGGGGGCGGTAGGCCAAATAAGTTTGGGAACCACTGGAATAGCACAACAAACCTAAGTATTGTTGCTGATCAGGTTCATCCTATCATGTTGATGGCGTATCCCAATGGAGATGGCTTCTTCCAACAAGACAATGAGCCATGCCATGGTGCTCGTATTGTGCAGGAGCGGTTTCAAGAACATGAGGGAGACTTTACCTTGCTTAGGTGGCCCCCAAAATCACCACATCTCAATCCAATTGAGCATTTGTGGGACGAAGTTAAAAGAGCCATCAGGCAGTTGGTTCCACAACCATCAAATCTCACAGAACTGGACAGTGCTATTCATCAGGCCTGGTGTCAGATTCCTCGCATCACCTTTCACGTCTCGTGGAGTCAATGCCAAGAAGAATCGCCACAGTATTGAAGGCAAAAGGTGGCCCAACGAAGTACTGATGGGGTGCTCATAATAATCTGGCCACTCAGTGTGTATCTATTTGCTAGAAGCTAACATGCTTTTTTTTTCATACTGCTCCTTTTCCATTGCCTTTTCCTTTTCCACATTGATAATGATGTGGCCAAGGGTGTATATAGCCATGGTAGCGTCAGTTGGTACTAATTATTCTCTACTCTGGACTTATCACTCCCTCTGCCCGCCCCACTCCTTGCAGTGATTGGATCTAAATCCCTGGAGAATGGGGGCACATTTGTACAAAGTTTGAAAAAATTCTTAAATTACTATTGTTTGGTTTGCTTTTAGTCCTGACATGTAATTTACTGAGAAATTTGTAGTTCAGAAAGGACATCTAAATAAGTTGGGTGTCCCATGTTGATAGGTTCTTAATTCTCTACAAATGTATTTATAAATTCAAAATAAAAACCAATTCAAGTTCCAGAGGGTTGTTTTGTTTTGTTGGAATATGAAAAAATATTATAAATGAGCAAAGGGCCTAGACCCCATCTGAGAACAGGAACAGATTTCAGAGGGATTCTTAATATATATCAAGAATTATTATAAAGCTGCAGTAATTTGGGAAAATTAGGAGAAATAGACTAACTGAGGTGAGCAGAGACCCCACAAACAGACCAAGACATATGAATAAACTTCATCTGTTGTCGAGCTGGTATTTCAGATCTGTGGGGAAAGGCATGACTTTTCAATTTAGGTGTTGAGGTAAATAATTATTGTATTCATTTCCTAGGGCTGTCATAAAGTACCACAAACTGGGTGGCTTAATCAACAGAGACCCTTAACTGTCTCCCAGTTCTGGAGGCAGAGTTCAGCAGGGTTATTCCTTCTGAGGCCTCTGAAGGAAGAGCCTGTCTAGGCTGTATGCATCTGGCACCTGTCTTCTCCCTTGTCTCTTCACAACCTCCTCTCTCTGTGTCCTGTCTGTGTCCACATTTCCCCTTTTTATAAGGATACTGGTCATATTGGATGAGGATCACACTCTACTCCAGTATGACCTCATCTTAAAATAAATAATGACATATATAATTACCCTATTTCCAAATCAGGTCATATAATGTGTTACTTGCAAGTTAAGATTTCAACATTTGAATTTCGGGGACACAGTTTAACCCATAACAACAAATATCAATATAGAAAAAAATGAAAGAAGAACCTTTTTTATGCCACAAACAATAATTAAAGTATACTAAAGCTTTAAATATAGGAGAAAAACTTTTAGAAGATAATGCAGGGAAATTTCTTTGTGATCTTGAAATAGAGAACAGTTGTCCAAACAGGAAACAAAAAGTGAAATATGATTATTACATTAATTGATTTTGGGATGGTAGACTAAACTTGTATTTTCTTAAATGTATCACACTTGGATGGTATACATTCTCTTGATGTGTATTTTTGTTAATATTTTATTGAGAAATTATTGCTTTTGAGGATTTTCATCTATAATAAGGAGTTAATATTGATATGGGTTTTTTTGTGATATCTTTGTCTGACTTTAATATCAGGATATTATTTGTCTCATAGGATGCGATGTAGTAAAGTGTTCCCACTTCCTCTACTCTTTGAAAGACTTTGTGAAAGATTAGTATTATTTCTTCTTTAAATATTTGGTCAGATTCACCACTGAAGCCATCCGGACATGGAATTTCCTTTGTGGGAAGATTTTAAATTACCAATCAATTCTTTAGTTTTTGTACGTTTATTCATATTTTATTTTTTCTGTCATTAGTATCAGTAATTTGGAATTTATTTATTTACTTAAATATTCTAGCTTATTGGTATACAAGTTATTCATTATATGCCTTCAATCATTTTAATTTCTCTAAGGTTGTTAGTGATGTTACCTTATTCATCCTGATTTTTGGTAATTGGGGTCATCTTGTTTTTCTTGGTTATTCTTGCTAAAGGTTTGTCAGTTTTGTTGATTTTTTTAAAACACATTTTTATTGATTTTGCCCTTTTGTGTTTGTTTTTCTTTTGTTGGGCTTTCACTCTAATACTCATCTCTTTCCTTTTGTTTGCTTTGAATTCAGTTTGCTCTTTTATTAGATTCTTGATGTGGGAAACAATTTTAAATTTGAGTTCTTTTTGCTTTTTTTAATAGTAGTTTTTATGGTAATAAATTCCTCTTTATGTACTATTTTTGCTGCATCCCATAAAAGTTTTATGTTTTGTTTGCTTATTTTCATTCATCTCATAACATTTTCTTATTTTCCTTGTGATTTCTTTTTTTACTTATGGGTTATTCAGAAGTGCATCGTTTAGTTCCCAAATGTTTGTGGATTTTCCAAATATCTTTCTGGTTTTTTGTTTCTTATTTAATTTTATTGTGATTGGAGGATATTCTTTGTGTGATTTTTGTTGTTTTAAATGTACTGAGACTTGACGTGGCTGGTGGCTCAGTTGGTGGGGCGTTGTCCTGTACATGGAAAAGCTTGCAGCTTCCATTTCTGGTCAGGGCACATACCTAGGTTGCAGGTTCCATGCCCAGTCGGGACACATAATAGATGTTTCTCTCTTTCTCCCCTCCTCTCTCTCTCAAAATCAAAACATATCCTTGGGTGAGGATTAAATAAAAAAGTATGGTGACTTGCTCTATGACTTAGGATATGGTCTACATTATACAAGTCTTCATTTGCTCTTGAGAAGAATGAGTATTTTGCTCTTGTTGCATGTTCTAAAGATTCCAGTTGATCAGTTTGGTTTATTGTGTTCAAGTCTTCTATATCTTGGTTGATTTTCTGTCTCTTTCTATGCATTTTTGCTAATGGGATGTTGAAATCCCCAAATATTGTCAGCTCTGTCAGTTTTCTCTTCATGTATTTCTAAGCCCTGCTGTTGAACGTGTGTATTAGTTTCCTATGGCCTCTGTAATGGATTAACAAAAACACGGTGGCTTAAAACCACATAAATTTATTCTCTCACAGTTCTAGAGCCCAGAAATGGTAAGTCAGTGTTACTCTTCCTACAGAAGATGTCTGCTTCTGTCCCCGCATCACCTTCTCCTCTCTGTTGTGGAATCTCTGTCTTGAAGTGTACATGTGATTACTTACGGTATTCCCAGGTAATCCAGGGAAATGTTCCCATGTCAAGTTCCTTAATCTAGTCATGCCACAAAGGTCCCTTTCCCAAATAAGTTAACATTCATAGGTTCTAGAGACTGGAACATGGTATCTTTGTTGTGATAGGGGTTATTTTTCAGCCTGTCACTATACACATATGTTTAGAATTGTTATATTTTCCCAATGAATATTTTTTCATCATAATTTGTTTCTGTTTCTAGCAATGTTTCAGTCTATTTTGCCTGATATTAGCACAGCCACTCCAACTCTCATGGATACTGTTTGCATTGCATATATTTTTCCATTATTTTACCTCCAACCTATTTTGTCTTTAATTCAAAAGCAATTATTTTGTAGATAGAATATTTGGATCATAAGTATCCAGTCTAATATTCTCTGCCATTTAATGCTATTACTGATGTGGTTGAATTCATATCTGCCATTTTTGCTAATTATGTTCTTTAGTCTTGGGTCTTTTTGTTTTTCTATTCCTCCTTTATATATTATTATATTAAATAGATATTCCTGGTCCACCATTACATTTCATTAACAATTTTTTTAGTTATTTTCTTAGTCAATGCATCTTAATTATTTCATTTTATCTCAAGTATCTCAATGTACTTCACATTAATACTAGTTTAATTCCTGTAAAATATATTGACTTTGTTCCAACTCATTTCCATTCCCTCCTGCTTTGTGCTATTGTCATATATATTACATCCATATATGTTGTAAGGCCACTATACAGTATCATAACTACTGCTTTGTACAAGCTTGTGTCTGCTAAAGAAGTAAACAAAGCAGAAAAGATACCTACTAACTTCAATTACTACTCTTACCTGATAGAATCATTCCACAATGAGTAGAAGAGTGCCTCCGATGTCAGCATCTGTAGGAACGGGATAGTCCCATACTGAAAAAGTTCCATAGAAATGAAGTTCATACTTTCAAATAACAGTGTTTTTTCATCATTTTCCTTGGGAAAATATCATTTTATGAAATGGATTACATATGCATAGAAGGCAAGGTAAAAGCCCGAGAGATGACAGTGACTCCATCATTACACTTCCTAAGTTTTGTGCTTGTTTTATTCATGCCTTTTGATGCTTTGAGTTTTTGCCAAGTTCTAGATTCTCTAAACACCTGAAATCTGAACTGTGGATACATGAAATGGAAACTACATTTTGTTTAGTGACATATTACTGTGCTATATACAAGCAAAATAAGGTGAAATGATATATTATTTCCCAGGTATATTATATTTATGTTGGAAAAAAAATATACAAATTTTGTGGTTCTTCTGGAGTAACTCTATGCTTTCCTATCAACTTTACTTAATATTTCATTAAAAACATTAATATAACATACTAACAAAAACATTTTTAGATTTTGTAAGAATAATAGAAATTTCCTCCCCAGTAATATCCCATCCACATGATGTTGAGAGGAATTGTGTAACAGTAATTGCTCATTCCTGTAGTGATTTACCTGGAAGTGTGTGGGGGGGGGAGAATCCAGACTTCTACCTCTTCCTGGTACAGGAGCCTGTAGTAGTTGTGCTTTTAGCTTCTAGCTTCTAGAATATGTCATTCCACATGCCTTCCTCACTCACCACAGTGCCTGCCACATGCTGTTTCTACTCATTGCAGTGTGAGCCTACTGCTTTTTAAACCAAACCATGTCACAAAGCTTACCACCTTAACCTTCTTATCACCACTGCCCAAAAAAAAAAAAAAAACAAAAAAAAAAAACAAAAAAAAAAAACCCCACAAACAGCTCTACTCAAAACTTTTGTTTTCCTTAAAATGTTTTATAAAAACCCCTTCATATTACCCTGTGACTTTCCTGGAACCCATTCTCAATCTGTCCACATGTGACTCACAGGTCATTATTCTCCTTACCCAGTGGAACTCCTGTGCTATTTTGCATGTAGATTTTGGTTTTAGGTGAAAACTGTATCCTTTACACTAAGTGGATATATGTGGTTCATGGAAAACACTACCTTCATCAGAATTTCCTGAGGTACAGTTAATAAATGATGTTCTTTCATTCATTTAATCATCAAAAATTTGTTAACTATCTATTTTATCCTATCCTAGTGGCTCAGTGTTGGTTGGGGGAAGAAGGGATATAAACCCCCATCCAAACTCAAAACAGTGGGGAAAGGTAGACTTTATAATAAATGGTATGTGCTAGCCATATGAAAAAAATAATCTTTTGTCTGTTTTGCAAAACCGAGGATCAGATACCTAAATATGAAAAAATGAAACGATTGCTAGGAGAAAATATTAATGAATTTCTGTATAATCTGAGAGTGGGGAAAATTTTTGCAGCTATACCTCAAAATCCAAAAGTATGAGAAGAAAGACCTGACCACTTTGGTTACCTATACACAGATAATAACTTTCACATGACAAAATACAGCAGAAGCAAAGTCAAAAGACAAATGACAAACTGAATAAAAACATTTGAGATTTAAAACTTAGGCAAATGGCTAGTGGACCTCATTTATAAATAACAAAATTAAAGAGAAATAAACCCAACAATCTAATAAAATGGCAACAATTCACAGAAAAATAAATGTCACTGTCCTTTCAACACATGAAAAAATACTCAACCTCTCTCATAATAAAAGAAATATAAATTGTACTGAAATTCCATCTGTGTCTTTCAGATTGGCTAACCTCCAATATATTTCAGTCCCAACATATTCTGTTGATGAGGCTGTGGGAAAATGGGCATTCTCCTACATTGCTGATGGGAATGCAAAATGACACACTTCGAAGAAGGGAACTTTGCCATTCTCTAGCAAGATTCCCTGCCTGTTTACCCTGTGACTCAGTTTACAGTGTCTTTCCTAAAGATATACAGAGTAGAAAATGTCATTCACAAATAGAATCTATATTCTTTAATAGTTTTGACTTTGAAATTATGAAATGTTTTATATTATTTAAAAAATAAAATCAAAGAGGGGTAAAATCCAATACCTAAAAATTGAAAACACATTGGAATAAGTAACCTTAGTAAGATAAGTATATCTCTGGTTAGATATGTTTTATAGACAAAAGAACCAGAAAAGATCTTAAACTTTTTAAACTCCTCTTATGTTTGGGTAATAATGATATAGTTCTTTTTGAAACTTTATGGGAATATTGTCAATTGAGCAAATAAGTAATTCTGTTAATGTCAAGATCAAGATTTTAATACAACAGATAAAGAGATTCAAGTATAAAATCAGTAAAGTCAGCCTGACAATAGCAGCTAGAGACCTTTTTTTTATGTCCTAGTTATTGATAAATGTTTTAGTTATTAATTTGCACTAAACAAACTTGCAAGTGATAGTATAAAAGCAGAATTATTTGTCATGAAGAATTTTGCTATCTAGGAAACCAGAATATTTATTTTTTCTGGCCAGCAGAAACTGTTTGGGGATCCAAATATAAGCAAAAATCACATGTGGTAACATTGACTTCGAATAAAAGAGAAATTTGATTATCTTAATTCATTGAACAATATTTGTTCAGTGCTTACACTCTTCTAGGTTCCAGGGATACAGAGGCAACCAAAACAGACAAGGCCCTGCCCTCGTGGAATGATGAGTAGATTCCAATGGAGATCTTAATGGTCATGCTAGACGATACCTCTGTCCCCAATACAGAGAAAGAATGCCTGCAACAAAATCATTATGTTCACATTTATGTGGTTGAACACCCTCGTCTCTAGGTCTGTGTAGGACACACTGCCCAATTCTTACTTTCTGTGCTTCCCTTTTATAATCTGCATGCTGACCATTCCCCTTCTGTCAAGCCTTTCTTCAAAAAGGACATCACTGTCTTAAACACACTAATAATGTCATGCCTGTATAAAAATCCACCATGAGTAGAATTTGGATACTCTTCCCCCGGTGTGTTATTTACAGATTGGCCAATTTCATTCATTTTGGGGCAATTTTTCATAATTTTTCTCTTTAAATTATTGAAGTACTTTGATGTATTGACTTGAGGAAAATAAAAATAAGCAACAAAACCTCATTTGTGGTAGCTTCCTGCTTGTCCAAACAGTTTACATTTTCTAGTGGTCAGAAGGCAGAAGAAGGGTGAAAGGAGAGAGACTTTTTATAAGAAAGAAAGAGAAAGGCTTAGAAAATACACTATTTTTTCGTTTTTAATCTTCGTGTAAATTGTCACAGTAGTGTGCTACCAGGTACAGCTGGAAGTTACCATTTTGCCAGGGATTAATGATAATGGTTGGAGAATAATGAGGCTAATGGGCTCACACAGTGGGACTGGAGGTTGAATTCACAGAAGGCGGCTTTCTCACCCTGTTCCCTCACACCCCTTTGCTTTGGGTGGTGTCCTGTACTGCTGTGAAGTTGCCTCCAGTCCCTCGCTGCCTCTGTGCCTGGCACTGGGCCATGTCACCTGCAGTGGCAGTTTATCTGAAAAGCAGCATCTCTGCTGTGGCTTTTGTTCTGCCTATGGATGCTTTCTTGCAACTCTGCACAGCGATACCCGATAAATGACTACTTACTGTGGTATTTATGTCTGCTTGATATGCCAGTAACTGGTATCTGTCCAACACATTTTTTTCCAACTAAGAATTTTATGTATACTGGCAAATTTCTTTGGTTATGGTAACCAGAAAGGAACCTTCCTTCTCACCGCCCCCTACCCCCCCAAAAAAGGAAGAAGAGGATTGATTTATGCTTTTTCTAGCGTAACTAATCTCCCCCCCCTTCTCCTCTCTCTCTTTCTTCATTTTATCTTTTATTACTCTGTTGTTTATACATGTATGTTCTACTAAAAACATTTCCAACAGTGCCTTAGCATTAAAGTTTCGTTTTTATTTTATTTTTCTTTATTGATTACTAGAGGCCCGGTGCACAAAAATTTGTGCACCCAGGGGGGTCCCTCAGCCCTGCCTGTGACCTCTTGCAGTCTGGGACCCCTCAGGAAATGTCCACCTGCTGGCTTAGGCCCGCTCCCCTGTGCGAGTGCACTGACAACCAGGGGGCAGCTCCTGCATTGAGTGTCTGCCCCCTGGTGGTCAGTGTGTGTCATAGTGACCAGTCATTCCCAGTGGTTCTGCTGTTAGGATCAATTTGCATATTACCCTTTTATTATATAGGATAGAGGCCTGGTGCATGGGTGGGGGCCGGCTGGTTTGCCCTGAAGGGTGTCCTGGATCAGGGTGGGGGTCCCACTGGGGTGCTTGGGCAGCCTGGGTGAGGGGCTGAGGGCCGTTTTCAGGTTGGCCAAGTCTCCCACCGGGGACCCACACCCCATGGGGGTGTGGCCAGCCTGGGTGAGGGGCTGATGGCTGTTTGCAGGCTGGTCAAGCCCCCCAGCAGGGACCCTCTCCCCATGGGTTTTGGCCAGCCTGGGTGAGGGGCTGATGGCTGTTTGCAGGCTGGCCACAGCCCCTTCAGGGTGGGGGGCCCTACTGGGGTGCCTGGCCAGCCAGGGTGAGGGGCTGATGGCTGTTTGCAGGCTGGCCATGGCCACAGGCTGGGAAGCAGGTATCTGGGGATTCTTTATCTTCTATAATTGAAACTTTGTAGCCTTGAGCGGAGCCCAGGGCCAGCAGGGCAGGCAGGAAAGCTTGGCTTCCTCCATTGCTGGGGGCAACCCAAGCCTCCTGCTCGCTCCAGCTCTGTGGCCGCTGCCATCTTAGTTGGATTAATTTGCATATTTGCTCCTGATTGGCTGGTGGGCGTGGCTTGTGGGTGTAGTGGAGGTATGGTCAATTTGCATGTTTCTCTTTCATTAGATTAGATGGTATTACATATGTATCCTTATCCCCCCCAATGCCCCCCTACCCTTCCACTCATGCCCTCACCCCCTGGTGTCTGTGTCCATTGGTTGGGCTTATATGAAGGCATCCAAGGCCTTTGGTTGATCTCTCCCCCTTAACCCAACCCTCCCCACTGAGGTTTGCTGGTCTGAGCGATGCTTCTCTGTTTCTGGATCTGTTTTTGTTCATCAGTTTATGTTGTTCATTATATTCCATAAACGAGTGAGATCATGTGATATTTATCTTTCTCTGACTGGCCTATTTCGCTTAGCAGAATGCTCTCCAGCAGATGAGTGGATTAAAAAAACTGGTACATCTACACAATGGAATACTAAACTGCGGTAAAAAAGAAGGGATTCTTACCATTTGCAACAGCATGGATGGAACTGGAGAGCATTATGCTAAGCGAAATAAAGTTTCTTTTTTACTTTTTTGTTTTTGCAAATAATGTCAAACTTACAAAAAAGGTGTAAAAATAAAAATAGCACACAGAATATTGACACGCTCTTTATCCAGATTTAATATTGGTATGCTCCTCCTTCCCCATTTTTAATGTGAGCTTTCTCCTTCCTCCCTTCCATTCTTTTCCCTGTGTGTGCATACACATATAGTACATATGTATGTATATATCCATATATATATATACACACACACACACATATGTAATGTTTTTACTGAATCATTTGAGGATAAGTTACATACTTCATGTTTCTTTACCCCAAATACTTCAATATATATGTAATAAGAATAGGGATATTTTCTTATGTAACCACAGTAACAGTTACCATTTGATAAATTTAAATTAATTCAATAGTTTGATCTACCTTGCATATCTCAGTTTTGTTTGTTGATCTGATAATGTCTTCTTTATGGAATTTTTACACTACAGTACAGAATCCAGTTATTGCTTTTAGTTGCTATGCAACTTCTTAGAAGTCCCTTTTCCTGCAACTTGCTGTATTATTTTCCTGGGCTACCGTGATGGCACGAACAGAGTGCCCTTGCAGTTCTGGAAGCTGGAAGTCTGAGGTTAGGGTGGCAGCAGGATCGCGCTCCCTCTGAAGTAGTGAGGAAGGGTCTGTTCCAGGCTTTTTTCTGTTTTGGTAGTTCCTTGGTTTGCAGCAGCATAACTCCAGCCTTCACCTGGCCTTTTCCCTGTATGCATGTCCATTTCAAATCTCTCCCCCCCTTTTTATGGACAACAGTCATAATGGATTAGGACCCACCATGATGACCTCATTTTAACCTCATTACCTCTGTAGACTTACATAGTTGATGCTTGAGTGTTTTTATCTTTCCTCCTCAATTTTTCTAAAATGAGTAGCTCTTATTTTTAATAATGAAAATAAATATATTAAGTTTTGAAAATTGTAATATGTGGCATATTATACATTAGAAAAAAATGTTTAGTAATCTGGGAGAATATATTGAGGGGAAATTATTTTTCAGTCATTCTAAAAAATTCACTACTAATAGAATACAATGATTGTTGGTTTATTTACTAAATAGAGATTGGTTAAAAATGTCCCTTGGCCAAGCACTGACATTTGACAAATGCCTTGTTAAATGGGTAAGTTTATAATCTAGAAAATGTATGAAATGACTAGGTAATAATGGAATTTTTTATATATGTGTGACATAGGTTTCTTGGGAAAGAATAGCCAAGGATGAGGCTTGAGAAGTAGGGTGAGGCCACATTTAGGAAGGGACCTTTATGTCCTGCTAAGGAGTTGGTACTTCATCTACTCAGACTAGAGTGGAGACAGGAAAATCAGGAGGCTGTTACAGTCAAAGGGAACCAAACATGAGATGATGTCCATTTTAGTTAAAGCAGTGGCAGAGAGGATAATGAAGACATTCTGCATAGCTGAGTGTAATGGACCTCAAAGGAAACAAAAGATCACCTTGAGATTTTTAACAAGGTTACTAGATGAATTATATTACTAACAACTGAAATAGGTATTACAGGAATAGAAAGAAATAGGCTTTTTGAGAAAGATAAATTCAATTTTGAACATAATATACTGTGACTATATTTTTAATATGGATTTTAAAATATGTTAAGATAACAGGTTATAATAAATAATAGGCTAAATTATAGTTCTAAGTTATTTTTAAATCTTGTGTCATCTTATAGGTACAATAATAGTTAATATTAACATATAATTGATCCAGGTTATTAGAATATCTTTTCCTGACTCTTCTGGCTCATTTTCACCACACTAGCCTTCCTTATGTACTATTTGAACTATTCAATGGCTTCCTTTTAGTCTCCGTCCTCTTAATACATTTAATATACTGATGATAAATTTATCTTCCAAATGGGAAGTGCATTCATGTTATCTTCCTGCATTTAAACTATGACTATAAATGGATAATAGTGTTTATTCAGGTACCCCTGGTCTTAAGTGGGATTCCTTTTTAGAGAACCATCACCCACCAAGCTCACCTTTGACCTCTGTTACACCTTTGCGGCCTGTAGTATATTGTCATAGGAATTTTCTGTCTCTGACATTGTATTATCAAGTTTCCTTACACTGAGTGAAATCTGTTCCCTGTAATTTCTTCCCATTGATCCTCATTCTACCCCCAAGACCCAAACAAAACAAATTTAAATCTCACTTTAGTGATATATAAATACAGTAGTCGTGGCTTCCAGGTCTTTTTTTTTTTTTTTCTGTGAGGTTCCAGGTGTATTTTGTATTTCTCTTATGTTTCTCTTTACTCTGCCCTTTATTATGCTTACTGCTCTTAGCCTTACTTATTACTTCTAAATGGTGGCTTAAATTTAAGATTTCAGTGAATCTTCATTGATAGACCTACAACTCTAATTCAAGTAAATTTAAGTAGCATAGTTAGCATTAGTAATGGACTTGGTCCATGTGTTTTACGCTTACAATAACAACTACCTCATTAATGTTGTAAAATTGTATATGAATGCTTGAACATGTCTATATATATACTAATAGAATATTAAGAGAGTAGTCCCGTATCTTCTTTATTAGTTAACTTGTAACCATAAGTTACCTAACCTCTCTTGGCAGTAAATAGATATGGATATTGAATAAGGACAGTAGGTTTTAAGCTTTATGACAGATTTTGAATAGGTGTAATATTGAGTGATCACATGGCCACTGAGGCAAGGGAATTGTGATGTAAAAGAAGATTAAATCTTCTCTCTGTGGTAACATAAAATAATGATAGGTAACACTTCTTTGATGTGGAAATGCATTCAGTAGAGAAAATTAATAGGTGAGTCCTGTTGCTGAATTTCTCACAAGGACATCTGAAGTTATTTATTACTCCAGTGAAAATGTGTTCAGCCTACTCTTTACGTAAAAGTGTCTGCAATTCATGAATTAAATGTTCACAGTCTAGCATTGGTTGATAGAATCTGCATTTCAACTCCAAAAAAATTAGTGGATATGGACAACTTGAGATCGATGATGCCATAAAAGAAATAAATTATGAATTCAGGGTCTGGAGTGGGGGATTGAAGGGGAAAGATTTTATTATAATGCATGACTTGCAAGTAGAGAAAAGCACTTTAAAAAATATTTTCAACACATTTCTTTTATTGCTACAGAAATCCAGTGTTTCATTTGGCAAATATTTATTGGTACCTACCATGTGCCAAATACTGTGCTCAATTCTGTAAAGTTACAAAGATGAATATGATAGAATTCCTACCATGCAGGAATTCACCATTTAATAATGGAAATAATTACTACCAAATGGAATAGATTGGAGCATAGATGATAGAGCAAATGACTTTGTTCAGGAAGTGATGATATTTAAGAGACATTTGAGCTGGGTATTGAAGGATTTTCTGACCCTAAGAAGTACATTTCATGTTTGAGTGTAATTAATGTATTAGGGCTTCCATCTGATTATATTGCCTTTTTAGATTGTGTATACATATTCTATTTTACCAACTGTAGCTGTTTTTACTGGTGGTTTTATGAATTACAGTTTTCATACAAACCCAAAAGTACTTATTTAGTTGGAGATGGAGGTTGTTTTCTTGGCTAAAGTCTGAGCCCCTAGCATTCCAAGGAATTATGAAAAATCTAATCAATGACATCATCAAGTTCCTTTTGCTTTGTTCTATTCCACCATTGCCTGGAATTTGTTCATTTTTTACAGTCACCTTTCATATTCACATTCTAGCCCTTTGGAATGAGGAAAGGAAGTAGAGGACAAGCAGCTTCTTTTTCTAAAATTTACTTATGCAGTCACTCTTAGCTTCATGGGAGTGTGGCAAATTCCTTGAGGAACTTTTCTCCTATTCCATCCCTCTTCTCCCCTAAACTTCTATAGAATTTAGGAATTCTATAGTAATTCCTACAATTTAATTTATGTTCCTTTTCAGTTTGATTTTCTTAAATGTGTGAAATTCTTCTAGAGCTGGGATCTTACTTTTTCCATAACAACCTTAAATCAGCTTCATCCTAATGAAGAAAAGATAATTGACTTATCTCAGGCCAAGGGAATTTTTTAAATCAATTACAAATTGCAGTTTATCAAATATATCAAGTCTAGTAATTTGGAAAGTGGTAAGTCTAATCTTTGAATATAAAGGCAGTACTTTGAACCTTTTTTTTTAAAAAAAGAATACATTATTGATTTTTAGAGAGAGAGAATGTGAGAATAGAGAAACATATATGTGATAGCACAACAATCAATTGGCTGCCTCCTACATGCGCAGTACTGGGGATCAAGCCCACAACCCTGGCATGTGCCTGACCTGGAATTGAACCAGCAACCTTTTGATGCATGGGATGACACCCAACTAGCTGACACTCACACTGGCCAGGGCTTGAACCTTTTTTTTAAAAGCAGAATATGAATGAAAATAACATGGGAGAATATTATTTCAGGAGCTTTTTCAAAGATTTTCATGTTCCTATTTTACCTCTTCTCTTGAGTGCCATAGGGTCACTAATAAAACATAGGGAATTTTAATATGTATCCCTTTTTGGTTTGTTCAACTATGCTTTATGAAATAAGATTTAGAAAACAAATACTGTGTTATAAAGTATTTTTCTTTTAAATAATTATGGAATACTACTTAGATATTTATGGAGAATACTAATTTTGATTATTAGAAAGCTAAACATTGAACGTATCTTAGTTATATCTTTTCATCAGAGCTACTGTTCCACCGCGTTAAATTAATACTTAGCATAGCTTGGTAAACTAAATTTTAGTCTATTGCATCCCAGTTGTTGATTAGTAGCCCACTGGCATCAGAAAGACTGCAGTGTTATTTCCAGGCAGTTTGTTCCTCTAAATATGGAGACAGGCCTAGTCTGCCTTACTTGCCTAAAGCTGCCAATTTTCCTGTGGCTTCTTTATTTCTTTATCCCTTTATCCAGCTGCTACTCACTGCTATGGCCACATTTGCCCTCTGGCTCTGGGGATAGAAAGCTTGGCTTCCCCCGAGGCTGCTGTTAATGCTTCCTTTTTACTCTGCTGGCTGGGAGTGCACTTGGCATCCTCAGTCTCAAACCTCTCCTCCCTCTATTTCCACAGACACCAGGCACTTAAGTAGCACTTTCAGCCTCCACCGGTTATCAGGAGTAGCTTTCAACCCCTCATTTCTGGTCTGGTAACTCAGCACACCCTCCCGAGAGAGCTTGACTAAGCCAATTTGCCCCTCTTCCCTCTTCCCGTCTGTTCATCTTCCTTTTCTCTCTTCCTCCTTATCTATTTCCTTGATTCCCCTTTTATTTTTTTTACTCCCTTTTTAATCTTCCTCATGATTATTTTTTCTGCTTTTAGTAGAGTAAGTGCCACAGAGTTAGACCAATATTTGTAGTAGAACATAAAACAATAGTAAATTTTAAAAATTAAACAAGTTTTCCCATAATTTTAACTGAATCAACTCAAAAAAGGGTTGTTTTTTATGCCTCAGTCTACTTGTCCCTGTATGACTATAATGCAGATTCCATATTATATGTTTATTGGTTTTTTGTTTTGTTTTGTTTTGTTTTGCTTTTATATGCAGAGTTGTAGATTTTATATTTATACAGGTTTACTTGTTCAGGATACTATATAATATAGGAAAAGATAAGAAGTATTTACATCAAATGTTTTATAAGAAAAAGTCACTTAGATGATTTTGTTATTTTTCCTGAAATGATTTTAATATGCAATTTCATTTGAAACTAACTCCACTGTGAATATTCTATGAATGTTAGCTTTTCATTTTTCACATAATGGTTTTCTAAATGTCTTTTACAAATTTATAATTTAACACTTCTGACCCAAATATTAGAAAATAAAGATAATACCTGTTAATTTGGGGATCAAGAATAATAGAAGTCTGCAGGCCTCAGTCATTAACTATTGACACAGTCTATAGGACACTTCCAAATGTCTGTATAATAAAAACATGAAGAATTAATACTGATAGAAATAGACCTGAATGAGTCATTTAAAGCCTTTATTCCCTTCCCACCCTCACTCCTCTTTATTTTAATGATTTTATGTGGGGGAGGAAGAACCTTTAGGTGAAGTTTATGTTTTCTAAATCTCACTAATTGTGTAATTTTTTATTATAAACCTATTAAACAAAATATATGTATATTGTTTTACTTTTTCTCCACAATTAAGTCTTCATTTTAAAGCTACAAAATTTCTTTCTCATCATAATTCCTTAAATGTGTTTTTGTTCAGTTTGTAAGGTTTAATGTTGGGTTTATGTTTAAAGGAAGCATCAACCCACATAAGAAGTTCACCTTTCGGAACCTTAGGTTGGAGTCTCAGGCACTGTAACCCTTTGCAGAGAAAACACAAAAGGGAGGGGGCAGGAAAGGAGAGAAGGATCTACTTATCGCATTTCTAAGTAAATATTCTGAATTTAATGCTCTTTAGAAAAGAAGGTTTTATATATCACTGTTTCACAGTCTTTTAAATAGATATGAAAACCGTTCCTTAATATTTGTATTAAGGAAACAGTAAGCAATAGGTATTATATTACAATAAATTGAATATACTTATTAAGCCACATGTGTGACCCCTGCCAGACTGTAATGCTACATACAGTCTCTTTCACCACCCCTGAGGCAGATGGGTGGGTATTGACAATTTTAGCATTTAGGTAAATTCTTTTTTATAGTGTCTTGCTCTAAGAGTTCAAATACAACTCTAAAATTTCTGCCCTCAGGAAGTTAACAGGTACTACCTCCATTTTGTTAAGCTTGTTCTATGCTGCACGTACAACAGTGTTACATTTGGTCCTTCATATCCATTTCATTTATATACATTGCTCTGATACTTCTGTCATATGGGAGTTCTGTAATACCTGCATGACAGACTTCTACAAATGATCTGAGTGCTTCATGTGCTGGAGAAGTTTTTTTTTTTCCTGTTTCCTATAAAAAATTAACCAAAAGGTAATTAAGCTTTCCTTTGGTGATGTTAGTAAATATGCTTTTAAAGACCAGTGTGTACCACTTTGAGCAATACTCTCCCATTGTTCCATGTATAGTCCTTGCTAATGTTCATATAATCATCTATAAGAAATGCTAATTCAAGATGAGTAACTAAGTATTCTTTTTCTGGATATATCTGAAAGTAGTAGTAGTTATCAATAAACCTGGTGAAGGTCGATGTAGAGTTTATATAGATGTTACAAATACAAGTCATCTTGGCATATTTTAATACTTGTTTACTATCATTTTGGCAGCCTACACAATTTTTGCTGTTCATTTTTGTATTTGTTGTTGTCATCAGTTGGTTGGCTCCTATGAACATTAGAAATTTGAAAAATATACTGTCAGTAGGTTAGGCCATATTTCCATTTTTATTACTCTCTACTATATTCTTTTAAGACCCAATTGAAGGTCTATGTTAATTTAAATTTACTTAAAAACTATTGACTTAATTTGCTTTAAAAATTAAGGACCCTGTGAATGTTGCGACTTCACCTTTCAGAGCCACAGTCTTATAGAGGGTCTTTCTTGCTTCATTCCAGTCCTCCCTATGTATCCTACGATCAGACACCTGTCTTTGACTGTGAATTGTACTTTTCTGAGTGTGAAACAATGGATTGCACCTTAACATAACACTCATTATTGTATCTTCTATCCGTTTTAACCCCCCAACAACTTTTGTGTTTCTAATATAAACTTGGTGTCTAAATTTTTAGACACTTATATTTCTAGTTATGGAATTTGTATATATAGGTATTAATGATGAATTCTGATCCAGTGTTTACTTTTATGCATTCATTTATTAGTGTACTTTAATAATGGATTAATTAATATATAAGAAATCATTATTAGTATATAATGAATAATAAGAATAGCTAAGAAATTATTGTAGTGAATTTTATATTCTGAATTTCAGATGTTCTTTTATTCCCCAAGTGGCATTAAGCTACAAACTAGTTACATTTGTGACATTATTATCTTTCTATTTGAAGACATTTGTGCTATTGCTTTCGTCATACGGCAGTGTTTTTCCTACATTACTTACATAACAGATATTGCAGGCTTTTTCTACATTACGTATATGTTAAACTTACCTTTGGATTGTGGCTGTGAATTCTGTTTACCAGCACTCTTTTTGCTCTTTCTTCCCTGTCTATAAGGCAAGCGAATAGCTTTGCTCAAAACAGTCTCTCCGTCTCACCGTTGCACACAAGTTGCCTTGTCTGCTCCTGATATTCCACATCTTGAAGTTATTTTTAGTATCTGGACTTCCTTTTTAGAAAATTGATTTGGGAGTTTGCATCCATTTACATTCTTTACAGAATTAAGATCTTTGAAATTATAAAATAATAAAAGCCATTAATAAAAGTATTTTGTTTTCATCTGGAAATAAACTCAGGCAAAGAAGAAATAGAGGCTTTGAATGACTATGACCAATTTATGAAAAGCAGCACTTACTGTTTTTGGGGGATTGCTGTCCAATCAAGCAGAGAATAGTAAATGAGTATTTGACCTGGATTCAAATACTTTACACTGAAGTGCTTAAAGCGCTTTTACTAAAGCTAACAGTGTTTCTGCTTAAAAGTTTATAATAATATTTAATAGTAGTTTTAAACAATAATATGCCCTGCCTTGATGAGAGGATCAGTGTTCAGTTGAGTCAAAAACCAAACTAGGCATGTAGCCGATTATCAGACACTTCTACATAAGAAATGAGGGATGTGCTACTAGTAAAACGTCCTGTTACTTTTCATGAATGACATGATTTTGAATGCTATTTAGAAGGATGGCAAGATATGGGAAAGTTAGGAAGATATGGACTTAACATTTTTTAATTCAGGTGATTACCAAGTAATCAAACACAGATTCTACCTGGTATGCCCATGGAGACCTACAAGGATAATGTACTTTTACATTGGTGTAGAACAAAAATTTAAACCGATATAATAAAATCTAAGCTCCCATAAATGGGGCATTCATTTAAAATCATGATTAATTACTTATGTTATTTACAGTGTGTTATACTGTAAAACTTTCCTATGATCTCTTAATTGGACATTTGTCTTGTGAGAAATTAGAGGTCTAATAGAGGCTTGAAGTACCATTTAGTTGAGATGTGACATTCTTCTTTCCCACTTTTAGAATTAAAACAATCCTCTCTTTGTAAAGATTTTAAATCAAGTCGTAGTTTGCATCAGTGGCTACATCTTATAGGATTTCCTTATTTACTTGATTGACATGTTTACTGTAAACTGTATATTTTATGAGTGTTACCCTAAATGCTTAATCAAGGACCCAGATTTCCATGTTCAAAATATTGCATAAACTAATGTATTGCTCTGTTGTTTCTTTATTCGTGACCTGTATTCAAATACTTTACACTGAAGGTTTAAAGCGTTTTTACTACAGCTAACAATGTTTCTGCTTAAAGGTCTATAATGATATTTAATAGCAGTTTTAAACAATAGAAAGCTGCAATTTCTAAACAGATTTTACTCCTACTAAATTATTAATGATAATAGTATTTTAGGTATGAGATTTAGAAATTACAAGTAAAGAATACATAATAAAATAACTTAAATTTGTATAGTATTTATTATTTTACAGATAGCTTTTACTTACTCATTTGATCCTCATAATGTTCTTGAGATGCTGTAGTGAAGATATATCAGTTTCTCTAGAACCTTGGAAAGGCTGATAGGTAAGGAAGGTCACACAACTAATATGTAGCAAAAATTCAAAATCACATTTGCAGAATCCAGGTCTCTTACCTTTTCTTTCTAATTACATATTATAGTACTTTATAATTTAGAAAGCAATTTTTACACATTTTACTTGAACTTTGGAATACCTGTTTTGTAAATAAGGTATTAGTTTAGTGTTTTTATAGTAAGTCTAATGGTCTGAAAGTCCTAGCTAGAGCAATTAGGCAAGAAAAAACATAAAAGACATCTAAATTGTCCTTTTTGCAGATGACATGGTTTTACATACAAAACCCCTAAAGACTACACACACACACACACACACACACACACACACATATATACAACTGTTAGAACTAACAAATGGATTCATTAAAGTTGCAGAGTGCAAAATCACCATACAGAGAATCAGTTGCTTTTTTTATACACTGACAATAATGTGTTTGAATAGGAAATAATCTCATTTACAATAACACCAAAAAGAATAAACAATTTAGGAATAAACTTAAGGAAATGAAAGATTTCTACACTGAAAACTACAAAACATTGACGAAAACTTAGATACAAACAAATGGCCAAATATCACACATTTGTGGATTGAAAAACTTAATTATGTTAAGACTAGTGACCCGGTGCATGAAATTTGTGCACATTAAAAGGGAATTAATTAGAGGAAATATTTTAATATTGCTATTTACCCTTTCTCTATAATAGAAGTGTCAGAGGTGAAAGAAAATTAGTAAAATGTATATGAAAATCTTCCTCCTGTCAGAGTCTGGGGTGCACCATGGGAACCAGAGTCAAGTCCCCGCCCAACCATGTGCGCCTTACATGGTTGCAGCAGTTAGATTTTTAGCTAACCTTTCTAGTCAGGGATTGAACAAACCTTAATGTCCTTTCCTGTTGCAAACCATGCCTTTTTAACTGCACAGTTGTTAATCCAGGTGAGATAATGTTCTCTTAGGAAGTGCACAAAATACTTCTTTCATTTTTTTATTTTAAAAAATATATATTTTATTGATTTTTTTTACAGAGAGGAAGGGAGAGGGATAGAGAGTTAGAAACATCGATGAGAGAGAAACATCGGTCACCTGCCTCCTGCACACCCCCTACTGGGGATGTGCCTGCAATCAAGGTATATGCCCTTGACCAGAATCAAACCTGGGACCCTTCAGTCTGTAGGCCAATGCTCTATCCACTGAGCCAAACCGGTTAGGGCACTTCTTTCATTTTAATGGGTCATTTACACTGTGCCATCAAACTCAGAGAATTTACCTCTCATTTTATTGAATTATATATGTTCTGTATATCAAAACCCATATCAAAACTATATCTTTTTCAAAGTAGACATTCCTGAGTAATTTAGAACCACCAGGTGATAGCAATATTTCTAGTTTCATACACAAGTATATTTGGTTAAGAATAAAGACAAATTACAAATATGCTAGGGAAATGGAATGTTCTGTTTAATTTTATGATAAACTAAAAGTCATTCAGAAATCACATATTTATTTATTTGGTAAAAATGGCATAATGATAATGATGTTATCTTTCTTTGACAGGCTCTTTGATAGCTTGGGGTCACCATTATAATATTAATAGGACCCTCCGTAGAAAAGAACCTGGAGTAACCTTGTTTTGCTGTGTTGTCCCTGAAATGCAGTAAGCTCCTCTGCATTTCCCTTAGGGCCGATTATGTGGCTGCTTTGTGAACACTTTAGTTGACAGGTGGAAATGTGTGTGAGTGTATTGAATAAGGGGAAGAATGAAGGAAGAGGAAGTTGGTAGATATCTGTTTAATTTTAATTGAATTCCGGCTAAGAAAAGAGCCTGTACAGAGATACGGATTACTGTTAGCCAAGATAACATTTTTCAAAACATGTTGTCCCTGGAGAGGAGAAGCAATGAAATAAAAGACACCGAGATAGTTTTTCTTCAGAAAAGGACATCTTTAATAGGTAGTCTTTTAGTATTATTAATTTCTTAGTTTATACCAAGTAGTACTTACCTGTGGGTATAAGTTCACTAAGTCTTCCAACAGCTATTCATCTACTAGCAATGTTGACCCTAATAACTAGTG
This sequence comes from Myotis lucifugus, assembly GCF_000147115.1. NCBI lineage: Eukaryota > Metazoa > Chordata > Mammalia > Chiroptera > Vespertilionidae > Myotis > Myotis lucifugus. The sequence goes on along the minus strand of NW_005871049.1, from coordinate 18,991,981 downwards.
TTTAAATGTTCTTACTCAAAGTTCATTCATTAAAAAAAAAAAAGATAGCCAGATTGGAACTATCAGCTTCTGAGTCCCCAGTCCCTTTTCCCTGCAGTCCATACACTATCAGATATTTAAACACTCAAAAAGTTTAATCTGTTTTAGCTATGTTCCAGTAGATTCAAATATGGCTCACAGAAAGACATCCTTCTTGTTAACATGAGTGAGAGGAAGAGGACAATTAGATAATGCAGTGATGTTTTTAGATGTATACACAAGAAGCTCTTTTTAGAACGATTTTTAAATTACTTGACATCAGCATGCCTAAGTTAAACAGGATTTGGTTCATAGTATTTTCTCCCTTGAGAACTGTCTTTCCAAGAGGGATGATAAAGTGAAATATAAACACCCCATGAGAAGTGCACTGGTTTCTAAACATGTCATTGATTCTTTTTAAATAAACAACTGATCATTGTTACCTTCAGCGAGGGTACAGTATTTCTTCAGGTTGTTACATAATGAAAAGTAGGTTTTAAATGTTTTCACTAGTATATAGTGGATTACATATTGTTTGAATGTGAGCTTCTTGTTAAGAAGCCAATCTCTGTAGGTGCTTTTCAGAATGATGCTAATGGTCGATACAAATCAGCCTTTTGTTTTTAAAATGTTAGGTTGATTTTGCATTGCAGTTTTGTCTTTTCCTTTTTAGAGATGTATCTGAGGCTTTTAATCCATGTGTCTGAGTAGTAAGTGCTACTGATGGGAATGCTTTCTGGAACTCAGTAATGTACTGAGTTTTTCTGAAAATAAGCAGTGTAGGTCACTGTGACCTCTCCCTTGCACAAGAGAATGAGGACCTCAGAAGACCAAGTAGCACAGAGTACCATGAAAACCTAGAACCTCTGGAGAATAAGGACCAACTCCTGGGTCATTAAAGGCAGAGTTTGAAGGACTACCCACTCTGCTTGTGTTTCTTTAAATCCTTTTAAATAGCACACAGCGGGCTTTTATATAATATTTCATAGTCTTGGCCTTATTCATATTCCTGTTTCTAAAATTATAAAAAATAGCCAAAGGTAGGAGTTACATTGATAATCTTAAATCTGTGTGTGTTTCCTTTGTTGATGTTAAAGTCATTGTCAGTGTGTATAAGGGGAACATTCTTCACGGGAGAAATGTGAAAAAATGAGCTAAGACGGTTGGGTAGACATGTAGCCTTCTGTGCTTTTTATTGGAATGCATTGCTAAACGTGGTTTAGGGTATAAGCAAATTATTTTATTTGGATTCTAGATTCTCAGCTCCTAATAGCTTTTAAATTTATACAGTTTTTGTTTAGCTGTCAAAATATTTAATTATATCATGCCCAAAGGTGTAAAGCTGTCAAATAAATCCGAGTTTAGGCATAAACATTTGCTAAGTTACATGTGCTACTACACCCTTGGTTGTTACTGGGCAGCTTGTGAACCTGTTTGAGAGGGAGGGGTGTGTCGGGAACATTAACTCAGCAGGTACAGAACAACATTGGTCCAATGAATTAATGATTACTTGTAAAACAGCAGGTAGTAATGCCCCTAGTCTTTGTAATTCTCCTCTTGTAAAATAAAGCAGACTGGAGAGTGTGGTGGATTCTTTGGATCAATTTGCACTGTAAGAAAGCTGTCTTTTTGCAAAAATATGTTCTCTTTCTTTCCTTGCCTTACATTACTCTTTTTTGTTTGTTTTGTTTTCCCTTGGAACAAAAGAGAAATACCCCATTCACACTATGCCCCTCTCCCTCATTCTCGAGTCTCTTGCCACAGGAGGAATGGTCCCAGTGGCACTTACAAAGAAAGCATTTACACCGAGCAACACTAAAGTTTAAAGTTTTCTATGTAAAACATTTTTCCAGCTTCATTGAGTATGGTTGACAAATAACAGTTGTATATATTTAACTTGTACATGCAATGTGGTAAAATATTTTTAAAGAAAAGAAAAATTTTAAAATGTTAATTGTCCTTATCTGGTTATTTCATAAATAACAACTTTTGCTATTTGATGACATTATTTGGAGTTAGACTGTTAGCGTAAATACTAATGCAGACTTTACGAATGCAAAATTCACTAAGAGGTAGGGGAGTAAAGTAAATTAGTTCTACTTTGAAGCTTTTATTTTCTTCCCCTTTCAAAATGAATGGGAAGGTCCTTGAGAGGCCCTTGAATGAAAGCTGCTTTTCATTAGTGCTACCAAATACCTACTTGAAAGAGTTGAGTTCTAACTGAACACCCACACAAGAGAAAGGGAAAGCTTCCTTTTTCTGCAAGAGGACCATCAGCTAAATAGCTCTTGGCTTCTCTTTTCCAATCAGGTGGTTTCACATCAGAGTTAATTACTCCAGTCATTTATTCTAATCACCCTCCTCTTATGGCTAGCTGCATTCTGTCATGGGGTGGCATCGTTTGAAGCCAGTTAAGTTTGAAAACCACTGCAGGGTACTTGAGGCTCATTAGTGAGGCCTATCCATGCCTGGCTTTGGATTTGCTCCCTGATTAACTCTGCATCTCTCTGCCTTGTTCCCTCCTCCCGCCATCCACCAGCCCCCACTTTTCAACTCCTTTGCTCTAAAGAGGAATGTTTCAATTAACTCTTGCCTTGCTGTTTGCCTTTTCACCTACATATTTAAGAAAAAATTAAATGTCAATATTGCTAATAATATATTTGATAGACTCTGACCTTACAACTGCATCCTTTGTATTGAATTTAACTGAAAAGATATTTTTGAACAACAAAGGAGGAAAATGATGGTCTCTCAGAATAAATAAATCTGTGTCCTTGATCCATTTGTCCTAACTCTAACACAGGTAGTGATTCCCAGTTCTGATTTTACAGTACTCTACTGTGTCTTACAACTTACCATAGAAGTTATCTGAAAAGCTTAAAACATATCTTAACATCAGATTTATTTGTTAACATTGTTGTTTATTATTATAGTGGTTTAATTTAGAAGTGTTTGCCAAGAGGGATATGAAGGGCTATTAAATCACAAAAGCAAATAATGATTGTGCTATGCTTTTTAAAAAAGAAAAGAAAAACATATAATCCGTGTCCTGAAGTAAGATAGTTTGAGACAGCGTTATTGTATAAAGTATTTAAAACATTTAAAAATTTAGCAAAAACATATACCGAGTTTTGTAGTTAAATGAAAATGATTATTTAAAAAGGAAATAAGATAATTTTCTTTGTTCTTTTTGCACAGTAGTTTGATTTAAAGAATTCAGATAGTTCATGTGTCAAATAAAATAATGACACATATTAAAATACATGAAATCACATCTTTTTAAGTTGCTAATGCTCATGGATGGTCAAAAATAGCAAAATGAACTCATTGTTAAGTCTCATCTCAAAATAGTGTAATGGCTTGCTTCCTTATAAGAGTTTTTGGACCTAGCAATTAACAAATAGGGTAGTATTCTCTGTCTTGCTCTAATTTTTAAATTTGATTTTTAAAATCTCTGAAAGAATAGTTAAATCAATGAAAAATTAGGCCTAAAATGTGTGCTTTTTATTTAGCTCTATTATTGAGTGTCTACTATGTGCTCAGTTTCAAGAGTGCAGATATAATCTCTTCAGGAATTCACATTTTGTGAGGAAGACAGAAAACTAAACTAATACATGGTGAAGATTTTAGTTTTAAAAAGGTAGGTATAAAAGCAAAGAACAGTTGAAATAATAATAAAACCTGTAAGTAAACCTGCAGGTTTACATGGCATATCAGATTTAGTATGTACTCAGCTTACTTAATATTAGTGTTATCAAATGATATATGTGAAACCCATTAAAATACTTCTTTGTGCAAAATGGTTTCAGATTTTCATAATGTAACTTTGGGATATACCATTCTACTTCAGAAGCTTTAAAAAGGATGTAGTAGTTAATAACATGACTTTAGAGGTCAGATCTGGGTTCAGACTGCAACTCTGATAGATACTTACTTCCTGTGTAACATTAAACAATTTAGCATTCTTAGCCTCATTTGTAAAACAATTTTTTTAAATATAGTGCTTATCTGGTAGTATTATTGTGAAACTTTAAATAAAATAGCCCATGTAAAACATTTTGCATAAAACGGGGCACATCATAAGTACTCATTAAATGTTAGGTGCTGCTGTTATTATTATATTGTTATTGTTTAGCTGGTCAATGAATTTCTTCCAAGTTGACCTTCTTACGCATTTTCCTTGCATAATATATTGTCTTTTTGACCCTTTGTCAGGTTTATGATAGACATTATTTGCATCCATCAGGAGAAAATAAAATCTTCAAAGATGATACTGTAATATGTATTTCCCTTCTTCTTCATGCTATCATCCTACCCCAAATTTGATTGTGTTTAACCAACTATGGACATCTCATTTGCAATGGCTAGAAATCACAGAAATTCTTCACATTTTATAAAACTCTGCCAAATTAGTATTGTATCAACTGGTTAAAGTCTCTATGGTCCATTTCATGCTTCTTATAAAAGCTTTAAGATTATAGTTCCTGAGCATAAACAATGAATTGTGCTAAATCGCAAGAATTTCTTAAATACCATTCATTCATTCAACAGACATTTATTAGGGGCTACTGAGTAATTAGGTCTGTGATCACAGAATTGGAAGAATATGACACCTGCCCTTTGGGGCTGTCATTATTAAGATCAAACAGACATGACAGTAACTAATTAGAGAAGTAGATTAAGTAAAGCATTTATTCAACAAATACTTTGTGAGTGCCTACTATCTATTTGTCTTTGGGATTATAGCAGTGAGAAAGCATAGTACCTGCCCTTTTCAAACTTATTTAGTGAGGGAGATGACAATAAATAAGAAATTAAACAAACATATAACTTGTGATAATATATACTGTACTAGTAATATAACAAATAATATAGTAGTTGTGGTTTATACCATGGAGGAGAACAAGCAGCCATCATTAGAGCATTTAATATGTATTTTTTTCATTTATTTGCACGTGTAATGGTTAAAAATATTTTTGAGATATAATTGACATGTAACATTATATTTGTTTCAAGTGTATAACATAATGATTCAATATTTATATGTATTGTGAAATGGTCACCACAAGTCTAGTTAATATCTGTCACCAGACATAGTTTTATATATATTTTATTCTGAGATCAAAATAGGAAATGCCTTATTTTGCTTCCTGGAAAGATTGGGGAAGTTTTAACCAGGGAGACTACATTTGTTTTTTTTTGTTTTGTTTTGTTTTTTTTGAGACTACATTTGATCACAATCTTGAAGAATGAGTAGAAGTGTGCCGGGAGGAAGCAAGATAATGGGAAGGGCATTACAGATAGAAGAAGCAGTGTGAACAGAAATCTTATTGCTATAGTAGAGCACAACAGCTAAACTTAATTCAGAAGGTAGAGTGCAAATGTGTGTAAGAGAACTGTGAGTGATGCCTATGGAAAGATAAGACCACAGGGAGGTTATATGAACAATCTTTAATGCCTTGTAAGTAACATGGACTTCTTTCTTTGGGGTCGTGGTGCCTAAAAGAGATTGCCAGACCTGGAGCGTCAGTGTTACCTGAGGCCTTTTTAAAAAGGCAGATCTAGGGCTCAACTCCAGATCTACAGAAACAGACCCTGTTGGGGGATCCAGGTGCTTTTAGGGCATGTTCAGTTGGATGGAGATCAGCTGCTCCATGGAAAGAAGATTCCCAGGTGATTCTAATGTGCAGCCAAGGTTGAGAACCACTGTTTTAGAGGAAGACCCAAAGAAGGGAAATTTTAGAGATAAAGAGAACAGTTTGGATAGTGTTAGAATAATTGAATCGAGAAATAGTGAAACACAGACGCAAAGATAGTCAAAGTGGAAGAAGAATGAAATTGAGAGGTATTTTGGAGGCTTGTTATCTGATCTGGTTTTGGAGTGAGAGGAAAAGAAGTCAAAATGACTTCCTCAGTTTTCAGATTGGCTGACTGGATGAAGGACTGGGCTGCAGACATAATCCAAAAAACAAGAAAGGAAGTAGTTTAAGAGGAAAAAGTATTATTTTCGTACACACACACACACATTAACTTTGAGTTACCTGAAGCACACACCAGAAGAAGTACTCTGATGGTCAGTTAACATTTTGGACTTGACACCTTGACACTCTGGAGATGGTAATAATTGTCAGGTGAGGTAGTTGATGTCTGGCTCATCTGGCCTGAGTTATTTCAGAAATAAGGGCCTGGAACTGAATAATGAGGACAACAAACACTGGAGAGGTAGACAGAGGGATAGGACCCTACATTTAAAATTGAGAAGGATAATCAGAAATGTAGAAAGAGAATCTGGAGGGAGGGAATCAAGGAAGCTCAGAAAAGAGAGAGAAACATAAACACCATGAAGCAAAGAGATGAAGTAAGGAAAGATAAGCACCCATTGGACTCAGACAGTCAGACATGGTCATCTTTGCCAAAACATTTTCAGTGGTGTGCCTTTAACAGAAAAATGAGAGATTGGTAAGACGTTGAAAGGGAGTTAAGGAAGCATAAATAACAAATTTACTTAAATCTTCCAAAAAGTTAAGGTTATTGATCTCATATTGCCCATACATAAAAATAACTAAAACTGACCCTATAACTCAGGGATCCTCAAACTACGGCCCTCGGGCCACATGCAAATACAAATATTGTATTTGTTCCCGTTTTGTTTTTTTACTTCAAAATAAGATATGTGCAGTGTGCATAGGAATTTGTTCGTAGTTTTTTTTAAAACTATAGTCCGGCCCTCCAACGGTCTGAGGGACAGTGAACTGGCCCCCTGTTTAAAAAGTTTGAGGACCCCTGCTATAACTAGTCATTATTCCATTGATAACTTGGAAAGGACCATGCCTACAATTTACTGTGATGTAGAGTCTCATAGACTTTTATCACAAACGTGAAAGGATTTCTAGGAGTGGGCAAACAGAGGCTAGTTCCAGCTGCTGCTAAAAGGAGGTGCCTTTTATGAGGTGTATGAATATATCCACAGTGTCTGCAGATTTTTTGTATCTGAATTTTAGTAAACCCTGTGTTCCCTATAATAAATTGTAGCCCATGTCTATATAGTTCTTAAAGTACATAACTGATACAGCTGAGTAGAAAATATGCAAGAATTCTAACCACGAACTTTTAAAGATGGATTGTTTACAGATGACATTGTAGTTAGTAGAATTAGCCATTTACTTTTATTGTTGGAGAGGTCAGTCATAGAGCCATCTTTCACATGCCACCACATCTCTTCAGAGATTTGTAAGTGGCTAAAGAATATACATGACAGAACATTATGTCTGTTTCACACTTGAAGATACTATATTTCTGCTGTCGTGTCCTAAGGTATAGCCATTCTTCATGTGCTGAAAATTATAACAACCTTTTCAGAACCACACCAAAGGTCATTTTGTAGTCTGGAGGTGCTTTGTGCTTTGGGAGCTTTATCTTTATCTTCATTAAGAAAAGGTATATTTTATAAAGGGTTAAATAATGCTAATCCCTACAGTCTAATTTCAGAACTAGAGTCCCGGTGCATGAAAATTCATGCACTTCAGGGGCGGGGAGGGCCCTCAGCCTGGCCTGTACCCTCTTGCAGTCCAGGATCCCTCGGGGGATGTCCAGCTGATGGCTTAGGCCCACTCCCGTGGGGATTGGGCCTAAGCTGGCAATCAGACATCCCTCATGGGAAACGGGCCTACGCCATAGGTTGGACATCCTTAGTACTGCTGCAGAGGCAGGAGAGGCTCCCACCACCGCCGTTGCACTGGGCAGCCAGGAGTCAGCTTCTGGCTGAGTGGCGCTCCTCCCCCTGTGGAAGTGCTCTGACCACCAGGGGGCAGCTCCTGTGTTGAGTGTCTGCCCCCCTGGTGGTCAGTGCACGTCATAGCAACCAGTCATTCCTGGTAGTTCTGCCATTAGGGTCAATTTGCATATTACCCTTTTATTATATAGGATACTGTAAAAATTTGAATGCAGATTTAGTTCAGGGAATTGAGTAGAAAGCTATCCTGTCAACGTTGTAGCCACAGGTCACGTGTGGCTGTTGAACACTTGAAATGTGGCTCATCTGAATGGAGATGTGATGTACATTGTAAGTGTAAGATGCATGCCAGATTTCTAAGACTTAACACAAAATAATACTTTTTACATAGGCTATATGTTTAAATGATATATTTGTATTTCTGATTAAATATACTGTGTTAAATTAACTTCATCTGTTTATTTTTTAAAGTGTGACTACTAGAAATTTTTAAATTATATATGTGGCTTAAAATAATTTTCTGTTGGTAGTCACTTGACTACCCAGAATTGTTTTGGCTCGGACATCCCAGTACTGAACATGAACATATTTTAATACTTAAGTAGTATACATATTTCTATTAGAATTAGCAGCCTTAGATTAAAAAAGAAAGGCTTAGGATTAACTTCAAATCTATAAAAGAAAATCCAAAATACTAATATTAATTTCAAAACTGAGTTAATCTTTTACTATATAAACTGTTTCTTCTCCATGATGAAGGTCCAAACTTGAAACCTGGGTGTCATCCTGAACTCCCTTTCCTTCATCTCTCACATTGGTAATCAGTTGGTGGAGTCACATCTTAAATCAGCAGTTCTCAACCTGTGGGATGCGACCCCTTTGGCAGTCGAACGACCCTTTCACAGGGGTCGCCAAAGACCATCCTGCATATCAGATATTTACATTATGATTCATAACAGTAGCAACATTACAGTTATGAAGTAGCAACGAAAAGAATTTTATGGTTGGGTCACAACATGAGGAACTGTATTTAAAGGGCCAGAAGGTTGAGAACCACTGTAAATCTTTCTAAAATCTTTCCCCTCCTCTTCACTCCCACTGCCACTATCTTGAGGCTCTCAGTGCCTCTCATGTTGACTGCTGTAGTCATCTTAGAGATGGATGACCTTTTGCCTACCTACCACCCTCAAAGAGGCATCTCATCTCGCTATCCCCAGAATCTAGCATAGAACAGAACCTATAGTAAACACTCAATAAAAGCTTGTAGATTGAATGGATGACAGAGCTGTTGATATTAATCAAAAGTTGCAGAATGAAAAAAAGACTTTGAGTCCTACATTTAATGTATGTATATACAATTGCAGACACAAAGTAAATGCAGATGTCATTTTCTGGCTGAACTTGTCAATGCTTTAAAAATATTCAGCAACTTTTGTGTTCATATTCTTTACTTTAAGTTTTTCTTTGTTGGGTATGATATAATAAGCATACTGTTTTGCCAAGGATTTTGATTTGCCAATATAAGTTTATGGCAGTCAGTCCAGGGAGCCACTGGTGCCATGAAGACAGCTCCTTGGTTTTGTCTGGAGCCCCTATAGGATTAAACTACATCTGGCAATAAGTAGAGATTTTGGTCTGGCCCTCTTCAAAGGAAAAGACTGCTAGTATTTATCAGATCTATGTGGATAAGCAAATGGGAAGGGATTACATATTTTAGTTTTGTTTTCCTTCCTTTTGTAACTAACTAGAAAATGAAACTTCCAGAACTTTGTACAACAAATGAAGACATTTTTTCCATGCTTTAAAGAAGAAACCTATTCTTTTTTCTAGACCTAGGTGGATCATTGAGAATTTTAGATTAATGTTTTAATTACTTAAGTGTATGTTTTTATAACTAGTGTATCTCAGAGAGCATAACAGCAATTTACAATGCTCAGATTTAATTTTCTAGGGATTTTGCCGTCCGTAAATATTAGGACATCATAGCTAGCATTTGGAGGCTTTTGTTGCCCATCTATCTGTGAGGGAAAGTTTACCTAAAATTACTTTCAGAGGAGAAACTTGGACCTGTCTCAGGACAGGCCGCTGTCCCTTCCAAGTGAAGATGGGCCTTCCTCTACACATTTTTAACAGATTATTAGCCCTGTGACTCGGCTTAGCTGTTGTTGAAGCCTGTGGCTCTTCATTTAACTGACAGAATAAAATGGCTGCATTCCAGGTACTTGTCATGGAGTATAATCTAGAATTTACCATTCAAAGCCTCACCTACGAGAACTAATGTTTATGCAGGGTTGCCTGAAGAATATGTAGTCTCTCCATTTGTCTATACTTTAAATCTATCTAGGATTAAGTCAGTCCCTTCGAGAGTCACATACCTGGATTCCATCATATTGCCAAGGGAGGAATTTCTTATCTCAGGAATAGAAATAATGTGTGTTTTTTTCTTTAGGCCATCTGGTTTATTTTTACATTATGGTCATATTTGACTCTTGTAAGTGTTCGTGTTTCTTTCTTTATGTTGCCTAATAGAATTCTAGCTGAGAGCCAGATATATAGTGCACCTTTACCAAGTTGATGGAATTTCATGGCGTGATTTTTATGTACTTCTTATCATTATTTCTATAGTTAAATTTATTTTATCTTGATGATTATGCATTGTTGTAAGCTCTAAATTGTTTTCTGAATGAAGTCATGCAAAACATAAACAAATAGTAAAGTAGATGGGTATCTCTGTCCTTGTATATAGTTGTTTGCCATCCATTTTTACGGGATAGAGTTTTTTTTAAAAAGCTCCATCTCCTTATTTGTATTATACTATAACTAGTTTAAAATATCTGTATATTATGAATTCCTAGATTTTAGATTAGAAGTGACCTAAGGTTGAAATGTTAATTAAATGTTTTAATGTTCTGTAGCTCTAAAGAAAATAGTTGGATAAAATGTCAGCGTGCAGGACTATTTTAAACATTGGGGGAAAAATCATCTCCCTGAAAAGGAGGGTAATTGTACAAGTTTGCCTAATCCTTTTGATCTTGGCACACAGCAATACAGACTTCAGTTGAGATTAAAACTATGAATTTCAAAGGAAACATGGCCTTCAGTGTGTAAAATATATAACAGCTGGTTGACTAGTCCATTTAAAACTACACAATAACAATCGTAGACAGAATGATTGTCCTGCCAAAAGATGCACGAGTGCTTGATGGTTATATCAAGATATGATACTAACTCACACTTTTCTTTAGTAATGGTAGAAATGTAGGAATGAGCTGTGTGCTGCCGACTCCAAAATCTCTCTTCTGCCCAACAGTTCAAGGGCAGTTTATAAGTACAGAACTCCCTTTACTGATTTTTCTATCTGCTTTCAGCCTGAACCTCAATGTGTTGTTGACTAAATTTCATTTTTTTAAGCTGTCAGATACAATTTTTTTCTCAGCATCCAACAGTTCTTCCCCCCCCCCCTTTTAATCCTTGATCCTACCTTTTCCCCTATGGTTTTCATGACTTATTGTTCTTAATGTCACAGCTTCACACAATTTTTAAGCCATAGAAATTAAACTTTTCTTTGTAAATAGTATAAAATTTTGATTTACATTTTTGTTATATATTTATATTAAGGTAAATATCTGGATTCTGAAGCATGGTGATGTATTGTAATCAATAGGGAGAATGTTAACTCCTGTTAGTATATTATATCAGCATTTTAATGTTTTCACTGTTGTGTTTTACCTGAAAAGGTAATCCTTAATTGGTTAATTAATGCATATTTTAAAGAAAATGGGGATTAATGTGGATTTGCCACTTTTGAATAATTCTATTTGGAAAGCATATTTATATTCAAAATCCATATCTGTTCATGATGAAAATATGTTGATTTTTCTGTGACTTTCGTTTCTTGAAATTTTTTGATATAACAACTAATTTTCTATTCATTCCATTTATTTCAAAGAAAGAAACTGAAAATTTGCTAAAGTTACTTGGATTCATCACAAATTCAGAGCCAGCATTTAAGGAGTTAAAGTATCTTATTAGAGAGACAGGAAATCTGGCAACTATTGCAGAAACTAGACCTAATGGTGCACACAAACAATTTGTCAGTCTTCTTAAATGTGAATAGCTTTCCGCAAAGTGGCTGCTCTTGCTTTGTTTGAACAGGCTAAACTTTTCCTTTTTGGACTTTAAATCTTAGAAGTGAAATGTGATCCACATATTCAATCAAAATCATTTAATTCAAAGCATATTTTGATTGGAACAAAGTTGACATGGAAAGAAACTCTAGAATAAAAAAGTTGAAAGGACTTTATATCATATATTTAGCAGGAAAATTTGAAACAGTTCTAATTAGGCTGAAAAAAACAGCTTTCTTCAATGTAAATTACAAAGGTCATATATCAATGTTAAGGAAACATTACCACTAGTGTTTGAAATCCAGCACATGCAAACATAACAGACCAGTTCATTTTAAATATGTGTGTGTGTATGTGTGTGTGCGTAGAAGGCTGTATTACATGTATTTGAAATGAAAAATACTTAAAATTCCGAGTCCATAATGTTGTATATTACATTTTTGCCAATCCAAACATTAACTCCTTTGAAACATGTCACTATCTACACTCAAATGAATTCTCTTAATTATAAGCACAATTAAAATTTTATAAGACAAATTTTTATTTTTTCTTCCATTAAAAATATGATTTAATGCATTTTATAATACATATCAAGTCAAGAGAGTTAGTGATTTTTATTTTTTTATTTGAAACTTCAAGCTATAGGGTTTTATATCTCACAACTGAATAGGGCCTTCCAGAAGCTTGGGCATGCAAGTAGTGGTAAAGGTGTGCAGAAATGTGTATCTGGGCTGGTTATTTCTACACTTAAGGTTTATAAGTAATATTTACTTGTTTTGTTTGATTTTTTTAATAAAAATCATTTATCCTAAGATGTCAGTAGCTTTTATTTAGTTGTTTTCTTTTAAATGGTATGGTATGAGAACATTCAGCAAAATATAAATAAACATTTGGAGTTATAAGTATGAGAAACATAATATACAACTAAGTTTTCCTGGTCTTGAGGTAAACAATTAACATATAATTTCTTTTGTTAATTGAAATTGATATGCTTGATTTTATGTCATTTTTACATTAATGAAAATTTGATTGTTTGAAAATAAAAGGAAATTGCTAGAGTATCTCTCAGCCATGCATGGGTTAAACACATGATTAATGCCTTTTATTTTAGCCTTTTTATTCTCAAATAGCTTAGAGTTTCTTGGAAAAAGCAAACTATTTCTATGGAAGTTATAATATTATTTGACCCCACTGTAGGAAACAAAAATAATTTTATATAACATTTTTTTACCAATAAATAATTCATCTCCTTAATGGGTTAGTTTCATGAAAACAGATTACATTTTTTCAATGAGATTTATTGTTAGACATATTCATATATGTTATAATGATTTCTGACACAGGGTTATACAAACGAGTTATTTATGAATAATTTACTATTATCTTTAAAATATTAAAGGTTTATTTTTTATGTTCTGCATGGGTATCAAGCAAATAAAAGTTACTAATAAGTGTTGTATTTGACATCTGTTTACTGTACTTTTTAGCATATCTAAAAAAGTATTTTAGTCTTTGTATAATAGATCTCATTAAAAAAACAGATATCAACCCCCAGACAGTTTGTCAAGACTAATATGAGTCCCCCTGGATTGGATTGACAATTTGTGTGAGGCTTCATATGATAGTCTTTTCATAGTCTTATTTGATCCTTAACAATTGGACATTAGTCACTGATTTATTTTATAATAACTCAGATGAGTTGGATATTATTATATTGTGTTGGACATTTTAGTGGATTTTCTTGTTTACAAATTTTACTCAGAGCACACATTGGATGTAAATGATGTATTCAGCCTGCTAGGGGAGTACTAACAACTGATTGGTTAGGTTTGAGAGCAGCATGGGAAGCCTGTTACTATCCCCTAGCTGCAAACCATATTTAACTCCAACCTTAATGAGGACTGCCTGTCCTAAAGGCTTTGAAAAACCTCAAATGCTTAACATTCCACTGGCATGTTTTTATTTATTTGTGACTAAAAATGTGGATATAAATAAGTATTTTATATAGAGTATTTTTAACAATCTTAACATATAAAAAGGGATTTAAGGAATTTTTAATATGTTTTATGATTTATGTTTTTTGACTCTCAAAAACAAAAGTTATAAAATGTAATCCCAGGGTATTCTATTTTGAATTACTTGTATTTTTTTTTCCTCAACAATTTCTTTCCCCCTTCTTGTCTTTACCTCTTCCCTCAAGTCCTTAGTAAGTCCATTTATATTAAATACTTTTGGTTAGGCAGTTGTCATTCGCTGATATCAAAAGAATGTTAAAGTCCTGAAGTGACTTTTTACTGAAATGTACTAAAAGTTTTTGGAATTCTCTTATATCCTTAACTAGCGGTTCTTTTTTTTTCTTTTTTTTTTTTTAAAGCATTTAGTATATTGCAAGAAATGCTTGAGGACAGTTAATGAGATTTTTAGTGTAGTCTTTAAATGTTTAAAATTTATTCATGAAGGCAATGTGTTTATCAACCTCTGCAAAGATGTTGCCAATCATTCCATGGTACTGGCCAACCCCTTAAGGACTGACCAGTATGATATTGAAAGGGGAGGGCTGAACCATGACACTGGAGTCATCTCTGTGCGTGTGTTTATGGTACAGTGTGAGCACAGTGTCTTTAAATTCAGCATTTTTGCTTAACATTGTGATGTGGTATCAAGGTTTAAGCATCTAAATCTAACCAACTTCAACATTTTGAATATGCATAAAAAAGTAATCAACATTAGTAAGACAATTCTTTGTTTGATGACAGCAAAATAAAATTGCTCTGGTTTTTAGGGCTTTAATATTGAGAAAATTCATTTGTACTTTGTCATTTGCTGAGCCTTCTAGAATTTTATAGTTTCAAATCACAATACCATGGACACTTGGGAGACTCCTGACTGTTTTATCTTATTAAACAATTTTGAAATCATTAATTTTTAATTAGCTTGGATGCAGGGTTTTTATAGTTTCAATAATGTGTGTATATGAACTAAACGTTTTTTATTTAAACTACTGGCGAGAGTATTATTTACATAAATAAGTGTAGGTTCTTTCCGAGAGTACATACTGTGAGTTTGCTTCATATGGTCGCACCTTCTTTGTAGATTCAGATATTACATGCTAATCTATTACATGCAGAGCTTTTCAGCAGTTTATGGACTCAAATTTTGAACAAATAAAAAGGATGTAATCTCAAAGATATGTAGAGGTTCTTCCCTGATTGAAAGTTCTAATTAAGTGAATTGGAGAAAATTAACTGAAATTAGCTGTCAGAAAGTCACATTTAAATGAGTGATGAGCTAGTCTGGCAGTAAACATTTAAATGATATAAATTGCCATTTAAGTGTATGGTTTAATGTTTGTCATGCATTAATGTGACATGAGACTGTAGTGACAATCAAGCAGCTTGCTCTAATTTGAACATATTTAGGGCTTTTGTGTGGAGTGCACTGCACACAAATTAAGACAATTGCTGTTTTTATGTGTCACTTTAAACATGTTCCCACCCCCCATTCCTACCCAAGGCCTGAGTTAATGAAACAAACGTATCACTTTGGGGTGCAACTTGCATTAATAGTTCCTGGATTTGGGGATTAATTTTTTTAAATCCACGTACTTAAAATAGAAATTTATTTAAAGTTATTACAAGACATTCTCTTCTTATGTCAAATAAAATATGAAGCAGTTTTGTGTTCTCATAAAGTTATTACAAGCCATTCTCTTCTTATGTCAAATAAAATATGAAGCAGTCTTGTGCTCTGTTAGCTATTTACTAAATTTTTAAATACGAGTTTTACAATAAATGTCTAAAATAGTAACTTTCACTATTGAAACATGTTAAATTATTTTTAGGTATACTTTTTTTTCAGGTACACTTTGCAATATGAGAATTGACTAGAGTTTTATTTACAGAATTGTTTTTTATATTTTAAAGTACGCCATATATTGTGAAGCAAAGTTAAATATTATTAAAGGAAATATATTTGGATTTGGCCATAAACATCTTTCTTATTCTTAGGCATTTATTTTAATAAACCAAATAGTTGCACAAGTCTACACCTGTGAACTAATAGGAACTTATTTTGTGACGAGATAGTTTATTTCTTACTCATTGCTTGCTATAGAAGTTAGTCAATTTTGTTTTAAAAACAACAGACTTCTTTTTAAAATATTGATAACATAGCAAGTCACACCAAAACACATCATAGCCATACACTTATTATTCTAAAAGTAAGAATTTCAATGAGACACGTAACCTGATAAAACTTGGTACACTTTGGTTCACTCTTCAAAGTTTGAGTTTGAGAGATCTCTGATTTGAATCAGAGATAAAGTGGTCCATAATACTAAACTTTCATGTTGGAATAATATTGAACAATAATAAATAATATAAATATAAATACCTCAATAATGTCTCCAGTTTTCTTAAACTCTTATTTTTAACTTCATTAAATTTAGCAAACATTGGCATCTATTGTGTTTTAGGTACAGTGCCCGTAACTGGGAATGTAATGATCTGGAGTGGATCTGTGCCCAGCATTTCGACTGAATACTTGATTAAGTTCATTCATTATTTATTGGACACTGTTATGTTACCAGAATCAGATAATTTGGACTCATTTGATATTAATACCTAGAATAATAATTCAGTAATTATAAGTATCCCTCCTAAGATCTCATTTGTTGGCATGAAAATTCAGTTGAAATAACTAAATGATTTGGTTACAGTTGTCACATGCAGTAAACAAAAAAAATGTTTATACAGTATTTAGAAAAATTATAAATATTCTAAGTAGACAGTAAATTTTTAATGTTTTCACATTTGCTGTCCTACAGTAGCCTTTACATTATATGACCTATCTTTGAAGCATGAATTGAGTACCTGTCAGGCCTTGAGTTATGTGACCAAGACAGAATCTCATCCCTGGTCTTCACTGTGCTTACTCACAGTATAGTAGAATAACACCAAAATGTTAATGGTAGCAATCTATTACAATTCAGCATGACAAATGCTGGAAAGACTCTAATCCTGTCTAATAAAGAGGGAATATGCTAATTGACCCTCACACCATTGCAAAAGATGGCGGCACCCACAGCCAATAAGGAGGGAATATGCTAATGACTGCCACGCCCTCAAAGATGGCAGCACCCACAGCCACAAGATGGCGGCGCCCAGTCCCCTCAGCCCCCCAGCCACCCAGGGCCAGCCCGAGGTGCAGGTAACCAGGGCCAGCCGAGGCTTGTGCTGCTGACAGTGGCAGCAGCAGAAGTGTGATAGGGGCATCACCTTCCCCTGATCGCCGGGTCACCTTCCACCTTTGAGGGCTCCCAGACTGTGAGAGGGGGCAGGCCGGGCTGAGGGACCCCCCACCTCCAGTGCATGAATTTTCATGCACCAGGCCTCTCATTGTAAATAAGGGAGAACAGATTCTGGTGGAAAATAGGACATCAGACTTAGTCTGTTCACAGTAAATTTAGCATCAAACTTTACTGCTTGTTCTCAATTTCTCTACATATTTTAAAAATAGAATTCAGCATAATAATACAACCTATACCCTTTTTCAGGCTCTGGAGAGTGAATTTGTTTCCTGCCAACTTCACCAGTGGATTGATCTCATTTTTGGCTATAAACAGCAAGGACCAGAGGCTGTTCGATCCCTCAATGTGTTCTATTACCTGACCTATGAAGGAGCTGTCAACCTGAATTCAATAACTGATCCTGTGCTGAGAGAGGTAATTACCTGACTGGGGCTAACAGGTGTCTTTAGACTAGAAGGTACTAGATGTCATCTTCCTCCTACTTTCATTTGACTAAAGATGAAACTGAAACCAGGTGGATGAAGTATCTTAAGCAGGATAACCTTCCAGTTAGAGACTTAGTTGGGACTTGAACCCAGGACTTTCTTCTAATAAAATGCTTGACTCAATAAAAAAATGAGAGCTTCTTCAAGCTGAAACCATGAAGGGATAAATAATAATATTTATAATTTTTATAACTTTGAAGGCTACTCACTTATTTAAAGTGTTAGGTAAATAATTTAATAAAGAACTAAGACTGTAAGCATATATCTATTTAAATGTGATAAAACACACATTTATATATGATACATAAGTACCTGTATAGCCATAGATGGTAATAGTAGGAATGAAATCTAACATTTTCATACATTATCTTTATTCTTGAAAGTCTTACAGATGTCCCCTTTGTTTTTTCCCATTGACCCCTCCACCCTGTACCCACACCTCCGAGGCCTTCACCACACTATTGTCAGTGTCCGTGGGTTATGCATATATTGCATACAAGTTCTTTGGTTGATCTCTTCCCACCCACCCCTGCCTTCCCTCTGAGATTTGGCAGTCTGTTCCATGCTGCTATGTCTGTGGATCTATTTTGTTCATTAGTTGATTTTGTTCATTAGATTCCACAGATGAGTGAGATCATGTGATACTTATCTTTCTCTGATTGGCTTATTTTGCTTAGCATAATCACTTTAAAGAGAACATTATGTGTAATAAGTAAGGTTTGTCATTTTTCACCAGTACTCAGTACATCCCTTTATAATTCTGTGTATGACCTGGTCATGTTGACAGTGCATAATAAGCACTCATCACACTCATCACACCTTAATTTATGTTTATATTTTACTAGAGGCCCAGTGCACGAAATTCATGCACTGGTAAGGTCCCTCGCACCTTCCTCCAGCCACCTGCCACCACCACCGGCCAGGGCCTCCCTCCCTTCCCCCAGCTGGCCTCACCCTCTGGTCGAATTCCTGGACGAACTCCCAGTCGAGGGGACAGTTTGCATACTATGCTTTTATTATATAGGGTGCTATATAAACATATATTTATATTAGATTCAGCATGCATTCTAATAATGTGGCTTGCTGTGTTCTAAGTATGGTAGGTACCTGATGTGTTTGAAAGAATATATCACTTCATTACTTAGTACTATTTATATAAATATATATGATTAATTCACAAAGTTTTTTTTTATGTAACATGTCTAGCCAATTCTTTTTCTTTTTCTTGAATTTATTAGGGTGACATTGGTGAATAAAATTATATAGGCTTTAGGTGTACAATTCTATAATACATCATCTGTATATTGTATTGTGTATTCACCACCTTAAGTCAAGTCTCCTTCCGTCACCATTTAAACCCCCCTTTACCTTCTTCTACCTCCACCCACCTCCCTTTCTCTCTGGCAATCACCATACTGTTGTTCTACAAAGCTTTCTGAATGTTACTTAACAAATGTGATCATCTTTTATTATAGCCATTCTGTATCATAATGCTAAATCCTGTGGCACAGTGCAGTGTGATATAGTAGAGTAAAGAAACGGACAGACAACCAGTCAATAAATGTGGATTTCATTCCTGGCCCTGATGTCTACTAGTTGTATGACATGAATCTGCCTGAGACTCCATTTCCATCAGACATAGAATTGGTGTGATAATGCCCACCCCCTAGAGCAGCGGTTCTCAACCTGTGGGTCGCGACCCCTTTGGCGGTCGAACGACCCTTTCACAGGGGTCGCCTAAGACCATCCTGCATATCAGATATTTACATTATGATTCATAACAGTAGCAACATTACAGTTATGAAGTAGCAACGAAAATAATTTTATGGTTGGGTCACAACATGAGGAACTGTATTTAAAGGGCCAGAAGGTTGAGAACCAGTGCCCTAGAGAATTATATGAGGTATAGCGCATGCTAAGTGCCTAGTGGTCCCTATACCATCATAAGTACTCAGCAAGTGTTAGTTCCTTCCCTTGTGTTGTTCACTGTTAAATCCCTGGGCTAGGAAACACAACTGTAAAAAGAATAGGAATTGCTGATTACATCATAGAAAGAATCATACAATGTTAACACCAGAGAAGTTATTAGAGACCGTTTCCTAGAGGACCCATGCAGAGTTCACTGTGAAGTGAACCAAGGAGAAACAAAACAAGAGTAAGTCATTAATTCATTCCTTTTTCAACAACCTTTCACTAAACCCAAATTGTGTAATGAGGTTAAAGAGTTGAAGGCCCTGCCCTCATCAGCTGGAGTTCACTGTCTAGTGGGGAAATACGGGTGGGTAAACAAGTATAATATGCTGTAATAAATTCAGTATAGGGTTAAGCACACTGTATGTATGTACAAGGATAGAGGATTGGTACTAAACCCAGGCAGGAGAATCCAGGCATGTTTTCTGAGAAATGAGAGGCTGGGGCTGTACATTGAAAGATGAATAAGAATATTGGGTAGAGTCATGAGCAAAGGATATGTACACATAGATGAAAGAGATCATAGCTGGAGAATGAATGAACTGAAAGTGATAAGATGATAGAGATAGGAGCCAGACCACCAAGGAACTTCAGTGCCATAAAAAGTATTTTTACCTGTATTTTATAAGGCAGTGGATTGAAGGTTGAAGGTTGGTTACAACACCACATGTATTGTTTTTTAGAACATGTCTAGAAGATTGAACAGATAAGAACTGAAAAGTACCCATTGGGTTATTCTCAGAATCCTTGGTGACCTTAGAGAAAGTAACTTAGACAGTACAGGGCTGTGCTGTGAATGGTTGCTGAGCAAGTAAACACAGTGGGAAAGGAAATAATTGAAGGGAGAATTTTTAATAGCTTTATTGAGATTTGGCTCACATTTGACACAATTCGCCCATTTAAAATGTCCAATATAATAGCTTTTCGTATACTCACAGTTTTACAAGCATCACCACAATTTAATTTTTGTCACCACAATAAGAAACCCCATACCCATTAGCAGCCACTCTAAGGGAGAGCTGTTTTTTTGTTGTTGTTGTGTGTGTTTTTTTTGTTTTTAGTATATAGATTTGCATTTATTTATTTTACTAAAAGTTTCCTATCCCCCTCCCTTCCTTTCTGGATATTGGGAGAGAGGTCGGACCCTTTCCTTTCAAATGATTCCCCCCTCCCCCATGGGGAAAGGTAAAATCTAAACTAAAATTTTTTAGAAGTACTTTAAGAGATTTTTTTTAAGTGGGTAGATATTTGACCATGTTTCTGTGTTTATTAAAAAGATCCAAGAAGAGGAAAGATGTCAAGCATACAGTAAAGAAAGCTCATAATAGACTACCAAGCTCTGTGAGAAAGAGGACAGGAACAAAATCCAGAACACAGATAAGCCCTGGGCAGCAGAGAACAGTAGTGCCTTGTCTGAGATTAAAGAGGTTAGCCTGGGGACCAGTATGAGAAAGTGTGCATGAATGGGGTGGGAAGGCAGGAAGATTATGAGGATTTGAGATAATACTTATGGACATGCTTAACATAGTGATGGGTATTTAACAAATGCCCAATAATAAATAAATAAATATTTTTGCCGAAACCGGTTTGGCTCAGTGGATAAAGCAACGGCCTGCGGACTGAAAGGTCCCAGGTTCGATTCCGGTCAAGGGCATGTACCTGGGTTGCGGGCACATCCCCAGTGGGAGATGTGCAGGAGGCAGCTGATCGATGTTTCTCTCTCATCGATGTTTCTAACTCTCTATCTATCTCTCTCCCTTCCTCTCTGTAAAAAACCAATAAAATATATTTTAAAAAAAAAAAATAAATAAATAAATAAATATTTTCTTTCCACTAGGTTTCTCCTGTGTTCTCAACAGCAAGAGAGCAGGTGTAGGAAAAAGCTTAATAGAGAAGGTGTGTGTGTGTGTGTGTGTGTGTGTGTGTGTGTGTGTGTGCAAAGTATATATGCAGGGAGAGAGAGAGAGAGACAGAGACAGAGAGAGAGAGGGGGGGGGGGATTTTGCCATGAAGTATGGTGGAATATGTAAAAAAGGATTGAATGTGGAAGGGTGATTGATGATATTGTTAAAGGAATACTACTGTAATGGAGGATCTAGGCTAGTTTGGATAGATAAGGAGGGGCTGATGAATTGGGACAGTTTATTCTTTTATTCATTATTCATTCACTTATTCAACAAATACTCATTTTGTTCAAGGTGCTGAAAATACAGTGATAAACAAGAAAATCAGACAAAGTCCCTTCTTTCAGGGAGCTCACTTTCTAATGGGGTGCACAGAAAATCAACAGTAAAGACTAATTTTATTTAGTATTAAGTGATACAAAGAAAATAAGGCTGGGTGAGGGGATTCAGAGTGCCTGGGGGTAGTAGGCACTGTTTCAGAGGGCCTCTTCCCTCATACACACTGTTTCCTTCTAAACCTTGATAGTGGAGCAAAGCTATAAACGGAGACCCAGGGAAGCAGGTCCCACTGCTCTCACCCTAGCCCAGTGGTTCTCAACCTTCTGGCCCTTTAAATACAGTTCCTCATGTTGTGACCCAACCATAAAATTCTTTTTGTTGCTACTTCATAACTGTAATGTTGCTACTGTTATGAATCGTAATGTAAATATCTGATATGCAGGATGGTCTTAGGCGACCCCTGTGAAAGGGTCGTTTGACCGCCAAAGGGGTCGCGACCCACAGGTTGAGAACCGCTGCCCTAGCCAACCACATGCCTGCACAGCCTCCAAGTCAAGTCTTGTCACAGGCCTCCTGCCAATTGTAAAACTCTCACTATTGCCATCTCCTAATTTACTTCCACCCCCATCTTCAGGCTACACCATCTTTTCTTCAGAATCTCGTTCCTCTGAGATGCTGTAACATCTTCAATATTAATAGATTTGCGCATATACTTGACTTATATTAAAACACTAGAGGCCTGGTGCATGACATTTGTGCACTGGGGGGTCCCTCAGCCTGGCCTGCACCCTCTCGCAGTCCAGGAGCCCTTGGGATGTCCGCCTGCCGCAGAGGCAGGAGAGGCTCCCACCACCGCCTCTGCGCTCGCCAGCCATGAGCCGGCTTCAGGCTGATTGGCAGTCCCCCTGTGGGAGCACACTGACCACCAGGGGGGCAGCTCCTGCATTGAGCATCTGCCCCCTGGTTGTCGGTGCACATCATAGCAACCAGTCATTCTGCTATACGGTCGATTTGCATATTAGCCTTTTATTCTATAGGATTATTTCTGCAAAACCACAGTAATGGTTCCAGCATAGATTTGTGCCTTTCTAGTATTAAAAGCAGACTACACTAGACTTATTTCTGTTCAGTAGCTATATATTGCATATTTCTGGTCACATTAACATTAAAATTAACATTTTAATGTTAATTTGGGACACTTAGATGTTCACACAGTCATGCCCAGAAGCAAGTTGTCTACGTACAAGTCATGCCTTCCCCTTCTACTTGAGAAACTTTTATTCTAGAGTGAATGGTTAATGCATATGGTATAATAAGTGATCATAAAAATAATCTCTCTATAAAAAAGGCACTAAACGAAAGAAATAATAACCGTAAGAGGACAAAGAGTAATCAGAGAAACAGCCTGCAGCACATTAAACTTTTATGTTGTTTTTAATTTTTAGAAAACAGCTGGGTTATCAATATACAACATTGTCTGCATTTGCATAGATCACACAGCTGAAAGAATTATTTTTCAAGCAAATATGCTAATGTTTTCAAATATCTGTGACCTCCAACTAAAGGATATATTCTTATCTTTAGCTATTTATCTAAAAATTCTCTTTACTCTCCTTTATTTCTCTGTCTTTGGTTCTATTTTTTTTCCCTTTTCCTCTTCCTTTACCTTTTTTTTTTAAATCTGTTTTCCTAACATAGCATCTCTTTTTTTTGCATTTTTAAAAAATTGAAGTATAATTGACATATGTTATATTAGTTTCAGGTGTACAACATAAGGATTTAATATTGTATATATTGCAAAAATGATCACCATAGTAAGTCTAGTTAACATCCATCATCATACACAGTTACATAATTTTTCATGTGATGAGTACATATATTCTTTTATAGACAAGTTACAAAAATAATTAAATCTGGTTATTTTCTGATTATTAATTCCATTGAATTTGGTTTGACTCACTCATTTATCTTCATACTTATCAAATGTATTAAGATCTTATCAAGCCTAACACCATTTAAAAAAAAACAAACCTAAAAATTAGGGAAAGAAGAAATTCAGGAGAGAAAAAATAGGATAATAGAATTCAAGATGAGATATGAGTAAGAGTAAATATTTTTATTAAAGAAAAAAAAACACATTCACAATAAAGTAATGTAATATAAGCATGTTCCATAAATAATTCTTTTAATATATTTAGAATATAACATATATTTATAGGCATGATTTCTAGAACATTTTTATATTCTTATCCAGAATGCACCTACCAATTCTCATATAAATAATATTTGAGCCCTTGCTGGTTTGGCTCAGTGAATAGAGCATCAGCCTGCAGACTGAAGGGTCCCAGGTTCGATTCCAGTCAAGGGCACATGCCCGGGTTGCGGGCTCAATCCCCAATAGGAGGCATGCAGGAGGCAGCCGGCCAATGATTCTCTCTCATCATTGATGTTTCTATCTCTCTCTCCCTCTCCCTTCCTCTCTGAAATCAATAAAAAAAAATTTTTTTTAAATAATATTTGATATATTCAAAAGTTGAGAGAGTTATCTAGCCCTTAGTATAAAATAGTTCATTGATGGAGTTTTAGTAGGTCAGAAAGAAAATTTTTAAAATTGTATATATTGTGATGTGCTCTGAGTGAGGCTGCCAAAGTGATAGTTTAAAGTAAATCATGTCACTCCTCTATTTAAACCTTCCTATTTCATCTTAAACATAGAACAAAATCCTACTCGATCCATATGATCTGGCCCCTGCCTATATCTCTAATCTCATGCCATGCTATTCTCTTCTTCATTCATGGGCCCTGTCCACTGACCTTCTTTCTGTTCCTAGTCAGGTGAAGGTCATCACTGACTTAGCACCTTTTTAGGATAGCCCTTCTCTCTGACTGTCTCCAATTTTCACATGCTGGCTCTTTGTCACATATGCCTCAGCTTAAAGGTCGTGTCTTCAGTGAGTATTGTCTCCATAACTCCAATCTACTTATGTGGGGGTTTTTTGTTACTAATTTTAACTGAATTTAGAGCTAAAGTGTGGTATGGATGATATAGATTCTTTGAAATCTGTTGAGACTTGATTTGCCTTGGGAATAGTCAATTTTTATAATATGTGTACTTGAAAAACAATGGTTCTACCATTTTTAGTAGAGACCATTTTACAGTAAGATAGTGAACAAAGAGAAGTGAGGAGTATAATTAGAGAATATGATATTTTGTTATTAATATTAATCATTGTTCTGTGCTACATTTGACCTTAAACTAAAGAATTCCATGGTGCTCTTTTGTTTTTTGTTTTTTTTTTTTTTTACTTCTTGTGCTCTTTTAATCTTTTCCCTATTTCTGCCCTCAAGCCATCAGTTCTCACTTCTTGTTACTGTGTCAAGTATGTCTGTCTACTTTCAGGCACCCGTCCACCTATTCTACAATTTATTGTGTCTTAGATGCGATAGTCAGAGAAACCAAATAACCAGATTTGGTAGAACTAAATTAAAGGTAAAATAAATAGGTTTTGATTACTCTACCAGATACAAAAACATAAACTACAGTAATCAAAACAATGTGTTTTAGTGAAGGAACTTAGAGGTTCAGTGGAGCAGAATAGAGCTTCCAGAACTAGACATATTACATATGAGGGGATATCATAAAGGTGGTATTTTAAATAACTGGAAAAAGGTTTTCTTATTTGATATGTGATGTAGGACATCTAGCTAATTGTCTAGAATATAAATTAATTCAGATCCCTATTTCACATCTTACAGTGAAAGAAATTATAAATGAAATATATTTATTTGGTATAAAGAATGTTATAAGTATAAAAAAGTGAAACTATAACTTAGAAGATAATATAGCTGAGTAGATTTATAAACTTGAAATAAAGGGTCCATTTTGTGAGGCTACTAACAAACTAAAAGTCATTAAGAAAATTGATGTATTTGGCTACATAAAAACTGAAGTTTTTGAACATCCAGATATCAGGAACAGATACTCCACAAAAGATGAAATACAACCCACAAATGAAAAATAGTTTATCCTCACTAGTAATCAATGAAATTCAATTTAAAATTCAGCAGTATTTATTCATATGAAATTATGTAAGATTTAAAAAATGAAAGTTCCTAATGTTGGTTTGAAAGCAGACATTGTTATATATTTGGTGAGGGTCAAAATGGGTTGAGTCTTTATAGTAGTCTGTATCAGTTTTTAAAATATTCATGCACTGAGCAGTTAACCAAAAGGAATAACTGAGCAAGTATGCCACACAAAAAAAATAGGTTCAATTGTACAGTTGTTTTAAAAACAAATACATAGCCCTGGCCGTTGTGGCTCACTTGGTCGGTCATCATCCCAAGCACTGAAAGGTTGCTGGTTCGATTCCCAGTCAGGGCACATGCCTAGGTTGCGGGGCTTGTTGTTTTTCTCTCTCCTTTTACCTTCCTCTTTTTCTAAAAATCAATAAAAATATTTTAAAACCTCACATAAATGTCTAACAATAGAGAACTGGTTTAATAAATACTGGTAAATCCATATAGTGGAATGCTATATATAGTACCAGAAATATTGCTATATAGGTCTGCATGTATTGCCATGGAATTATATTTTGCCATAGTACAGTGAAAAACAGATTATGTTATGAAATATGAGACACAAATTTTACATGTGCATATGCATATGGTCATATAGCCAAAGATGGTCATTATCTTTGGTTAGTGAGATCATGGAATTGTTTCATTTGCTACTTTTCTGTTTAGCTTTAAAATCAAGGAGTAAAAGCCAACCCACAACTCTTTTTCTCTTTTGAGGGGAAAAGTCTTGGCTTAAAAATCTGAACGTGTGATGCACGTTAACATGAGGATAAGGATTCTGACTGCTTTTGCTGTTTGGAGGTCTTTTTGATTATTTTCTGGGTTTTGGCCATGTTTGCTGTTGCTAGGATAGTGACTTTGTATAACGATCTTTATGTCACTTTGATAAAGATAAAGTCATTTATAATTTATTAACTTTTATCTCACTCAGAAAACAGAGCATCTCCCATCTCTTAATTTTCTATTTTACTCACTGAGCTATGATTTTTTTCATACTTTTTAGCTAGTTGAGTTAATTTCTTCATTTTTCCCGTCATATTTGAAGATCAGTCAGATCACTTCTGTTAGGGAAAATATCTTAGGTATGTCACATTAATTGTAGTTCTTGTCATTTTTTTCTAAAAGCAAGAAGGCTTTTGACCTAAAATTTGTGAATTCTTCATCTTGGGTTTCACTACTTAGTGGTGTGTGTGTGTGTGTGTGTGTGTGTGTGTGTGTGTGTGTGTGTGTAATTAAATAGTTACATAAAGGGCTTTAGGAACTCATTTATCAAAGTAGTGCATGTTAACTATATAAAATTCAAATAGTATGAAAGTATAAAGTAAAAGTGGAAAGGCCTCACCCCCAAATTTGGACTTTGTTAACTAATGCCTGAGTCACATGCTGACATCAGCTCTGACAGTTCCTGCATCATGTGGTTTGATAGGTACCAAAAAAGCCTCTGCCACAGAATACATCACGTTTGCTAATGCTTAAAATTCCATCATCAGAGATCATTTATTTGCTTACAAATCTTGTGTGTGTGTTTTTTAAACAACCCTTTCCAATCATACAGCTGTCTGTGCACAGGATTTGGTAATAGGTTTTGACAAAAGGGAAAGTAGAGGCAGAGTGTGGGGTCTGAGCAGCTATTGTGTAAGGGGTCCATGAGCAGAGCCTGGGCTGAGTCCAGGGTGCTGGGGTGGGGGGGTGGGGGGGGTACGGTTCAAAGGCTGCTGACACACTGCAGGTAAGTGTTGCTCAGGAGCAACATTAATACAAACAATATTGTCTATGCTGTTTCATCGTGTCCCTCGCCATAAGTCCTTCCTACATTTCCTCTGGAAGCGTCATTTTCTCTTACTTTTCAAACAAATACAATGTGTATGTGAGTTCAGAAATTAAAGACATTAATTTCCTTTGTAAAATGGAACTCAGCTCTATTTACAGATGGGTAGGGAAGAGGGGCAGGAGAGCCATGATGTTGCTCAATTTAAAGGATTATATGCGATGAGTCTCAACATGGAAGTCAGACCTGAAATTTCTCTCTGAGTTGTGTTTAGTGTCAGGGGCTCGTTTTCTCTCTTCTAAATTTATCCTTCCAAATGCTGTTTGAGCAACACATAATCACTCTGAGAAGGTCTGTTTTCCAAAAGCAGCAGCAGCAGTGTTTAAGTTTACATGACCTCAGCTTCATGACAGCAGTAGCAAATCAGATATCTTATCCAAGGAAAAGCATTTTTGGCTTAGAATTCAATCACTCTCATGGTGGGAGTCAACAGCTTATTTCAGCTCTAACGCTGTTGCAGAAGACTGGCTGCAGTGAATCTTTCAGAAAGCATAAACACAATTGGTATTTATAGCATTGTTAACATTTGTTAAATAGTTGGGGGAATGGTCTGCAGCCCAGTTCAAGCAGGTAGGGCAGGAGTCTTTCTTGTGACTGCAGGGAGATTTAAGAGAAGGACAATAGAACAACATGATTGTGATGGTTATAGCAACAGAGTAAATTAGAAGTATTGAATGCAGTAAGTTAAGGTTTTATGCAGCCACAGTTCAGTGTTACAGACATAATGCTGCAGCATCCCTGGCCAGAAGTGTGTTACCCAGATGGCATATTTGACACAGTGCAGGGCAGGAACTGTACAATGAAAAGCCAAATAAACTGTAAGGATTAGTCAAGTTTTAATTGAAAACCTACATAAAAAATACCTTGAAATTATGCCAGACTTTCTTGTATATCAAAACCACAATAATCAACATTTCCCTTAGTGAACCAAATGGACATCAGAGTTGACAGTAAAGCTAATCTTTGATTTTGCTAGTTATTGTGCCTATTGCAGACTTCTTAGTTAAATAGTTCTGGCTGAATTGCACATCCAAGGACATAACAGCAAAGTATTGATATTTTATGATTTTATTTCACTATCAACAATCCAAGGAATCCTGAATGATTCTGTTATGCTGATGATTTCTGTCATGAACCTCTGCTTCCTTTAGGCACCATATTTTATTTTATTTTACTTTATTTTATTTTATTGAGATTATATTACATTTATAATGGTTTCAGTGCTGATTATTTTATTTTTAAAGCTCTTAACTACATGTATTGGGGTGACATTAGCTAATAAGATTATATAGAATTCAAGTGTATGATTTTAAGTTACATCATTTTATTTTTATTTATTTATTTTTAAATGTTTTTATTGATTTCAGAGAGGAAGAGAGAGGGAGAGAGAGAGAAACATCAGTGATGAGAGAGAATCACTGATCGGCTGCCTCTTTCACTAGTGATAGAGCCCACAACCTGGGCATGTGCCCTGACCGGGAATCAAGCCCGTGAACTCCTGGTCCATAGGTTGATGCTCAACCACTGAGCCATGCCAGTCGGGCTTTGATACATCATTTTAAATCAAGGGTGAGAAAAGTAGTTTCAAATCAAGTGATTGAACTTTGTTCTCTAAATTTTAAACTAAATACAAGCTTATAGAAAGGTTAAGGTGAAAAAAAATTTCATAGACTGGAAAAATCTATGTAAGATTATATGTATGACAGTTTTCTAAATGTTCAGAATAACAACTTTATTTTCTTTTATTTCTACCAAGGAATATATTGCTACTTAGAATATAATCACTACTTTTACTTTTCATTATCAGTGCAAAGCAGCAACTGACATTCTATTAGTATTTGTGAAACATTTGAGTCAAGTGAAAATTTTTTAAATGTTAATATTATTAAACTATGTAATAACAGTAAATTTGTTCTTACCTCTTTCTCTCCCTGCCAGTACTGTGTGTGTGTGTGTGTGTGTGTGTGTGTGTTGCATTTCATGTTTTAAGTTACTTGAAGTCGATCTGATTTCTCACTGTATGGATCTCATTTCAGTGTTTTCCTGTAGTGGATGCTTACAAACACTATTGAGAAGATAGACTAAATGAATCTTACCAAATGAATGACCAAATGACTGCTTCTTTCTGTGACATAGTTTAACCATATTTTTCTGGTTTTAAGAAACAATTTAAACTGTTAAGTGCAGAAAATTAATTCCCCTGATTTTTCTTTAAGAACTTTCTACTATGTTTCACTGTGTTTGCCTCTTAGCATTGGAAAGTCCTTTGAAGCGGCATTCCACTTATTTTTCTAGGCAGGCGGCTTTATCTACTCATTTCCAGTAGCTGGAGATGGAGGTGTTTTGAATGAGCACATCAATGTTCTAGACAGAGATACTGTTTGAAATTATCCATGAGCACAGTGCTGCTGAACATTATTGAGTGACATTTGTTTCTGTTGGTTATGTCTGCTCTGACTAGCTGGTTTATTTCAGATTGGCAGCTGGGATTATGCTGCAGTGGATGGACAGCTACAAGAAGTGGAGATTGTAGTGAGGTTGAGCTAGGCTTCGATTTAATGTGCCTGGAATGTATAGGCTCAGTTAAAGGCACTAATGCGAAATCTGTGAATATTTTCAAAATTTATAATTACTTAGTTTTACCCTAGTAACTTCCATAGTACTATTGAGTAGATGTGTTAGTAAAAATACCCCTTTCCCACCCTAATTTTATCTTTCTCTTGAATTCTTATCAATGCATTCTTATTTTTTAATGTTTT
Organism: Myotis lucifugus; assembly: GCF_000147115.1. Lineage (NCBI taxonomy): Eukaryota > Metazoa > Chordata > Mammalia > Chiroptera > Vespertilionidae > Myotis > Myotis lucifugus. Next base: position 18,961,490 of record NW_005871049.1, on the reverse strand, counting down.
ACTATATTTAGCAAGCTACTCTTTCTTTTTGCTCTTTATGTACTCAATACCATATGACATTTTTATGCCTCCCGATACCTGTTGCATTGTAAAAAGCATATACTTATAAAATGTATACACCTTTCTAAATATTTAATTTATACTAAATGATGGTAAACTGTTGCTAAAACTAATGGCTCATTGAAATCTGATAGAAATAAATTAGGGAATGAACTAAAAATAAAATTAACTTTATAGCAAGGTCTACTGATTTCATAGTTACAACCAATTTATCAACTAGAGTTGTTCCTAGATGCTTAAGTTCTTCTGGCTACACTATGAATGGGAAATTTAAACCTCATAAAACTCTATCCTATGTTGACAGATTTTTTTTTAGATTTTTATAGTTTTTTAGTTTTAGAATTTTTTTCAAAATAAAAGTTTTATTCTTTATTTTTGTTATTCTTTATTTTTTGGCTTCTCACACATGCTTTGTGTGAAAAGCCAAACCTCACCAGGAATAACAGCTGATAATAGTTTGGTACATTCTCTTCCAGATTTTATATGTGTGTATCCACGTATGTATACAGATTTCTTGGTAAAGAGTTTTTCTAGTTACTCTTTTAATTTTTTAATTTTATGTGACCTCACATAACACACATAAGTATATGTGTGTTTATATTTTTTAATTTATGTTTTTACCTAACTGAGATCACATACTATATTCTTTCATAATTAGGAATTTTTCTTTTGTCAGTATATTGCAGACTAGTTTCCATGTCAGGTATATTCAACTCTACTCAACTGACTACATAGTATTTCATTATCATAGGTTAAGTAGCTTTTCCCTAGTTTTTACTATAGGATGCTATAATAACTGTCTTAGTATTTAAATATTTTTTTGCATTCATCTAATTCTTTCCTTATGGGAATTTATAGAATTGGAATCAATAGCTCAATCTTTATTTGAAAACATAAAAACCAAATTCTTGTTTTTCTCTATGTCTAATTTCTCAAAATTAAAGAAAAAGTCTTTCAAATCTGAATTTTACATAGATTTCTCTTTATTTTAACTTATTTCTTCACCATAGCCCTTTTCTCTATGGATTATTTTATATATTTTGCTGATTAAATATCATCTGGTCTATACTTTGAACATTTATCTGATTGACTTTTAAATATTCCATATGCTACTATAGCCATGACTTTTTTTTTCTGATAGATTATTTCCATTGCTTTAAAAGTTTGAATTTTATGTATTTTTTTTATTTCTAGGACACTTTGAATATTTACATTTCAATATTAAATGATTCCTTTTTAAAAATTTGAATTAGGCTTTTATGCTATTTTTAATTTTTTTGATGCATTCAATGCTCTGACTACTAAAAAGTAACTTTGTATTTCATTTCATAGGTTAAGAGTTAGTCTGCACCAACTCCAACATAGAATAACTAAGCAGTTATTTGAGTAGTGCACTTTTTAAATTTGCTGATACCAGAGCTAGATGCCATAGTGGCCCCAAATGGCACTGTGCTGGTCACCTAGAATGTTGATCAGTACACTTTGAGTGGAATATCCAACAGGTTGTTCTCTAGCTTAAGTTCAAATGTGGAAGGGCAAGAGGAATACTGGCATAAGTGAACATGATACGTAACACATATTAATGTGATGGAATCACTGGTGGTCTTAATGTGACTCTTAAAGTATTGAAATTCGAGTTGACTCTGAAATCCAAATATGAAGTCTTGTTTGAATTTTTAAACATTTCTTGGTAAAGAGTTTCTCTAGAATCTTAAGACAGCTTTCTAGAATTTTCTTGGTAATGTCAGAAATTTTTAATATATTAATAAATGGCATGTTTTTTCTTAATATATTTTTTTAAATTTATTTCAATTTTATAGTGCTTTTAGATGTAAATATATAGGGGATAAAATTCAATTTCAGAGTTGTGTGCTTAAAAAGGCAGTGTGCATGTGTGTTTATTTTAACTGTATCCATATGTTTGTAATTTCTTCCCCAAATCCATCTTAAAATAAAATTTTACAACTTTATTGTTGGTTACTAAGTGTTGTATTGAGTTAAATTGTTTCCTCCTTCAGATTAAAAAGACTAGTTTAGAGAGACTAAAATAGTCATTATTAAATTGAAGCCAAATACTGCATTGTCACTAAGCCAAGTCTGCTTTCCTTGACCTTTATTTCTTTTCTTTATCTCTTTCTTCCTTTCATTGAATCTAATGTGTGTATCTGTATTCTCTCTCAGATGTACTATCTCTTTCTCTATATATAGCCATAAAATCATGCAAGTATGCAATAGTTGGCACAGAAAACAATAGAATACACAACCTGTTGAAAATCTTTTCATAATATTTCCATTTGGAAATCCATTAATAAATTCTCTAGGTAATATTTGAGATTCTGTTTATAAAATATAAATAATGTGGTTTTACTAGAATGTCTCGAGGTATTTGCATAGTCTTTTTTATTGCTATGTATTTCAACATCTGGAGTGCTGCCTGCTGAATTCAGGTTTTATTATAGAAAGTAGTTATAGGCTATTTACAGAAATAATTGGGAATTGATGAATAAGAATGTTACATAATAAAGGAAGCTTTTTAGTAGAAATGTTTAATAGAATGTTTTATTCAATGGTGGACTGCTCTGTAAATGTAGAAGTATATTTCTTAGCTGCATCCCACTGAATTATGTTGACTTAGATGGCCATTCATTCATTAAGTGAATTGAGCATCTACTATACATCAAGCCCCCAGAAGCACAGAAATATGTGGCAGTCTCTGGTCTCGAGGAGATTTCCAGTCTAATTGATAAGACAGAAATGAAACCAGTATTTAGAATGTTAGCTAAGTTGGTAATATGCACATTGCTCCAAGAGCAACAGGGAGGGACAGCAACAGTTTGGATGAGAGTAGGGAAGAGATTTCCCAAAGAATGAGAAAGGGGCAACCACACAGGGAAAAGGAAAAGAAAACAATATATACAAATGCAGTATGACACATTACCTCTCACATTATAGAGTATGAGAGGACAGTGGCAGGGGATGAGACTGGGAACATAGACAGGAGCTAAGTTCTATTACTCATCTTAATTGAGTAGTTGGTAACATCTGTTAAATGCTTGCTTAACCCTAGCCAGCCATTGTGTTTAAAGGCTTTTGTGTGTATGCTGTAATAATAACATCAGATGCTTACTGATAGCTTACAATGTGTCAAGAACTGTTCTGTCTTATATTAACTAATTTAATCTTCACAACAACCCAATGAAATACCCACTATTATTACCACCATTTTAGATGAGAAAACTAAGGCATAGGAGGTTGAGTGACTTGCCCAAAGTCACTTGGCTAATGTGTGAGAGCTAAGGTTTGAACTGAGGGGTCTGATTCCAGTCTGCATACGTAACCTTGTGCTGTGGTGCCACCCCAGGATAAGGAATTTGGATGGAAAGATTTTTACTAGAGAAGTTACATATTTAAATTTGCAACTTTAGGTTTGAACATCTCCTTGCAAGTCTAGTTGTGTTTAACCCCCACCAAAGAAAGATGAGGCTACTGACTAATGTTTATAACTTTTGGTCATTATAGAATATTTGTTCTCAGTGTAGTTTCGTAGTAGAGGTAAATAAAATAAAATAAAATAAACTGCTTAAAGGCAAGAATACTCTCTTATTTTTCATATGGCCTAGACCAGGGGTGGGCAAACTTTTTGACTCGAGGGCCACAATGGGTTCTTAAACTGGACCGGAGGGCCGGAACAAAAGCATGGATGGAGTGTTTGTGTGAACTAATATAAATTCAAAGTAAACATCATTACTTAAAAGGGTACGGTCTTTTTTTTTTTAGTTTTATTCATTTCAAACAGGCCGTAGTTTGCCCACGGCTGGCCTAGACTGAGCTCCTTTAAGATGACAGAAGGCCAAATGTGTTAATAATTATTGAAGTTAACTAATGGGTACATTGGGATTCATCATCCTCTTCCATTGCAAATTTAAATGTTTAAAAGGTAACACCTGGCATTAAAACTCTCTAGGCCAGTGATGGCGAACCTTTTGAGCTCGGCGTGTCAGCATTTTGAAAAACCCTAACTTAACTCTGGTGCCGTGTCACATATAGAAATTTTTTGATATTTGCAACCATAGTAAAACAAAGATTGATATTTTTGATATTTATTTTATATATTTAAATGCCATTTAACAAAGAAAAATCAACCAAAAAAATGAGTTCGTGTGTCACCTCTGACACGCATGTCATAGGTTCGCCATCACTGCTCTAGGCAAAGGAAAGTTCATTAAAAACAGTTTAGGCATTTGGTAGCGTTCATTTGGCTACCCTATTACCAATCCCACTTCCTAAACCTCACACCTGTGTGTTTCCTGTGATTTTTTTAAACCTCCCTTTGAAATTTTCTGTTGCTCTATACAAAGGGGTAGAGCAAAAAGAGAAGAGAGAGTGATAGGCAAAGTTACTTGAGGGGCTCTTTTCAATCGCACATTTCCCCCAGGACTTCTGACTTGGCCTCACTGCTTTGGTGAGACACTGGAGTGTTGTCACGTCCCTCAGGTGTGTGAGCTGAAGAAATGAGAATCACCACCTTCAGTGACATCTTTCAGAGCTTCCCTGAAAGGCTCTTTCGGTCTCTTGGTAATAGTAGCTGTCAGCCTTTGCATAACACAGCCCATCCTCCCCTGCACGCCTATTTTGCCCTCAGGAACTGTGCTCATCTCTCAAGCTCGGTTTTATCCCATACGACCCTAGATGAGGCTGAGAGTCTGGGGGAACTTTCTATATAGCAGACACTTGGTAAACTTTTTTGTTGTGTGAATACTAGGTGCAAGGTACTGTTCTAACTGCTGCACAACTCTACAATATATGTTATTCTGACCCTTACATATAGTTGTAGAGACAGACTAGTAATCTATTAAAAGTTAACTTTACAAGGAAGCCCAAATCAAGTGTGTCATTGGCAGTGTGAACAGGCTGTAAGATTTGGGAATGTTCACCACCAAGGCAGAACGTAAACAGGGTTTGCTAGAGATGGGTAGGTCTTAGCAAATTAAAGATGAGGGCGGCCAATCTAGGAAGGGCAGTGGTGTGAGAAATGATATAAGGTAGGCATGGCTGGTTATATTTGTGGAAGAAAATGAGCCTCGCTGAAAAGGAACACTAAAAGGGAGTTGGATGAAGGAATGAACATTGGAGAGGTAGGAAGACCTTCACTGCCTGGCATCAGGCCTTTACTTTTCAAGTGCTGGGGATCAAGTGAAAACATTGATCAAGGGAATATTGCATAAAGGAAAGTTTGGGCAAACTCGGTGTACATTGAAGGAGGAAACTAAATGGAGACCATTGCCATAGTCTCAATACCTTAAATTATAAGGAACCTGGATTCAGAAAGGAGTGATGAATATGAGAAATTTTATAAAAGAAGTGATTGGGTCTGCTGACTGCTTATATATGAAAGAAAGAGGTAACATTTTTAAATGGCAGTAAGATTTTGAGCATTAAAAAAATGAAAAGAGGAGTCTAACCCTTGACCGGAGAATGCTGGAATAACAGTAACATATTTTAGATATGTTCGTTTCAGGTGTGCTGAGACATCCACGAGTATGCATAGACGGGCATCAGGCAAAAGTGTAAGTGGGCACATCATAGAAATCAATGGTCCTCTGGTTTTAGATTTGGAAATCGTCCAAACAGAAGTAAGGTTTGAAGTTATGACAATAGAAAAGGTTTTCAGGACAGAAAGTTTAGATTGCAAAAATGGGAGCACTAAAAGAGAACTCGCAGTGATGAGTTCATTTATGGCTGAGAAAGAGTAGAAGTCAGCAAAAGACAGAGTGGATGGTGGAATAAAGGAGAAACAGGCTACTATAAGGGCATTGAAGCCCCAGAAAAAAAGAGTGTGGACTGGGGGTGATCAGCAGTGGAAACTGCTTCCGAGATCAAGGTGAATAAAAAATGGCCGGTGAGTCTTAGAAGCAATGAGACGGATCTAGAATTATCATTTGATAATATAAAGTGTGACTATAAATATTTGGGTTATAGCCATTGCCTTACAATCTTATTCCATACTTTTCACATTTGAAGAAGCTCTTTATATTGTATTTTTATTACCAACAATTCAAAAGTTAGTCAAGAAAAAAAGCATTTGTGTCTAAGAATTCTATAATCTTTTTAGTTGTCTTGAGGACTTGGAAAGAGAATTATTTTTTTTACTTATGTTGGATAATATAGCTTGTATTCTGTTATGGAGACAAGAGACAAAATAATCAGGCCTCGATTTTATATGACATGAAAAAGTCTTAAGCTTAAAGCACATACAAGAATCAAGCAAAGAATGTGTAAATAAGGGAACAACAAATCTCTCTCTCTCTCTCTCTCTCTCTCTCTCTCTCTCTCTCTCTCTCTCTTCCTCTCAAATTAAAAAAGTCTTTTCCTCAAAGAGGTCAATAATGTGCAAATTATATTAAAACTAGAGGCCCGATGCATGAAATTTGTGCAAAGGGCTCAGCCCTCGCAGCCTCAGCTTCATCCGGAAGGTCATCCAGAAGGTCTTTCCGCTGTTTCCGTCAGGTCTAATTAGCATGTTATGCTTTTATTATTATAGATGTTAAGACTTTAAGTGTTTAAGAGAGGAGATTGGTATTTTTTTAAGTTTTCTCATCAATATTTCTTTTATTTCAAAAGTGTTAAATACAAAGCAGGTTATGTAGTATTAAGACCAGTTACATTAAATATACATCTATAATAAAGGTTTATATGTAGTAATGTCTGTATTCTTAGTTTCTCTATAGTAGTTGGCATTGCTGACCACTCTGTCATTGGAACTCTCTTTGTCAGCTTCCGTATCATCCTATCCAGCTCCTCACTACCAACCCCTCCTCTCTGTCTCCTCCATATTGTACCATACACCTGAGTTTGCTAGGGTTCAGCTCTAGGTCCGTGTGTGTGTGTGTGTGTGTGTGTGTGTGTGTGTGTCTTTGCTTTCTGCAGCTTAACCAGTGGGTTTCTAACTGTGCTGCAAAGCCCTAATATTTCTCAGAATCGTCTCTGGAGCTGCTGAGGAAGCTTAAAGCTTCTTCCACCTTCTAAGTAGAACAGCCTTATCTCTGTGGGTTTTTTGTTTGTTTTGTTTTGTTTTATCTCTGTGTTTTTCTATGTTGGAGTTTCATTTGAAAAGTCATTTCTGCTGCTTCAAACTACACACGTATATATCCACAGTGAGAGCAAAAGACCATTGACTTAAACTTTCCTTGTACGAGTGACACCCAGATCAGTGCCCCCATCTTTCACCTCAGAGCCAGTCTTGGGCTTTTCTCTTGCATTGTGCACCTCGACCTGGAGAGATGGCTATCACTGTCACTTCAGATTCCACCTCTGACATAAAATGTGCTGTCTTTCTTCTGCCAAACTAGTTCTCCCTAACAGAAATCTGTATTTCCATTCATTACTTTACCACTCTCTCAAATATGCAAGTTCAAAAGAAAGCAGTTAGTTTCACCTCTTTTCCTTTTTGTCATTGCTCAAAGTCATCAGTCTCCAGGACCTTTTGATTTTTCCTTGGGTCATGGTTTGCATATTCATCCCTTTCTTCCAAATACCACAGCTTCCACCAGGATTAGGGCATGTAATTCCTTATGTTTTAGATTGCTCTCAGAACCTCCAAAGAGATCTGTCTCCGGGTGCTTAACTCTGCAGTGTATTTTGAAACCTCAATCCAGATTTCAGTTTCCTGAAATAAAGTGTTCATCATTATCATCATGAACTCCTGAAGTATTTCTTCCTTCCCTATTCTAGCTGTGTTAAATGGGGGTCCCACTGAGCCCCACACCTAATAACAACATAGCATTTCATTTAGTGTTTTATATGTGCGAGGTACTGTGCTAAGCACTTTATTATTTTATTTAATTTTCCAAATGATTCTATGAGCTGGGCGTTATTGTTAGCTCTGTTTTATAGATGGGAAACAGGATTAGGCTACTTGTCCAAGGTCACACAGCAGGTAATTTGTAAAGTCAGAGTTAGCTCTCTGAACCATCCGACAACATAGGACAAGTGCAGAAACTGCCTGTTCTCTCGTCCTCTTATAGGGGAAAAGGCATTCGGGCTGTTGGGCAGGGACCACCAAAGGCAGTGGTCAAGGGAAAGGGCACTAGCTTTGCTAACTGCTCTTACAGAAACATAAGGCTCACATTCATAAACTCAGCCCCCAAATCTACATATCATAAAATAACAGTGCTCCAATTTTCATCTTTGTGACTACTTCTAGGCTTCACGTTGCCATTTTGTTGTATTTTTTCTTCCTCAACCTCAAGACTGTCCTTGATGTTGATCATAAATTGATTTACGCCCATCAAAAACAACTTAAGATGCAGTTCTGAAATGGTCCTAGACTCTGTTCTTCACTTCCTATTGGCCTCTTTTCTTGTTTCTAAAGTCTAGGCCCTGTCTTATATCCCAGCCCTTGCCTAGCCACACTGCTCTACTGATTGTGTCTGAACAAACTTGGTGCACTGCAATAATGATGGTGATGATAATAGAGATAACCTTATTAATTCATTCATTAGATTGTAAGCTCATGTTTTTTTGTGCTTAGTCTTATCCCCAGGCCCTGCCATAGGCCCTTACAGATATGGAGAAAGGATAGCTGAATGGTTGAGAGTATGAGATCTAGAATGAAGTTGCTTGCGTGCCAGTATTGAGCCTGCCACTTAAATACTGTATGACCTTGGCCATGATATTTAAGTTCTTTGTGCATTATTTTCCTCATCTATAAAATGGATATAACAAAGTACTCACATCATGCAGTTTAAAGATGAAATGATATACTTGTAAATCACTTAGAAAAGCTTCTGGTAAATAGTAAGTACTAAATAAAGATTCATTATTGTTGTTGTTAGTAGCCCTCAATGAATATTTGTTAACGGCATAGTATTGCACATCTAATCTGTACTAAACATTTTGCTATATTTTTTCATTTGTATCATTTAATCCGTAATATAACACTATGAAATGGGTACTATGCTTACCCACATTTTACAGGAGAGAAAATAGAAACTGAGAGAGATTAATTAACTTACCCTAGGTCACATAGCTTATAAGTGGTGTGCATTCAGGATTTGCACCGGTCTGTTTGACTTCAAAACCCAGGCTACTCCACCATACCCCTCAGCCTTCACAGAGGTGCTTCCCAGTCCTTACTGCCCACACAAGTCACAGAGCATGCCTGAACTTCCTGGACTGAATGCATCCAACTATTATTTAAACATCCAATTACACTTACCCTGTTTCCTATATTAGGAAGACATTCTTCAAACATTGAGACCTGTCTGTGCACATAGTTGATGATCATTGAATGCATAAATGAGTGAATTGCTCATTGTTTCATACACGTTCATTGTAAAAGGTTATTAGTGGTATTTTCTTCAAATAAAAAAAGGAAATTATTACTGGATAATGATTATATTTTCTTGTTTATGATTTATTAATTTACTACAGCCCTGCAGAACATATAAAAATTGAAGACCTGTTTTCTTAGGGTTTAAAAAAACAACATGATCAACATATAATATATTCTCTTATGAATCTGGGGTGTTCTTCATCCTGTTACCCTGGAAGTTAAGAACACTGACTGGGGAGATGTAAAAGTAGTCTTTATTTATCTCTGCTTCCCCCTCCCCTCACATACAGCATAGCATATATTCAACCAGCTTATGGATCCAACAGTGAAGAAGACACATATAGTCCTTACTCTTGTGGGCCTTGTATTTCAGTGGGAGGAATCCAATATAAACAAGTAAACAAATAAAATAATTACAGACAGTGATGGCATCTGGCATTTCCTAGTTTCCCTGCTGGGGGAGTCGTTGGTGATGGGAAGTGAGTGTCTGTGGAGGTGTGCAGGAGAGCCTGGGAGGGGAGTGCCTTGCACAGGGTGCATGCACACAGCTTTCGAACAGGGCACACACATAACACACACATGTTTAGTTTCTGGTTTAACCATCACATGCTTGGATGCAACATATGGCTTTTACTTTGTTGCTTAGCCACCTAAGTTCAAAGAGACTGTCAACAATAATGCTCTTCCTATGGCAAAACTAATAGCATCAAGCCATTCTCACAGGTGCTCTGTTTCTTTCTTCCTCCTTTCCACTGTCCAGGATGAAATGGGGCCTAGAATCAAAGCCACAATGGGTTTTCTCTATACCTGTAAAAGATTAGCTTTAGTCATCGGGGATGATGCAAGCAGCAAAAAAATGCAAGAAAACAGAAATGAAGCCAAAAAGGACAATTTCTGATTGTAATAGCTGGTTTCTGTTTCATATCACTGAGCGAGATGAGAAAGTTGTGCAGGATTTTACAGGAATGGCTCCCACAGTCCTGCAGGATGACCTCACCCTCAATGCCCTTGCCAGGTGCTCAGCCCCACTGTGGAAACACAAGGCTGATTTTCAGCATGAAACAAGCCAGAAGTATGGAATGACATTTTCAGGTGACAGTTGTGGTTCTATTGCCTGTGATTAGCACCTCTTAACCCTCCAACTTGCCCATGCCTTTTTCAGGCTGTTGAAGCTCAAATCCGAAGCTTTGGACAGACGCCTTCTCAGCTACTCATAGAGCCCCATCCTCCCCGAAGTTCCGCCATGCAAGTGGTAAGTGGTGCTTTCACTCTCCTCGGTTCTCGCCTCTTTGAGACCACACTTGACATCCTTAATAGTCTTGCCTTGTACTTGAGATTCTCCACCACGCCTGGGCCTGTTCTCATGCGATGCTTGTTAACCTGCTAACAACCAGCAGAGGATTTCGAGTGTCATCCAGGAGTCTCTGGGAAAGCAGACTTTGCTTCAGTGCTCTGGTGTTTCATCCATTCGTGTTTTGTGTTACAGAATTTACAGGTTTATAACCATCACGTATCCTCACATAGAAAAAAAAAATCCAGACATAGGAATGATTTGTTTTCTGGTTTGATCCTAAGAGTTTCTAGATTAGTTTTGTTAATTATATTCTTTATGTCCCAGTATGTTTTTCATTTTGGGGATTTTAAAATGAATCCTAATATATAATATATTGTTGCTGAGAGTCAGGGACCCGAGGGAGAAAAAAATAATGGTTTGGTGTACCCCACCATCCAAAGCTTAGTGGCGTAAAACAGTGATCTGTATTTCTTGTGATTCTGAGGCATTTCTTCTGCTCTGCTCATCCTGACCCCCTCACACACTGCTTGGGGGGTAAGAGGGCAGGCTGAGATGTCCGGGCCTTTCTTTCCATGGGGTCTTTCATCATCAAGGACATCTGGAAGGAGCAGGTTCCATCAGAACACTCCTGCCAGACTTCTTGGAGCTCACTTTGGAACTCGCACATCACTTATGCCACGTTCCACTGATCAGAGCAAGTCAGAGGCCTACCCAGAATCAGGAGCAGGGAAATCGACTCAGTCTGCAAAATATGTGCTTATTCTCCTTTTAGAGTTCCTGAAATTCCAGGGGTTACATTTTTCAGTGATTAAAGGAAATAATTTCTTTAAAGAACAGACTATGGGTATTATGCTTTTTTCTTAAATTGTCCCTCAACAAGATTGTTTGTTACTGGTTTAAATCAAGAACATGAAATATACAATCTGTTTCCATAAGTACAGTGAATAATTTGAGATAGATTCTGATTCCATGTTGTGGTGCAGAGGTGGCAGAATTTTGACAGGTTCTAGGAAGGGGAGTGTAGCAGCCAAGAGGGGAGAGATGAATTTGGTCCCTTCTACCTCTGGCTCTTTTCGTTTTTCTTTCTCTTTCCACCTTCTTCTTTGTATCTTTCTCCCTTTTCCCTTCTTTGTCATCATCTTTCTTCTTCCAAGCCTTTTTTTCTAGTTATATGAATTGACGATTGTAATTAACAACAAGCATTTAAAAATTATTTGCATCATCTTTTCCAAGTGTTTTTAAACAGGTGAAATCAGATATAAATGAACATAAAGGATGACTTTAGTGAGCAGAAGACTACACAAAAAGTGAACATTTAGCAGGAACAATGGGAGATAATGACATAAAAATAGTAATAAAAAACAGTAAGGATGATTTATGTTTGGGGTTTGGAATTAGTTTTAGTAATAGCTTGTCTGTGAGACTCAGGCCGTGGTGCTGGCTGATGGAGGCCCTGCCACTGGTCTGTTGCCGTTCTGCCTGGGTTACTGCTCAGCCGTGGTCACTGGGGCAGCCAGAGTTCCTACTGCCAGCCTCCCTCTCCGGCAAAGGGATCACTGGTTCACGGGGCAGGTCAGCTTCACTGGCCCTGGGGTGGAAAGGCACCTGTTCATGTGAGGATGGAAGACCATCTCTCCCAGGGGCTTGATCCTCTGAATTGAAAACCTGAACTCCTTTTCAGACACGTGCAAATTGTGTTTTTCATCTTACACATATCTGGGTGGGAAGGAAAGGTGTGTTAGAAAGAAACCAGAGTTGTCAACAGTATGTACACTGAATCTGAGAAAATTGGGTGAAATGTGCCTCATTGTTTCCTACTTCTGCCTCAGACTCAGCTCACAGACACGCCCAGTATGAGGTGAGGTCTGTTTCCTCCTCCCTGTTTCACCAGTTGTCCTGCCCTGGGTGGCTTTTGCCATCATGGCTGACCAGCCCTGTGTGCTGGGGTTGCTGCTGCTCCATACTTATTAGCCATGGATGTGATGGGGCTTGGAGAGAATTTCCTGCTCTTTGCCCACATTGGTGGCTGAAGTCAGGATGGACTGTAGGAACAGGCTGGAGGGAGGCCCCATGTAAGAATGCGGAGGACAGTTCCAGGGGTGGCTTCTGCGGCTTCTTGTCTAAAGTGGCTTGTCCTGGCCACGTGGCCAAGAGTTGCCACTATAGTCACTATGTAAACATTCCTTCTACACGGTGAAGATTTTTCTATGTTTTCTTAAGGGCATAAAATATTGGAATTATTCGACTTGAGTCTAATTGATTTACAGTATGAGCTGTTAAGCTCAAAAATACGTATCAACTTCCTTGCAGTGAGCTTTATGATGTATGTTGAACTCTGACTTTCTCAGAGTTTATAAATTGACTTTCGTAAATATTATTTAAAAAACTACATAATTGAAAAATAAAGTTTGGCAGTCTGAGATGACGTTCACTTCCTTTCCCAGGACGTCTTCATAGCTAGTTACATTTTGTTTGATGTTGCTCTTTGTTTCTCATTTTTACCCAATTTCCCAGAATTCCTTAAAACTGTATAAAAGATCCTTTGTATGACAGAGATTACTTATTGATTTCAGAGGTTTAAAAAATAAAAGGTACAAATGTTTATTGTTTTTAGTGCCGTACAGATGAGTTCCCCCATCAACTATCAGTGCACCCCAACACACACACACACACACACACACACACACACACACACACCCCACACAAGATATAACAGAAATTAAAGCCACGGCGTGCTGCGTTGAGTGCATGAGCCATAATATACACCAGGTGTAGTAATTAGCAGGCACAGGAAGGCTGCCTATTTGTCTGGTGTTGCTGCTGTTGCTGTATCCCCCTGTGTTTTCACACCATCAGATAGTTGGATTTAATTGAGGCCACATCAGATGAGGCATTACTGACACCTTTAATTGAATGAGCATCCAGGGAGGATTAACTCATAATATTGATTGGCTTTTAGCCACTTGCTCAGAAGGGTGTCTGGGTAGCTTATTAGTTGCCTTTATTTACACCTTTCTGCAAAGAGTGCAAATAGGAATTCTTAGTGCAATATGTTTTTCTAAGTACTCTTAATAACTTTTTTAAAAGGACTGATAATAAAAATGCAAATGTACTTAATTTTTTATTAGCAGTTCTGAACAAATACATGTTAAATATATGTGCTTACACACATTTACATATACCTGGTGTTTTGAAATATGGCCATAGGAAAGCAGCCAGAAGCACTTCATCAAAGCGTTTCAGTTCTGAATGATACTAATCAGCTATTAGAAAATAGACACAGTAGAAGAGAATTGCTGAAAATGTACAGTGCAATTACTGCATGGGAGCCTGCTCCCCCGAAGTATAAATAAAGCCAGTAAATCAGAGTGGGGTTATATATGTCTTGGATTATGACATATGGGTTGTAGGAATGTTCTAAATCCTTAGTAGTCTTCAAGATTTATTTCGTTTCTAGCTATTAGAACAGACAGTGTTTTGTGTGACATTTTTAATTACTTTCTGCTTTTCAGAAGAGAAATCAAAGGTTTTGAGTTTCAGGTTTTTTTTTACCAGAGGGACAGGGGCATCTAGGTATTCCACTTTATTCTTAGCTGCAGCAGAAAACAGTGGCATTTGCATTATAATAGGGCAGTGTTTATGACTTGGTACACTATATAAATATATTGTTTTTACAAGTATATTTAATTATGCATTGCTTTGAAACACTTTTATAATTAAGTTTGTGTATTATATTTGTAACTTATTTCTCTACTGAAATAATACATGCAAGTTGCATAACTATTGTTTATAAATATATATGTTTTAATTATCTCTTTATTTAGTTGTCAGAATTTTCATGCTAACTCAACACAATTTTTGATGATCTTTGGAAATTACCTTGGCTTGCTTTTGTGCCTATTGCCTATTCTCATTTTTTTAAATTTATTTTTTGTACTTGACACATATTAGCAATCAGTATGGTTTAATGTGATCCCCAATACTTTTTGCCTATTTGGAATCTAAATCAAATCATTCTTGTAGTTCTTCATGAGAGTGGGGTAGGGAAGGCAGCCAATAAAATTTATTGATTTTTAAAGTGTTTCTGTTAATGTATTGTTCTTTAATCACCAAAAAATTCAACTGATGACATGCATGAAAACAGGCAAATCAAATCCTAACTGCTGTTTCTAGGAGCCTATCTGCTCTCTGTGCTCTCACTTGCAATTGTGTTAACACGGTCTCCTCTTCTTTTCCTGCACCCTTTCTCTTCTCGTTTTTCGTTGTCTTTTCCTTCTTGTATGTCTGGGTCTTGTCATGCCCACTCAATAGTATCTCCTCCTGCAGAGCCCATTGATGTTCACAGACCAAGCCCAGCAGGATGTCATCATGGTCCTCAAGTTCCCCTCCAACTCCCCTGTCACTCACGTGGCAGCCAACACCCAGCCTGGTTTGGTGACTCCTGCTGTGATCACAGTCACCGCTAACAGGCTATTTGCTGTGAACAAGTGGCACAACCTTCCTGGTAAGAAAAGAAACATCATTATATAAGGCATGGTAACTGATGAACACTGGATAAAGATATTGTAATATCTACTCAAATATATATCTCAACAATTAAGCTTTTTAACTTTCAAGCATTATTCAGAATCAAAATGTTTAATAGTGTGAAAGGCTTAAAGAAGTCCCATATGAGGCATATAATACAAATGTTAAAACATAGACTATTCTTTGGCATCTGGTGGTTTGTCTTTATTCCTAGGAGATAAATGCTATCTATATATATAAAAGCCTAAGCGACCATTACGACCAGACGACCGAACGACCGGTCGACTGGTTGCTATGACGTGCACTGACCACCAGGGGGCAGACACTCAATGCAGGAGCTGCCCCTAGTGGTCATTGCACTCCCACAGTGGGAACACCACTTAGCAAGCTTACCGAGTGGCGACCGCAGCAGGCACAGTGGGGCTGGGATGAGTGGAGCAGCACGGGCTCCTCCCCAGCCACCTGTGCTTGGCGCACTATTACATCCCTCAGGGGATGTCGGACTGCCAGTTTCAGCATGATCCCCACAGGCCGACATCTCCCAAAGAGTCCCAGATTGTGAGAGGGCGCAGGCGAGGCTGAGGGACCCCACTGGTGCACGAATCCGTGCACTGGGCCTCTAGTTTCTAACATAATATTTTAATATAACAACATTTCTATATTATGTCTATAAGTTTTATACATTTATTTATCACATGTTGCCTTTTTTCCACTTATTCATTTACTGAGTAGACATTTCTGATCCTCTACTATGTGCCTTTTGGTGTGTGACATGGTAGTATTGTGTGGATGATAGAAAAAAGAATACTTAAATTGTCTGACAAAAACCTAAGTACATTCTCATCTTCCATTCAGTGCTGAATAGTTATGGTAGCTGACGGAAAGGTACTGAAGTAACCATTAGAATCATAAACCATCAGAGAATAAGCGACATTAGAGTTCATCTAGTCCAGCCCCACATTTCTCCCGCGGAGACACTGAGCCGCAGGGAACTCTGCTCGTTCAGTGTCACGTGGGCAGTTAGTGGCAGGGCCAGGTTTGCACTCATGTTTTCTGACTCAGACTTTATGATCATCCCTCTGTGATTTAGTGCCTCTCATTAGAACAGGAATGTTTGGATCTGGATTTAGCACTGTTCTTTTGGCCACTAGTTAGAAATTCTTTTTTAAGAAGGAAAATCAAGTCCTAGAGATTATAGGCTTTTCCCCTACAAGCTATTGTTTGTTTGTTTTCTTAGCGAGGCACCGTGTTTTTAATCTAAAAAAAGTTATATGTGTACATTTCTGAATTTCTTCCTCATCACAAGCTATTGTTTAAGGTGGGAAGTTTTTAAAAATAGATTTTAATAGTCTGTTAACTTGTCATTAAATCTGTAAAGTGTAAAAGCACTGCTCATTTTAATACCTGAATCGTTTGCAAATATATATATATAGTTTTGAACAAGGGCCTTATGCCAAATTAAATGGAAGAGTTTTTATAATGGGATAGAATTGAATTGACATTCAAACAAAAATTTGGCACACTGACTATGCTCAGTAAGGTACCCATGATGAAGAATCTGTGTTGGTATCAGAATTTATTAGAGACAGAACATTTTTCTGGCCATTAGAAATGAAATGAATGCCAATATTTGATTAGAGAACAGATTTCAGAAAAAGTTCAGAAGGTAAAAATCAAGGCAAACATTGTTCTTCAAGTGAACTTATTTTAGAGAGGTAAATGTGTATGCAAATACATACTTACTAGAGGCCCAATGCATGAAATTCGTGCAAGGGGCTCGGCCCTCGCAGTAGCAGCAGCAGCAGCGGCTGCCTCGGCCCTCACAGCCCCGGCTTCATCCGGAAGGTCGTCTGGTTGTCCGTTCTAATTAGCATATTATACTTTTATTATTATAGATATTTTGGGACTAAAGATTATAATTTTATTAACAAATGTGATTTTTGGAGTCTCTAAATGCCACTCATTAGAGAAAAACATGCCAGTGGGGTGTTTATCAAATGTGATAAGAGGATTTGCCTACTCTTTGCAGTTACCCTTAGAGCTGGTGGAAGCCCCAGTGCCTGTGACATCAGGGCCACCATGGTGCTTATCCAGGGTGGCTATTGGTGGCGGCTCTGAGAACTTCTTCAGTTTAAACAGTGACACCATGTGTGAGGAGAGAAAACCTTTCCATCTGCTGGAAAGCCTTAATTGTTCTCTGCCCCATCTTTACTTTAGCTTAGCAAAGAGCTCAGCCAGAGTATCACCAGGTCCACAGCTGGGACTCAGTGTGGGCCCACTTGCTAAGCACTGATGACCGAGCTCCTGACTCCCCTTTGGAGCAAGCCCATTTTCCTGACTGTAAAGCTTCTTCCTTCATGCTTGGTTGTCAGGTGTCCTTGTCCCAACTTCCAGCTTTTCTATAGAAATGTAAAGTGGTGTAGGGGCAGCTTCCCTGTGCTAATGTGCCCTTACTATTCCCAGCCCCGTTCACCTTACCGTAAGACAGTAGCTTGGGGACTGCATATATTTTGCCAATTCTTTGCCTATAATTCTCCCCAATGAGGCTGCTTTGTGCCTGTACCTTGTGCCACTCGTGGTTTCTGTCCCCACCTTCTGGCTTTACAGTATGACCCAGCAACTCTTCACCAGATAAACACAAAGAATGGTAACATGGTAATACCCAGGTGCTTAGCTTTCCACAGTGTGCTCTCTAGTTCTGAGCTATACCAGTAGCTGCACCTAAAGAAATTAAGCACCCATTTTATTAAATCTGTGCCTCCTTTCAGGTATAGTTACATAAATCTGGTCTTTCATCCTATCTTGTGCTACCTTTACCTGTCAGGATGCCTTGATTTAAAGCACCAGTGGGGAACCTTTTTTCTGCCAAGGGCCATTTGGATATTTATAACATCATTCATGGGCCATACAAAATTATCAACCTAAAAATTAGCCTGCTGTATTTGATCAAACATTTAATTAACTCACTCGTATCGCCTTGGCAGGGCCAGACCAAATGATTTTGTGGGTCTTATATGGCTCACAGGCTAGACGTTCCCCACCCCTGATTTAAAACGAATGTCAAAAATCCCTAACAGTTTTCTTCAATGAATATCAAATTCATATTACACTATTGGGGGGTGGGTATTAGATTCTGTTTCTTTTCTGAGAGCCTGTGATTTCCACAGCTTGTTGATTAGACTGCTGGCTCCTATCATTTATTTCAGTTGTGTCTGAGTCTTGATTTAGAAAAAATATATATCTTTACCCTTCCTTCTCATTTAAAAGCCCTTGCAGAACCTCCAGGGGGAAAAAAAATCAGCTAATGTTTATAGAACATATTCTAAGTTCTAAATACTGTTTTAATCACTTTACATGTATTCCCCCAACAACCTTAGGATGTAGATTCTGTATTTAGGTTGAACCATATCAAATTGCCATTTTTAATCAGTCAATATGTCAGGTATTGGTAATTTCATGTGGTTTAGCCTAATAAACGTGTCTAACCCATGGTACAGATTAGGAAACACACAGGGACTACATAACTTGCCCAAGGTCACACAGGCAGTCAGTGGCAGAACGAGGACTTGAGACATGACAAAGATGGTTGACTCCTAAACCTTTCACTGACAGTTTGGTTTTAACGTTTCTGAGGCCAGATTCTCCAGGTGCTAGTGTTGGTCGGCACTGGTGTTACTGGAAGTAAATGGCACTGTTGGCTACATCAGAGGCTGTGGTACACTTTCCCAATCATTCCCTGTCTGTATGTGTCCTGTGATTTCTTTACTGGCAGAGCCAGTCATCAGCAAAGAAAATATCTTCAGCAAAAAAGAGTGAGTCCTATGACTTCCTCTCTCCAGCTATTTTAATTTCTTATAAACACTCAACTATAATTTTTTGAGTGCTATTATTGTACTTAGTTATTTTACCTTCCAAACATCCTTGAAAAGTCGGTATTTACTAACAGGGGAAATGGTGACATAATAAATTTAGAATCTAGTGCACTCATTGGAATGTACCCCATTTTTTCCCCAGCCCCTCAAGGACAGTCAGAAAGACTTCCTAAAATCAGATGGTTTTTAGCAGAGCTCTAATACCCACCAAGCAGCTTAGAAATGCTTGAGTCTATAAAAGGCAGATACTAACCAGGGTGAATGGCTGAGTCATTTGGGGAAAATTATTTGGAAAAGGGCCCAGCACTTAACTATCAGAATTATAAAGCTGAAAAGATCATTTATTCTAAACCCTTCATTTTGGGGTTTATGACTTGCCCAAGGTTGCATTGCTAGCCGCTGGCCCTGCACCTCCTCTCTATCCAAAGACCTCTGCCCTTCACAGGGAGACAGCCTACAGAATCTCTTCTCAATTACCAAAAAAGCATGCCTGAGCCTTTAGAACCGTTTTGAGAATTGAACCAACTATTCTTAGTATGGATTGATTTTTTGTTACGCATTTGCTTCTTGGGGTATTTTAAAATAGAAACCATGGAAATAGTAAATATTAATAAAACTTAAAAAAAACCTCAAGCCTTTAGGAAAATATTTCCGTCAAATGCATTTAACTAAAACATTTATCTGCAGATAGCTTTCTTTATTTTTATTCAAACTTTCAATTGATTGATTTTAAGTGATGGATGAAACAGTAAATGTTCCCTGACGTAGAGCCTTCCCTTTCTCCATCATAAATTGACGTTTTCGTGGATCCTTTGTGCTGCAGCATTCAAAACTGCCTTTTAAAAAGTAACAAAAAAAATAGTATTTGCTACAGTCAGCAGATGGTTGTCACATTTTGTTTTCAGTGCGCTTTACCACTTAATTTTGTTTTGTTGCAGCATCAGAGGTTGCCAGTCAAGCATCTGCTCTAGCTTATGGCCCAGGACTGGAGCCACTGTGATGGCACAGGTTCAGAACAGCACTAATCTAAAATAAATGTTTAATAAGCTCGCCAGGAAAGCACCTGGATTTTTTTCCCCCTTAAATTTCACAAAACTATATAATTTGGGGGTTGGAAACAATTGTACGTAAGATTTGACTTGTGCATTTTTATGTAGTTTATGTATGAAAAATAATGCTTTTTTTAATCTTTTGTGAATTCCAGCTCATCAAGGTGCTGTACAAGACCAGCCATACCAGCTGCCAGTGGAAATCGATCCTCTCATAGGTCTGTCACTTCCTTCTCTCTTTGCGATTCATTAAGCTCTGTATGGTGGCCCTGAAGTGTAGATTACAGTTGTTTTTCACTTGCTGGTTGCTGGGAATGGAATTTTCCTGATAAACCATTTGCATGCAAATTGGAATGCAATGAGCTGTGGCTATGCTGGTATTTCATCAACTCCCCCTCGTTGGTTTGCCTAATTTGAACAGGCCTAGGACGCGTGTCACTGAAAATTAATATGGATGCTGTAATAATGTGTGATTGAGAATGCGCATGAAGTACTGTCAGGATAATATTGGATCTTTTCATCACTCAGACTTGTTGATGAGCAGGAGCGAGGCGCGTTATGATGAATTGGTGCCCCAGTAATGTGATGGAGCTCCTTTGCTAGGGAAATTTTCATAATAACAGTGGGGTTCTTAGCAGCACTGTGTTGTGAAAAATAAAACTGTAGTGCCAGGGTTTCATCATTAAAGGAGATCAATCCTTTCTTCCTGGACCCTCTGTTCATTCGGAGGGGATTAATGGGCAATTGCAGAGCAGTTTCAAAGTTGAAATATATTGCCTAGCCAATGGCAGTGTTAAGATATTCGTATTCATTTTCCTAGGGTCCTACAGCCCAATAAATTGCCATTGGAGGTTAAATTTGTTCAGGGGGAAAGAAAAAGAAAAGAGTAGCAGAAAGAGCCATGGGGATGAAATGAGTCCCGGCAGCAGGTGACTCAGAATGCTTACTTGCTGTTCCGCCTTTTGAGTGGCTCTGTTAAAATTGCTAGTTTTAGTATTCTTCATCCTCATGGGTGGGGATTGCAGATGTGGCTTCACTAAGAATTTAAGCTTCAATATTAAAGATGCTATCCAATAACTTTTAGGATAAGAAAATTTAATTGCATAACTATGGGGTATACTACTATTATGGGTGCTTGCATTATGACTGTCAAATTTCCCTGGCACAAATACATTGTTAGGATTTTAAAGTCTTTAAAGGAAGCATTTGAGTAAGCTGATTTAGTAGTTTGAAATTCAAGATATTCCTTTTGTGTATGTCATCCTTTTTGTGATTAAAACCATTGTTTCACCAGAGAGCTAAATGGCCAAGATTTGCAGATAAACTATCAAGATGAGCTAAAATAATCTAAGCTCTAAACTAAATCATTTATCATTTCCCCAAATATAAGTGGAAATCTAAGAATTATCTATATGTAGGATAAATGCTACTCTTTTTTCTAAATCTTGTTTTACTTCGAGTAGATATGATTTGCCATGTATTGAAAAATTTTTAAATGCTCACTTTGGTAAAGTTTTAAAAGTCAGAAAAATAATAAAGCCTATTTGCTAAGTCATTTAAAGCGTTATTTCTGAAGTATATACTTACTATTTACCTTAAAACTTGACAATAAATATCCTATAGTATAAAGTTCATAATTAAATGAATTTGGCAATTACAACCCATTAGAGCAGTGATGGCGAACCTATGACACGCATGTCAGAGGTGACACGCGAACTCATTTTTTTGGTTGATTTTTCTTTGTTAAATGGCATTTAAATATATAAAATAAATATCAAAAATATAAGTCTTTGTTTTACTATGGTTGCAAATATCAAAAAATTTCTATATGTGACACGGCACCAGAGTTAAGTTAGGGTTTTTCAAAATGCTGACACGCCGAGCTCAAAAGGTTCGCCATCACTGCATTAGAGTAAGCATAGGTAAACATTTTTGGTGAAGGACCAGATAGTAAATATTTGAGGGTTTGTGGGCCATAAGGTCTCAGACACAGGGATTTAACTCTGCTGGTATCACACAAAAGCAGCCATGGACAATGTGTAAACAAATGAGCATTGCTGTGTTCCAGTAAAAATTTATATACAAAACCAGACATGGGCCAAATTTGGCCTGAGGGCCATAGTTTTATTTCCTGCTCCAGATCACTGGTCATCACATTGTTTGCTCTTATATCTCCTAAAATAATTGTTTAAAACCATGTACCTTCCCACACGCTTTTAAGTTGACAGCTGAACAGTTTCATCACAAGTTTAAATAGTTGCAAAGTGTATAAAATTTTAAATATATCCAATAGAATCTAAATATGAAAAGGAATCACAAACATTTTGTTTTTAAAAAATGTATAAAAATCTCTAGTTGAAAATTGTACATTATTTCTTTTTCATCTTGAATTTATATTTTCATTTTACTTCCCCTATACAATTATAACTTTAAAATTTATGGAAAATTAAACATTTTAGACATTATGAAACATAAAAACATTTATTAGAAATATATTTTTAATGAAACAGCTCCTGTGTTCATGGATGAATATTACTTGTTGCTGAATGGGACAGGATTTGTCAACAGTTCTGTTTACTTTTTTTTGTTTTGTTATGGGTGGAAACTCTGATGAATGTCACTCACATGAGCAAATAAATGGGAAAAGAAAGAGTTTTGTTTTAATAATGTCACTCAAATCGTTGAGCTCTTTCTGGGTTATGTGAAAACATTCATATACTGGTCTATTAAGAAATATCATTATGGTCTATCATTCAACAGCCATTTTAACAATCTGTCACTGAAACTTATTTTTAATGATCTATCAATTGACAGCCTGATTAGATACTCCTGCCATTTGATTGAAAGCATTGAATTGGAAACCACCTGCTCTGCAGAATGATTTTGCTACCTACACATTCACTTTTCAGCATCACATTATAGTATTTTGAATCTTCCAATTTTTTGGCTTTCAAGAGGTTCTTACATTCTGAGGTGAAGCACCATAGTAAGATTCTAGGTAGGAGAGAAATATGCCTTAATTTTATCTAGTGGAAGAAAAGCATGCGAAAGGCGAGGTTAGAAAGGAGTCCTTAGGCCAGTGGTTCTCAATCTTCTGGCCCTTTAAATACAGTTCCTCATGTTGTGACCCAACCATAAAATTCTTTTTGTTGCTACTTCATAACTGTAATGTTGCTACTGTTATGAATCGTAATGTAAATATCTGATATGCAGGATGGTCTTAGGCGACCCCTGTGAAAGGGTCGTTCGACTGCCAAAGGGGTCGCGACCCACAGGTTGAGAACTGCTGCCTTAGGCAAACCTGTTTCAGGCAGAACATATGAAAGTTGAACTAGAAGTTGATTCCCTTAAAACCATCTGTGCCTGTGTATCCTTGGGGAAATCCCCAAGGGGTATGCACACCCAAGTTTGAAGACTGCTTATCTAGACAAATAAATTTACCTAATTTTCAGTACATAAAAATGCTTTCAGCATTGAATCTCAGGAGGTATGCCAGAGAAAACAATAAGATAAAAGGAAAGGCAGTTGTGAGATATGTAGGTTGTATAGGTTGTACAGATTAGATAGGTAGGTAGGTGGATAGATGATAGATAGATAGATAGATAGATAGATAGATAGATAGATAGATAGATAGATGTTGCAATGTTAACTTATAAGTAAGCACTTACATGGAATAAAATAATTCATCTGAATGCTCAAGGGGCAACAGCCTTTATTCGTTGGCACTTTGTGGTCATTCAATTCAAAATATGCACATGCCCAGATCTGTTAAGCTCCCAAGATATCACACCCCAAAAGAGGCCAGTATCAAACTTTATATCATAGGAGTAAAAGTCATATAAACACTGAGAAAAAATGGACATTTTTTACAATTTTCATGTGGAATAAAATACTGTAATAACCAGTCTAGAAAGTACTACATTCCTTGTTTTTAATTGCTAGGTTTCTTGGGATTAAAAAACAACTGAATTGTATCCCACAGCTTCACTCCAGTGGGATACTAATGTCTCTCTGTGATACACGGTGATACCCATAAAAGTTCTCATCTGCCAGTAACTTCCCTTTGTGTGGAAGGATGGAGGAACGTTCCCAAACTGGAAACCTGCCCTTTTAACTACTGCTGTTACTTTCTAGCCCATTAATCACCCAAAAGAATATGAATCCCATTATCAAACAGTTACCTAATAACCTTATAGTTAAGTTGTGTAGTCAGACACTAGCAGAATTTTGCAGTATTACACATGTATATGTTTGCCATGTTGTAATGCCCTGAAGGCAGGGAATATTTTATTCCTCTGTGTCCCCAGGTGTTCCCAGCAGAGCACTGGAGAGTATTTTGAACGCAGTTTTCTTCTGTATTATTCTCTGAGCCTTCCATTAAATTGGCCACGTTAACTTAGTTATTATAAACAATGACTATAATATAAATATTTTCCTATTTTTATCAATAATGCATTTATAGTACTTTTAAAACTACAGACTATAATACAAAATATGTAATAATCCGATGCAGAAATTTATTGTTTGTTCCAATTTCTGATACAATCAAGATTCTTTAGCAATGTAAGAATCATTATTTATGTTGGAAAGTTGGTGTGAAATACCCCTGAGATGACTAGAAACAAAGCTTTCTATTTGGCTGGCCTCATAATGCCAAAAAAGGCACCTCGGCGAAAATTCCTTTTCTGATAATGACATACTTGATAGTGTGTTTCTAGAGGATTATTACTCTTCCCGCGTGCTTAATGTCGCTCCGTGTCTGACCTTGTGCCTTGTGACAAACCCCATCTCGGGTGCTCTGTAGCACTTTGAAAACACACTGCCAGGCTGTCTTGTTTTATTGCTTACATAAGGGGTAAGAAAGTGGCCGCGTGCTGTGCTTTGACTTTTTCAATTACAAGTATCTTTAATAAATAGTCGTTCTCCCCTTTCCATACATGCAAGTGCAGCTGTAAACAGGGGGAAGGGGAGTTCACATCTAGTCAAATTAAAGACCTGTTACAGCCAAAGTAGTACAAGATGCTACAATATTTCAGCTATATGACATTTAAATTCTAATATCTCTTCCTTGTGACAAAAAGTTAAAGGTAATGGATTGTCACAACACGAATCCATTCTCATGGCGATAGGTGTAATGAGATTGTCAGAAACACAAACCTAACCATGATGCAATCTGCAGATTGTAATCTAGTTTGGTCCTGCCCAAGAGCTAGAAAGCGTGTTCCGGGAGTCGCACACTCTTTTTAAATTGTAGCATGTTATTGTTTCTTTCCTCTAGGCAAAATTTCTTACTGAGATGTTGGATTTAGCTGCCCACATTCTTCTAGCATTCGGATGTGTTTTCCTATTTGGTTTTTCAAATATTACTATATTTAAAATTAAAGATCAAATATTCCCACCCTGGAACATGCTGCTTCTCCTCCCTCGCCCCCTATCCTGAGCATGACAAACTAAAGGATTTCTTTGCACGTGTGGGTTTAGTAAGCTTATTTTTTTCTTCCTCTGTTCTCATAGCCAGCAATACAGGAATGCACAGGAGGCAGATCACTGACCTTTTAGATCAGAGTATTCAAGTCCATTCCCAGTGCTTTGTCATCACTTCCGACAACCGCTACATCCTCGTCTGCGGCTTCTGGGATAAAAGTTTCCGAGTCTATTCTACAGACACAGGTAACTGTTACTTTCTTCATCCGTGAACTAAAGTTTACTATAAGTAACATTGAGACACTTAGAGTGCTTTCTCGTCTTCTTCCTTCCAAAAATTACACGATTCTAACATTTATAAAATAAGGAAAAGACACTTTTCCCCAATCTACTATATAGTCTACCATTAAGTTAGCTTCAGCATGTTTTTAAGAGGCAGCTTTTTATAGTAGATTTGTCACCCAAGTGATGGTATGTAAATACCATATGCACATGTATTTGCATAATCTTATGACAAGTGCATATGTGTGTGTGTGTATTTTCCCACTTTTGTATTATTTAAAGGATTTTTTTTTCCTTACTGGAAATTCTCATTAGGTGTATTTCTTGGGAGTAGAAATCTTCATCCACCCAATTCTGCATAGAATCTTGCTGAAATCTACACCATCATGAAGAAAAGTAGCTGACTACTGATTTTATATGACAGCTCTTGTTAGAATATAAAATGTTAAGTCTATATATTCATTTGCATGCAGGACAAACCAAACTCACCTCGGAATTATGACAGGAGACCTGATCCAATAAATGCATATACATTTTTGCATCTAGGAAATGTAGAAACATTGAAAAATTTCATGGAGTCTCTTTAAAATATTTTAGAAATTGTTAGAGGATTAAATAAACATGTAGTAAGTATATAGGTGAATATTTAAAAATAATTAAAATGAGATATTAATGCATTAGAACTTGATGGATACTGTGGAAGTACATATTTCAGCTAAAACAAGGGTCTACAAATATCTTGATTTAAATGTTTTGGGAATAGAAAATTCTCTCACTGAATTTTCTAGTTTATTAAATGGTTTACAGCAAGTCATCTTTCAGTCTTGTTAATGATGTTTATAAAATGTGTGAGTCCATTCTTCTGCCTTAGTAAGTACAGTGTATTGAAAAGATAATTGCTGGTATTGAAGGAGTTTGTCCTAAGTGTATTTTGGTGACAGTATTATCACAGCTATGAAAGAGTAGGGAAAATAGTTTAACATGTGCTGTTCCTACAATAAACCCTACAAGTTGTTTTTAGGCAGGATTTTGTTTATGTTTTATTTAATGGAATTGATGATCTAGGGTTTTTTAATAATTTGCATCTTTATTCTGTATGTCCAGAAAGAAAACCTCCTCATTCAAATCCTTATGATTAATTGGGCTTTTATTACATGTTTAGGTCTATGAGGTTGATTACTGTTGAACCTAAAATTCCTCTAGAATTCGTTAAAAATGCAATGGGGATTGATACGTTTTCCTAAAATAGCTGTATAATTATAATGAATTTTCTCTGATTTAATAACAAAATTTAAACCTTTACTTTCACCATGTGGTAATGACAACACTAGCACTATTTGACCTCAAATTGTGCTTCCTGTTTGCACAAATTTTCAGATTAAAATTGCTTCATACTCTTAAAGGTTTTCTTAAAACATCCTTTTAAATTGCACATGGTTTTTTACACATTTTTGAAAATTATTTTTTGAATGTATATGCAGTAAATTTCATTATTTGATATACAGTTCCATTAGTTTGGGCAGACTACAGAGTTCCATAACCACCACCACAAGAGATGTGCAGAGCAGCTCTCACCCCCAGAATTCCCTGTGCTGCCCCTTTGTAGTCAGCTCTTCTCCCTCCTCAACCTCTTTGCAACCACTGATCTAGTCTTCATTTCTAGGATTTGCCTTTTCCAGAATGTCGTATAAGTGCAATTATATATTGTCAGTCTTTGGTTTTGACGTTTGAGGGCTCTTGAGTTTATTGTCCATTCATATCATTTTTAAAAGGCATTGGATATTAATATTTGTAAAATTGACCTTACATCAGTGATTCCCAAAGTGGGCGCTACCGCCCCCCAGTGGGCGCTGCAGCGATCCAGGGGGGCGGTGATGGCCACAGGTGCATTTGGGGGCGATGAGTAACTGCTATTAAAATTTTAAAAAAATTAATTTCCAGGGGCTGAGTAATATTTTTTCTGGAAAGGGGGCGGTAGGCCAAATAAGTTTGGGAACCACTGCCTTACATTATGAAATAGTTACAATTAAGATAATTCTATAGAACTTACAAAATTATTTCACATGCATATTGTTCCAGCCTCACAATAATCTTCTGATACAGGACAGGTGTCCTTATCCCATTTTTCAAATGATAGCCCTCATATCTTTCTTAATATCTTTTATACAAATAAACTCGGATGCTAGTTTTATTTAAAATAATTTCAGTTAGGTTAACTATGTGCCTTACAAAATGTGTACATGACAATAGGAATATTAAATATATTATCCTAAGTTTAGCAGAGAAGCAAGGGGAAAATTGTATGATCAATAACATATAATGGCTTAAAAAGGGGACATCTGTAATACTTTCAACAATAAATATAAATTTAAAATAATAATATATAATTGCTAAGCTATCACGAGTGTTGAATTCAATTATATTTTAGCACATAAGCAAAAAAGAATCCTTATTAGGTTTGGGATGGGGAGGGGGAAGAAACACGGTTGTAACAGGAAATTCTTTTAACATAAATCATGTTTTCAGGACACAACCAGAGCAGCAGAGGCAACAATAAAACCTTCCCTCAGCAGTGGGAATTATTTTCAGGCCACATTTTAGATTCAGTGGTGTGGAGTCCTGAGCTTGAATTTTTTTTATTTGTAGCACAGCTGTCAAATAAAACATTAACTAGAAAATTTGTTCTGTCAAAAAAGGGATATTCTAGTGCTTGTGGTAATATTTGATATTAGTGTGTGGAGAGGTGGACTGGTATTAAAGGAAACAAAAAATAAAGGTTGAGGAACACTTACGAGATTATCAGAAAATAATTTACCAAAAGAGCAGCAGGTATTTATATGCTGTGATTTATTTAGGAGGAGTGAACTTCAGCCTCGTAGCAATAACAAATATCACTGAGAAAGGCTGCCAGAACAGGAAAAAGTAAACTTAAAAAAATAATGTTTTTCAGAGTTGAGCCCAAAGTATGCATTGTAGAGAATAAGATTAATTTGTAGTAAAGTATGAAACCCTTTATATATTAATACTTAAATGTCACTCGCTCATTTTTATCTTCCCTGGCGCCCAGTATACTTTAGTTCTACTTATTATTCCCACTAATCCTACCCTGTACTCTTCCTTTTATAAAACTAATCACTGTTCCTAGTTATATATCTGTGTTTGTTTAATGTCTGTCTGCCCTACTAGACAGTCAATACTCTGGGGGCAGGGACCACGTCTATTTGCCATGTCTGTTTACCGCTATACAGATGTGAGGAGGCCTCCTGCTTGGCACTTAGTAGGTGCTTAGTAAGTGTTTGTTGAATAGAAAGTCACTGTGATAACTTTTGGGACAAAATTTAAAACACTAGGAGATTGTAGTTGGAAAAGAAACCACAGTGAGCGAGTATCCATTTTCCTGACACTGGTGTTCTACATACAGAGTGATGACTCAACTGATGAGAATTAATAATGAATCTTGGATCATTCTGTCACTATGCTTACTCCATCCCACTTTTACAGATAAAGCTTTTCACTTTGTCCTCACATGAGCTGGAAATTACACAAGTTACCGAGTGAGTAGCTGCTCTTTTGCAAGCGCCAGGTGCACATGGAGGGCTCTGGTTTCCTCTGTGCCACGTACCCCACATACCTCACGTAGCCACTTGTAGTTATTTCACTCATTCTCACTCCTGCGGCCCACTGAGTTGATGGGTGTCTAATCTTAAATGAGCCTACTCTAAATGACCTATTTAAGTCCCTCCTAGTTTACACGCTCTCAGCACTTAAGTACAGGCTGAGCCAGAAGTCGCTGTACATACTCCGTGATCAAAACAATCACAATGTTGTGGTCCTGTTTCTTTAGTAGTTAAAACTCACTGATTTAACCTTCAGTTTTCTAACCTGGCCTAAGAGTGACCTACTTAACTTCTCTCTTGCCCTTTGAAAGCCCTGCCTCTAATTTAAGCCCACCCATTTCACACTAAATCTCCACTTTGTTCGGCATGAAAATTGTAAATGATGTGAAAATTATTACTCTTTTTCATATTTATTTGCTCTCTCCCCCCCCCACTTTTTATTCTACAAAGTCTTGAATTCTTCTTACCATATTCTTTATTGATATAGCTGGTTTTAAAAAAGAAATGTTTTAATCTCAGTTTAAAAGACTGAAGGAATTAAAAAATGAACATTTTTAATATTTTGCAGTTAAAACACCTGCTTTTACCAAAGTCTTTATTCACAGGAAAAAATTGTTTAAAGTGATTTTTATTAATTTTGCAAGTTTAGATTGAAATGAATCTGATTTTAAAGTTACTAGTAGTAGTCTTTGTGCAAGAGTGGAAACACTGTATTTGACTTTTCATTTGATTTAGAACAAGTATATTTCAGTGTTTTATTTCTAAAATTGCAGCACTTAAAATAAGCTTTACATTTATTAAAATAGAAAATTAAAACAATTTAATGTAAATATTTTAGTTATATTTATTATTATCTTAAAAAGTTAAATACATGTAGATGCCAATACTTAATTGAGACCGTCAGCTTTTGAATAGATTATGATGTGTTCCAAGTTAAGCATGCAAACTTTTTTTCAGCTTAGTGTCTTTTTTCCTTGAACATTTGAGTTATGTTCAAATGACCCCTGAAATACTTATAAAAAATAAAAAGTCATGGTAAATATTAAGCATAGATATTCTATGACATTCATTTTTAGATTCTTCAAATATTTCAAAGGTAAATGTTGGCTAGAAACTATAGGGATGGAAGGGAAGATCTACGAGTATTTAATTCTTTGGACAAGTTTGTGTGAATTATAAATATCATATCTAATTAAAACAAAGATTCTAATAAGTGGGGCTTTACTTTTTTTCTGACACCATTATGTGAACAATTCATCCTGTATTTGAAGCCCTAGATACATAGTAAGTTCACTGGGTTCCTTTCCCCCCCATCCTGCCCCCGCCCCAAGTCATTAGTTTAGATAAACTGCCTTAATCTCAATTTTATCATCACAGCCCCCCCTAGGAAATTTTCATCATTCAGATGAAATTAAAACAAAGAAATAGTGACCTGGTTCAGATTGCAATCACAGTATATTAGTCCTTTTAGCAAAACTTAGTTCATGTAATCCCGATTTTAAAAAACAAGCTCTCCAAAGTGACTTACATTGAAATGCATTCAGTTTTTACTAAGTCAGAGAGGGGTTTGTATTAGTGAAGTCTGAAGTATAGAGTACTTCTAAAAGGCAACTAAGTTTCGTTGTGTTTTGAATCATATAGACTAGAGTAACTTAAGAAAATGTTGAAGTGGTTCCCAGTAAGGGTTCCCTGGGCCTACTTCCGTCAGTAGATATGATTCATTTGTAATTTATAGTAGCTATTATAATGATACTAGAGCCCCGATGCATGAAATTCATGCAAGGGGCTCGACCCTCGCAGCCCCAGCTGCCTCGTGGCCCTGTGGCCCCGCCCACTGGTTGTTGGAAGGTCGTTCCGGAAGGTCATTCCACCATCTGGTCTAATTAGCATGTTAGCTCTTTATTATATAGGATGGTGTCATAGTCCTTAAATATTATAGTTTGAATTGAAAATAGTTTTTGCCTTTCAAAACATTATTATCACAGTTTATTTTTTTGTTTGTGTTACTATCCAAAGAAAACTTTTAGATTGGACCAGATCAAATTTTATTATAAAATCTGAATTATCAGAATCTGAGTTTATAAGGCTTTATTACCTTATAAGTGAAATGGTCATAATGAGCGGAAATTTTTTTTAAGTTTATAGCAATTTTAAAGAATATTGTTTTGTGTTTCAGGAAAATTGATCCAAGTTGTGTTTGGCCATTGGGATGTCGTCACTTGCCTCACTCGTTCTGAGTCGTATATTGGGGGAAATTGCTACATTCTCTCTGGGTCACGTGACGCAACCCTTTTGCTCTGGTACTGGAATGGGAAAAGCAGTGGGATTGGAGATAACCCAGGCAGTAAGTACATTTTATTTTATAACTTTTACAAGTGAAATGTAATAACAGTTTGTAATAAAGTTATCTTTTACATCATGGTGAAAGCGAAACTGAATCATCAAGTAGTTTTAATTTCTTAGTTAAAATTTAAGAAAGGTCTAGATAGCCTCATTATTGACATTTTGTGACCACTGATAATTCAAATCCAAGTGTGAAACCTCATTTTTCACATTATAGGTTATTCTTATGATCTGAAAATGCTAGTTCTTTATTGTAAATGGCTGTCATCACATAAAATAGAGGTGTTTCATTCACGAATAGTAAGATATAACATAAAAAGAATAATCATATATTATCTTGTTTATTGAATTCATATTTTAAAAGAGCAAAATTATAATTTCATGGAAACAAACCATTCTTTATAAAAAATATGCTTTCATTTACATATTAAAAGGTAAAGCAGGTCATAAAAGGCCAATATGGAATATTCAAATGGCTCTTGGTTTTTCAGATGGGAAATGAAAATGTTCAGCAACAGCCTTAAACATCTTTATGAAACTATGCTGAAGGCAGTAAAACAAAAAATGTGTAACCATTTAAAATTGTAATTCACAGAAGGCAAAAAAGGAAGCAGCTACCATTAAAACCAATCGCACACAGCTGCAGAAAAGAAATGGCTTTAGAAAAACACATTAAGAAGTAGGAAAAAACAATTAAAGGGACCACCTGAAAAATGAGAATTTAATTAAAATGATTATGACAACACTGAAAAGTTCCTGCAAAAATAGCTTTAGATTTTTACTTCATAAGGTGGAGCTTTTTAGCTGCTCTTAAATATTTACAGTTTCTTAATTTAGAGCAAGTTGCAGTGTATTTGGCTAAGGAAGGATCGTGTTGTTGCTGATTACTTTACCTGAATCCTGCTGTACATCTGTCACTCAGCCCCAGGTTATGAAACAGTCTGAATACATTTAAGTCTATCGTATTTTGGGTTGACTTCTTTGAGTTGTGCTTATTAAATGTATATTATATGTATGAAAGTGAAACTTTATAATTGAAAGTCAATACAATTTTAAAAGAAGTATTTGCAAAGTGTTTTATCAGAGCTGGTTCTGCTTTGTTTGTGTTTGGTTGGTGTGGTTTTTATTCAGTGAACCTCTACTATATATTTCTTATTTTAATCAAAGCACAGATCAGTCTCCATACAAATAGAATATAAAAAATAAGGCTGCAATGCTATGGATAACACAGTCTTTGTGATCAGATCAACTTTAATGTGTCTGTATGGGGGATAGTGTGTACATGTGTGTATTTCACATATTTATACAGACAGGTCCAGTTTATATATAACTATGATAACATTTTAAAATATGTAAACTTCAGGAATTTTTTTCACATTATTTTGAAAGGTGCTTCATGGTCTTTTCATTATGGACCCCTACATTCGGCTCATTCTCCTTTCTGGCCTTTTAGGATGAGTGACTACTTTCAATTTCTTTTTTTCCTGTGTCTATAAATTCAGTTATTGAGATATACTAAGTTAACTCAGACAGACCTAGATTTGACATAGATAATAAATATACCATTTTGTTATTTATCGGAAAATATTTAAGAAGAACTTTCTCTTGCCTTAAAATAGTGCATGATGTTTCATGCACATATAGCAATCCAGACACAAGAAAAAAAATATATATATATATTTTTTTTTTACTTACGTAACCTAATCGTGTTCATGTTATTACCAATGTGTATTCTGAGAAGAAGCTAAAGGCTTACTAGCTAAAGCACACTTATAGGCAATAGTTGTTACATTTCATAGATATAAGTATATTTTAAAACTAGAAATATTCAGCTTTTCCATATGGGTGAAAAGTGTATTTACATATTTAAATACCTTATGAATCACCCTAGAGGTGGCTTTTACATGCATGTGTTCTAAAAAAATAAATCAAGTAGGATTGACCACATTCTGGAGTTTGGAGTAAAACAAATCTGAGTTGTAAGCTTTGCTGTGGTCCTTGTGTCTTGTCTGCAAAATGAAAGCAACAATGGGAACTAACTAAGGTGTTATCAGAAGCACTGGGTGCTTAGAGCAAATAAATCACCACACAAACACCATCATGTTGGCATTAGAGTATATATTATAATGTTATATTTTTCATAAAGCACTTCATCTATACCCTCTCATTGTCTGCAGTATGGTGGACATTAACTCCTAGCAGTGCTGGAAATGCAAAGAAAAAATAAAAGAATAACATAATAGCACAGCTAATAAAAATTTTAGAAAATTGTATGTATCTTGACTAAATTAAATTACCTTTCTCAAAGTGAACCTCATCCTTTCTGGCCCTTTTCTAGCATCTGATGTCCCAATTTAATTTTGCTTTAGCTTTGAAGGGTGGATCTGGGAGAAAGACAAATAGGCACTTTTTCATATAATGAGAATATCGCACATTAGAATAGAAAAATGAACAAGCCAGTTAAAGCTTTTCAAAACAAAATGACGAGAGAGAGAAAGAGAGAGAGAGACATTTCACCGTGTGTTTTAAGGATTCATGCAAGCTGGTTCAGATTTTATAAGCCTCTGGCTCATTGATGGCTCCACGAAGCAGTCACCGAAGTCAGAGCCTTTCAGATGAGGAATTTCAGGCTGTGTTTATTCCTGTATTATATCTGTTGGATGCAGTGTAAGTGTTCTTTAAGAGATGGTCAGGCTTTTATATATATATAATTGCACTGTGGTCTATAAATGCACACAGTGCCTCAACTTAAATTTTTGAATTTAGACTTTTCTTGCTTGCAGGGAAAATAGGTAAATTTTAAAAAAACTAGGGTGTTGCTTTTTAGGCATTTCATAGATCTTATTCAAGTATTTTGTGCACTTTTTATTTCAAAAATTACGAGAATAAGCTAATAATTTTACTTGCTGAGATCATAAGCCTACAGCATTTTCTATAAACCTTAGTGCTATATGTAAAGTTAATAGCTTTATTACTATTTTTTAAAATCATATTAATATGCATATTGGTTGGGCAAAGTCAGGCTAACTCTCTATGTGATACAATTTGGGGTTTATGAAAGGATACGCGTGTTCTCTGAAATCTGGATTCTGTGGCAAAGCCTCGCTCGCCTGCACAGCAGAGAGGTGTTCTTCTCCGTCTGTTGTCTTGTGCGGGTTATCTCCTGTGGAATGCAGTTTCCCCAGGAAAAGAAAATTAACATAGGATTCCATTTAGTTGTGACTTTTAAAAATAAAATCAACCAAGAACATTTCAATGAAAGATGTTTTTGTTTGGAATCATATCTCTGCCCGAGCACTTTGTGTGTTTTTTGAACCAAATCTTGTCCACCAAAATGCTTTTCCTGAAATAATCCTTTTTCCTTCAAAATGGAGAAAATGCTGACCAATACATTCAGTTGACAATTAAATATTTTAAAACTTTGAAATGATCTTACAAGCAAGATGAAAATTTCCAAAATCGTTATTTATCCACCATTTTATATTGTATTAATAGACCATAAAATTCAAATTAAATGCTTATTAAAAGTAAGTATTTAAGTATTTTTAGCTATCTGAGCGATTTTTTTTAAAGCCACAGTTGATTAGTTTTAGAAGCAAATGGTTCCTGACTGTGAGGTTGTTGTGTAGATTTGTGTGTATAGTATTTTGGTAAAGTAGTTTTCCATTCTCACGTTCTGTTTTTGATTTGATTGAAAGGTGGCATTTTTTTTCCTCATTGCAATCAGACATGCTAATCTATGTCAGCTTTCTTCTTTATGGGCATGGCGTCTACTGAAAGAAAGAAAAAGCTAAGTTTTTTTTTTTCATAACACCGGGATTCTGTTCTTTAAGAATATTTCAGCACCGTTAATTAGAAAGAAGGTTTTATTAACCATAAGGCTAGCACTAACAGACCACAGAGCTGCTTTTTAAAGTACTGTATGCCATAGCTGCCCTGTTTTTTTTCTCTGTCTAAAACTTCATTTTGTTATACTCTCATCAATCACTTAAGTCATTACCGTAAATCCTACTGTTGTTAATTTTACTGGTATCACCCTAATGAGGCATTCTTGCTATAATTAAAAATGAATTCTAACTTTAAGGCATTCTAAATTTTTTTTAATGAATTTAGAATGATCTTGCCATATGAGCATAAATACCAGATATACATAGACAACTCATCAAGTCCATAACAAAAGTAGTATCATCCAGGTGTGAAATATTTACTGGTTGCCTCTGTGCACATGTCTTATGCATATGTATTTTTGTGCACATATTGAGGAATTATGTTCTTTTTATCATAAAGCCTAATATGTTTTATTGAAGCCACTGATAAATCCTTATTCTTTGTCTTGCCACCAAAGTAAGGTTAGACTCACCACAAACTGTAGATGTCCTAGAGCACCATCTGCTGGATGCATTTGGGGACTTAATGTTAGTAAATTTGAAAATCAGCACTTGATAAGACAGGTGTACTTTGTTTTTAATTGCCTGTGATGTATTATTTATGGGACCCAAATGTCAAGATGTATGCATATGTGTTGAACCATAAGAATTTGTAAAATAACTCACTTTCTTCTTTCTTATGCCCCATGCTGACCTGGATTTGGAACTTGATAATATTTTGTTTAAGGAGAAAGTGAGCTAAATATATGCCCAGTGAAATAAAGCATCACAGTTTATCATGAGATTTAAATTCTTATTGACCCCAGGTCTTTAGTAAGCTATAGTTGGAGAAAATTCTTTGGATGATATTTTAACTTTAGGTTCCTTACGTTCACTAAATTCTGAATAGAAAAGCAATGTTTGCAACAAGTAGCCTTTTTATACCTTGGATGTGACTCTTGATCAATTCTTTTGT
Source organism: Myotis lucifugus (assembly GCF_000147115.1). Lineage (NCBI taxonomy): Eukaryota > Metazoa > Chordata > Mammalia > Chiroptera > Vespertilionidae > Myotis > Myotis lucifugus. Next base: position 18,924,846 of record NW_005871049.1, on the reverse strand, counting down.
CAACAACATGAGTTTTTGTATGTCTCATCGGGAGCTTTCCTGTAGCCCTATTTTTGGTGTGCACCTTTGAACAAACACTGAGACTGCCCTTGTTTTTCTTCCTTGAAGAATTCATCAAGTAGGGTTTGAAACAATATGTTGGCAGTGTTCGAGTTCAGGTGACATTAAAACTACGTCTATGAAATTCTCCAGAAGGTCCAGGATGTTTAGTGCTCCATGATGTAATGCAGGCCCTCAAGTTCCAGCAAAACAACTCTGTATTTACTGCTTGTAACTAATAGTAGATGTGGTAAAAGGAATTATATTCATATGGCAAATGAATACAACCTTAATGTGCACCATATGCAGAGTGGCGGGGTGATGTGCCAATATATCACATTTATTTACCTTGTTTAGTTGCAGAGAAAAAATGACTATACCATTCAGCCCGTAGACTATAGCCATATAAATATGAGAACAGAAGAACTGATGATTTATGCCCTCAAATTGAAGCTGAGTGTCTTCATATGTAGACTCGCATAGTGCCACACCAAAGAAAGCTGTTTGTCTAATACTATATGCTCAGATAGGAAATTTAATTTCAAACAAGTGCTGGAATTAATTTAAGAAGGTACAGATTCCCTTTAGTCAACTAAGTATTGTTGTATAGGCTCTCAAAGAAAATTTGAATGTCTTCTTTCATTTAATTGGGACTGAATATACTCTGAAATTGTAAGCTACTTCCTCCCTCCTTTTCGCCTAAAAGCGGGGTTCTTCTTCTTTTAGAATATTGTAAAAGTGCATGCGTGTGTGAGAGAGAGACATTATTGTAGAACTACTAATGATAGATGTAATTAATACCTCCTGGAAAAACATATTAGACTGACTTTATCACCTTCCCCAAAGTTGGCCTCATTAGAGAAATTATATGGCAGCTTTGGCCATATGTACCTCATATTACACTTTAGTTATTCCTGAGGATTTATGAAAAGAGACCTATTTTTATAGGAAAGTAAGTACTTAAATGCCTCTGTTGATTTCTTTTATAAAACAGCAATTGCCCTATCTTTTAAAGTTATTTTTGTTGCCTTCAAATAGGTTCAATCCGACTTTTGATTTTGGATTTGAAGTGTTTTTAGATAGAAAAAATCCTCAGAAGCCATTTTCCCTCTCATGGCTTAGGGCTTCATGACTGTTGATCTTTTTCGTTTACAGTCTTGTAGTTTGTAACTTTCTACACCTTAGAGATTGCTTTATTTCCTTGGGGTGAATGGGGTCAGGATGTTTTCTTTTTTTATTAATTGAGATGTAATTGACGTATAATATTAGTTTCAGTTGTGCAACATCCTGATTCGATACATGTATATATTGCAAATTGATCACCACAGTATGTCTAGTTAACATCCATCACCACACAGTTACAGATTTTTCCTTTTCATGAGAACTTTTAAGATCTACTTTCAGCAAATTTCAAATACGCAGTACAGTGTTGTTCATTATAGCCACCATGCTGCCTATTACATCCCCAGGATCTATTTATTGTGCAAGTGCAGGTTTCTACCTTTTGACTGCCTTTGCCAGTTTTCCCTACCCCCATCTTTAGCAACCACCAGTCTGTACTCCGCATCTAAGAGCTTTTTTCTTCTTTTTTTTTTTTTTTAAGATTTCACAATGAGTTTGATTCTATGGTATTTGTCTTTTTCTGTCTGACTTCCTTCGCATAATGCCCAGGTCTATCCAGGTTGTCTCAAATGGCAGCTTTTCCTTTTTTACTGTTGCTGCACAATATTCCATTGTGTACATAAACCACATTTTCTTTATACATTCATCCATCGCTGGGCACTTAGGTTGTTTTCATGTCTTGACTATTGTAAGTAATGCTGACTAAACATGGGGGTGCAGGTATCTTTTCAAGTTAGTGTTTTTGTTTCCGTTGGATAAATACCCAGAAGTGGAATTGCTAGATCATATGGTAAATCTACTTTTAATTTTCTGAGGTACCTCCATACTGTTTTCCACAGCGACTGCACAGCTTACATTCCCACTAACAGTGCACAAAGGTTTCTTTTTCTCCACATCCTTGCCAGCACTTGTTATTTCTTGTCTTTTGGATAATAGCCATTCTAATAAGTGTAAGGTTATATCTCATTGTGGTTTTGATTTGCGTTTTTCTGTTGATTAATTATGTGGAACACCTTTTATGTACCTGTTGGCCATCTGTAGGTCTTCTTTGGAACAATGTCTGTTCAGAAACTCTGCTCATTTTTTAAACAGATTGAGGGGGGTGGTTGTGTGTGTGATGGGTTTGGTTTTTTTGTGTGGGTTTTTTTTTTTTTTTTTTGCTGAATTGTATGAGGTCTTTAGATATTTTGGATATTAGCCCCCTTATCAGATATGTGATTTGCAAATATTTTCTCCCATTTAATAGGTAGCTTTTTCATTTTTGTTGGTGGTTTCCTTTGCTGAACAGAAGCTTTTCCATTTGATTTAGGCCTCACTATTCATTTTTTGCTTTTGTTGTCTGCTTTTGGGGTCAAGTCCAGAATGTTTCTAATAGCTAAAGATGTGAAAACCCTCTATAATTCTCACTAGTGCCTTACTTATGTATCTTTAACAAAGGAACCTTTAAAATGTTAAGGAGGAGCCCTGGCTGGATAGCTCAGGTGGTTGGAGCATTGTGCCGTGCACCAAAAGGTTGTGGGTTCGATACCAGTTAGGGCACATACGTAGGTTGTGAGTTTGATCCCTGGTTGGGGCACGTACATATGGGAGGCAACCTATCAGTGTTTCTCTCTCACAATGATGTTTCTCTCCCTCTTCCCCCGCTCCTTCCTTACTCTCTAAAATCAATAAACATATCCTCAAGTGAGGATATGTTTTATTTATTTTATTTTTAATTAAATTTATTGGGGATGACATTGGTTAATAGAATCATATAGGTTTCAAGTGTACATTTCTTTGGTATATCATTTGTATATTGCTTTGTGTGCCCACCTCCCAAATGTTAAGGAGGACATATTACAAAGAATTTTATGTGACTTGGGTATTTAGGATAGATAGATTAAAAAAATAGTTTTTACTTTTAATTACTATTCATAAAAAGCTTAATTTTGTATATCAACAAATATGAATAAGATTGCATATGAGTAACTGTTCTATCTGCATTCTTTATTGGAGGCAGAATTGTATAGTGTTTATGTTAATAGAAACCCATACACAGCTACAGAAGCTGGGTGAAAATATGCATCATTCTATTGCTCCTGCTTCCTGGGTGCTCACTACATGCCAGGCGCATTCTCAGCACTTTACACACCAGCTCATTAATCCTCATAGTGGTCCTGTGTGGTGACTACTGTTTCCCTTGCTTTATAGCTGAGGCACAGAGGGATTATAAATATGCCTTTACGTTTCCCCCTGACCTTGAAGCTCCTGCATCTTACTCTAACTATGAAAACTTGCCCAACAAGGGTCACAGAGCTAGCAATGCTGGAGGCTGAATTCAAACTCAGGTCTGGAGGCCATTGGCACCATTCTTAACCACTTAAAAGGACTGTCAGCTGTAGACAGTTTGGTGCAACCCTTTCACTAAAGCTCTCTCAGTATCTGCAAAGGACAATACAGAGATAATTTTGTTATACTGTGTTCTTATGTTAGTATTTGTTATGATAGGATTTTGTTGTTTTTTTAATATTACACATTAAGAGTTATAACTTTACCTGTACAATTATAGATACATATCTACACAAACCCATTTTCTAATGTAGTCTTAGAGGATGATTCCATTGTCATAAACTATATATATGCATATAAACTATATATTACATATGTAATATATAATTATATATCATAGAGGAAGAGAAAGATTATAAACCAAGAGGAAGGGGAAGACTTGGTGGAGATAGAATGAATAGAACAAATTTCAAATAGTTTCTCTTTGCATAATTACAGTATAGTATTATAATGCCCATTGAAAAATTAGGAAGTACAGAGAACAGACTGACAACTATTAGAGGGGAGTAGTTTTGAGGGCTAGATGCAAAAGCTGAAGGGATTAAGAAAAGAAAAAAAAAACCCTCATAGACAGAGGCAACAGTATGGTGATTACCAGAGGATTAAGGGGGCTGGGGGGAGGTAGAAGAGAAGGTATAGGGGGGATAAATGGTGACGGAAGGAGACTTGACTTTGGATGGTAAACACACAATACAAATGATGTATTATAGACCTGTATACTTGAAACCTATTTTATTAACCAATATCACCCCAATAAACTTCTCAAAATTTGAAACAGAAAAGAAAAATTAGGAAGTTAATGGGACAGGTTTAAGAAACATTTAATAGCTAACCTCATTTCCACTTCAGAAAAGTCTTTTTTTTTCTTGATTTACTATTATGATGAGTCACATGAGAAAGCTTAGTATTCAGTTTTTACATGATATTTATTCTCAATGAGTCCTCTCAAGTAATCAAAATATAATTAAAATGGAGCAAAAGGCATCTGTAAAACAGAAGTATCCATCTTTAGGAAATGACTGGCATATAGTAATGTATAATACTTAGATTTAAAAAAACACACATATACTTGATAACTTTATTTAGATTCTTAAACATTTTCTTTTATTTATTTTATTTTTAATTAAATTTATTGGGGATGACATTGGTTAATAGGATCATATAGGTTTCAAGTGTACATTTCTTTGGTATATCATTTGTATATTGCTTTGTGTGCCCACCTCCCAAAGTTAAATCATCTTCCATGACCATATAGTTGGTCCCCTTTACCCTTTCTACCCCACTCCACTCCTTTCCCTCTGGTAACCGTATTTTCTTTCAACATGAGTATTCTATTGAAATGATTTTTTTTTTAACAAAGCCAGGTATCATGTTTTGTTTTTACCTCTCTAAGAGATCAGATGCTATTAGGTTTTACTGTGGGAAATTATATCAGTTGTGTGTGGGGTTTTTTTGAAGACTTTATTGATGTTAATTTTGTATAAAAATTCAGCTGTAATAGTTTGGACTTCCGTAATAGTCAGTGCAGCTTTTGGACATTTCCAATTACAGAGATATATGTAATTTGCAGGTTTACCGGAAGGTCGACAAAACCTGATCAGTGACCATTTGAAATCAAGTTACTTACAAATGCAGGCCACATTTTATTCCCCTCCTTGTTTCCATAGTACATTGCACAAAATATATACCCAATAAATGTTACTAAGTGAATGGATGAGTGAAGGAATGAATGAATTAACAAAGGAGATGTGTTAGCTTCTGGCACAGGAATCTCTAAACTAAGCATTAATTGGAAGAACTAATTTTATTTCTACAAAAATAAGAATAAGGAAATGTTAAACCGTGCTTCATTTTATAATTGGTGGTATAAAATATTTAAACTGCTAATGAGAACTTTGCAATGCACTGTAAGGTAATGTAATTTTCATAAAACTGAGATGATGCCAGAAATACCAAAAACTTCATTCATTTTTAAAAATGTAATTCAAAATTTGCCAGAAATCTGTGTCAGGTCTATTTTTACCTGTATTATTAGTCCCTTTTGCCTTAATGGAAACAGAGCCTTTGAAATATTTTTCTCATCGGATATTTATGAGCAGGATACTAAATAAATTACTGTCTCTTCTTCTCTCAGGTATAACTGTAAGTAGTTCAGAGTCCATTTGATGGAGAAATACACTTAGTATTATGAGGGCACCAAAGAAACACATTTAATAAAAACATTTGTTATTCTACCTAATGGTGTAAACATTTCACCTGGTATTTTAAAGCACAGATCCAATATCAATGTTAACTGATCATATGGAGATCTTGTCAATGCAGTGGGTTGTTACAACAATATATAAGTTACTGCTGATCCTTAGTGTTGTGCTCGGAGCAAAGCACATCTGTAAAAACCGGTGCGTCCTGGTATCAGTGGCAGGATTTGGCCTCTCTTTAATCTCCTTTGACTTGTTCATCTTCCTTTAAGGCCGTCCATAAAGATGCGCCGAGCATCCCTTTCAGCCTTTGGTGGATTTGCACCAGTGGTCATAAACCTGCTCTCGGGACAAAGACCCCCTTTCCTTTGAAGTAATTGCTCAAGCTTTTCAAGGCAGTCCAAGAGTCTATCCTCTTTCTCTTTTTATTTTTCTTTGAGATGAGTTTGACATGTAGCCCCTTAAACTAGCATCAAGATAAATTTTTCTCTCGGCTTTATTGAAAGCCATGACGATTTTTCAAGCACTAAGACTTTAAAAGGTTCTTAAGGGGATCTGCTCCGCTTTGTGATCTAGCTTTCAGTGGATCCTGCTATCTCAGCCAGCAACAGTGGGACTTTTGGTATCCATTAACTACTGCAAACTTTTATCAAAGAATTCGCCTGATATTTTCCAGAAGACTTTTTCCCCTCTTGTTCTTTATTTGGTTTGGAGACGTCAGTGAGAGATGGTGATAGCTTTGGGGGTCTTTGAAAAAGTAATATGTGGCCAGTATTGTATTCCTGGAGCTGATTTCCCCCTCGGTAGTAAGTCTGTGGGCTGACAAGTAGTCGGGAGGGGCAGTCTAGGTGGGTGCTGCAGTGAGCATGAGTTATATGGTTTCTAGATTTTGTTTCTAGGCTTTGCAAGCAGAAATATACACAGATATGTAGGGTTTTGCCTTTCTTTTCCGTGGGAGGTGATTGCTTGGGCTCTGGGATCCAGGTGATGTATAACCGTGTAACTACAGAGGAATCAATTCTGAGCCACATATACCAGTAGGTCTGTGTTCTGCCTCTGAGTATGCCCTCTACCCTTAGTAGCTTTAGTATAAGAAGTTCCCGAAATACCTGGCAAACTTAAACAGTTTGAACCTGTTGGGTTTAAATCCCATATTATAGAATTCTATTCACTATAGTGAAATATTAATATTTAGAACATTTGGCTTCTTTGCATTTATAAAAATCCACAAGTATTTATTTTGAACAGAGTTTTTGATGAGAAAATAAAAAGAACACTCAATTTACACAGCAGATAATAAGGGAATACAAAGTCCGTTTTTAAGCAAGACTGAAAACAGCTTTTCTTAGGGAAAATGCTGTTTCTTCTTATGTTGTCATATGTGGATTTTTAAAGGCCATTAATGTGTGTTTCCTAAAGGGAGGGAAGTTAAGTAGCACAATCTTTTTACTGGAAATTCAGTGAGTGTTTGTGAAACCAGTTACCTGAGAAGAACCCAATGATTATAAGTCTGCCCTTATGCTTTTAATTTGTTGTTTTTCTTTTCCTTCCCTTTTTTCCCCCCCTGTATTTCCTGAACTGTCTGACCTGCTTCCTGGGTTAGAGAACATTTTGCCAAACTTTGAAGCCAACATTGTAGCATTGAACAGTTCTTTATTTAGAGATTGGGCCTAGGAAAAGAAAAAACCTTTATTCTGTTTTGAAATTTCATCGTATGTGTGTAGAGGCAAACATGATTGGTATAGCGTGGATTATTGGAAACTAGTATTTTGCAAGTAGAGCATATTTATTAAAATTTTAATTATGAGTTTACAGAAAATAATGCTTATACCTTAACTCACTTTATGGGGTTAATTGGTAGGCTTTGTAGTCATAGAAAATTCTCAATATTCGAACTGTTTTGCATGAAAGAAATAGTTGTCAGCAATATTCTCACTTCCTCCCCATGTTCCTGAGAAAGTATTCTTCGCTCTAGGAAAAGAAAAGTTAGCCTTGACATGCTTAGGTGATAGTGTTCTCTGGGTCTGCCATTACCCATCTGCCCTGTGTTTACTTTGGTTGACACTTAGGTTGTTTTCAGTTGCCATCCGTTTTCCTTCAAACCTTCATTTACCACTAAGGAATTCCAAGACAATTCAAATTAAAACACAAATCTCACCCCCCCGCCCCTTAAAATGGTTGACTTATGAAAACAGAAGAGTAATCACTGAAAATGTATGCCTTAGATCTTAATGATTTTAATTCTTGATTTTAAATAAGTTGCTGATATAATTAGACATTAGTTTCGAAAATAACATTGTAGGTATTTTTGTGGAATGTAGAGCATCTTGGGAAAGGGAGGAAGCATGAATAAGGGTGAAAGTATTGGTAACTTTAAAAATACATAACACCTATTTCTCATTTCTGTAGCAAGACTTATCTCTAACAGAAAATTAAGCAATTCAGATTGGCTTAAATTATGTGTTTCTTTTCTTAAAAATTTCCCCAAATTTGTCTACTTTTTTCAGGGGAAAAAAAAAGTTGTCTTTGTGACAGATTCTTTCTTGTTTGGAAAAATGTCAAGTAAACTTTGTAATTAAGGTAGGGTTCCCTCCCCAGAGGCGTTTTGAAACTTGGAATCAAATCAACCTTCTTATTCTCCTTTGCTTTTTCATAGGTTTTTTGAGGTCTCCCTTTATCACTAAGCAGGTCAGCCAGCTCCAGGTCAGGCCACACGCAGCAGGCCAGTGTGGTGCAGTTTGCTATGCTGCAGTCTCGCTCACAGGGACCCATAGTCACCAAAAGCCACGGAGGACACTGTGGACACAGCTGTCATTGTGTCCTCCAGTGACATGCGGTAGTGATTATGTGTAATGACAAGATGTGAAGTAACTGCAGGCTCCGGGGGAAGTGTCTTCATAGTAGACACTCTTCACCTGCTTCTGGTCATGGATACCCGTGCATTCAGTGAAACCTCCCCCCCCTCCCCCATCCTTCCAGAAAAAACATAGGCATGTACATACATTTTGCATGAAATTTCAGAGAACCCATGGACCCATTGTGAAAACCACTGCTTTGGAGTGAAATGTGTTTGCCTTTTCAAGGACATTAGGATCCCGCTGGATTTTCCCTGACCCACCAGGTCTCTCCTCAGTGTGACTGTACCAAGGACAGCCACATGTCTGGGTTAGGATGACAAGTTACTCTTCTCTGCAGAGTTCCACAGCTGGTGGCAGTGACCTACTTTCTAAGCGCATTTGTCCCATTTCGATTATACAGTATTATTTATCAATAATACTGTGAAACCAGCCAGGTCAAGGAAATCTAAGAATGCTGACACCCTGCTCCCGACAGTCCCACTTGTAAAGGCTTTTGTGTCTTGGTTCTTAGTGACTATAGAAATAAAGGGCTCGTTTAGTCTTAAAATAGTATCTTTGGGCTATGGAATTCAGTTTATCCTTGTGGCTCAGCATGAATCAAGCCACAAAGGAAGCCCATCTTTGTTTTCCTTTTCTGTGCTGGGGCCAGTCATGGTGTGGGTTCCTTATCAGCCAGTTTTCTCTTTCGCTTGTGACCGAGGTACAGGATGGCTCCTCCTACCTGTGAGGATGCTCTGCAGCAGCTCCCGTTACTTGGGTACCTCTCCTTTGTCCTCTTCACCGCCTCCCTGATTTTCAAGCACTACCAGTAGAATTACATGTAGGAGCTTTTTCTCTTTGTTTTTTGACTGAATCATAGAGAAATATACTCCGAGATTTATATATGAGGAACATAGTAGATATTTAAGAGGGGCTGCTTTGAGACACCAGGAATCCTACTCAGAACTGTCTTCCTTGTGGCTGTCTTCCTTGTGGCGGGGTCTCGGTGGCCCACAGAGGAGGAGGAGGAGGAGGAGGTGGAGGAGGAGGAAGAAGGAGCTCTTTGAAATGTGAATCAAGCCTAAATCCCTACTTTTATAGTCATCCATCCATAAATCATCTGATCAGGGGGCTTATATTTAGATTGGGAGAGTACCTGAGGCATTTTATAATGCAGATTTCTGACTTACTTTACCCTGAGGTTTCAACCATTGCTGCCTGATAATTACATAAGGATTACACATTTAACGTGTGGTCCTCACAATATAACATATAGTTTGGATCTGGTTCTAAAATAGGGCTTTTGGACAAATTCCAAAACTATAAGTAAAAGATTTAGCCATTATGGGAATTAGGAACAAGTTGCTGATCATTTCATCTGAGGAGAGGGAGATAATCCCCTGCGTGAACTTGAATTAATTTGCCCTTTTTATCTCTCTTTTCCTGAAGGTGGGACCACCACCCCACGGGCCATTTTGACTGGCCATGATTACCCGATCACCTGTGCTGCCATCTGCGCTGAGCTCGGCCTGGTCCTGAGTGGCTCTACAGGTAAGTTGGTGGCACTGCCATAAAACATGTGCTGTTTGCTTTCATTCAGGGGCAGGGATGAGGACTATTTAGGATTAGCATCTAGCTCCAGCCACATTTCAGTGTTTTTGTATCTGAGCATCAAATCTAAAATAATGCAATAGAGGACACCTAGACCTGTCTCCTCGTTATAGGCTGGTGGGGTGGTAGGGATGAGGACTGTTTAGCATCTGGCTCCAGCCACATTGCAGGTGCTCAACGTTCACTAGTAGCTACCATATTGGACAGCACACATGGTTCTGTTTCACGGCAGGAAGTTCTGTTTCACAGCCTTGCTCTAAGCAGTGGGGCTGGAACAAGGGACATCTTTGTATGTTTGTTTACTCTTCGGAACTCTGGCTGGGCTGCCTCCATCTCACACCTGAATGGAAGCGCCTGACCCATCTGTTTTAACTTCCAAATCCCAGGTCTAGTCAGGAACCAGGATGGCACCAGGAATGGAGTGGAAAGGTACTTAGCTGGTCTGCCCGGAGGTTTGTCCTAGCAACATCAGCATATATTTAGACCAAAGATACCAAGCAGGCATTCCAAGAGCACACGCTCGGAACACACAAAAACGCTCATCTCCTGGGGAAGCTTGGAGTATTTGAGTCACTTTATCTATGTTTTGAACTATAATACTTAGTCTAAGTAACAAGACTTATTAAATAGTCAATGGATTGTGTTTTTAAATGTTTTTAGCTGGTCCAAACATTGAAACACAAATGATGATAGCAAAAATTCTATACCGACTGGAATTTTTACCTTCTAATGCCCAACAGTGTCACATATCCTTAGCTAGCATGAGGTTTTGGACTAGATGTGATTCCCATTAGCTGTGTAAATAAACCTGTCATACTGCAGGCTGTCCTAGCTTTGCACTGAGGTGTGGGACCATGCACGTGACTGTACAAGCTAAAACCAGCAAAGTGAGTTTAATAATCAACAGGGATTTTATGATTGGTCTATGACATTTTTAAGAATGTTCTCAAAACATTAAAAATTCTTTATACACACATCTGCATACATACACGTATATATGGACATGAAAAAGTAGGAAAAACACACATTTACTTATTAGCATACTGTCATTTAAAACAGAGAATTCATGTGTTTTCTTTGTGAGGACCTTCTCAAGAGCAGTGCTTGCCGCTTTCTCTTCATAGAATAGGACGCGGCGTGAGAACCTGCCAACCTGACCAGTTCTCACCCTCTGTGCCTTCAGGGCTCCTTTAACAGGAAGGTCTTCGCTGGCCTAATGATTTCATAGAGTAACTTGCACGTCTGTGACTCAGCTCTCTCCTCTCCCAAGGGCAAGGTGAGACTGCCGGCATGCACAGGGAATTCTGCACAGTGGCACTGGGAAGATGTGTCATTCTGAAGGCTTTCTGTAAGGGCACTGCAGTTCTGGGATGCCCTTTGACCTGTGCTCACGATTCATTCGCAGTGGGCTGTTCCCACCTTAAAATGAATCTTGCGTTTTGTTTCCCCCTTTCTCAGAAGGACCGTGTCTCATACATTCCATGAATGGAGACTTGTTAAGGACTTTGGAGGGTCCTGAAAACTGCCTGAAACCAAAACTCATCCAGGCTTCGAGAGAGGGCCACTGCGTCATATTTTACGAGAACGGGTTCTTCTGTATATTCAGCGTGAACGGAAAGCTGCAGGCCACCATGGAAACAGAGGACAACATCCGGGTGAGTGCCACTCAAACTCTTCAGGATTTGAGATACTTACCTCAGGATGGCACGTGGGGAGGGGAGAGAGTTCCTTAAAGAAACCCCTGTTGAGTTGCTGAGATTCTCTTTTCCATGCACCCTGCAACCCCACAATGAGGCAGCACTCGGAAGAGGCCATGTACCCCGCCAACCACGGCACGTCCCAGCCCTGCCGACCGTATTGCTCAGTGTGGGAGCCCTCAGCTGGAAAGGCTGGCTTAGATCTCTTGGGGCCATTCTGGGTGGCTTGCCAGGGCACGGGCTCAGTGTTTTTGTATCTGAGCATCAAATCTAAAAGAATGGAATAGAGGACACCTAGACCTGTCTCCTCGTTATAGGCTGGTGGGGGTGAGGACTATTTAGGATTAGCATCTAGCTCCAGACTTGACTTCTCGTGGATGATAAGACCCAGTCTTGCCAAGGTGACAGAGTTGGATTTCACATTGTGATTTGAATTAGGCAAACATTTTCCCATTTTGCTGTGAAGAAACGGTAATGCTAGTGGGCCTTCCAGGGTTTCACTTCCTCTTCAAGACAGGGCTCCCTCCCTCAGGACAGGTGGAGAAGGGGTTTGCAGGTCCTTGTCTCACCTCGGCCTCCTGGTGAGGCTCAGGGTGAGTGAGGGGAAGCCTGTGCCCGCTGGGTGTGGTTTTAGCTGAGCCTGGACATTTATCCACTGTTGCTCCTGACCAGGGCAGCTTAGATGACACAAATGCTCCCCTTCTGATCACCCCTTCTCGCAAGTAAAACCCTAACTATAGATTCCATGATGAACTCAAGGGCACTTGCTGCTCCTTTATTCTGGGATGGGTTTCTTAATTCAGTAAGTAGCGTGGGTCTCTCTCCACGTGTCCACGCTGCATCCGCCTCTGCCACAAAGGCAGGCGGGGACTCTCACTCTGCTTTCATTTCCCCTCCTCCCCATAGCACTTCATTTAAACCAAGTACCCATCAGAGGGCTGCCTTTCCTCTTTGGAATAATAATGCTGATCATCTGTCACTCTGAGTTGCGATTATAGTGTCAGCTACACTAATAAATCTGTAAAATCATTTGAAATCCCCGGCTGGCTAACAGCTTCTGGGGCTCGTCAGGACCGAAGGCTCTGGAAGTGCCTGGAGGCGGTGGTGGGGCTTACTGCAGACTGTTTGTTTACACTAGTTTTCCTCTCTATCCTGTAGCCATTGCTTTTTCTCCTCTAATATTTCCCACTGGGTTTCAAGCTTAAACAATCCATTGCTTTTCCACCAGCACTTTCGTACTTTATCACACTAATTGTAAGTGGTGGCACTCTGTGATTAGTAAGCTTGCCTGGCAGGGAGAAGGAGAGTGGATAAAAGAGGAAAGATGAAGAGAAACAAAAGGAGAGTGTAGGGGAGAGAGATGAGAAGAGAAAGGAAAGGAGAGCATAGAGGAGAAAAAGCCGAGAGAGGAAGAGTGAGGTGAGGCGGAAAGAGGAGAGAGTAGTAGAGAAGGGGGAGAGGACCCAGACAGCAGGCAGTGCTGGAGACCCTCTTACTTACAGGCCTGATTGGTGTGCTCACCCCCAGCGCAGCACTTGGGATTTCAGAGGGTGAGGTGAATGAACATCTCTGAGCCCACTGAACCCGAGTCTCAACCCCTCCTGGTGCTGAGGCATGTTAACTTTGAGATCTCCCTGGGTGTTGGTCTGGATGGAAGGTAGGGCGCTGCTCAGGAGAAATGGACAAGTCCTTCCCGGGAAAGGCATCTTCTCCCTTACTCAAATGATCTGGATACTGATGAATGGATGGTCCTAAAAATCCAAGTTTAAAGTAATTCCAAACAAAACTAAGATTAGAGATTCTCTACTAAAACAGAGTTAAAGATTAATGGTTTTAATTTATGTTTTTATATAGCGCTTACCCAGTAAAAAGCCTCAAGCATAAAACTCAAGTGAACCACAACCAGAAGGTTAATGGATTTTCATCAGCTGGATTCTATAAGTGTAGCAAATGATTACCTGGCCCAGGCTCCTTTGCAGGTCCTGACCCTCGGAGACGGCCACTCATGAAATGAGGGGAGGCAGAGGATATTGACTTTTACTTACTTTGAGAAATCTTACTGTTCACATTTGGTTTAGATTTGGAGAATACTTCTTATATGTAACTACCTTCCACACTTGGGTTTTTATATCTTAGATTTTTGTGTTCGTGAGAGTAAGCCATATCTAAGAGACCACTAAAAGTTGGCATTTAAGTGAATTGAATGGCTATGAGACAATCCTTACGATGGTTTTTAAAAAATTGGCAAAAAGTAGATTAAAGACTTAAGGCAACTATACGGAAACTCTGAGCATAAATACATTTATCAGAAGTTAGATGTATCCTTTCGGGCTTGCTAGCACAGTATTCCCAGGCCCACGGTGTCCGGGCGGACGGATCACAGATGGTTGCAGTAACTTGTAGAACTCTGTCCCCTCCCTAAGAAAGGCGATGGATCTTACTAAGCTAGGAAACGAAGGTTCCAAGGGCAGTGGAGATAGGATTAGCTCCAGGGGTAGGAAGGACAAACAGTAAATACAGGGCTTTGCAGGCCCTGTATTCTGTTGTGAGAGGAGCCATAAATGAGCGGGTGTGGCTAAGTTCCAACAACCCTTGTTTATGGGCACTGAAATGTGGAATGCATATCATTTTCCACCTGTCATGAAATATTCTTTTATTTTTCTCAACCATTAGAAAATGTAGACAGTCATATAACAACAGGCACTGGTCTGCCTTTGCCCCATTTTACAGGATGGAAGGACAAATTCCGCGTCTGCCCTGGGCAAGAAGAAAATGCTCAGCCTGGGGGTGTGAGTACCTGGTTCCTACCACATTGTCCTCCCCCTGCTGTGAAGGCCCTGCAGGCAGCAGCATTTTACTGGGGACAGGTGTCAGGAGCTCTCTCTGCCCGGCCTTGGTACAAAGCGTGCCTAGCCCGTCCCCAGGATCCTGCAGAGGTGCCCGGGCCTCCGCAGAGTGCTGGTCCCAGTCCACAACACGCAGCTCTGAGAGGCACTGAGAGGCATCGTAGCACTGGAAGCGTCTGCCGCTTCGTCCTTAAAGAGGAAACACAAGAAAACTCACGCAGGGCCTAACTGTCCATTTGATTTTGAAAAATAGCAAAAGTTTCCTGACTCCCGATTTCCTAAAACTCAGGAGCCCACATGATCTCTCCCTTCTCCCTACGCTGCAGTAGCTGCTGTTGCATAGGAATTCATCAGACTCAGAGGTGAAATTTCCCTAGAGCCACATCTCACCTGAACGTTGCTTTGTCTCACAGGCCATCCAGCTGAGCCGGGACGGGCAGTACCTGCTCACAGGAGGAGACAACGGTGTGGTCAAGGTCTGGCAGGTGTCTGACCTCAAGCAGCTCTTTGCCTACCCAGGCTGCGATGCTGGGATCCGGGCCATGGCCCTGTCTTACGACCAGAGGTAACACTGCAGTCAGGTCTGCGGATGGTGGCTTAAAAGCAGCCGCGGGAATTTAAGTGGGCTGGGCTGTGGAGGTCACCTGAGCAATGAAGAGAGCCAATGAATGGTGGGGTTTCCTTTCTGATGGCACAACCCCGTGGACAAAGGCTGACTGCTCCATGAGTAGAAAGACATAAGTAACACAGGCTCCGGTTACATCTCAGTTAAGCCTTTTGTGTTTCTTAAAGTACCTTTGATGCAAAATGCCTGGGTCTCTGTTCATGAGAATTCCTACACGCTCCCAAGCGGTAAATTTGGGGGTGATAATTTGTATCTGGTTTCCTATTGCCTCTTAATAGATAGTCACTCATTTTAGTTCCTAATTGTTTTTGTGTGGCAACATTTTCCCTGAAAGCCACCTTTTGGCATACACGTCAGTGGCCTTAGGTCCACTCAGTGTTACACTAGTACAGCTGCCACCGCTCCACTGTGTTTAGTGAACTTTTCGACTCTCACACGTCTCCGTGTGGACTGAGCTTTCTGTGGAGATCTAGTGCCCTTGTCTCTCCTCAGGTTTTGACTTGAAGCCAGTTTGTTTCCTCATTACTGTTTGCAGGGAGTGTCTTTTTCCATCCTTTCACTCTCAGCCTGTTTGTCACTAGGCCTAAAGTGAGTCCCTTATAGACAGCACATATTTGATCATGTTTAGCTGAGCTTGTGTAGCGACGTTAGTTCCTGATTTTGCTGTGAAGTGGTAGGGAGGATACTGAATAGGACCTCCGCGGCCTGGCTCAACCAAACCGTCCAGAGGAGCTCACCCCTGCGCAGGGACAGGAGAGCAGTGTCCCCGCCCCACACACACCTCTGCAGCAGTCACCTCAGGAAGTCACTGTGTTCTGAGGACCGGGCCCTGCTCAGAGCATGATGGACATGACTCTCCTGCGGAGCAGAGCCCACATCCGGCCACACGGCCCCTTCATTGATTCTCTACCTGTCAGCAGCATCGCTGTCCCTGCCTGTGTGCACCCCTCCACCAGCAATGACTGTGGGACTGGGATTCTTTCCTTCGACTGCGATACCCAGTGTGGACGCCAGGCCTGCTCAGGTGTCCGTGGCGCATCCTGCCCGGACTAGCTGTGTTTTCTGTAAAAGGGAAGCTGTGGCTCCTCGTAGAATGGCAGGCGGCACTCAGAGCTTACTCAGGGCTGCATTTTAGTCATTAAAACACATACCTTTGTTGGCACACACTGTAGCTCTGACCGCCAACTTCTACATTTACCTTGTAGATTTGGGGAGGGCAGCTCTTTCTTTTGTAGCAGAGACCTTGGAAAGGAATAGGTGTGTGAACCCTTCCTCCTCTCTGCTTCTCCCAGGTGCATCATTGCTGGCATGGCCTCAGGAAGCATCGTTCTCTTCTACAACGACTTTAACCGGTGGCATCATGAGTACCAGACCCGCTACTGATGGGACAGCACACGCCAGCCTTGCTCCCAGCCCAGGAGGGGACGTGCCCTGGGGCCTCCTTCCCTTAGGAATAGCGAACACATCTGAATGTAATCTAAATTTGCTCAAAGCAGCAAAATATTTTTTAAAGTTAATTGCTATTTTTGTAGACTTTGCTTGACTTTTGGGGGGGAGGTATATAGCAAAGCAGAAAACTGGCTGCTGGGTTCTGTAGTTTAAAAGAAATCTATATTTTTAGTCATAATGAGAAGTCTATTTTCACCAATTATGGAAAATACACATTGGAGTGAGTAAACCCACTTATTCTAGCTATATTATGAAAAAACATTTCCCATTTATCTGTAATCTTGATAAATCTATGATTTTAACAATAAGGAAATGGGTTATAATATTGGGATAGGGGAATTTTATGCTGTACTTTTGGTCCTGTATTTTTCCAAACAATTGTGCTTCTTATGAGCTGAACTTTCTGGGATTTAAATAGTAATGTTTAAATTATGCTACATGTAATTTAAAACATCTCAATGAGTTATTTCTATCAATATTCTTCTCCAAGCATGTTATAGACCTAGAAAATTATGGTTTGGGGGAAGCTATTTTATTGTGTGGTTAACATGAAAGGAGCTAATGTTATAGCAAGGGTGAACTATTTGCAATGTTTTCCTGACTTGCCGTCTTCATGGCACACCAAAATGAAATGATGGGAATGTTCTTGGGCTCACAACTTTGTTTTTCTTTAAGTTGCAAGTACCAAAGGTCCCCCCTGAGGTGTGACTGTGCCCAGCACTGAGGCCAAGCCCCACGGGGCTCCCCCACCCCCACCGGGTCTGAGGACAGAGGCTGCCAGGTGCTGGATTGAGTAACACCCGTTTTACCTTCTCTTTGTTATTGAACTATCTTCATCTTCCTTTTGATCAGCAATTTATACTAAGAAACTGTTATTTTGGTGTTGTATAATTCTACTTTTCTAGTAGATTGCTGTGTGGAATTCTGTGAAAAATATTTGAGAAAAAGTCTGTATTGCATAAATAAACTCTTTGTATGTTGTGAACTTTGACATCCCATCTCTGTTTCTTTTGCAACTTACCTTCTCTGCACGCTCTGCTCTTCTCTGCAAGCCAGGACTTGGAACAGCTCAATTTGACAGGGAAATTAAATGCCACTGTTTACTGAGTTGTTGGAAATATCTTTTCACTCCTAATTTTAAGACATTGATAAAACAATTATTTATCCCAAAAAATGTCTGTTTCAGTCACAGATTCTGGACAACAACCAATAAGAGAGAGGCTCTTTTGAATAAAACCTTCTGTGGCCAGAAAGCTCCCAAATGAGAACACTAATCTCCACTCACCATGGACCAAAGAGGGAGCTGTGTGTCTTGTTTCATTTAAAATCCACGTTGCTTCTTAAGCCGCTAAAGGAAACAGTAGCTGGTAAAATGTGGGGAAGGGAAAGTACACCTTAGAGTCGCAGAAATACCCACATTACTGTAAATTAGCCAGCATCCTCCCTGGGACTAATCTGAGATCTCAGACTTTGGAAACTTCAGGGAAAATGGTGGAAGAAAATTAGGAATACCTAAGTCATGTGCCGGGTATACGATACTTCAGCTCTCCCGTAAGACAGCCCTAAAGCAAAGTTAACAATAAAGCAACTTCCTCTTGAAGCCTCAGAAGAAAACTGGCGCCTCTACTGCCTTCAGATGGCTTTTAAAAATTAGAACTATGAGAAGTAACTGAATTCACAGTTAAGTAGAGTTGGCGTCAAACAAGGGCTTCTGAGTGACAGAATCGGTGTAGTACTGTTTACTCAACATTCATGTATCCAATTTAACTCCCTTTAAAAAACATTATTTTAAATAAATATAAACTAGTTAAGGGGGGGAATCAATGTTGGCGTAGTTTGTGATTAAACTGGACGAACTACGGAACAGACGGGAAGTGGGGCAGGCTCACTACGTGGACGCAGTTGGAAGTTCGGCGCGTCAGTGACACAGATTCACGGCTGGTTTCAAAGCCGGTTGCCTCAAGAAATGAGGATTTCCCTCCCTGACCGTGTTGACTCTTTCTGAAATGTCACCAACCCAGTCCCCGAGGCCTGTGATGTAAGGAATACCACGAGGTCTCGGGGGGACGCGTGAGGGCTGGGAGACCGGAGAGGAGAATCGGGCGAGCGCACGATACAAATGGGACAGACCGCTCTTGGATGAGCAGCTCAGACCACAGCACGCAGCCCTCCAGGAACAAAGGTTCTCACGTTAACTCCACAGAGAGGAGCCACTGTGACCCTGAAAGAACGTCACACGTCAGCTGTATTCCTTAGCCTGCAGGGCAAGATTCAAAGTATCCGCGTGGGAACCATAAGAAGCTCAGTGTAGGTCATGCGGTCAGAACTTACAACCCAGAGCTGCCCTTTTCCATTCAGCCCCAAGAGCAGAGCGCACATACTTGGTGCCCAGGGTTCTCCCACCTCCCTGTCGGAGGGCTGGGGAGATGGCAGAGATCGCGGGGGTCAAGTTCACGAGGTGGCCAGGGAATCCCGGATGCAGCCAGACCACACATCCACTCAGCACCCTTTTCAGCAAATACAGTTGCGTTCAAACAGCAGATGATATAACTGACCTACCAAAATAGGAATCTGAGGGGAGAGCATTTCACTAGGTGTCTTCAATACCTTCTTACTGGCTGTGATTTCAAGAGCTCCTGGCCACACAATTGCGGACCTACCTGGTTTGGTCCTCCTCTGCGTCAGCCCTGCCCCAGTCTCCAGTCCTGCCAGGGAACGCAGAGGCCCAGGGGAAGGTCCCTCTGCAGCCAGAAGCAGGGTCTGCACAGCTGGAAGGACCCTCCACTGAGCGGAGAGGCCTCGCAGGTTCCGGTGTGTGTCCCAGGTCACGGAGGAGCACCCGGCCGGCCCGTAGCCTCACGTCACCACGCGTCATCACATTGGGCCCAAGCACACTCACAAACAGAAAGGAGGGGACAGGACTTAAATCCCGAGATCTGCATAACCCGAGTGACGTCAGCACAGGCCAGGGCCTCTCCTGGGCTGTTCCTGCCTCCCCCACAGAGGACGGGACGTTTCCTCCTTCCCCCAGGAGAGCAACCAGCCTCGCTTCCTTCCCTCCTTCCTCAGCTTCCCTCCTTCCTCGTGGCATGCAGTGTGATGTTAACCCCGTGGCATGGCAAGTGAGTGCAGGGGAAGCTGGGAAGTCTCACACTGCCCTAACTTATAAAGGAAGGAAAGGACCCTACGTAGCAAGTCAATAAAACAACAAAATAAAAAAGATTCCATTTCCTCTCAGATGAGTAGGAGAAACCTCTCTGGGATTTTCTTAGATGTGGAAAGTGTGGTCCATGATGCATTTCTCGGGTTCCCCGGAGTCCTAAGATCACGATTTAAAAAGCTCAAGGCCACTCACTATCAATGACACTGACACATCACCGCCAGCCCTGGCTGCTCTGAACCAGAAATGCAGATTGCTCACACCAGGGGACATCACATTTTTCTCTCTAATGAAACCCGGGGTGGCTTGGCCTCTGGGCAAGCTATCTTCCCGAGACAGCCAGGCGCTCGGCGCGGGAAGGCGGCCATTACAAGTGTGCCTGTGAATTCTGAGACCTCCGCAGTCATATGCCAGAAACATGAATTATTTTTCTCTCTCGGGTTCAGGAATATTTTTCTTTGCCAAACCCAAGAGTTGGGGGCAGCTGGGAAGGCTTGTGATTTCCCCAGACCTGGCAGGAAGCAGCTGGCTGCTTTGCAGCTTTGGGCTTGGATCAGTGGGAAGACATTCTCCAGGCCTGACTCCAGGCTCAGCACAGACAGGTGCCCCGTCCTCACAGCTCGCCCAACCCCACCGCAGGCCTCTGGTGCCCAGCTCCGCCAATAATGAAAGGGCTTATGTTGGGGAGGGCATGTTGGTTAAGAGTGCTTATTACTGTGCCAAATAAACCCTTTCTTCCCCTCACCATTCAATGGTGGTAATTCCTCCCCACAGTTACTACCTGAGTTCAAGGCTGCAGGTTTTATCACCAGGCAGCCCTTTCAAATGCCCTGGGCAAGATCCTCCAAAGGGGCACACATCGGCCTCCCTCTAAGACAGCGGTTCTCAACCTGTGGGTAGCGACCCCTTTGGCGGTCGAAGGACCCTTTCACAGGGGTCGCCTAAGACCATCCTGCATATCAGATATTTACATTACGATTCATAACAGTAGCAACATTACAGTTATGAAGTAGCAACGAAAATAATTTTATGGTTGGGTCACAACATGAGGAACTGTATTTAAAGGGCCAGAAGGTTGAGAACCACTGAGGAGGGACAGCCCAGCTGTGAGATGAGCTGCCCTGGGAGCCGAGAGCCCGTCCTGGGCGTTGCTGCATTTAGTGAACGGGGATGTGAGCATCTCTCTCGGGGCTGCAGTGTGGCTCAGAGACAGGATGAGATGCTCTGAGGACGGAAAGCTTCCGTGGTGGTGATTATTTAGCATCTAGGCATTTCCAAGAACTAGAGGATCACTCCTTTACAATGTAGCTAAGTCTGTCCCTGGGCTGCCCTGGGATTAGACTCATCCTCCGACTGTGCACTCACCCCTGGCCCCTCATGCTCCTGCCTCCCAACCTCGGGCCACTACCCCGAGCAACCGAGAGAAGTCTGCACCCCTGCTACAGAACAGGTCTCATGGCCAAAGACAGGTGTGCCCCGGTTTTCCTAACTGACACCCGTCCTCGGCTGCCAGGCCTCCAGCCCTCACCACGCGGGCCGCCCTCAACCTGCACTGCACACCTCGAGGGCCCCGAGCAGAACTCCACACCGAGGGGGACTGGGCCAATACTGCCCACATCTGCTCATACTTCTCACGGCGCGGTTTACGATGATGCTGACCGTTAAGCAGCTCTGTCGGCACCTAGTGCAACAGCGATCCTGCAGTTCTCCACGCCCAGGACGTTCCCAGCGGAGGTGCCCTCGGAGGCGTCGGGCGGTTCTGTAATCGCACACAGGACTCACACTTGGGTCTCACACCCAGGTCTGCACCAGTGCTCCCAGCTGCTGAGGTCACTGACCATCAGTTCACCCGTTAAAGCGATGGGGAAGCATTCCTTCTGCATCACCATTCACATCAGATGACAAAAAGCGAGTAAGAACAGAGACAAGGGCTGCGGCCTCTGCACGGTCCGGTGCAGCAGGCGTGGCCACAGGTGGCTCCCAGGACTGGAAGGTGCCTAAGCCACAGAGATGTGCCGTCACTGTCAATACACACCGACTTCAAAGACTTAGTACCAAAAAACGTAACCTATCCCAGTGGTTTCTCGCATTGATTACATGTTGGAATCACACTTTGGACATATTTAGATGTACTGCATAAAAAAAAATACACTCTGCCATTCATTTCACCTGTTCCTCTTTACTCTTGTTTTTTAATCGGGTACCAGAAAAGGATAAATGATGTGGCTTCCGTTATATTTCTATGGGACGGCAGCTGCTCCAGAAATCTTTCTCTGAGACAACATGGTCGGTCAGCAGTCTGTCTTCCGAGATGGTTCATCTGCTCTGAACTGTCTCTGTGATCTCCTAACTCACATACCGCAGTCTTACCCGTGAAAATATTCTGGGCAAGTTTTGCCAAATGCTTTTAATCCACGTATTTCCAGATCTCCACAACCGTTAGGAAGGAGACACACACTCCCTGACTCTTGGCCGGGCTGCTGAGCCTGGCTGGTGGTTTGGCAGGTCAGCGCTTCCCTTTTCCTACCCCTGGTCAAGGGTCAATTTCCTTAGGCGCTGATCACCTGCTCAGGTAAAGGAATGAACGTAAAACAGGCATGTGCCAGCTCACTGTGCAGGCGTGGAGGAGCCCAGCACTCAATTTGCATTCTGTTTCCTAAATGCATGGGCGAGCGGCCAGTGTGCCTGTGGTGGCAGAGCCATTATTGAGGACCGTCATTCAGATGGCCGCTCTCACCCAGGCTTTGATTTGCATCTGGATGACAGGGACCTCCGAACGGGACAGGCCGTGGCATCGGCAGGACTTAACACAGCTTCGTGGCTGCCTCCCGCCCATCCTATGACCTGGGTTCTATCACCTAGGTTCTTGGGCTGCTCTGTCCACACCACACTCTGCTCTAGGTGTTGGTGGGATAAAGATGATTCCACAAGACCTGCCAGGCCACGCTCCGCCCCTGCCACACCTGGCTCATGCTCCTTCCTTTCCCTGGGCCTTCCCCGCCCCCATCACGTTCCTGGCCCCCATCACGTTCCTGGCCTCTTGAGTGTGGCACAGAGGGCGGGAGCATGTGCCAGAAAGATGGTGCTCCTTCCTCCTGCCACCAGTGACTGGCAGTGCCCTGGCCACTTAAGTCTTCTGCAAATGTCTTTGGACGTCACAGCTGAAGGGCCGGCCTCATCCCATCACTGTTTTCATTTCCTGCTCCTCCCTTTATGTTACATTTTCCCCTCCATTAACAAACGTATTTTAATGGACACTGTGGAGAGAGATGAGCAGTATATTCTAGAGCCATCCATCAGCTTTTTGGAAACCACCCTCCTCCTGCTTTAATGGAAGCCGGTACCTGCTGCCGCTGCGGGCCAGGAAGCCCGTCTGTGCTTCGCAACCAGCCTCTCCATCCAGGGGCAGCGCCAGCCCGGAATGAGTCAGTGCACGATCATCTCATCCTTCAGCAATCGGAATGAGATCCGGAGCCGACCTAGATGGCTTCGAGGCCTGAGTTGTACAGCCTTGAGCACTGGGGGCAGGTGCAGGGACGTGACCTGAGCTACAGGCGAGCAGACATTACAGAGGGAAAAGCAAGAGCCGAAATGCACCAGAAGCAGAGACAGGAGACCGCACAATCTGAGAGTGAGTGAGTGAAAGTGAGAGAGAGAGAGTGAGAGAGAGAGAGGACACACCTGTCCTGGCCCCCCATTTCCATGAAGCCTCACCTTCCTGCCGGCTCCGTAGGCTCCGCAGTGGTCATGCCAGTGACCCCCGGCTAGCCTTGAGCTTCGGCTGCATGAGCTTCTGCACCTGTAAGAAATCAGCTCCGACCAAAACACACCTGCCTCCCCGAGCACCATCCCTCCACCCCCCGCATGGCCCTGAGGCTTCATGAAAGCAGACACTGGCACCTGCTGAAACCCAGGCCTCTGACCACACGTCCTTTGAGAAATGACGACACAGAAACCTCTGCCCACCCCAAGTTTTTCTCAGTAAGGAAGAGTTTATTGCAGGAAGGAGGCGAAAGTCTAACAATGCGAAGGAACTACAGGGCCCACCAGGTTAGAAGAGAAGCAGGTAAAACAAATACACGGCTTATGTACAATTATTAAAAAGAGCAGGTGGTGGAAAACGAGGAAAAACTGCCAGCAGCCTTCCAGGAGGTTAGTAACAGAGGGGTCTGCGGGCACCTCCGCCCGGTCCTGCCTGTGCCCTGGGCCGGCAGCTGTCCGGGCTCCGGAGGGGTCGCAGGTGACAGGAGGAGGCCGGGCCGCTCAGGACGCCCGGTTTGTCCCGCTCCTGGTGCGGAGGCCGTGATGCCGCGTGCGCCAGGCCTTTCATTCTAAAGCCCGAGGCCAACTTTATTAGTGTTTTCAAGTCATACGAGGGAAGAGTGGTGGGGAAACACACAATGTCCAGGGAAGAAAGGCACCTCCCCGGGGTCTGTGTACAAATAAATACCCAGTGTTGTCTTCCGCGAGCCCAGCCCCGCGCTGCGCGGGGCCTGTCCCATGGCCCTGTCCTCCCGCTGAGTCTCCGCGGAAAGCCAGTCCTCCGCCGGCAGCAGGGAAGGCTCCGGCACCTCCCAGGACCCCACCCGGGACAAACGCGCCCCAAGTTCTCGGTAAGAAAGGGGCGCTCGGAGTTACTCTGAGCTCCTTAAATAAGGGAGAGGTCTTGGCTCATCTAAAGTGTTTCTATAAAAATGCATTAAATGCTGGAAAAAAGTTGCACATTCTGGTGACGCTGTAAAACGTCCATTGAACTGAAATGCAGATCATTTAAAACAAGCCGCTCCGAACAGGTCGCCACCGCCGACGCTGCCTCTGCCGCCCCAGGCACCGAGGGCAGAGCAGGTGGGAGCCAGGCAGCCGCGGTGGGAGCCCGGGCAGCGGCCCGCAGAGGAAGGTGCAGGGGTCAGTCCCGGTGGCGGCGCCAGGTCCCTGCGCGCTCCCAGCCCGGGGTGGGGGAGCAGGGGCGCGGGGGAGATTCCGGGGCGCCAGGGGGCTCCTGGGCGGAGGGAGGAACTGGAGAGGCGAGCTCCGTGCTGGACCGGCCGCCGTCCTGACCGTGTTTGCTGCAGAAGATCTGGCCCTCCTTATCTAGAGCCGTGTTCTGCGGAGAGACCAGCGGGACAGCGCGTTAGCCTGCAGGCCAGGGCGCGGCGACCACGACAGCGCACGACGAGCATGCAGGGCTCAGGGACAGAGGAGGAGAAATAACCGCAGGCCTCTCCTAGCAGAAGCTTGCGCACCAAGCTGGCTCGGGCCCCTCCCCTGCCTCTCCCTGCCTCTGCGGCTCACTGGGTGCCCCTGCGCCCTGCCTGTCGGCTGCGGGGACTCTTCTAGCTCCGAGCTGCACCTGAGTTCTCAGTGTTTCTTCCCCGGGCCCAGACCTGGAGCCCAAAGGAATCTGGTCCCATAAGCAGACCCTAGGAGAAGGTTAGGGCTTTGACCGTGAGCCTTTCTCCAGAAAGCTCTCCATCACAGGTGGAAATACAAATAAGTAATCCCCTTATACCTCGCGTGGCTGCTTACGCCACGGAAGGCCTGGGGACCGATGCCGCCATAGCACCCGTTTCAGATCCTCCACATCCCTCACCTGCTCTGCTTTACCTCCTCGCACCCCGACGTTCCTAATCTGCTCAAGAGACAGCCACAAATGGTAAGAAATCGCCTTGCTTTCTGGCCCTGCCCTGGGCGGGGAGACTTTCCCTCCTCTGACTCATTTTGAGGATTTCTTGTTTGTCCAGCGAGATCCAGGCAGCTCTCAGGCACCTAGCTAAAAGGCAGGGCCATCAGAAGGCATTTTGCAACCTAACTACCTCGGGGGGAGGGGGAATGTACCCCCGATTCCTTCAGCACTCTGACTGAAATTATAAAGAGGCCTGGAGAAATCCGAATCATCAAGGGGCTTGCTAAGAGAGAGGGCCCCTGGCTGCCTTCCGGCCCTCGGTGCCAGCGGTCCATGGGCCCTTCCGAGCTCAGGCGGAGCATCAGTAATTCCAAGGACAATGTCAGTGACTGAGCAGAGGAAACTGTGGAAAAGCCAAACCAGATACTTAGTGTCGCCCTTCCACAAGCTTCCGGCCCCCAGCCGCCCTTTGCAAGAACACGGACCACGCGAGAGGCAGCCTTCGGTTTTTTCTACCCCAGAATTTCTGCCGGTAGAAGAAACCACCAGCCATCCCGTTATTTCTCCTCTTCTCTTCCTGTGGAGAACGTGTGCAGTGGGACAGAGCATCGCAGGCAGTTAGTACATACCATGGCCTTGGACCTAGTCAGAGGGAGCAAAGGCAGGCGGCGGGGAGGCAGGAGAGGGGGAGAGAAGCAGGGACAGAAACTAGACTTACTTTAAACAGAAGCAACACGATTGAAACAGTTTTGTCTGTCTTAAATTAAGCCCAAATCATTCCCAGAGTACCCGGGAAGGAAGCATAATCCCCCTGAGCCGAAAGCACTCTGTTCGCATTCATGGCTCCTCAGAGTCAAATTCCATGGGAACCAGGTTTCTTGTCGTTCCCTTTTCGGCCACAAGGTGGCGTCCTCTGATCCCCCAGGCTGGGAGGAGCCCAATGGGACAGACAAATAGCCCCCTGGGCAAATGCACTGTCCTTTCCTCTGGCTAAGGACCAGCCGGAGAAATGCAAGTGCAATCCAAACCAGCAGGCCTGTCTTAAACCAAAACCTACCCAATAGAATTCTCTTCTCTTATCCCAAAGGCTAGCTGACGCTACACTGTCTTGCTGATAAAAATGCCTTCTCTGGGAAAGTAGTTGGAGAAAGAGAACAAAGACCTTCACAAAGGTACCCATCTTATGCTGTCACTCACAAAAAAAAATGCTTTTTCACAGAAGTGGGGGGAAAAAACACAAAAAACATTTATCAAGAGGACTCCTAGAGCCCTCCTATGCACTCGCCAGCTGTTGTCTGCGAAGGAAGGCAGTGTGGCAGGCTGGGGAAGCTTCCCTAGGGGGTGCTCGGCTGGCCAAGAGGGTGGCAGCAGGTACAGGAGACCCGCACCGAGAAGCAGCTGAGAGCTGGCCGCTGGCGTCAGAAGTCTGAGAAAAGCATGCAGATTTAGGGGGCCGAGCGCGAGAGCTGCTCTGTGAAGCACAGCGTGGTGAATACCAGATTTCTGCTTCGGGAGTCCCCACAGTCTCAGCTGGGTAAAGTGGAACTCAGAAGTGTGTCTCAAACTGTCAAATCAAACTGTCAAATGAAACGCAGACAACAGCATCAACTGTACTTTCTCTCACTGTTATTTACCATTCCTACCCTTTCATTTCTCCCAGGAGCCTCAGGCACCAACGTTCTGTTTTTGGGGGTTTTTTTTTGGGGGGGGTGACAGTGGGTAGTAAGGCTCTCTGTAGGTTACACAACAGTTAGCTGGGGGCCCCACCTCCAACATGTACGCACTGTTCCCACTACTGTCTGCATCAGCAGGAACCATATCAGCCTCACATACTCCAGTTATGGAGAACATATAAATACCAGGGAGATTAATTTGTGATTCTTTTTAATATGAGAAACATTGAAAACTGTTCCCAAGGGCAGGACACACAGACACACAGGATAACGACACGGAAGCCTTGCAAGCTGCCCCCACACAACCGTGCCCCCGGTCAGGTCCTCAGGTGGGTGAGGAGGAGCATGACGTCACCCCAGCTTTTGGGGACAAGCCAAACTTCACAGGCCGGCTCTCTGGCCGTCGGGAATTGGTACCTCCAGAGACAAGCTCTACTGATTTCCCCTGTAGGTGCTGAATGGGACAGTGTCACTCAGCAGCTCCTCAGAGCTAACAGCCCGCAGAGTTGTGTAGGGAACCCGGGGTTAGACAGAGCCCTGCCAACATGCTCCGAGTGACAACGGGATACATGTGTGAGCACACGTTTACAGTCACCAATGGAGTTACAGGTAATAGCAGGTTGTTCATTCATAGAAACACCCAGTTAAAGCTCAGAAGTTTAAAATTTGACTGGGGAACTCCATCAACACATGGAGAAATGGGTTCTGTCCGAGGGTTTCTCAACGGCATCATCCAGAACCAAGCCTGTGCTGGAGCCTGAGGCAGGAGGGCGGGCGTGCTGGAGCCTCAGCAGGCCACAGGCCTCCGGCCAGCAATGCCCATGTGGGCCCTGAGTCGGTTCTCCCAGGCCCTGGGCCCAGCTCTGCAAAGGCCCTTTCTCCAGGGGACCAGGCAACTGTATGAATGTACAGTCACTAGATCTTGATTCTAACTAATCACTCTTCTTAAGGCTCTTCATTACGCGTCAAGTACGCCAATTTATAGTTTTTCTAAATTTTCCCAGAAGTTGCCTAACTTTGGGGCATGTGGCAGGCTGCACACTCCTTATCTCGTCCACCATCAGGGAATCACTGAAAATGTGCTCCTGCTGTTGGCTCAGTCAAGGAGGTTCTTTTGGCGTTCTCTCTCTCTCTCTCTTCTCTCTCTCTCTCTCACTCTCTCCCTCTCCCCCCCCCCCCACCACACACCCATATCTCCCTCTTCCCCCCCTTCTCTTCTATCTCACCTTCGCACCTCCCCCTCCCCCCAGCCCATTTTCTTTGTCTCTATTTCCCTTAAACCCCAAGGGCCCTTCTTATGCTGTTCCTCTATGGCTCACGGCTACTACCCCTGTGACTTTCTAAATAAACTTTCTATTAAATTTGGGGGGGAAAGATGGTTCTTTTCAAAGTGTGTAAGCTGTCATTCTGTGACAACGCCGCCTTTCTCAGGCTTTCTGCGAGCACGGCTGAAATGCCAGGAAAACCACAACTCAAGAGGCCTTCCCAGATTTTGGCACAGAACGCTCCAAAGTCCTGAAACGTGTCAAAAGATCCTGTTTGCAGGCTTTGTCTGGGGGAGGGGTGGGGGGGGGGAGCAAGCTTTCCAGCAGGGAGAGCTGAGGGAGGTGCAGGGACAGAGGGCTGCCAAGTGCACACAGCCTCCCCGGGGACGGAGGAGGGACAGACCAGCGAGGCCAAGAAGGTGGTGGATACTCAGCAGCTGTATTTCATCTTCACCGGGGAGGGGAGGCGTGTGCTCCCACCCAACTCCTATGGGGATGTCCTTAGGTTCCTCGACTACAGTGCCCCAGGAGAATGAGCAACTGGTTTCCTTCCAATTGGTCAGGAAGCAAGCAAACCTTCCCAGAAGGGGCGGGGCCTGCCCTGCCCTGAGGAGGATGGAGCTGGGAGGCGGCCAGCAGGAGCCACCAGGCCACCAGGTGGCTGTAGGTGCTGTGAGACCCAAGGCTGTCAGGAGTGGCCTAGATGTTAACAACCGGGCACCCGTTTCCTAGAAAGTCTGGTGGTGAGGACACCCCAGCTGAGTCTCTGGCTCTGGGGGGTGGGGGAGGGGCCACCCCTCCTTGCTCCCCGAGCCTGTGAGGGGTGTGGGCAGATGGAGCGCCCAGGCCCAGACGCTGGCTGTTTCGCACCCCGGCTCCATGAGCGGGTGCGGGGCTGCTCAGAGCTGGCTGCGTGGTCCCCCTTTGCCAAGGGCTGGGGTCTGACAGCGTGGCTGGGGGTGCAGAGTGCAATTCCGGCTGCTTTGTCTGTTCTGCCCTTATTTCCCTTTCGCTGAACTTACGTAAACTGGTTGTGTTTATGGATTTCGGTAAACTGCCTGGAAAACACTCTGGAAGAAGGAAGGCCTGAAAAAATATGGCGATCTGGCGATCGTTGTTCCAGACTTCTCCTAACATTCTACCCTGAAAAAACCAATTTCTCTACAGTGTTCCGTACTTTTAAAAGCCACAAAAGACCGATTTTTAAAAATGGCATTTGTTTAACTTGGGCTGTTTCTTATCCTAAACCTCGAAGAATAATTCGCACCTCCAGTCAACTGTTTTGGAAGCCTCGGGCAGGCAGGGGGTTCCTTCCTGGTGCTATAAACCCCGCAGAGGGGAAAGCAGCAGCCACCACCCCGAGGGCACTGGGCCCAGACAGGCAGGAGCGCCTGGGCCTAGACCTGTGGCCTGGCCTCGCTGGTGTCTGCGCAATTCCCCACCCTGTGCACCTCCCGTGCCAAGCCCATCTCGCAGGGAGAAGAGGACATGGAAGGCACCAGCTTCCATGTGCGGGAAGCTCTTTAGCAATTTACTTCCCAAGCGTCAGGGTTGGCGGAGAGTCAGGCCAGACACGGCACTCCCCAGGCAGAGCCGGGCCACTTACCATGATCACGGAGACCCCGGTGGTGGTGCTGTTCTGTTTGGGGAGCGCGTTATTAAAGTGCTGTTTTAGTTTACCTGTCACTTCAGCCTGCATATTATTCTCCTGGGAGGCGTCATCCTACAGAAAGGAATGGAATACAGTGGTTTGGGTTTTCAGGGCTCCCCTGTCTATTCCTTAACAGGCAGGCACACACCACCCACCACCACCACCATCTCTTCCGAATGGGCCATCTTAGCCACGAGGTCAGGGGAACCACGGCCTATGAACAATGACCCTGTTACTCTGCAGCTCTGGGCCCTCAGAGAGACCTACACCACTCACCCGGCTCCTGAGGTCCTAACGGAGTTAATTACCCTCACGCTCTGGGAGCCTCCTGAGCGAGGGGGCGCTGACTTCCCAGGGTCACTGTTCACAGGACCGTGTTTGCCCTAAACCCACAGGCACCGCCTAAGTCCCAAGAACTCTAGTCAACAGGACACACCCCTCGCCAGCCCGGCTCTGGGAAGGACGGTGCCTCACTCCCCACACACGTCGGGGCTCCTGTGGCCATGGCCATGGAGACAGAGGGATCAGGGTCTGAAACATGCTCATCTCTGGCCAAATCCTGAAAACCCTCAGCCCTAAGAGCCACAGAAGGCAAAGCCGAAAGGCTCCTTAGAGGACAGCCCAGCCAACCCCTTCCTTCTGCAGCGCCGGGAGCTGAGGCAGAGAAAGCGACAGTGGCTTCCCGGGCCACGCACAGAGCAGGATCGAACACTCGAGGATCCCGGTGCCAACTGCTCCAGAGAAGCCCTCCAAGGAGAGAACAGGCATCTACCTGCCGCGGAAGTGGGTGCAGAGCTTCGCCTGTGCAAGAGCCGTGGCGAGGAAGCACGCCGTCGGCCACGGGACGCACAGGTGAGGTCACTCCCTCCCGGGAATGTGGGTACCTACCGACACCCAGGGGTGGCTCAGGATTTGTCCCGCAGTACACCGCGCTTCCACGTTGACCTGAAGCATCTGGCTGATTAATTCCTGGAAAGAAATGAAGACAACAGAGGTGACCAAAGGGCGACAATTCCAGCGTAAATACAGAAATCGGAGTTTGCACCAAGTACCTCAGGGAACAGCCAGCACACTGCTCAGACATTTGAGCTGAAAAGCTATTATCGCCTCCACTCCCAGCGCCCGCCAGGCGGGTCCGCAGGCACGGCTGCCCCGAGCGGGCAGCGTGAGCGGAAAGGCTCTCCTGGGCCCGCCTTACCCCCAGACGTTCTCCCCGAAGAGCTCGGGTCCTTGCCACCCTCCCACAACGTGACGCCGCGCTGCCGTTCCTTCCGGCAATTCAGTCTGCCTCACGAGTCCACCCCCGTGTTCTGATGGTGCGTAGTGCGGATTTTTTGAATAAATGAACAAATGTTTAGGGCATAAAGGAGCAAAGGAGGATGGCGGGCGCCCGCTGGGAGGAGAGCCAGGCCAGCTTCCAGAACCTGGTTAACCGTGTCCGAGACGATACTATGGAATGAACTTGAGAAGAAGCGTGGTTCAAAGTCAAGAACAGACTTGGAGCTAGTTTTTTAAATATATTTTTTATTAATTTCAGAGAGGAAGGGAGAGATAGAAACATCAATGATGAGAATGAAGAGAGAAGGAAGAGAGAGAGGGAGAGGGAGAGGGAGAGGGGGGGGGAGAGAGAGAGAGAGAGAGAGAGAGAGAGAGAGATATAAATCGTCTGCCTCCTACAAGCCCCACATGGGCTGAGGACCCTTGGACATGACGAGCCCACAGACAGGCCTGGAGCATACCTTTGCGGAGTCCGTGATGTTATCCCAGTAGGGGGCTGGGAACTCGAGCTTCCCGGCCAGGATCTGGTCGAAGAGGTCTTCCTGAAGATTGTTCTCGCTGTTGGCAAAAAAGAAACGGAAGCAGAGCCAAGGTCACCACAGAGTTTCCAACAAAACACTCACGGGAAGGGTGGGGAGAGGAGTCCGGTCTCGGGCTTGGGCATGTCCCATCTCCACTGCATGTGTGATGACACACTTTTCCCTTCAGACGTGAACAGTGAGCTTGAGAACACGTCCAAAGGCCTGGGAATGAGAGAGAGAGAGAGAGAGAGAGAGAGAGAGAGAGAGAGAGAGAGAGAGAGAAGAGGTGGGAAGGAGAAAAGAGGGAGAGAGAGACCCACAAAGACTCAAGAAAGGTGCGGAGTGGGCACAGCTCAGCTTGGGGAGATGAAGGAGGCTTGGAGATGGATGGATGGTGGTGGTTGCACAAAACTTTGGAAATGTGCTTCATGCCACGGACCTATATACTTAAAACAGTTAAAATGATCCACTTTGTTATGTATATTTTGCCACAATAAAAAAGACAAGAAAGCCCTAGCTGGTTGGCTCAGTGGATAGAGAGTCAGCCTGCAGACTGAAGGGTCCCAGGTTCGATTCCAGTCAAGGGCACATGCCCAGGTTGCGGGCTCCATCCCCAGTAGAGGATATGCAGGAGGCAGCCAATCAATGATTCTCTCTCATCACTGATGTTTCTATCTCTCTCCGCCTCTCCCTTCCTCTCTGAAATCAATAAAGATATAGTTTAACAAAAAACAACACAAAAACAGAAAAACATGGGACCCACGAATCATATAAATCCTCATTCCAGGAACAAGAGGCACCTCAGCGTCTGCCTCACTTCATGGCTCATGGCCGTCAGAGTGGAAAAGCAGTGATGCTGAGCCAGATCTCCTTGCCCTTCCTCTCCCCTTTTCCAACCCAAAAGCCAAAGATGAGTGAAGCGGCCAACACGTGAAAGAGTCATCCAGAGGTCAGAGTCGGGGTTGAAGAGTCAGGACATAATTGGCTCCCCATGGGAGCCTGACGTTCAGGTAAGCTCAGTCCGGAAGGAAGAGCCCCTGGAGGACGTCAACGGGAACTGCACAGGTTGGAACGAGCTCTCCTCGCCGCCCGGTGGGCAGCGTCCCCACCTGTGCCTCACGGTCACCACCTTAACGGTGCACTGGCTGGTGCCTAACGAATACGTGATGACTTGTGACAGAAAGTGCCGGGGAAAATGCAGTAAGCGGATGCCCCCCCCCCCCCGAACCTGCTTCTGCACAGCCACAGAGCCCCTCGTCTAATGGGCATATCCATGGCCAGAGTGAGAACAACGTTCTTGCCTTTCAGGGTCATTACCAGGCCCCAGTAGAAAACTCAGCATGGACTGTCGGAGTCAAGATCACAACCCGGAAGTGGAGTCCAGTCCACCTGGCAGGTGTCCAGCATTTCTTAGATTCCCAACACGACCCCGCAGCCTGGTGCTCAGGGTGCTCACAGGCCCGGCCGCCAGCCCTGCCAGAGCGGGCAGGGACAGTGTGGCGTCCTTAGAAACAGGCAGTTTAGGACAGTACTCAGAGTCAGACTCCGGGGCAGTGAGATGATGTGGCTATTTCATTCTTGTTCTATGAAAAAGAGTAGTGTCTTTGAGCTGTGCAAATATCCATGACATCTACCCAAGCCCAGTTCAATGCACAGCTGCTGGCCACGGAGTCTGGGTCAATAGACACACTGAGAAGCTAACGTCAGCCTGAAAACCGGGCAAGGCAAGAGATCCCCACCGCTCTCCTGAAAAGTGGTTTTCTTTGAGTGTGGACAATCTGTTTCTATTTGCGTGTTGTTTTGTTTTGTTGTTTGTGTTTTTATTTAAATATATTTTTTATTGATTTCAGAGAGGAAGGGAGAGAGAGAGATAGAAACATCGATGAGAAAGAATCACTGATTGGCTGCTTCCTGCACGCCTCCTACTGGGGATGGAGCCTGCAACTTGGGCATGTGCCCTTGATCAGAATTGAACCCAGGACCCTTCAGTCTGCAGGCCGATGCTCTATCCACTGAGCTAAACCGGCTAGGGCATGCATTGTTTTTTTCTGGATTTTTTTTTTTTTTGAGTTTTAGAGAGAAAGGTAGAGAGAGGGAGAGGGAGAGGGAGAGAGAGAAACATCTATATGAGAGGGAGATATAAATCACTGCCTCCTACAAGCCCCCCACTAGGGATTGAGCCTGAAACCCAGTGAATGAGCCCTTATCAGGGATCGAACCAGCAACCTTTCAGTACACGAGATGATGCCCAATCAATTGAGCCACACTGGCCAGGGCAAAGTGTTTCTTTCTTTCTTTCTTTCTTTTTTTTTTTTCAAAGTGTTTCTTTCTAGATGTCTAAACTTTTTTTTTTTTTTTCAAAGTGTTTCTGACTGCACTAGGCTCAACTGGCCTTCAAAATACGTGAAGGATGCACCTAAAACATAATGAGGTTCTATGAAAACCTTTAGAAAACCAGGGGACGCCAAGAGACAGTAGTAGAAGCTATAAAATAAATCACCTCTTTCCAGAATCGACCCCTCCATCCCTATGACTCCAGTCATCTCCCTTTTTCTTTTTTTCCTGGAATCTCAAGTGACTTATATTCTGTTAATACATATGGCTTTTATTTTGTTAATAAACAGCTAAAAAGTTGGAAGTGAGTCTGCAGCATTCATTCCGGTTCTTGGCAAACATAGCCTGAGTCAACAAACAGAACCATGGAATGTCCTGGCAATTAGGATTCACCCCAAGCATCCATGCTGTGAACCGCAAGCGGTTCAGGCTTCCCTCACTAAAAGAACAGAAAGCGAAAGATCATTTATCCTTCTTAGTAGTCACAGAAGAAAAGCCACTCCGAATCTACACTGGATCTATTACCACATGTATACGCCACAATCTGGCTAAGATGCTTGGGGCACTTATCCTAAAACAAGAGCCTGGAATCAAGGTGCTCTACACCTAAAAATGTGCTTTAAGAAAAACCTCAAAAACAACAAAAGAATTTGCGTCCATTCTCTCTCTTCAGTGATGAGTCAAGGCAACGTCAAGGTCAGGCTAGGTAACCTGAGAACGTGGGTGAGCTATTCTACACGTGATGCCCAAACATTTCATTTATGGGCTGTGCCTGTTTTTAAGAGAAACACACAAAACAAAAAAATCTCAGTCTAGTCATGCAAATACTCCTTTTTGTCAGTGGCCCTAAAACAGACTTGCTTAGGCAATAACTAAACTGTCGGTTGCCTCTAGAAAACCAATATCCTGGGGTTGAGAAGATGGAAGGAAGAATTCATGTCAGCCTAAGACCAAAGCCTGGAAAAAGAAAAGTGAGACACACCAGAGCTAAAGAAGCGGAAACTGTAAACCCCACGTAACAATTTCAATTAAAAGGCTTTGGGTTAAAATTACTTTGGGTATAAAACAAAGACAGTGTTTTGAAATATCTGTTTGAAGGACTTTCATTTTAGGTACAAATTTATGCAATCTGTTTCATACCAGAGCCCTTTATCACGATTAACAGGACCATTTCCATACTGTGCTCCCTATGCAGTTTGAATAAAGTCGGTCCTGGGATCTCTCCAGAAGGTCTCTGTGCCGTGAAGATGCTTCCGTAACAAGCACTTAACATTACAGATTCCCTTTCATCACAGCATAGGAAAGACGGGAAGCATTTTTGTAAATTTCCTAAGTAAGCTGCCTGGGTTGTGGGACCAGCTTCTGAGTAGAATGTTTAAGGGCAGTAGCTTTACTGCCTTTGATTAGCCAGCCTTAACTCCAGATCCTACAAAGAAGCTACTGTCCACTGGGTATCAAGTCACAATAAGCACATACTTGTTTAATGTGAGCCTCACTTTTGTTAAAAAGTAAAAAAGCAGTCAAAGGAAAAAACTCCCAGCTGCACTGACAAGTGGAAACACTAGAGGGAGTTGTGAGCACACCTTCCTCTAACACTGATCCCTCCCTGATACCCTTTTCCGATTGGTCTCCACTTGGGTCAACCATCACGGAGGGGAATTACGCTGTAACTGGCCCCAAGAACAACAGCTAGCATAACACACTACCCTCTACGCTTTACTAGTTCCCAAAACAGGTCATTGCTGAAACCAGCCAGGGCACCGCGTGATTGAAAAAATGGCCACAGATGATTCCCTTCCCTGTAAGTACGGGTAATCCTCTCCCACACTTACTCGAGGCTTGGCTGTTTGACTTCAGTTGGTCAACAGGACATCAATCAGCAAATGTGAAGCAAGCGGAGACTTGAAAAGCATTCAGACCCTCTTCTAGCTGCTTTGGGGAGTCCTGAATCCACTGTCATGGGAAACCCAGGCTAGCCCACTGGAGGCTGAAAGGCACACGGCCAGGTCATATCGGATGTCCCAGCTGACGCTGAGTCAACTGGCAGGCACGTGAGTGAGGCCACACTGGACCATCAAACCCCCACTGAGCCAACCCAGACCAGACGGAAGACCCGCCCAACTGATGCACAGAACTAACTGACAGCCCAAACTGTAGGAGTCATTTGTTATTCAAGAAAATGTTAAGTGATGTGTGCAATAATCCTACAGTCTGTGCAACCCACCTGGGCAACGTCCTTGATGGAAGACCACGATGCCGATGGCCAGGCAGAAGGCTTTCCACCTGCAGAAACCGAACCCATGCCACGAGGACAAGGCCCCACTCACTCACTTCTACACCTTTCACTGAATGTTTGTGATTCCCAGCCCTCAGCTGAGCATACCCCTATGTCCTGTTTACTTTTCTTGATCCATATTCTTGCGATGTGTGTCTTTACCCCTGAGACTCTCAAAAGGAGAGGCTGACACCTCTGTGTCACTCCCGCGTTCGCGGTAGTGTCCGTAAAAACGGTCAACTCAGCTGAACATCGATCATTTCAAAAAGATAAAACGTTCAACTTTTCTGGATGTTTGGAATCTTTCAGAATACGATGGTTGGGTGTGGTGATGAAACAAGCCTGTTTTTCACCTTCACACCTAACACCACACTGTCAATACCATGACCTCAGAGGATACGCTGTGTTCGCCATTTGATTCCCGACATTTAGAATAGCTCGTAGCACACAGCAGCTACTCAACAAACAGTTGCAAAGTGAGCAAAAGAAGAGATTAAAATGAAAAGAGTGCTCAAGAAAGCCCAGAAGAAAATCAAATGTGCCTCAATAGGTGAACTTCTGCTTCAAAGTCACCCCAAAGAAGGAGACGGAACTGATCAAAAGAAGTGCTGAGGGCGAAGCCCCATGTCAAACCTGTGCACACTCACGGCTGAGTAACAAGTGTGCCGTGCCCTCCGTGACACACCCTGACCCGCGTGTGCCCCCTCTGCTCCCAGGGGCATGGTTACCAAGGACTCAATCCCTTTGTTCCCAGGCCTATTTATGCACAAAGTGTCTGTAATTCTACTCCACTGAGTATTATGTGAGTGGATACAATGAATGTTATAAGTTCTCTTTTCGGTAAGAACTAGGTTGAATGCTTTGAAAAATGGTCAAAAAACTGTTCCCAAGTTAAGTAGGAGAGGCAACTATTAAAAACTGGAAAAAGGCTTTCCTAGAAGGATCAGATTGCTTCGCAGGATCTATAAATATCACTCCCCTTGAAAATAACTGAGAATGGAAACTGCAGACACTGGATGGTGGGTGTGGTTTACAGAAGAATGACCATGAGAAACTCATACACAGCAAAGGCCCTGGCCTCACATCAGAGGTGTGGTCGAGGGATATACATGAACAGGTTGTAGAATAAGATAAAGAGTGAAAGGCAGGTCTCTATACGTTTTAGCTGGCATTGTCACTGACCAGCTCTGGTCCTGACTGCCAGGAGTAACATCTGCTTCCTGATCCAGGGAGAGGGTTTACTAGTACAATTCAAATGATGTGCTGACCTTCGGAACGGCGGGAATCCGCAGAGAAGTATGTACGTGATCACGCCTGCTGCCCAAATGTCCACCTTCAGGCCATAGCTAGGGAAACAAAGTGGGTGGAAGGGGGAGAAATAATGATATTACCCCCAGAACCCTCCACATTACCCGAGTACTTGCCTTTGTGAAAAAAAAGGGGGGGGCCTTTTCAGTATCAAACTGTCCATTTCACGTAGAGGAATTCACTGCCCTTTGGGCAAAGGCACCTGCTCTTCTCCCAGTCCTAATTACACCCTTGGGGACACTGCCATGTTCCCATGACCAGCCTGGGAACAAAAGTCCCGGCCCAGGCCCAGAGCTCTTGAACGTAGAAGCACACACTTAAGTTCCCAAGATCAGAGTCATGGTGCAGGTTAGCCATCTCTCCCGCCCTCCACCTTCTCGGGAGTCACGTGGAAACACAGGAGGATGCCCAAAACATACCTTTCCCCACCAAAGAAGGGCACAACCCAAACCGCCAGGGGTCTCACCCGGTTTCAGCAATGATTTCTGGAGCCACGTAGGTTGGTGTGCCGCAGACGGTGTACAAGGGCCCTTCCACCACGGTGGCCAGCCCGAAGTCGCCCAGTTTCAAAGACTTGGTTCCATCGGGATACTCGCACACCTGGAACAGAAACCGGCCGATTGTCAGACGCTGTTTTTGGTCTCCATGATTCCAAGAGGGGCTGTGGAATGAGGTAGAAATGGCACAGATACGTTGACCAATAAACTCAAAAGAAATCTCTGCTTGTTATAGTTAACACTATGATTTATCTTTGATGCTTTGAAGCCCGAATGTTGCTCTGGAGAGATTTTTGCATGATTGTGCGGAATTTGGAAAAGACATTTCCTACCTCTGCAAAAAAAGTGCCTTCCCTAGGAGCATACTGAGCACGTGTGCATGCTCACACAGCAGCGAGGGATGCTCGCCTGACATGGCACGAGAGGCCTCTCAGCCTGGAAGTGAAACCCTGGCCTGCACCACGTGCTTCCCAGAGTGAGGTGCTCGAGAGTCTCGGAAACATGTTCATTAAGTGCCACGAAAGCACCAGGTGTTCTCTAAGAGACTTGCATGTTTCAGGTAGAAAATAAAATGAGGACTTGTTCTCTGCAGAGTCAATGATGAATATAAACATTACGTGGGGGGAATCTTGAAGTTTAGACAGAAAATGAACGTTGGAATCAGACAGCTTGAACGTGAATAACCAAGCACCCCCCTCATTTTCTGGCTGTGTGACCTTCGAGGGTCACTCACCCTCTCTGAGCACATCCCCTCATCTGTGAAATAGGATGATATGGGATTGGTGTGAAGATAAAATGAGAGCAGGCTTGGATCAGGGCTCTGTGAGCGATCCTTCCCTCGCCTGGAAGGTCTGGCTGGTTAGAGCAGAAACCATGATATTGGAAAAGGTCTAACAATGTTGCTGAGATGTCAATGTTTTTGCTTAAATTGAAGCAACTTTTCTAGACAGCCTTTCAGCAACGTGTACATTTCTTACCATCATTTATAACCTCTGATCCAGGAAACCTACTTCTCAGAACCAACCCTGAGGGAACAGAGA
This sequence comes from Myotis lucifugus, assembly GCF_000147115.1. Lineage (NCBI taxonomy): Eukaryota > Metazoa > Chordata > Mammalia > Chiroptera > Vespertilionidae > Myotis > Myotis lucifugus. The sequence continues at coordinate 18,885,469 of NW_005871049.1, read as the reverse complement.
TGGACCCTGAGGTTATATACCAGGGCATCAATCTCAGACTTTTATCTATCTTTTAAAAAACTGGAAGCAACATAAGTCATGGTACATCCCTGCAATAAAATATTATACTGTCACTAATAAGCACATTTCAGTAAGTATTAATCATATGGACACACTCACCATATTACGTAACATAAAAAGGAATATTCAACATTATGTGTATATATATATACACACACACACACACACACACATATATATATATATATATATATATGTGTGTGTGTGTGTGTGTGTGTGTATATGTAATATAACACACCAAGATGCTTAGTGTGTCTCTAGGTGTTAACACTGAGGATTACTTGAACTTCCTCCCTTTTACTTTTCAGTAGTTTCCAATGAACACGCATTGGTTCCATAATGAGGAAAAAAAATTTATATATTTAGGCAGGTTTTCCTTATGGGACCACAGTCTGGAGGTTACATCCTTACATGGATGGATCTGGAAGCAATCCAGTGTGTGTGGGAGAATACAGGTCTGACTATAACCTTTAACGTGCTCTCTATTTGTCTCTTGGATGTCCATTTTGAAAAGCCTGAATTTCAGAGACTATCTGCAAAGGCCTCATCTGGGCTTATGTAACATCTTCCTCTATTTTTATACTTTATCGCTTGCTTTCCCTCAGATTTTACTATAAGCTGACCAGGTTTTCACCTAAATTACTACTTATGAGAGGAGTGAAACATTTAGAAAATTATGTTTTTTCAAGATAAGCATGTTAACAACATCATCCATTAGTCCGATGCTTAAAGAGGCGAGTGATTTATACAGCCATCAATAAAACACATCAAGGGCCTCGGGCGCCCCCATCTTAATGACCCCCTAATCTTTACAGGCATTTCATCAAGGGTGACCCCGAAATGCCGTCTTCCCATGGGATGTCCTCCTGAGTTTGAGAAGACTGTTTTTCTCCCGGTTTTGATAACTGCCTCCACGTTGATGTCCTGCACACACACCCAGCACACAACTTTAGGACGTTCAAGTTTCACAGGGGTAGCCGTGGGGCCTGGAGCCCCTCACAGACATTCATCATCCCGAGTCACCCCGACTCAGCAGGACCGTATTCAAAGCTCCTAATGGTTTAGCCTGAAGCAACAGAACCCAGGCTCAGTCCTGCTGCCGTCCTAGGCCGCCCGTCCATCCATTATGCCTAATGTAAACACGGGCGAGAACACGCGGGTGGAGGAAATTACAGCCAGAATTTATGACGCATTTACCAAAACCCAGACGTCAGGAAGAAATTCCCGAAGTAATGGCAGTGATAAGAACATTATAAGCAACATTATAATTCTAAATGCATCATGAGAGTTTTTTTTTTTTTTTTTAAACCCAGTTTCATTAATGTCATTGTTATTTTGTTTTTATAACTTTAAAATACACTCATTACCTACGTTTTTGAAAAATAGTGTTTATTTTAGACATTCAATTTAGGGACGCCTAGGGGTCCTCCAGGGTTGTTGTCAGACCCTCAGGAGTCCCAGAAGCCCCGTTTTTCACAGCCCCTGTAAGGAATTCCCAGTCAGTCAGAGGCGGGAGCAGAACTAGAAAGGGGCTGAACAGTCCATAACCGCCGAGTTATGTCTGAGCAAGTGGTGCTTCTTGGCCAAACATCAAAAGGGAAGCGTCATCAGGGGCAGACGAGCCTGAAATAATAATATTTTATCTGAGTCATCTCTCCCCAGGGCTAGACACAGAGGCAAGTGTGTGGAAGACAATTTGAGTACATTTCAAATCTCCGCTGGAGACTCTTCAGAGCAGGAAACATCTATCTATCATCAGTCTATGTGCACGCACACCTGCACACGCACGCACACCTACAGCACTGCTTTAAGAGGCTGCTTCGCACACCCCCTCCCGGGGTCTGCAAGACCCATGTGAGCTGGAGAAGGAGGTGCGTGCCGGGCTCCAGGCGTTCTGTCTGGCAGAGCTCAGTTCTCCCCGGGCACCCGCATTCTCGCGGGGAGATTTCTATATTCTCCCTGGACTGCCGTCGCCACCCGCGGGACCATTAGGAAGAGAATCGCTGCCTCCATTCCACAGATGAGGAAACTGAGGCACAGAGCACTCTCGTGAGCAGCGGACAGCTCAGTGCACATTATCCAACCAATACCCCTGCCGTCCGGGGGCAGTCTGCTCTGAGGAGCCGCAGGCCTGGCAGAGCCCCCCACCACACGCAGGGATTCGGGGTGCATTCAGACAGACCCCGCTGTGCGCGCCGTGGCCCCGCGGCGTTCCTGTGCCCGGCCAAGGGCGGAGACGCCTGTGAAAAGCGGCTCTCGGAATGCAAACATAAAAAATGTGAGGAATGCAGATCCCACATACGCAGCGAACGCCGCATGTTCTCTAAATAAAATGTCAACGGGATGATTTAGAAGGACTTCAAATGTGAGAAACCAGCCCTCTGCTCTCCCGTCCCCGGAACTCCTGGAGAGCGGGATTTATCACGGCCGCACAGTTAACTCTGACAGGGCACCGCCAGGCCGTAACTCACCCGGCAAGGGCCACCGCTGCGCTCCCTGACACGGCGGCCACGCACCCCCGAAGGCAGGGTTTAAATTACGGCACCGGCACCGCTGCCAGAGAAGGGGATGCAAATCAGATGTCTGCTCTGGTGTTTCAAAAACGGAACTTGGTCCTGGAGCAGGAAGAGGCTGGCAGTCACTGTGTTTACTTTCAGCGCCACTGGCACGTCTCCCCCTCGGCCGGTGCCCACCTGTGGGCTGAATTCTAGACTCTGCTGAGGGGTCTGGTTGGGATTTCGAAGGCACGTGTGTTACTTAGACATGCGCAGCCGGGGGTGTCCGGAGGCTGGCCCATGGCCCTTCTTCCAGGCATTGGTTTTGTCACCTTTTCTTTCTCCTCCCTTCTGAGCAGCACAAGGGGGCTGGTGCAGGTGGAGAAGGGCAGACACACAGCCGGGCCCAGCTACACGGATGAGGAGCTTGATTCCAATGTCCTGGTGACATTCTGGGGCACGCTGTGCGAGACATCACTCCCCGTCACAGCATCTTCCCCTGATGCATAACACGCTTTCACGTTCTGAGACTGTCCATGCATTAAAAATTGTGAGCGGAAAAGAGAAGAAAGGAGAGGCGAGCGTGGACTCAGGGAGCTGGGAGATGGACACGCAGGTCACAGGAAGGTCACTAATGCCTCGGGCAGCCTCCTGCGGGGCCCAGAGCTGCGGTTGGGGCTGGCTCCACAGCAGCCAATGGTTTGTGGGGACCTGTGGCTCCTTTGTCCACAGGGAACAGCGTCGATAACTGCAGCACTGGGGTGAAGGGGCACGGACGGCTGGGAGAGATCAAGGGGGTGTCCTCACTAACACCACAGCATCTGTGTCTGGCCACACTCGGGGACAGTCCTGTCACCTCTGCCGGCAAAGCCCTTAGGCAAACCCAGCCAGATGGCGGGGGGAGCCTAGGCCTGCCAGACACCGCAAGGCCACCGTGGGCAAGACGCCTGTTTGGAGGAGAGCACACCATGTCCTCGCCTCTATCCCGAGGCCCAGTTACAATGCGGCCTCCGTTCCTCCTCCAAGTTCCTAAAACTGAATCACACTGCATCTGATTTTACCGAGCAAGGATATTTGTTTCCCTAATAGGAACATACAGAGATAAAACGCAGTTCCCTCCCGGCAGGAATCAGTCAGAAAAAAAGTCACACGCTTTCAAATGGACGTTCAGAAGTCATCAAATGGTGTTACCCTACGGGGAAAACACACTGTGGACGGGCAGGAAGCCCCAGCAGGGCCTCAACGCCTGCCCACCCATGCACATTCCTTCCAGCGATTATTTGCGTGGTGCCAGCACGACTTGGGCTGTAAAGATGCGTGCCCCAGCGCCAGCAGCTAGCTAGCCGAGTGACCGTCAGCCAATCTCCAAACATTTCCTGCACATCCACTGTTCAAGGCCCGGAGACACTAGGATAACTGGGACACAAACCTTGCCCCCACTGGTGCTTATGATCTAGAATAGGAGACAGACAGAGTAGATGATAAAATCGACGTGTCATGGCAAGTGCAGCAGAAACCAGAGGTGGCCACCACGGACTCTGCCCAGGGCTGAGGCCAAAGAAGTCGTGCCTTTGGCGCCATCTCACAAGATCAGTGTGTTTGTCACACTGCTGGGAGACAGGGCAGTGCAGAGACCAGTATGGACATAAGCAGGTGAGGTATACTAGTAATGCTATTGATAAAGTCAGTTTTAACTAACTACAGGGGATGGGGAAGCCATTGAGATTAACATGATCTAGAACACTCAGGTAACCTCACCTCCCAAACAGTAATGATGATGACAGCTCAGCCCTGAAAGGTAGAACTAGATAAACCAACAGTCTTGTGTATGTTTGTGTGCGTGCATGTGTGTGTGTGCATGCACAACTCCCCAGTCAGCCTCTCTAAAATTCCTCTGCAATGTAGACACAAGGATGGGCCCCACCAGCAAGCTTTGCTCAGTTAGTAAAGCCATCAGGAAGGTGTGTTAAAGGTGGCTTGATGGGTGGGGGAGGGCTGGTAACAGAAAGGAGGCTGGAAAGGTAAATTGGGACCAGATTAAGAAGCACTTTGAGCCCAGCCAGTGTGGCTCAATGGTTGAGCATGGACCTATGAACCAGGAGGTCACAGTTCGATTCCCACTTAGGGTGCATGCCCAGGTTGTGGGCTCAATTGCCAGTAGGGGGCGTGCAGGAGGCAGCCACTCAATGATTCGCTCTCATCACTGATGTTTCTCTCTCTCTCCCTCTCTCTCTCTGAAATCAATAAATTTTTTTTAAAGAAGCACCTTGAGTGCAACAGTACACAGTTCTGTGAACAATGGGGCAAATGAGACTTTTCAGCAAGAAAAATTAGCATCTCTGGGTCTCAATTTCTGTATTTGTGAAGCTGAGATGAATGGACTAGATGTCCAAAGTTCTGTCCGGCCCATAAACGAACCCTCACGCTCTCATTCTGTTTCCCATTTATTCTTCAGACTATTTTGCCTCAAAAGAATTTTCCTGTTCACCTTTCTTCCGTCGGTACTGTCAACAAAACGGAAGTGAAAGCACATTTTCTAACGTCTGGTAAACCATACATGCAGAAATGCAGTTCAGTTGAAGAAATTCACTATTTGGCGGTGACTGACTTGCGTCAGACTGGTTTTTGAAATTTAAACTCTCCCAGCCCCTTGTTGCAGGACTGGTCATAGACTCTCAAATGTCACCGTTTGCATGTGATTGTGGTCACTTTAAAGGAAGAGAAACATGAGGTGGGACAGAAGCGGCGGCGGCGACGTACCAGGAGGTTTTCCGGCTTGATGTCCCTGTGCACAATGCTGAGGCCGTGCAGGTACCGGAGGGCGCTGGCCAGGTTGTACACCATGGCACTGCCGTCCCGCTCCGTGTACTTGGTTGAAGAGGTAATTGCATCAAAGAGGTCTCCACCCTGAAGGACACGAAAGAACAGATCAAAACATCAACAGTGGCAATCCCACGAAGGTGACAAAGAAGGTCAGCGGCCTGGAGTCGTTTTTTTAAAATGCTACGAAAATGGATGATTACGAATAAAGCTTCAAGGTAGCAAAACACGTTTCTGATTAGGTCCTTCAAGAATACGGTTAAGTCTCGGGATCTGGCGCCAGGGAAACCTCCTGAAAGCTCTCCCCCTCTTACCTTGACCAATTCCATCACCAGGAAGAGCTCGGTGGCCGTTTCCATCTCCTCCACCAGCATGATGATGTTCGGGTGTTTCACTTGGCGCAGGATGGACACTTCATTCTCGATCAGGTGCTCCTGTCAAACGGGGGGAAGGGGGGAGGTGACCAGACGGCCAGGACTCCTGCCTGTCTGTGCCCCAAAGGACATCCGTCTGTAGGGCTGGTGCTCAGGGAAGCAGCTCCCTTGGTGCAGAGACACCAAACCCTGCCCTCACTGGTTCCCAGCGGGACAGGTCACTGTGACATCTCAGGGTCACTAACAGAAAGAACAGGCACCCTTCAAAACAGCCCTCAGCAGGGCTCAGTGGGTCCACCCTGACACATAACAACAGACGGCCTTCCTGTCTCTTCACGGCCTCCAACACCTCAGGGGGCTGTGGCGCTATCAAAGTGCAGGCACGCGGCACTGTGCTTGTACTCCAGTGGGAGCCACGTTTTAATCCCCGTTCCCTGGGAAACAACAACTGGGCATAAGAGGAAACAGCATGCGTGTGGCACATGACTTGGGCATTAACATTTCGTTCACCAGAGGATGCTCCTGATGATCCTGTATTTCAGAAACCAAGATATATACGTGCACACGGGGACCATGATTCTGATTTTAACCCTACTCACTTCTCCTCTGAAAATACCACCCGATTGTCAGTCCTGGGGATCTGCCCTGCATCAACAAGTTTACTCCCGGCATGGAGGAGTTATTCTCCACACGCAACGATGGGTCATGAACTGCTGCTGCTCTGTTTTATCATGAGACATGAAACTTCTCAATAACGTCACACCCGTCGGTCCTCGTTAACTGTAATAATGAATTGTCTTGAATTTGGGGTACACTCTGTAAAATTAACAAGCTGCCCTCTGACACATTCTATAGACACCATTTGCTACCTAAATACATATGTGTATATATCCATGTGTGTGTGTCCCTTACACTGTCCCTTGTGCCTCTGCTATCATGAATTCCAGAACTAAATTTAGTGTTCCACTGCAGTGGGAACACAATGATCTTATCTCTAGTTCATGCTCTCATTCTGTTTAAAAAACGGAACTTGGTCCTGGAACATACAGAGATAAAACTTCAAATTTTATGGTTCCTCTCTTATCTTCATGCATCCATGTGAACGTGTGTTCTCACCGTAAGCCATCTCCAATGCTTTTCTGACAATAGTTGGAAGTATAAATGTTAACAATAAGTAATACACAGAGAAAGTCCGTTGCAAGCGCCGGCACAGGGTGGGCTGTGTTTCTTGAGCGTGGAATGCCCTGTGCTTGTCCAGGTAAACACTGGCCAGTGACGGTGCAAATGCTAACCGGAGGCAGGGGAGAGAAAAGAACCAGTGCTGACCAGGAGTCCAGTCACTGTTTGTCCATCGCTGTGCAGGGTGCTTGTGCAACATCCTCACCCTTCATCCTTTAGGACAACATCCTCACCCTTCATCCTTTAGGACAGTGCTTCGAGGCAGAATGCAAACCCCAGGTTCCTGACATCCAAGCCCACACTTCCTGTGCTACACAACATCACCTTTCAAAGGAGATTGCTTTGGTCAACGTCAAGTTGGAATTTTTCAAAAATGAAATGATAGCTGCACAGCTGTATACATTTAATTGCTCAAAAAGACAGGAACGAGAGGCTGCATCATAGCGAACTGGGCAGCCAGGCAGACCCACACCAGGCGTGGAGCAGGAAGGAACACCCGTGCCCTCAGCGAGCAGGGCTGGGAGGGCCGCATCCCGTGCCCAGCGCTGGGAGCAGAGTGAGCTGCCCTTCCCTGAACACAAAGGGGAGAAAATGAACCCATTCCCCTCTCTGTGAAGCCAGGACAGCAGTCGCTACCACTGTAGTAAAAGAGGCATTTTTTAGAAAAGCTAAATGGACGTATCACTTCAGTTCTCCCTCCTCCCCATTTCCGCCAAAGTTGGAAGAGTCTGTAAATTTACCTCTGCTTGTGATGCTCACTGAGAGTGATGCATGTAAAATAATCCCCATCACCAGGACCCAGGATCTCTCAAATTGGAGTTAAAATAAGATGTCTACCGCCTAAGGCAGCGGTTCTCAACCTGTGGGCCGTGACCCCTTTGGCGGTCGAAGGACCCTTCCACAGGGGTCGCCTAAGACCATCCTGCATATCAGATATTTACATGATGATTCATAACAGTAGCAACATTACAGTTATGAAGTAGCATGTAAAATAATCCCCATCACCAGGACCCAGGAACTCTCTCAAATTGGAGTTAAAAAGGGATGTCTACCGCCTAAGGAGACTGCACCTCCCCAAAGTTGTCTTTTCCCATGGAAAGCGTAACAGAAAGGCTCCTGGGACGTCAGGGAGGACTTTCCCCTGGACTGCGGGCAGTGCTGCATTTTACATTGTGCAGCAATATTTTCTCTACCACCACATGTTACCTCAGATCACTGTGTCCTACTTGACAGTGGCTGGTATTCTAAGCACAGAGCAAATGCTGCTGTTGGGATGTGGGAGCCGCTAGCCTTTGTTCCCAGCCTCTGACTACGCCTGTGTGGTTGTCTGTGAATCCACTTTTAAAGGAATCACCGTCAGAAGCAAAACAAAAGCAGTGCATGAAAATCTCTACAAATATTACCTTCCCATTTCTCATGCAACCCAGAACGTATCTCCGCTTCTAATACCTAAAAATACTCTCAAGATTTCATTTTCCAGGAAAAGATTTCTAAATACAATAGGGACACCACTTTTGCCTTGAACTGCACTGAACTAAACATTGTTCGACCATCTACCATTATTTATGCTAAGTGATTCATGGTTCTGACTCCGAATAATTTACATATGAATCATTTCCTGGCAGTGTGCCCTGGATCTGTGTGAGAGTAAATGACAAGGAAAACTGCTAACTTGGCAAAGGACACCGCCTTTTCTCTGTCTGTGTGCTTTGACTACAAGAGACAGAGATAGAGATAGATAGAGAGACAAAGAGAGAGAGCAGGAGGGAGAGGGAGGGAGGGAGATTAGGGAATAAACAACTCTCCCAAACCCAAACTAATCATCCTGTCTCCACACTGCCCAGCCCCATAAAACACACAGTCCTTTCCTCCAGTGCCCTGTCTCACTGAAGGAACCTGGCTGCCCAGAGCAGACAGAAATCCCCCCACACCCAACCTCCCTCCCTCACCCTCCAGTACAGCTCCTGCACCACCAGGTCTACCTTCTCAACAGCCACTGAATCCATCCACTCACTTCCATCCCCAGAAACCTCTAGGCGTTTGCACAGGTACTTTCTCCGTCTGGAACGTTCTTTCCCCACATCTTGGTGAATTCGTTTATTCCTCAAGACCAGCTTAGATCTCACCTCCTCTACACAACCTCCCTGCCGGGTGAGGTACGCCTCTCAGCTGCTCTCATGGCCCTCTGTGCTGGCTCCCCGCACAGCTCCTACTGGCTTTCCTGGAGACTTTTGTTTATCTTGCTCTCCAGTAACCGGCCCAGTGAGTCCTGAAGTGCTTGAGTGAGTGAGGAGACACACTGCGCATGGCTCCTGACGGGCACTGGCTTCACAGCTGGTATCGCTGTGCCCTCTGAGTATCGCTGAGGAGGGTGCAGTCAGAGAAAGAAATGTTTAAATCACCGTCTGTGATTTCTGTGGTGGAGCTATGTAGTGGATTGAATAATCGTCCCCCAAAGAGAGCAAGCCCCTGAACTTGTAAATGGTGCCTTATTTGGGGGGTGGGGGGGAAGATCTACAGATGTGATTACGGTTTCTGGAAGAGATCGCTCTGGATTAGCTGGGTGCCCTCGCAGCTGGCCTTAGGAGATAAGAGGCAGAGGGCGGTTTCCCACCCCAAGAGGAAAAATGAACACGCAGGAGAGAGAGTGAGGTGAAGATGGAGGCCGAGGTGGGAGTGATGTGGCCAGAAGCCAAGGACCACCATCCGCCACCAGAAGCCATTCAGTCAGAGGCGAGGAGCAGGTTCCCCCCAGGGCCTCCCGAGCCGTGAGAGAATAAATTTCTGTTGTGGTAAGCCACCGAGTTTGTGGTAATTTATTCCAACATCCTTAGGAAACGACTACAACATTCATTTGGATTTATGTCCTGCTTGGGCTCATAACACGTGGATAATGAATGCAAGGCTGTGGGAAGAGAAGGAAGGACCACTTCTAAGCACCATAACAGAAAGCTCAGAGCTTCAGACACTGTGGGAATTCAATAAATATTCATTTAGAATGAACATTATTTAGCATATTAGACATGGAAGAATTCTAAAATTTACAAACACCACAGCCTTCTCAACAGCCTCCATAAATCTGGCCCCAAAGCTGATCTTGCAATGCTCTCCTACTTAGAAGGTCCGAGCATGCTCTCCATGCGTGGGGCCTTTGCTCAGGCTGTGGCCACAGGCAGGAGTTCCTTTCATTGCTTCCTGCTGAAAGCCTGCCCCCTGCTGGGAGCCCAGCGCAAATGCTTCTTGCTCTATGGTGTCTTCTCTGATCATTTATTTCTCTCTCATATGCTTCCCCACATACTCTCCATTTTGCAGAACTGGTATTTGTTTATATGCTAAAATACTATACTTGTAGCACAGTATCTTGCACACGTCAACTTTTAGGTAAACTTACCTAATAATGCTCATGTATATTGCAGACAAGCAAACCGAAGAGCAGACAGGTTAAGAATCCCACCCCCCACCCCCCAGGTTCTCATTACATGAACGATTTAATAAATTTAACTTGCAGAGGGAGCATGATAGATTGGCCAATGTATAGGCTGAGTAACCAACTAGCCCAAAATTCCTACCCCTGCTCTGCCTCTGCTATCTAACCTGAAACTCTGTCTCCTTTTATGTAAAACTGGTACATCTGCCAGCGTCATTAAAGCTGGAAGGCCAGCTTGTTAGTTTGAAAGGAGGGTAAAGTCTCAGACTTCTGACACCTTTTGTGTGGTTCTGGGTTTTATTTTGAAATATGCATCTCCTAGAGAAGAGATTAAAATTTAACATTTTAATCTTTATTGGTGACAGTATTACACATGTCCCCCTTTACCTCCACTGACCTCTTCTAGTATATTTTTTGATAGTGAGCGCCAAGATCAAAACAATGTACTGCTTTAGGATTAAGGTTTCTGAAAAATGGCAGGAAAAAAAAAAAAGCTTCCTAGTGTTTCCTGCACTAGTTTCACAGGTTTATTCCTGTTGAGGACTTGGCAAATCCTCACTTCAATGCCTTCAGCACAATCATCATCTTACCGCGGTTTCTCAGTTTCTTTTACAAAGCAGTTATGGATACTGTACCTTTCCACAACATTTGGCTTTGTCTATAATCTTCAGGGCAAACTCCTTTCCGGTGGACCTACGGAATAATCAGAGGAAGGCCATTTAAAGCCGTCAGTCATAGATAAGATAGCACCATCCTCCCCGATTTCCTCCACAGCACAGACTCAGGGAGGAAAGACTGCTTCCTCTGCTCATCAGAGACGGTGCGGCCTGGGGTCAGGGAGAAAGGTACCCCCCAAAAGAAAAGAAAAAAATCCAAAGCCACACTGTCTATCTCCTTTTTTTACATATTATTATGAAATAATTTACATATTAAAAGTACTTAAACTCTGCTGTATCGGACATGGACAAAACACTGTTTTTTCTAATACTTAAACCTCAAGATAGTTCCCTTAGAAGGCAGAATAGCCAAAACCGGTTTGGCTCAGTGGATAGAGTGTCGGCCTGCGGACTCAAGGGTCCCGGGTTCGATTCCGGTCAAGGGCATGTACCTGGGTTGTGGGCACATCCCCAGTGGGAGATGTGCAGGAGGCAGCTGATCGATGTTTCTCTCTCATCGATGTTTCTAACTCTCTATCTCTCTCACTTCCTCTCTGTGAAAAATCAATAAAATATATTTTTTAAAAAAAGGCAGAATAAAATTAGGAAAAATGATTCAAAGTAGCTGAAAACTTCCTATTACCAATACGTCTTCACATTAATCTATTAGTCCATCATTCAAACCTTCAAAAGTCCCCAGACTTTCAATATCTATTTCTCAGCTCCAACTCCATCTGGTGCCATCTTCGCCACACTCTGGATGCCCGCTTCTGGCACCAGAGAGATCATTTACGGGGACGCACAACTCTTGTTGTTATTTAACATTTAATCACCTTTCGCATATTTTAGTCTGAACCTGCCAAAAAATATTTCGCATATAGGAAAACAGTTCAACAACGAACGTTTCAGAAGTTCTGGAATATGGCAGTTCTGACCAGTGGTCACACTACCCACCAGTCAGGCCACCTTGGAAAAATAACTTTTATTTAAGTTGCTTCCCTATAACATAAACCAAACCCTGCCTCGGATTTCTAATGGCACCACCACAAGGAGGTGCAGCAGAATGGAAAAGCAGTGGTTGCCAGAGCTTCCTGAAAATTCCCCACAAAGAGTAAAAATACTACTGAGAACAGGCAGGGAAGTGGCAGGCATATAAACACAGAGACTAATCCGAGTCTTTTCCGGTTTTGATGTTTACGAAAGGCCTGCAATTTGAATGAATGCTTTTCTTACCACTTGAGAATTCAGGACCTTAAAATAAAGCTGGACAAACAAAGATATAATTCTAATATAGGCAACAGTCTGAACACTGATCAATGGAGTCATGGCTCATGCATCCTGAACTACTGGTACATGCAGTATTAACTGAGAGGGTCACTGTGGGGACTAAACGAGTTACACCACTGAGAGCCGTGCCTAGTACAGGGAAATGCTCCACGAGATTTTTAAAGAATACATCTAATTCTTTCCCAGTGTTCTCTGGCTCGTGGATGAGACATGATATATTGCTCAATCAAAATCAAAGCAGGTGTACGTATACTCTATCTGAATACATGTTTTTTCCCTGAAAAACTGCTTGTGGGCATGCAAAACAGCTGGGGCCAAAGTTAGGCTCTTTCATAAAATCTTGTGTTCACTCCGGTTAAGAATAAACTCCAAGGAGAAATGTATGGGTAGGTGGAAAAATGATTATCCTCACCATCCACTCACCTGTCCATGCACTCTTTGACTACTGCAAAATTGCCATCACCAATAACCTTTCCAATTCTGTACTTCTCAAGAAGAGTTGAAGATTCAATGCACCTGTTTCCATTTATGCCTACGAAAGAGGATAAATGCAAAGTTGAAAGAACACACCAAGATTTCATCTTGATTCCTATATACTTGTCAAACAATCAATTGCAATGCATTTATTTCTAAATCTATGGTAAAACTATAAGGAAAGTCTCTGAGCATATTGTCTGAATAGAATACCTGAATCACCGATTTTCTTTCGACTTGACTGGTTGGCATCAGAAACCAATATAATCAATAAAGATAACAAATATCTGAAATACCAGCTAAAATAAGCGATTCTTTGTGTAACAAAGAAGTCTAACGAAAACTTCAAACTTTTTTGTCAAATTTGAGAAAGAAGAAGGGGATGATGTTGGGATTTAACCTTAGATATTGTCACAAGATTTCTCCTCAAGATTTTTTAGTAAAGAAAACTCTAGCCAGCTAGGATGCCTGTTAAAGCTAATAACTGGCTCAAAGAAAGACAAATACCATATGATCTCACTTATACGTGGAATCTAATTAACAGAATAAACTGACAAACAAAATAGAAACAGAGGTATGGATACATGGAACAGACTGACAGCTGACAGAGGGGAGGGGCTAGGGGAGACTAGGTGAAAGAAGGTGAAGGGATTAGCAAAAAAAATAAAAATAAATCAAACAACCATATATAAATAACACACAGACACAGTCAACAGTGTGGAGATGGCCAGAGGAAAAGGGGGTGGAGGGTAGGTGGAGGTGGGCAAAGGGGCAGAAAATGGGGACAGAAAGAGACTTTGCTTGAGAAGATGGGTGCACGATGCAGTACACAGATGATGTTTTATTGAGTTGTACACTTGAAACCTGTATGGCTTTTCGAACCAATGTCACCCCAATAAATTCAATTTATATATATATATATATACTAGAGGCCTGATGCACGAACATTTGTGCAAGAGTAGGCCTTCCTTCCCCCGGCTGCCGGCACCAGCTTCCCTCCAGCACCCGGGACCCAGGCTTCCTCCTCCAGCTGCCCGCAGGCACCCGGGACCTGGGCTGGCTTCCCTCTGGCCTGGCTTCATCAGGAAGGACATCGGAATGACGTCCGGAAGACATCCGGTCTAAATAGCATATTACCCTTTTATTATTATAGATATTAAAGCTCATTCCTGGCTCAAAGTCTTCTCAAAAAGGTGGTGGTAGTGGGCGGTAGAGGACAGGACGAAGAAGTGGTTAAGATGAACCACTTTTTACAATGTATCTCCAGTACCCAGGACATTGCAAACATCATATAAAGAAACTCTTTTGTTAACTAACTGAGAGAAAGAAAAGTCTATATTTAGGACTTGTGAGCAGGTTGCCACTAAGGAAAAATAAAAAAAGCTCAAGTCTAAAATGTGAGATTGGACTAGCTTAATTAACAACCCACTAAGACCAAACTGGTGACATGATCACCTCCCTGCTTAGGAAGATAACTGAGCACATGTGGATTTGGGGTGGCCACCAAGTTCGCACGGGTGACTTCCTTTATAAACATAACATCAGATTGAGAACTACCTTCGGGACTCAGGCAACGATCAAGTTCAGGCCCGCCATTTATGTTGGAAGAAGATCTGCCATGTGCAGAAATCTGCTGAGAGAGGAGAGTGACCATTATTTATCAGGAAAACTTGACACATCTTCAGCTCGCTCGTCCTTAGATAACAGAAAATGCTTATAGAATGTAAAATGCAGGCAGAGAAACAGAGGAGGTACGGCCTTTCTTTCCTCGCACCTCTCTCCCTATACACATCACCTTAATGCATTTTATCCTTAGAGACAATATTTTTTATTAGGATTAGACTTCAGGAAAATTGACAGCGTGTTACTCTTTGATATTGTGTTACATTTGACAATGCAATAAAATAAAGATTTCTATGGCATCGAAGCTCTATGTCTATGGGGTACTTACGAGTGGCAAAGGCAGGCTTCGAACTACAGATTATTCCAAGTCAGCAATGAATCCCCAGATCTCACAGCCGCCCCTGAGGCTGACCTCAGGGCGTCCCTGCCAAGGGCAAGCCCTTCTGAGAACCCAGCCCCATGCTCCTGACTGCACCACCTTCAGGACCCAGGGTGCAGCCCTGGCTCAACCCTCGTCTTTACCGACCCTGAGGCAGCAGGAATCCCTCCTGAGCACCGTGAGGATTTTCATTACTAGGATCCAGAGGGAAATAAAACATAAAACTAACAAAAAACTGAAGCTCCCATTCTAACACATAAATATCTCTAGTTCTTAGTTAAATTGAAAATCTCACATTGTGAATATTATTCATATTAAGTTTATTATTCTGTAGGCTTATGGAATTTTTTCTTAATCCCCAAGGGCTCTTAAGCTTTTGAACTAAAACTTTTCCCTTTGATCTTTAATTTTCTCTTCTCCTTTCTCTTCTCCCTCCCCTCCCTCCCTCCCTCCCTCTCTCTCTCTCTCAATTATGCCTTTCAGGAGCTTACAGGGTCAACGGATCTACGAAATCTTGAGAAAGCATCTTCGACATTTTTTGTCTTGATATGTTTCCACACTTGCATCTGTGCCCACACATCCAACTATCCTGGTAGCTCTGGCCCATCTTCATGGTGCTTCCCCCATGTGCAGCACCATGTCTGGAACACACGGTGCTTAACTCACGCTTGCTCCACAAAAGCATCAAGGACACAGGTCCAGGGGAGGGACCGCCCTTCCCAGAGTGCCCACTGGTTGGAGTCACTGGGTCTATTCTCCTCTGGGTGAGGTGAACTTCACCGGAGCTGGGTTTGGTTCAAACCCCAGGAGAGCCCAATGCTTATAAAACATTCCTTCAAACAGGATCACCCACAAGTTCTTCTGGGATAAAAGACGAGGCTTGAGAATGAGAGACATGCAACACCAGGGCTGTTTGCTCAGACCCCAGGCAGCTGCACCTGTGTGACCAATAACGCCGGCAGCAGTGTGTCCTGTTAGGAACCCCGAGGCCACGGGAGAGGAACGTGAGATACACCAAACGAGCCCCCGTCCTGCGTGGCAAACACCCCTCGCACAAGGTTCTGTTTTCTTCCCTCTGCTCTGGCAAGTGCTGTGCAGGCGCGTGGGTGTGCGTGGGGGTCCCTTTCTGGGGGACAAATGCTGCACTAAACACCGGGCTCCTCAGAAGTCAATCATGTTGCTTCCTCACAATACGAGGTAACTGGTCAACAAGGAAAGGTTTTCAAAATGTAGCAATTGCATTTGTTTTGTTGTTTTATTGTTTTATGCCACTGCAATACTAGGCGGCTTCTGAACAGGTGGGAGTCTATGCTAGGATGTTTAAAACAAGGCCCCGAGCGGGGATGTAAACTGGAGGGAAAGACAAACCACCACGCTCTCCACTGTTCCGTCCCCCAGCTCCCACCTGGTCCCCATCCCCCTCACGCTTCTCTCGGCAGCTCACCAGCGGCCCCCTTCGTCTCCCCTGGTCCACGCACTGTTGCCAGAGAAACTTCCACAGGACGGTTCTGGTATCAGCCCCAGGATCCAAAAACCTCAGTGGGTCTGTGTTACCAACAGAATAACCCCCAAATCTTCAGTGTAGCATTCGGGGCGTGATGTCCCCATACCTGCCTGTCCAATTTGTTTCCACTACCTTCCCCCCCATACATTTAATACTTAGGTGAACTCAGATAATCTCTTTTTGTTGAAAAGTTACTTAACCTTTCCAGGTCTTATCTTTTGCTCTGAATAGAGGGACAGTAGCAGCACCTAGCTCAAAGATTTGCTAAAGAATTAAAATTAGCTCACACAGGTAAAATCATTTAGCACAGCCACTGACATGGAACACTAATTCAATACCCGTTACTAGCATCTTTCCTTAAAGCAGTGGTTCTCAACCTTCTGGCCCTTTAAATATAGTTCCTCGTTGTGACCCAACCATCAAATTATTTTCGTTGCTACTTCGTAACTGTAATGTTGCTACTGTTATGAATCGTAATGTAAATATCTGATATGCAGGATGGTCTTAGGCAACCCCTGTGAAAGGGTCGTTCGACCACCAAAGGGGTCTCGACCCACAGGTTGAGAACCGCTGCCTTAAAGCGTCTATCCCACAGGGAGCCTCGAAGCGAGTGACTGCGGGCTGCTTTTAAGTTGTTGAATGTGCAACAGCTAGAAGAGAACTTCTGCTAAATGATTCAAAGTCTGTTCCTCTTCCCATCCAACCCTTCCTAGTCTGAAAACTGTCCGTCAAGGGAAAGAGAGAGCCAAATTAAATTCCTATCAGCCAAATTCTTAATGGAATAAAGATGAGAGAAATGTCATTTTTTGGACATTATCTTCTCAAAAGATAAATGGAAAGACCCCCCTAGATGGCTGCTTGCCTAGATTGTAGTGTTGAAGGAGGACTGTCAGCACCCAGGAACAACAGTGAGCACGGACCAGCTCACCTGCGTGTCTAAACCTCACCGCCCAGACAGGGCAGCCCCACACCTCAGGCCACAGCTGGCTGGTCAGGCCTGGGCACCGGGTAGGAACCGCCCCTTCCCAACCCTCAGAGCCAGAGGGGCGTGTGCGGTGTGCAGGCCCATCGCCCCTGCGGAGGTCCTGAGCCCCACCTGCCTGCCGTTGTCCCAGGCCGGCTTGCTTACTTCTCCTGGAAACAGGTAACTCTCTTCAAATAAGCCCCTTTCTTGAGCTAAACTGAGTAAGCTGTAGTTCACTGCAAGCTGATGTATTCTTTCGGACTCAAGGGTTCTCTAAGAAGGAAGTCTTGAAGGGGCTAAAATGCAGGCATTTTTACCTCTTTGTACATTTTCACATGGATGGGTGACCCCCTCAGAGTGTTTAATGAGTGTCTACGCCCCACTGTGACTTACCCCGTTAACTGGGATTAGACCCCATGCCCACCTGTCCCGATTCCCTGGACAGCCCAGCAGGGACGAACCTGGCTGGTGTTGGGATTTGGGGGCAGCAAAGAGCAGAGGCAGACCAAGAGACGGAGCAGGTGGCAGAAGCTGGTTCTCTGGCGACTAAAAAAGGGTGGCAACTGGGCTGAAGGCATGTACCTCAGAGGAGGGGGTGGCCTCACGGAGAGGGCGAGGGTGAAGGGTCAAGCGAAAGCCAGCTCCCGTGTGTACCTGACAAAGGTTTCATGAAATCCCCGGGAAATGCAGCCTTCTTAGCCAAGAATGGCAAAAAGAACGTTTTTCAAAATTCTCAAATGGAATGATGTTTTTTTAAAAAGCATTTTTAAAAATAGAGTTAACAGGAGTGATATGTAATTACTTATCCAAATATGTTCCTTTAATAAAAAATAAAGCTTTCATGAAGAAAATGACGTGAAAAACTAAGGGGAATCCCCTTATTCCAGACCCGCTGACTAGACAGTGACCTTTCCTCCCTCAGCAAGGACCTGTGCTGGGCTTTCTGGGCTTTCAGAGGCCACAAAGGTGAAGGGACACGCTTGGTGCTGCCCAGAAGTTTGCAATCTTGTGAAGAGGCTCCTCAACCCTTCCACACAACCTTGACATCCAGGCTGTGGCTCCTGCAGCTCCGAGGGTCTGAGAGTCGGCGAAGAGCCGAAGAGCCGCTTTGCTCAGGCAAAGATCTGCACTTGCAACGCTTGTTCTCACAGCTGGTGATTACGTTTACTTGACCTCCCAGGCCTGGAGCTCGGTGATCCAGGGTCCGAGAAAAGCCGGGTGTTCACCACGATCTCTGGACAGATCCCGGGTGCAGGCAGAGCTTGTCTATTGGGAGCTATAGAGCAGAGCACTCCCTGCGTCCCGAGAGACACGCAGACAAAGAGCCGTGAAAACCAAGGGGTAACGCTATGCCTACGAAAGTCTCCCTGTCTCCCAGGCACAATGTACGTATTTCCCCGTCTCTGGTAAGAGAATCATTCTCGTATTGAAGCACGGGTTGCATTAGCGCCAGAGTGATTCAAACATGGCATTCCTGATGAAACCTGTCTCGTTTCTATTGTCTAACTAAGAACTGTTATTAAAATCTCTTACAATGCTAATGAGCTTTCATGCTTCCATCAGCAACGATGGTGCTGAGACAGCACAAAGAAAGTGCCTGGACGCTGCCCGTTGGGGAGGTCCCCCTCAATAAAGCATAAGTGGATGACAGCATCTGGGCTCTTTCAAGATAGCTTCCATAATTACTGAGCGGTTCAAAGCGGTGGGATTGTGTTGAGGGGTGGGAGGAGAGGGGGACTATTTCCTGAGGAGGCCCTGATTGGTCCAGGGGGGAAGGTGATGAAAGCTGTGGAGATATTGGGGAGCGTGTTCTCCGTGACCTGCACCGCTGCCCTGCCCACCTCCTCCTCTGGCAGGAGCAGCTCAGTTTTTATGAGCAGGGAAGGGAAATGCACACGAATTCGCTTCTGCTAAGAACTTTTTCAATAAAAGACTTAAAACAGAGCGGAAAAAGCTATAAAGTGTTCTCAGCTGCCAGGATCATTTAGAAAGGCACTCATGGCTGAGTGAGTCCATGTGATAATGAGTTGCATTCCAGCTTTCTGCATTTTTAGCCAGAAAGTCAAGGCAGGGTGTCCTCTATTAAAGTTCTTTCATACATAGATGATTAAATTTCTACAAAACCTAAAATTTAAAGAGGAATGGGCCCTAGCTGGTTTGGCTCAGCAGATAAGAGCATAGGCCTGTGGACTAAAGAGTCCTGGGTTTGATTCCAGTCAAGGACACATGCTGGGGTTGCAGGCTCGATCCCCAGTAGGGGGCATGCAGGAGGCAGCCAATCAATGATTCTTTCTCATCGATGTTTCTATCTCTCTCTCTCCCTTCCTCTCTGAAATCAATAAAAATATTAAATAAATAAATAAAATAAAGAGGAATGGTAAGTACTGTATTAAAATGCTTTGTTCAGAAATAGGCAATACTTTTTTTTAAGTAGCAAAAGTGGCTATATCGATGCATTACAGCATGTGACCATTGACATTTGAGGATACTATTTGATTTTTCGTGGAAGGAAGAACTTGGCAGAATCTAGGAGATATTCTTGTGTAATAAGTTGACTTTCTTGAATGCATCTTGGAAAATGGCACTGTGATTCCATTTTAAGTGGCCCACTGCAGGGGTCAGACACATTTTCTCTAAAGGGCCAGAGACCAACACTTTAGCCTTTGTAGGTCATACGGTCTCTGTTGTAACTACTCAACTCTGTTGTTATAACATGAAAGCAGCCACAGACCATATGTAAACAAATGAGCATGGCTGTATTCCAATAAAACTTTATTTATAAAGAACAAGCAATGGGCCAAATTTGGTCATAGGCACACCGCTGGTCCACAAGAACTTTCTTAAGCAAGCTTTTTCTCCAACAAAATACTTTAAAACTCTAGAACAGAACCACCCTCAGAGTAGTGTTGTTGCTTTAAAGCAGTGTCTCTTAGTCCTTGGTTATACTAGGAAAGGCTGTACATACTGGAAAGATTTGGAAAATTCTATGGCAGGCTGTCCCGCAGATTAAAGACGGATGTAGGGCCCAGGCATTGGTGTTTCTTAAGTTCCACAGAAGATCTAACGTGCAGCCAAGGTTGAGAACCTCTGTGGAGGAAGTTTCTGGCAGCAAGTGTAATTAATTGTTCAGCTACTTTACGTTCTCCCTGTCACTCATCCAATAACATAGTCATTGCAAGTCATCTATAGCCAAAGAACAACTTTCTTTTTGCAAGAAAAGGGGAGACAGCACTCATTACAATTTATTGAATGCCTACTTTGTGCCAAGTCCTGAAATGAGTACTTTATGCCTTATGAATTAATCATCACACCCACTGATTTATGAAGAAACCAAAGCTCAGGGAGGTTAGGTAACTTGCCCAAACACCACAGCAAATGAATCTAAACCCAGGTTTGACTCCAGAGCCGAGGGGCTATTTGGCTAATCTCACACTATCCCCTCTAAGAACAGGCGGAGAGAAGTCTTGCAAGGTTATTAACTTAACCAAAGAATGCCACCCAACAGCAGATTCACCCATGAAAATATTCACTGTGGTGTCTCTAGAACATGTCTCACAGTCCTGTAAACTTATCACATACCGTAATACACAAACTGATAAATTCACAGCCTTTCTTCACATAGAGACCTTAAGTTTTTCTTTGAAAAGACCTCTGAAAGGTAAACATTTTTAATTAGTATACTAGATATTATTTGCAAGCAAATTTTGCTTCCATTGTTATTTTTGTGGTTAAAAAAAAAACCAAAAAACAGAAACATCAATTCCATTCTTCAGAAAGAAATCCAGTGTCAATTATTACAAATATTGAATTGGGCGGACATTTTAAAACAGAAAGCTTTATCATTTTATATTAGAATTTTTGACAATTTACTCTGAAATACTTAGTGCCAGCAGTGAGATTTGTGAACAATTAATCTGAATCAGCACCTAGGGGTTGGTAACATTCAAAGTATTCTTATCTATAGCCATACCTTAGATGTGGATTCATTTAGAAAAATTAATGGCTCTTGAGACTTGTGATTGGTTAATAGTGGTGAGCAGTGATAAACAGAAACCCCTAACTGTGCAGGTATAGGCTGAAGACAGCAACCAGCTCAACAGTCTAAGAACGGGCTACGTGGAAGCGGCTGACTTGTGCCTTTCTGTTCCCTGAGAATCACTCACTGCCGTATCAGCTGACTGACTACATGGCCTCCCTTCCCAAACCAGCACAGAATCTCAGCACATTCCTACAAGTGAGCTTCAAGCAAAGTGTTGGCTGAGTAGATTCTGAACAACAGACAGATGGTAGGGCCATGTCTGCCTGCTTTCAGTGAGAGGTACCATCCATGCCTAGGATGCCAAGGTGGTGGGCGAGGTGCCCGTATCTTCGGTTTCAGCTATGGAGGCTACCAGTGGTGCACACCGGCACAGGCCAGTTCACTACAATGAGCTCTAGGTCTTAACTCGTAACTGTCCAATTATCTCTAATCCACTGGCCAGAAGCATTTTCTTGGTACCATCACTTCCATGAATAAGGGGGCATTTAAGATGAACGCAGGTGGCTTATATTCAAATAAAGTTTTCACAGTGGATCCTATCTGTACACCGATGTGCTTCACAAACTCCCCCTCCAGTCCCACAAAGGGGTGCTGCAGCCTCGTTGGGTCGTTTACCCGCCAAATGCCTCTATTTACTGAGCAGCTTCAATGTGCAAATCACTGTCCTCAACCTGAGTCTGAGACTCATTAAGATGATTTATTTTGAGAGGGCACTGAAGTCTTCAAAACTGCTCGGTCCCTCTTTTGTTTTTGGATTCTGTCAATAAAATCAATTACATTCAAAGATGAAGTTACCACCCAACCTTTCTGGGGCAATAAAAAGGATCTAAAGGGAGTCAGTCTCAGTACCGAATATTCTTAACCGGCTTGAAATACCGAAGAAAAGCCAAAGCTCCCGGGAGAAGCACAAGCATCCAAGGTCAGCAGCTACTGGGGATTTACATTTCACAGCTTCGAAAAGAAGTTTTGAAGGTCAGAAGGTCAAAGAGTTACATTTAGCTCTGCCAATCAGTGTGAGATACTACCAGCCCTTTCATCACACCTCACAAATCTGGAAAATCTTTCACCACCAGCAGGCCCAGGAGACATCATCAGATAAAATATCAGCACACCAGACAGTTTATAACCTCAAGATGTTGGATAACTGTTCCAAATGTACTTTTTTTTTTGTTTCTTCTTTCAACCAACAAGAATGCTCACAGTAGACAGCCTCTGGGCATACACCTCAGCCTCAAATGTGAGACATTTTATTCTTCAGTGTCCGCAGATGTGCCCCGGGTTCTGAAACCTGAAGTTACTACAGCCTTGAAAGTCTTAAATTGGGATGCGGATGATGAATTAAATTTCAGGGAAATGCTTTCTTCATCCATCTGGCAGCTGATGACACATTTAGTACTCTTTATTGCCTCTCTGTCCCACAGAACATGCTGTGATTTAAGCATAATAAATATTCCCTGGGGGGGGGGTGATCAGCTAGATGGAAGGGACTCTGAGGAACTGGGCAGAAGAGACAGGAGGTCGTGGCTGAGGTCGAGGGGAAGACAGAGGGTCAGGAAGATGGGGATGAAGAGAAGAAAATGTCAGTGGAGGTGAGATTCTAGGAGTTGAAGGGGAGAGAAGGGAATGGGTAAGGTGTGACGGCTCTAGAGAACAAAAGGACTGGACGGAGAATAAAGCAATAACAATGACAGGGAGAGAGAGTTGTTCGGCCCTCCCAAAGGACAGTGTACAGAAAGCCATGGAGGGAGCAGGGACAGCCTAAGAAAGAAACTTTGAGTGGCTTGATACAGAGATGAAAGCAGAGAGAAGGGGTGTGGTTGCCAACCTCCAACATGGTTCCCATGGGCCTCGCCTCCTGGCGTTCATGCCCTTGTGTCGTCTCCTCCCAGGCTGAACTAGCTGATGAGTGTGACTACGAGGCTATGAAGGAAATGGTGTCTGCCTTCCAAGGCGAGGTCACAGAAAGAAGAGCTTCTGCATGGCACTGTCCATCTCTTGCTCTGGGGAAACCCAGCTGCCCTGCTCTGAGGGACTCAGGCCAGTTATGGAGAGGCTCCAACATCAGAGAACGGAGGCCTCCAGCCGAGAGCCAGCAGCACCTTGACGCCACAAGAGTGAATTACCTTGGAAGGGGGTCCTTCATCCCCAACCAAGCCTTCAGGTGACTGTAGCCCTGGTGCACATCTTGACTACAACCTCATCAAGACTTTTAAGCCAGAACCAGCCAGTGAAGCTGCTCCTGAATTCCTGACCCACAAAAACTGTGTGATAAAAAAAAAATCATCTTTTGTTGTTGTTTTAAGCTGCGAAGTTTTGGGATAACTTACAGCTAATAGAATTCTGTACAGATTACTAATAGGATGGAATATGGAGAGAGGGCAGGAAAGATAGAGTTGGGAGGGAAAGTCATCATAGAAAGTGGTAATAAAGCAGAAGTGGTAATAAGATCTGGAGTCTGACTTGTCTCACTTTCGCTTTTCTTCTCCTATCCTACACTGCATGTCCATTTCTTTTTGTAAGTGAAACTTCCCTCAAGAGAAAACTGAACCTGGAAAAACCCCAAGAAAGAAGGACAAAGCTATTCAGAGGCTTTTTCTATATTTAACCAATTAATCTCAACCCTGGGCTGCAGGTCCTATTCCCCTTTTTATAATGAAGGGTGATGTGACTTGCCCAAGGTCACAGAGCTAAGTGACTAGCCAAGCAAAACCAATCCCAGGCATTCTGGACAGTTTTAATTATGAAGGAGCCATCACGCTCTCTCTCGATATGGGCCCAGAACAACTTGGCATGAACTGGACTCGCTGCAAAGGCCTTTGGGCTCCCCGTGTGCCTGATGGCAGCACTGTGTGGAGGTGGCTCGTGTCTGGCCTGCAGAATGCCTCCTCTCCAGGTGACTATCACCATGAGTGGCATCACCCTTCAAGAAAGCCTGAGTCCCTAAGTCCACACAAAAGCAAAGCCAAATTCTAATACCTAGGGCCTCGGTTCTGGGGAAGAGGCCCAATGCGGACTTGCCAGGTGGCCCTAGCATCTCACCTAGTGAACATTTGGTCTGACCGCGCTGTTTCCAATCACGTTTAACAGACTGGTCTTGCTTTCTCACGGTATCCTTGGAGGCTAGTAATGGTTATGAGCATGAGCTCTGCTTTCCAATCCCAGCTCTGCCACCCCACTCCTCACAACAGGGATTTCATCGCAGGCCCACCATGTAACGTTAGCTCAGATCCATGCACCCATGCATTTGCTGGGCCTGGACTACATTGTTTCCAAACTATGCCAAGCTTGACAATACCCAGCTCCAGAGAAAGCCAATAACCCTAACCTACTGTGAGCTTTGGCATTTTACTAAAACCTTATAGGGTCAGGAGGAAGTGCTGGGCACACAGTATAGACAGACCATTTCACTTGAAAAGAGCTCTCATTCGCCCTGACCAATGTGCTCAGTGGTTAGAGTGTCGGCCTGCAGACTCAAGGGTCCCAGGTTCGATTCCTGTCATGGGCATGTACCCTGGTTGCGGGCACATCCCCAGTAGGAGGTGTGCAGGAGGCAGCTGATCAATGTTTCTCTCTCATCGATGTTTCTAACTCTCTATCCCTCTCCCTTCCTCTCTGTAAAAAATCAATAAAATATATTTTAAAAAAATTTAAGAAAAGAGCTCTCATTAGATACCTCTTAGGAAATCCCTTGCCCAAGTCTCCCAGGACAAGTTATCAAAAGGAGTTCTCCATCTTTCCACCTCCCTTCATCCAGCCTCCCCTCCACCCCAGGATTGTCCCTCCCTTTCCCCACCCTTCCCTCCTCGTTCCTTTCCTAATCTCTCAACCCTTTTTCATTCAGAGCATTTGTGCAGAACTAAACCCAGGAACTCAGCAAGCAACCCAGGCAGCACTCTTCCTCCTAAAAGACTGGCACGGCATAGCTCCTCCGTAATAATCACACAGGCTTCTCCCTGGGGTGCCTGTGTTGGAGTCCTTGATGCAGACCCACCAGTGATGGGGGGAACCAGAGGTTAGGGACACAGACCCTGACAGGGTCAGAGTCCCACTGGCCACTGGGATCTTGAGCGAATCACATCTCTGCACCTCAGTTTCTCCAACTATAAAACGAACACTACATTCATTAAAGATCCGTGACCACTTCCAGGTTTCACATTCAATGGTTTGCGGTCACTATCTTGCAAAACCAAAAAATTATAACCGAAGCATAATTCACGCTCAGTGGTCCTAAAGTCTCTCAGAACCTTGATGACTCAGTCACCATGTTATTTTTTAAGCTCCCATCCTGCAAAAACTTTCTACAATTTGAAGAAAGCTTTGCTTCTGCTGCAGACTCTGTCCAGCCTGCAGTGAGCGTGGAGGTTTTATGGATGCAGACGCCTTCCCCTCAGGGAGCACTGAGAAAACGCTGAGTGCTTTTGTGGAGGGAGGGCTGCTTTTGCATCTCTCATCCTTTTCAATGGGCAAACAGAAATGCCACTGACACCGTGGTCAGAGATTAGACATTACACCGTCACTCGACTTTCACTTTCAGTTCTTCCAGTGTTCCCACCAAAGCACCAAATCGATTCCCAGAAATTGGCACAAAGGGGGGATAAATTGTGGCAGAACATCAAACTCTGCTTGCTTGTGACTTGTTTGCTTAATTCCCTATGAAGTAAAATCCAGATAGTAAAACATAAATAAAATATGCCCAAAGCTGTGTCCTAGCAGATTGAGAGACATGAGCGTCGACGCCTGCACACGCCGTCCCGGCTGAGCTTGCTTTGTCAATGCTCCGATTCTCTGGAAAAAGGTTATCTATCCCCAAAGCCATAAAGCTTCTAACGAGGATAAATAGTGGTAAAAAGTTTCACCCCATGAAAAACAGTCCTCCGTTGTCTGACCTCCCCTCTTAATTGTTCTTAATGGGCGATTTTAAATGAAGGGGGAAGAAAAAGCATAGCACTAACACATGGCAATTATCTGTAATTCTCCATTGGTAATGTTGCTGAATGGGGAGAATAATGCAAATGTGGACAGATGCTGACTAGAGCTGTACAAAGACATTGAAATTAGGGTTATTTTGTACAGTAAGTAACATATGACTAACTTGTAGCTTTTCCAGGGCAGATTTTCATCCTTGGAAATGACAATATGCACCACAGATTGCCGGGAAGGGTAATGAGATGAATTTTCCACGAGGCACGACCCGTGGGAACAGGCAGGGGTGGAGATGTTTAACATTGTGTCCTAAAAGCTGATCGGTGTGGCAGGGACTCGTTTAGCTGCTAATATTTGATGTAAAATTTGGCGATTCTACATCAGCTTTAAAGTGAGATGAGAAATAGACTCCCCAGCCTCCTAGATAGGTTTTCTGGCAACTTAAAAAAAAAAAAAAGACTATAATCCTACCATTTTTAGAGGTACTTTAAAATCAAGCATTATTTTACAGATGAGAGAAAGAAAAACCCAGAGGTTTCACAGCTGTTAGCAAAGCCCACAGGGCTCAGGTGTGGTGGAGGAGGGGGTGGGTAAAGGGGCCTGGGGAGACCTCTGCTCTCTGCCTTACTGATAATTTCATTTTACCTCCAGGAATCAACAGTTCCCTTTATTCTTCTTGACATCAGTAAGTAACCTTTCAGAATTTACTGTGTGCCCCAAAGGGACCTGTGAGCTAAGGTTACTATAATAATTAAGACAAACTTAGCATAGTGAGATTAATCATCTAATGCCTCAGCAATGATACAAATCATCACATTTTTAAGATTTCACGAATCTTCAGTCCAGAAATGTGAGCGATCTGTGGGATTTGTACTCATGTGTGAGGGAGTGATGTGTACTCTGAGCACCAAGCAGCACCTACTGACCCAGGAGCATCAACCAAAAAGGACAGTGTTGGGTTCAGAGTTGAAGATGGACCAGGAAGAAAGATGGGAGCCCAAGTTCCAATGGGTAACATAAAAGGGGAAAAAGACCACGACCCTTGGTAAGTGGGGACTGAAGTACCGGCCTTAGGTCAAGGATCCTAGCCCTGCCTGGAACAACGGCCCAGTGGAAAATCCCAATGACTCTGCACAGGCTCACCACACAGCTCATGTTGGGTTTGCAATGTTGGGTTAACAGTTACCAGCACTAGGAGCCATGTGCTTTTGCTTCAACAAATGATAAGACAACTGAAACTAGAAAAAAGGTGAATCAACTTGTATTTATTTTTATTTTAGTTCTCTTGAAAGTTACTAAAATTAAAAACAGTGCACCTTTGATCTATTCTGGTGGAAAATAAGTTGGGAAAGAAAAGCTGAAAATACTCAAATTACAGCGAACTTTAATTTACATGATGTCTTTTGGCATTGACGGTTCGGAACCCCATTGGAATCCGACTGTGAACTGACCTTTGCCAATTCAGCGCTTCAGAAAATGCCTGCTGGTTATAAATACAAGGAGTGCCCAGCACGCAGAGGGAGGTGAGCGCTAGGGACTTCCAATCCCAAACTTACTACTGGCCACAGTCCAAACCCTGCCAATCAACAGAAGCAAGGAGACACAAAAACAGTCTGTGTTTTTCCAGCCAAAATTTCTTTTTATTTCAGGCACTTAAATGAGAACCATGCAAATTCACTCTGGGGTAGACACAACATTCTTAGGGCAGGATGAGCAAACTTCAGAGTCGGATGGAGAATGAGACCCTTTGAGAAGTGGGGGAACCACAGAACTCACAGCGCTGAAGGGGTCAGGATGCCCCGCTTGGCAGTTCTCATTCCTCATTCACTCAAAGGTGTGGGGGGGGGGGGTACGGTGTTTCACCAGGTAATTTACTAATGAAAAACATTTTTCAACATCCTTAAAGAAAAACACTCAGATGATACTAACCGATTTTGGAGAATGTATTCCTCATGGGGATATTTCCACTGTCAAACCCAACACGCCAGGAGCATGAAAGTTAATGTACACATTCATATATACAAGGATGGCACTCTATGTATTTAGGTATTCTCAGAGTACATTCCCGTAAAGACAATCTGACTGTTTCTACAGAAGGAAACTGTCCATGTTTAACCTCAACAATTTATTGCTACTTTACCAGGAATATTTTTCTCTTGTAAATTTAAATTATTGAGAGCTACTAAGTCAAATTAAGCTTGCTGAAATTTTTCAAATTTGCTTTTACTCATCATTTTTCTCCCTATTAGATAAAATGCCTATGAAACCAACTGGTAATCATGTTAACTTACTGTTTATATAAGGACATCACCTTCAAAACTTAAGATTTATTTCTAAGTTCTTCACCAAAATGAATATATTGTTTTTGTGTTACTACTTGCGTATATAAGTAGTTATAAATGCAAGGCCAAACTATGTTAGCAATATTAACATTGTGGCCTAAAAGCTGATCAGTGTGGCAGGGACTCGTTTAGCTGCTAATATTTAATATATTTAATATTAAAGTCGTGATTCAAAATGAGATTTTAAGAAGAACCTTTGAGTTCTCCAAGGCTTCATCATTACCAGTCCTTTTGCTAATAACAGGAAAACTACCACTGATAGTATTTTACCATGTTATATTCAATCCTAACCACAACCTTCTATTCCCATTTTAGACAAGTGAACAGCTCAGCTCAGAAGAGTTAACCAAGTTGGCCAACATTACAAAATGAAAGCGGATACAGGATCCAAAGCCATGTCTTTTTGGCTCCAAATCCCGACCTCTTTCCTTCTCGAGTTGTGACTGCACCCAAACCCCCGACCAAATGAAACTACTAAACTATGCAACTCAAAATGTCAAGTCATACAGACATGCCACACAGGCTATTTCATACCTTTAATCCTCTGAGACTTCCTGGGCTAGTTGGAGAGGAACTGGAGGATTTCGTAGATTTAGGGGTGGAGAGCTGGCTGCTGGGAGTTCCATTAACTGACAGGAGACACAAAGGTGAGAGAGGTCATTGAAAACTCCAGACAACCAGACCGTGTCCAAACACTAAGCACATGCATGAAGCTTCCATTCATTTAAAGCTCAAAGCAGATGGCAAATCAGCAAAAAGCAAACGCAACGCATTGTACTGTATTGCAGACAAAGTATTAGACAAATAAGGAGTGGAGCTAGGATTATTTTCAATAATAGCTTTCCAACGGTGACATAGACAAAGATATAGAACATTATGGAACTAGAGATGAGACTTGAGAACTTGTCCATATATCCTGCCTACCAGCAAGGGTAGGGATGAATGACTGTTATCTTTGCAATGGTTTCCTATGAAGATTGTCTCATAACCCCCAATATCTGCTATCTTGAGATATATATATATATATATATATATATATATATATATATATATATATATATATATATATATATATCAGCCTGAATAACCAAGACTTTCTATGGCTCTCCGAAATCAGTTCCACCATAATCCAAACAGATTTTCTAAGTGCATTATTAATGGAAAAAGAAAATTAATGGTCATTTTCCTTGTAACATCTACTTATTTGTTTGAAGGCCATACAAAAACATTCTTCAACTTTCTTTTTATCTAGACTAGTTATTTCTAATTCATTTTCTTTTCTTCGCGGATTAACTTCCCCATCATTTAGCAAATTTGATGTTTAGGTGTTTTTTTTATACACCCTCCTCCAAACTTCCACATACTTCTCAGGCTTAAAGTTCAATTCAGAGCCTACGCTTGGAAGAGTGCGGCCACTGCTGCCACAGGGGAAGGCAGGTCACAGAGCCTACACTACAGAATGCTCGCTACACAGTTCCACATGACTCATGCTTATTCCTAACTGATTCCCCTGGATCTATGTCTGCTGTAATTTCACAGCTGGTAGTTAACATCAAATATTGGTGTAATTTTTTTTCTTTTCTAAGGAGAATTTATAACCCCTTTTATCATGAATCTTTGATGCTTTTGCCCAATGTAGATCAAAACGGCCATTTATCTCTATGGAAAGCAAAGCAAAGTGCATCTCCTTTTCTTAACATGAGAAAGCAGACACCTATTATTTTAAATGATGCTAATAAGTATAAAAAGCAAAATGCAGTCGTAAAGGTCCTGACTAGGTGATTTAAAAAGGTGAACACCAGCGCTAGCTGATTTGGCTCAGTGGATAGAGTGTCAGCCTGAAGACAGAAGGGTCTCGGGTTCAATTCCTGTCAAGGGCACATGCCTGGGTTGTGGGCTCTATCCCCAGTAGGGGGTGTGAAGGAGGCAGCCAATCAATGATTTTTTCACATCACTGATGTCTCTCTCTCCCTCTCCTCCCTTCCTCTCTAAATCAATAAAATATATATTTACAAAAAAACCCCAACCAATCAGATATAACAAACACAATAAAAAAAAAAAAAGATGAGCATGAGTCCTTGCGTGGAGATAGAAGTCCTGGGTCTGGTATTTGGGATTAGATAAATCCTATGTCCACAGGGGTTGATAGGGACCCATGAAGTCATGTTTGCTTATGTATGGCTCATTTTAAAAATTCAGTGAAGACCTGGCTGGGTGGCTCAGTTGGTTGGGGGGTCACCCTGTACACTGAAGGGTTGAAGGTTTGATCCCCAGTCAGGGCACATAACTAGGTTGTGGGTTCAATCTCTAGTTGGGGCATATACAGTAGGCAACCAATCAATATTTCTCTCTCACATAGATGACTGTCTGACTCTGTCTCTTTCTCGCTGTCTCTCTCTCTTTCTGAATCTCTTCTCCTCTCTCCCATCCCCTCTCTCTAAAAGTCAATGAACGTGTCCTCTGGTGAGGATTAAAAAAAATTCAGTGAAAATGAAAAATTGTTCTATTTACTTTTGAATTACCAAACTTTAACTTTTTTCTAATTTAAAACTACTCAAAATAATTATCAGTTATCTACATTTTCTTAATAAATGTATGTGGGTATATAGAGTGCAAGTACAAAACAAGTAACTGTCCAATTAATTAAAAACTTTTAAGAGTATTTACCAGCCCTGATTTTTTGCCAATGAAGTTAAATTTCAATTAATGTTATATCTTTTTAAAATTCTCTTTAAAGGGAACTGGTGGCAGGAATTCATATAAAATAGAGATGATTACGGACAACGAACTAGTCAAGTTGCTGTGAGCCTAGATCTTTTTTCCTACATACCACACAGCAATCTGTATCGGCCACCAGTTCTTACTCAGTAAGTGCTGTTAGCTCTCAGTAATATTCAGACACCACACTAATATCAAAGCTTTCCTTGGAATGGAGATAGAAAAGGGACTAAAGGAGAAAAAATAAATTCCTGCTAATGGTGATCTGTGTAGCAGACCAATCTCCCTAACAGTACATCCCCGGCCTAAACAGGGTTTCTTAAGGAAACTCACTGCCAGGGTTTAACTGCTGTCAGTACCGACATGTCCACATTTCCCCCCAAATAACTCTCATCCTAAAGAGACACTGTCACATGGAGCCTCTAAATTCCTGATAGCATTTGGAAGGTTCTAATGAGCAGTCCTTAGTATCATTTACTTGCACATCTGTCCAGTCTTTGGGAGGGGAAGTGGGACGTGGGGCAGGGCTCCACGGTGCCTTCTCCCTGACACTGCCGCCGCCCACTGGGAGGTGCGCAAGGATGAGCGGCATTGTGATGCTCCCACACCTTCATTACGCCCCTGATTCTCTCCCAAAGTGAGGTTTCTATCCGCCCCTCCCTCAACTTCAGGTAAGAAATAAACTTGGGGACTTTACTGTTTGCTTGTTTTCTCTGAATACTTTCAAAAATATTGGTCAATTATGAAAGCATCACAAGCTGGAAACCTAAAGGGAGAATTATGAAGGCTCCAATTATGGTAACTATTACCCACTTAGGTTTTCCAGATTAATTTCTATGTGCTTCTTACACACTATTTTGCTATTACAATAAATTGGAGTTTGGATGAGGAATGCAGTCAACCACAACACTCATGGGAATATTTCTGTCCCAAGATTGAAAAAGTACAATATTATTTTTACAAAGTCACTAGCTCTGTTTGAAATTCCAAGTAGTCCCCTGGAGTTTTTTAAATGGTTAAGAGGTAGGCCACAGTTGAAGCAGTTTATAAAAGCAAGTTACACTTCTGGGTACTGTGGCTTTTAATAATACAAAAACTCTTTCCTTGCTGGAAGTGGGGAAGAGAACACAATATTAGTAAATACAGACCTATTTGTTGGTCAGTTTATTTTGTTCATGAGATTCCACATATAAGTAAGATCATGTGATGATTTTTCTTTCTCTGACTGACTGGCTTATTTCACGTAACATAATAATCTCCAGGTCCAGCGTTGCGACATTCTTTTGAGTTAATAAAGCTATTGTAATAATCATAACTTGCATATCTTTCTCCATATGAACAACTGTAAACCTACTTTTGCCTATCTCCGCTTAGCAACTTTCTTCAGAATCACAGTGAAGTCCCAGCAACTGTCTGGGGTCTCAGTTTTCTAGAACTGCATTGTGTGGTGAGGTTGATCTCTTAGAAAGAAGCTGCTTGCTCCCTGAAAGGTGATTTTAAAATCTCACACCTGCCCTGCCGGCGTGGCTCAGTGGTTGAGTGTCGACCTATAAACCAGGAGGTCACGGTTTGATTCCACAGTCAGGGCACATGCTTGGGTTGCAGGCTTGATCCCCAGTGTGGGGCGTGCAGGAGGCCGCCCATCAATGATTCTCTCTCATCATTGAAGTTTCTCTCTCTCCCCTCTCTCTTCCTCTCTGAGATCAATAAAAATGTATTTTTAAAAAAAATCTCACACCTTTTACTTATGTAAGATCTATTCTATTAACCCAAATCCAAACATGGACTCAGTTAAAAATTGGGGGTCCTGGAATGCGATGATTCGTGAATCAATTACTAAGCATTCCAAATTCAATTCAATGTAAAAAGATGTATGCATTTATTAGACTACTAGAGGCCTGGTGCATGGATTCATGCACCTGTGGGGTCCCTCGGCCTGGCCTACAGCCTTTTGCAATCCGGGACCCCATCAGTGCAAGACTGGGGCCAGGGAGGGCTCCAGGATGTATCTGGCCCGTCTCACCCAGTCCCAATTGGGGCCGATGGGGCTGGCCAGTTGGGAAGGGGCCACAGGAGGTTGGCTGGCTGATGAGGGATCGAGGGAGGGTTCCAGGGTGTGTCCGGCCCGTCTCACCCAGTCCCGATCGGCCGAACCTGAGCAGCAAGCTAATCTACCGGTTGGAGAGTCTTCCCCCTGGTGGTCAGTGTGCGTCATAGCTACTGTCAATCGGCCGACTGGTCAAATGGTCGACCAGGTGCTTAGGCTTTTATATATATAGAAGATGTTATGAAGCAGTTGGTCTGAAAGACAAATGTGGCTATGAAACATGCTTTCAGTTCAGTATGTTAATTTCCCTCTTTCGACCTCAGGGAGACAAAATTGGAATCATCATTAATACCTGATTCTTGAAACACTCGCCCCACTTTTATTTGTTATTTTACTAAAGGATAAGCACCTGTAACCCTATCACTAAACGAAAGCTAAGAACCTGACAAAAATCTACATCTTCCATAAGATAAGCTCAGTTCAGCGCATTTATGCAAATTTCCTACTATGTTAGCTTTCCCAGTGTGAGATACTTACAGAAAGCATCGTATAAGCTTAACAGCAGAAAGGTGCTTTCAGTTAAAAATACTCATATTTGTCTACACTTTTCAGAAGAGAAAGCAAGCATTGAGCCTATTAAGCTCAAGGTAGGCATGAAGGTGACAATAGAATAGTACAATTGTGTCTGTGGCCATTTTCACATTACCAACAAACTTTAGTCTTTTTCAATAGAATATTTTCCAAATTTGACTAGCAACTAACTCCTCCATCACTTAGGACTGTGACTACACACAGACAGGCACTTGGCGACCTTCTGACAACGACCGGTTCTCCTGTAGGGAAGGGAGGCTGAAGCGCCCTCCGTACTGTGAAGCATTGCGTACTGCACAGAGGCACACTGGGACCAGCCAGATAGTCATGGAAATGGAGCAAAGGAAACAGAAATGTGGCAAACAACAACAACAGAAACTCAGCTGAGTGACAAAGCCATACTAACCATGGCTCACCTGGGGATTTGGCTGTAGAGTAGGCACTGGAGTAGGGGCCACCCCTCTTTACTGTGCACATTCAGTATACACAGAGGAGGAGGAGGAGACAGTAAGGAGAGCAGTTATTCAGCAGGTTTAAACTTGCACACAAACAGAAGGGTGAATCAACCTAGCCCAGAGAAAGTGGGGTGGGTGCTGAAGGGGGAAGCAGTGAACAGGAAAACGGACCCCAAATGCAGTATTTTATAAAAAGTTGGATGCTTGAGACAGTTGTTGATTCTACTTTCACATGTTCTAGATTGCCACATGAAATCATGGTTTTTCACAAGCCTTTCCCAAGGGTGGGTAATGTCCAGCCCACGGGACGCATAAGGCCCGAGAAATCATTTGGCCTGGCCCTGCCAAGGCATTAAGGGTGAGTTAACTGAAATGTTTGAACAAATATAGCAGGCTAATTTTTAAGTTTATAATTTTATATGGCCTGAGAATTACATTATAAAGATCCAAATGGCCCTTGGCAGAAAAAAAGATTCCCTGCCCCTGGTAATATCAGCTAAGTTATTCATGATTATACTATAAACAAAGCTTGTAGGATTGATACATCAAGAAGTTTATGGACGTTTTTACATTTTTTAAATGCCAAAAGGCTCAAAATGATGACAAATCTATAGGCATAGGGCCCGAGAGAAGCTGAAGTACAGTTAAGTCTGACTCTTAAGTAAGTAAAGCACTTCTTTCCAAGAAGAATCGCGGCTACTATTAAATTGCTTGATGAAGGAAAAGCCTGTGGAAACCTATCGAGTAAATACATTGTTATGCTAGATGTGTGTATGTGTAAGGTTTAAATTGGCAAGAGAAGAAAATGTCCACAACCATATAGCACAACATTTAAAATGCAAATATGGTCAAATGTGACACTTCTACATACATATCAAGGAGAAGAATTGAGCTAATAAGATTGTTCTAAAAAAATGTGTCAGAACAAAACAAGCCAGTTTCTTAGACAACTTACTACAACTTTGAGAAACAGACTTCAACTTTTGGTTTTAAAAATCATGTCATCTATGTGCTGTTCTGGAACCTGGCTGCATACAAGCAGTGGAAAGACCAAGGATTCATAATCATTGAAGAAAACAAAAGGAGAGTGAGATGCTGCTCCTGTGGCCATCATTCCTCTCCCATCCACTACCTGAGGCTGGTGACTTGCTGCGACGAGAGGGCCCAGGGCTCTTGGATCCAGAGTACTTAGCTGAGGAGCGAGAATACGATGACTTCAAGACACGGCATTCTAGAAAGGAAGCAAAGTGCATTAAATAGATCTGGTGTTAATACTAATCCGAGGAAGGTCACATGGGAAAGCAGTTGCCTGCCTGGAACCATTACCTGATCATTTTTTTATTACCATCCGAAAAGTACACCTTGAGGCTACACATCTGTAACATCACCTCATTATTCCAGATGGACACAGACAGCCCAGTGTCCTAACTTGATACACACACAAATCCTAATCTAAACATGTGCAACGGTGTTTAGACCGCAGCATGGACAGGCAGAAGCTACACTTTTATTATTCTTTCCAAATCTTGAACATATGTTGAAAGGGTATGCAGAACCCTAATTTATGAACCCCTTCCTGTCCCATCTTTCTAATGTGTGGAGCACGAAACTGGAGGAAACTAACTTTAAACGGTAACTTTGGTCTTCCCATAAATAGCCAAATAACGTGTAAGGTATTAGAGCTAAAGTAAGCAGTTCTAATTGGAATAATTAAGAACATGGCTTTTACATTCATGGCAGATTTTGGATGAAGCATGGATTTGACTTGGTCAACTAGGGGACTTTAGTTAGACTCTAAACCTCATTTTTCCCCCCTCGAAATGGCATAAAAATAAAATCTGCATCACAGGATTGTTCTAAGGATTAAATTAGATAACATACTGTCTGTAATTTACATTAAAATATTTCAATTTATGTAAGATGATTGAAACGTGGGTTAGCTTTAATGGATACCCCAGGGACAATAAATTAACATGTGAAATACACTAATCAGGCAAATACACACCGGGGGACAATGGGTAGCATTTGAAAGATTCCAATCAAAACCTCGCAGGGAGGGGGCTGTAGCAATTTCAGCTCAGTTAATCAGCATTATGGATGTTACTCAGTATTCCACCATGGAAGGGAGTGGTGTGTGAATGAGTTTGAAACATCTTAAAGGCACTGCCACTCTTATGAGCAGGATATCTCAACCTACAGAGCCAGTAAGAGAAGCTCAGAATTACAGCCCAGGATTAGGAATCTGAGTCCTGCTTCCAGCTCTGAGGGTTGTGTTACTTGACTAACACTAGGTTAACTGATGTTAATGCAAGACTTTGTCAGGAATCTAAAAGGACTAGCAGTTGGGACTTCATCAATATTACAACCCAAGTTAAATGACTGACTTTGAAAAAAACGTTGCCTCCTAATAAGTGTACCTGTGGGAGAATTAGGTCTGAGACCTGCTTTCATTGAAAAATTTTGTGACCTGATGGTGGTGGTATAATAACAACATGAACAACGGCATAGCACATGCTATGTAACCACGTACCCTTCTAATTGCTTTATATGTGGACTCATTTAATCCTCACAGAATCTTGTGAAAAGGCCACTGTTATCATCCCTAGTGTGCAGAAGATTCAGGAATTAGCCATTGAGAGGGAAGCTATCAGTAGCTTCCACTTCTCTCTAATGAGTCTATCTGTAGCTGAAGCTACCAATGATCCAACTAGCTTAGGAAAGTTTACAGCATACATGTCAACGGAGTACAACGCCGGCACGTATACAGCAAGTGCTCAATACATGTTTCGTTATTGTTGTTTTTGCTGTTACCCAAATTAACTTTGTAACCTAGAGCATAGCATTGAGTTTCAGTGTCTCAACTTTCAAAATGACCAAGATGGACATCAAAGAAGTACTGGGAAACAAAATTATGCTAACATCAAGAAAGATGTAAAGCCAAAACTGGTTTGGCTCAGTGGATAGAGCGTCGGCCTGTGGACTGAAGGGTCCCGGGTTCGATTCCGGTCAAGGGCATGTACTTGGGTTGCGGGCACATCCCCAGTAGGAGATGTGCAGGAGGCAGCTGGTCGATGTTTCTCTCTCATCGATGTTTCTAACTCTCTGTCTCTCTCCCTTCCTCTCTGTAAAAAATCAATAAAATATATTTTAAAAAAAAAAAGAAAGATGTAAAATACAGATGACATGTAAATGCATATTTTGTGCAACCTTAATCATTCCTGAGAATCAGGGAGAACATTACATGGGTCATAGGAAAGGACATCACCTGCAATTCTTTAAGGACTTGGCAGTCATATTATCAGTTTAAAGCAGGGCCAGTCCAAGAGACTAAGTAATACAGTACAGAAACACTCAAAGAAGTTTGGCAGCAGTGAAAGATACAACAGGAAAACAAAGAGGACATCAATGAACCCCAAGCACAAGGTAGATAAATTACCCCAAGGCAACTGTGAAGGGGGAGGACGAGGCAGAGGGGATTACATAGGAAGTTTGGTTCTACAGAATGGACCACCCTGAATTTTTAAAAGTCAATGGATCGTCGTATTTATTTGGTAATATGTTTCTCTAATTCTGGACTGTCAGAATCACTACAAATGGAAGGAGTCCCCCTGAGTCTAATTTTTGAAAAACTTCCCTCATTCATGAACTTAAAGAGTGAGATTGTATTTCTAATAACCCTCTCCTTCGTGACATGTTATGCCTGTATGATTTTACCTTGTTACAGATGAAATTGATTTCACTGGTGGAAATAATCACTATTACTGTAATAGGTTTAAATTTAAAGCAATATTTCCAGAAACTATAACATTGGAAATAACCAAGGTTATTGATAATTAATTGAAAACTCCATCTATTGGCTAAAATGAAAAAAACTATCTTGCCCCATCAATGAAAATTGCATTATTTCCCTACATATATAAACAATACATGTCACTGCTTTTCTAAAGTTACAAACAAAACAGTAAGGTAAAAATCATTAACAACAACTTAGTTGTTATTATTTTTGTATCTCTTTATGGACACTGGAAATGTACAACTAACTGTTTCAAGTTCAACACTTTCCATACAATTAAGGTAGCACAACTAGCCTCCATTCTGAAAGAGGGCAGGAAATTCATTTCTAAGGCAAAACAATGCAGTAAAGAGATAGAACAAAATTGCTAAAAATGAAAATTACTTAACTATTGACTTGGGGTTAGTTGTGTGTGTTTTGTTTTCACAACTAGGTAAATACTTTGATTTTATTCTCTACTTCCATTAATTCAAAGATAGTGCTGCCAATGCCATCTTTCTTCAAAGATGGGCTAAGGACCACTTAACATGCCCCAAGCGCAGTACTACATCCCAAACCCCTGTTTCAGGGTTACAGAGGTGGTCCAGGAACTGCCTTACCGCTGTGATCCAGGACAAAGTCATCTTGGGCATAACGGAATTTTTCAGGTCCACATGCAATAAAAACATCATCATCACCAAAAAAGTCTTGCAGGCAAGTAACCTAGAAAAAAAATCACATCCAAGAAACAAATTAGAAATGTTAGAAGTGAAGTAAAAAGTCAGCAAAATTAAATACATTTTTTTAGGTGGGACATGCTTTATTATGAACAAAGCAGCCCAAATTAAATACATTTTTATGCCTCACTTATAATATTGAGTTGGAATGAAAAGCTGTTTGGTATCACATTTCGAAGAATTTTGCTCTTCACAAGGTGCTTTCAGAGTGTCTCCTGACCTCAGAACACCAGAATGAGGTGGTCACAGCCAGGACCAATATTCCTGTCTACCCGTGAGGTCAAGGACGCACACACAAGGTAGAGCGATGTTTTCCAGGTTTCTGATTAATGGGCGGCAAAGCTGGGGTGGATGGGGTCTCTGCTCTTGGTTTAGTCTCTTTACTACCTACCCTTTCTCACTCTCCCAGCAGCTCCGCCTCCGAGCATGGCACCCTGGCCATGACTCTCTGTACCTCCGGTAGAGTGAACCTTTGGGTATTTGGGGGATTCATGTATGAAAACTGCTTGGAAAGGTACAGGATTCCCCCTTTATCTGCAGGGGGTGGGGGTGGGGGAGGGGTACTGGGGAGGGGTACGGGGGAGGGTTACGTTTCAAGACCCTTCAGTGGAGGCCTGAAACCTTGGATTGTAGTACCAAACTCTATACATACACACCCTTTCAGTTAAAGGAAGCGCTATGCCTTCTCTTTGGCATATCTAAATTGGCAGCATCACTACCTTCATGCCTTGGGTTCATGATTAAGTAAAACGAGGGTGACCTGAACACAGCACTGCCATACCAGGACATTAAGGGGTTCCTAAATCCCAGTATTCACTGTTCCCCTAGTTTTGGTCATCACTGTTCTCACAGGTGTGGAAAGAAAGATTACAATGTTATGTTCTGTCTCAAAGGTACCAGGGCCACTGGGGGGCTTCCTTCATTGACAAGACAATGCTCCTTCTTAGGGCACCCAGGAGGGACCCGCCAGACCTCCAGACCTCTCCCCTCTCCCCCACTCTTGACTTTGCCATTTCTCCTGCATCATTACTTCCACCTCAGCCACATCAACACTACCTTGTGTTCCCTATCTGCACAGTGCTGGTGTTTCTTTTTTTGTGAAACTGCTTTATTGAGACATAATTCACGTACCATACAATTTGCTCATTTAAAGTATACAACGTGCTGGTTTTAGTATATTCAGAGTTCTGCAACCATCAGCACAACCTATTAGAGTATTTTCATCACCTAAAAAGCAATCCCATGTCCATTAACAGTCACTCTCCAGGCCTCCCTCTCCTCATCCCTAGGCACCCATAAAATCCTTTCTGTCTATGGATTTGCCTACTTCAGACATTTCCTATGAACGAAACCATATAACATATGGCATTTTGCAACCGGTTTCTTTCACATAGCGTGTTTACAAGGTTGGAGCACATATCAGTACTTCATTCCTTTCAATGGCTGAATGAGTAAATACTCGGTTACATGTATATAGAGCACTGTGTTTATCCAGTCCTGTTTATGGATGACATTTGGGTCATGTCTACCTCAGTGCTGGCTCTTGCCACTGTATTTCTGCTCCTGCTGATCCTCAGCCAGAGTTGCCTTTCTGACCACCCTTTAGTGCCATGACCTCCAGATGGGCACATATACTTCCTGGTCATCATTTCCTAGGCTCTAGGAGAGTGCTAGCTTTGCTGAATGCTCAGTACATTTTTGTTGATGGAACTGTGGCTTGGTATGGAGTTGTTCCTATTGGAATTGAGTTCACAGACACAGAATAACTTCTCTGGGGTGGGTGGTGCCACAGATGCCATCTACTTTGCCATCTCCACCACCATGTAATGCAGTTATTTATTTCCTGTGGTTGAATTTCACACGTATATGGGACTACATGTTTCATTGTTGCTAGCAGTGCCCCAATCTCAGTTGATAATTTTTAAAGTGAAAACATCTAATAAAATGCCCAGGGTGTAATGTAAGTTAAGATAACTCTCTCTCCCCAATGGGAGCCACATTAATTTAGTGCTGTATATGCATTCTAACTTTGATCAAGTACCAGCTATATGCCAGGCATAAACAGAAGACAAGAAGCACACAGTCTAGTCATGGAGATGGACAAGAAAATTAATAATTACAGTGCAAAATGTTACACTAGGAGGATGCTATAATAGAACATTTGCTATGAAATATGGAAGTACAAAGAATAAATAACAATGAAAATAGCACCCCATAAAATAAAATATTCAATAGCTAAGACTAGGAGGGTAGGGGAGGTCAATGGGGAAAAAAAGGAGACATATGTACTACTATTTGTAATACTTTAAACAAGAAAATAAAATTTTAAAAAAATAGCTAAGACTATTTCATATGTTTGGACACTCAAATAATTCTATCTTAAAACGTATTTCTTATTCTTTAACTCTGGTGGTCTGTTTGTTCCTTTTATCATAAAATTTTAAAAAACCGAGATGTAACCTTGAGTTAGGGGCCATGTCACTACATCTGACTCGGAAAAAAAAATAGCATTACCATGAATAATATCTCAAAGCCATTTTTAACAAGGGTAAGGAAAAGGGTATCAGTTTAGAAGACCTCCTGTTTGCTTTTAATTCCTTCTTCAATGCAAGAAGCTCTTCAGGGATAATGGGTGCTATGTGGCTTATAAGAGAAAGCTACACAAATAAGGGGAAAGTAATATTTCTGCTAAGGTACGAAATTAAAGCAATCAGCAGTATCTAATTGGAGACGTCCAACTGAGAAATAATGTATCTATGGGAGCATATCTAAGCTCTCCAAATGAATGTGGGCCGTTTAAAAAACAGTAATTTTTCGGTCCTTCAGTAGACAGATTAATTAGGTCAAGGGGAATAGGTGGCAGCCATAATTTCAGTGCTAGTTCTAAACAGATTGCCACAACCACTTTTCTTTTTCTTTCCCTATTTGGTCTCTATTAAAGGATATCGAGACGGATACAGAGACTTAAAATACTATGCACATACTAGGAATATAGAAAATCTTCCCCTCAAAATAAAAAAGGTGGAAGACACAGGATTGCCATCTTCCCCGCACGCTGCATTGTGAACCAGAGGAGGTCTCCATTTCCCGAGCCATTGGTGCTCTTTGGAAAGCGTGTTATTTCTTTCCCTTTCCAGAGTGACAAAGGAGAGGATGGGAAAGCAGGTTGGCTTTCTCTAAAGAGCTCTTCTTCCTACAAAATTCTGAAGTCTATTTTTGTTTCTAAGGAAAGCTTACATATTTATATTTTTGGAGACTTCTTTTGGAAAAGTGGAGTGCACTCTTCTGGAGAGGGAAGAAAAGGAACACTATTTTAAGTAGGTAAACAGTATTGTCCACTTGGGACTTATTTCTGTTCAAGTTCAGTCAAAAAAATCTTCATGCCCTCCACATCCAGGTGTTCCTTCAAAGCTCTGTAATTTGTCCAACATAGACATTACCATTGAGATAATGGTCTGGTTTTGTGTCCAGATGTCTCAGCGGAGCTGCATACATACAGGATCCTTGTCTAGCACATCACTATAATTCTAGCAGAGTACATGGCACCTAACATGCAGGCTTTGTTAAATACATTTCTGTTGAAATAAAAAAATGCTTTGAGTCCCTCTTCCTGTAGGGCAGCGGTTCTCAACCTGTGGGTCGCGACCCCTTTGGGGGTTGAATGACCCTTTCACAGGGGTCGCCTAAGACCATCGGAAAACACATATATAATTACATATTGTTTTTGTGATTAATCACTATGCTTTAATTATATTCAATTTGTAACAATGAAATTGGGGGTCACCACATGAGGAACTGTATTAAAGGCTCTCGGCATTAGGAAGTTTGAGAACCACTGCTCTAGGGAACCCTCTCTAGAGGAGACATCTACACTCTTTCTGTGAATTCCTGTCAACCCATGCAAGGCAGTCCTTGTTATAGGACGTATGATGTTGGCTTTCTAAGCCAAGGTAATCTATAAGCTCCTTGAACACACCAGTCACATCCCATAGCTCCTTAAAGAAGTTATTCCGCAAATAGTTGATCAAATTTTGGCTCTAGAGTAACTTTCTAAAAACTTATCTTAGATGACGTAAGCTCTAATTGAGGAATTAAATGTCTTTCATCATTATTTCAGGGTGATTTGAGAAAAAGATACTTGTGAAATCTACTACTACAACCATTCAATAGAGGGGATTCAAAGCAAAGTAAGTTGCTATTCAACCTTCCATTTGTTGGAATTCAGAGACCTGAGGTTGTATTTAATAACGAGCTCCTGAGGTACTTTCCAAGCGTATTTGGTTTAACAGTCCAAGATCTGATAAAAATGCAAAAGAAACATCATTGGATCTCAGTGAGAGACTAGCTTAAACTGGCATCAACTTATCTAAATATAGTCAGGGTCAAAATCTTATCACCCTTGAAATGTCTAGCTCATAGAACAAGGACCACATTTTGTAGAAAAAAAATAATGTTAATAATGGGTATCAGAAGTATAAAATGCACCTTGGAAATTTTTAATAGATTTTCTTTCATTTTAACTGTGTGTGTGTGTGTGTGTGTGTGTGTGTGTGTGTGTGAGAGAGAGAGAGAGAGAGAGAGAGAGAGAGAGAGAGAGATGAAAGTCCATATCTCCCATTGAAATTAAATGCTTTCATCATTCAGCTTTAAAGGGCTGTGGCTACTGAAGAGTAATTAAACAAACAAAAAAAATTTTCTAGCTCACTTCTAAAGAGGATTTGAAGGAGCTCAGAAAAGAAGTCTAGTAAGTGGCTTATATTTGAAATTAAAATTATTACATAAGCTTTTAATGGAACTGCATTAATATCCTTATTGTTTCTTCCTAAGAATGGTCACGTAACAAGTCATAAATTGTCAAAAGGGAACTGCACTTAATTTTGAACTCCTCCCAAAGGCTTCTCTACCATACATAATTTTTCCATCATGCAAACAAATAGAAATACAGCGTTTAAAGATGTAAAGAAAATCCAAATGACAATTTTAACATACAATAAAGGGTAAGCCTAATAGCTTCTGAGCCATTATCTGTCTATTGCTAGCAGGGGACATTTAAAAAAAAAAAAGACTGC
This sequence comes from Myotis lucifugus, assembly GCF_000147115.1. Taxonomy (NCBI): domain Eukaryota; kingdom Metazoa; phylum Chordata; class Mammalia; order Chiroptera; family Vespertilionidae; genus Myotis; species Myotis lucifugus. The sequence continues at coordinate 18,841,534 of NW_005871049.1, read as the reverse complement.
CCTTGCAGATGCTTAAAAGCCATCAGCTCAGCAAACTGACTTCACCATAACTAACATTATCCCAGACACCCACCACCACCACCACCTTTTTTAACCAGTTCTATCTCTAGAATATAAGATCTGCTAAAATGGGGAAACCATATCTGAAATAAAGAAAAGGTTAAGTCATTTGGTTCCTCCAAAATGTTAGAAACAACACCAGAAAACCAAATTCACAGAGCAGCAAGCAGGGGCTCAGATTCTCTCTCCATTTCTTTACTCTCCACTCAGAATATAATTAGCATAAATAGCCTGCTTTGTTCCCAGTAAATGTTGGCGGGCATACAGTAAGGGAAGGATCCCATTCTACAGCAAAAAGCCAGCTACTCAGAATAGCAATGTTTTTCAGTTTCCTGTAAAACCATTCAGCCTGGCACTCACCCACCATCTGGTTGCCATGGAAACAGAACTGAAGCTAAAAGATGGCAGTACTTACAGTAAAAGGCTTCTTAATTGCATCTACAGACAACTCCCTGCATTTGGTTTGCTTCCACTAAAAAATACTGGATTTAACCTTCCTCCTCCCACGATAGGTTCCTCATAATGACTGTTCACTAATCATGACTAATCATAGAACCTTGAGAGCAACCATTTGATTTCAGTAAATATCTCTATCCACAGGATGGAAGGGTCTTGAAAAATTCATAGATATTCAGCTACCCAATGTATTCTGGGAGCAGAGACAATGACCACTCTTCCTATTAAATAGGTAATTTCGAAGCTGACCCTCTGACTGCCCCCACTGAGGGCCCCAGTTTTAATTCCCTCAGGGAAAAATTCCAAATCTGCTCCAGAGCTTTCCACTAAGGGAGGGAGGCTGGAGCAAAATTTTAGCAGAATTCGGGTCAGGAAGTCAGAGGAAACCTATTAAGCCAACCACCGTGAGATTTCCTCTAATTGTCACGTCTGGAGCTAAACGTTTTCAAACAGATGTCACCAGAACCTGAGTCAACACTCTCTGGGACTCAGTTATCTTCAAATAATAAACAAAAAGGTAAATCATCAGAGTTACAGAAGAGGTGACTGAGAACCAAAGGGAAAGGCGACAATTTTCTAACCCAAATCTCTGTTCCCAACAGGAAGGGGAAGGGAACCAGCACGGAATACCTAACTACACATTACACACAAGGAGTCTCATTTACACATGACTTGCACTCGCCCTCAAAACAACCTAGTGAAGTCGGCATCATGATGCCCATTCTACAGGAAAAGAAACAGGCTCAGAGAGGTTCAGTAAATTGCTTGAGGTCACACAGTCTGTAAGGGAGGAGCTGAGATCTGAACTCTGCCTATCTGACTTTGTACTTGATCACACAATGTTCCCCTAAAGAAGAAAACTGTGATTTAAAATCTACGAAAAACAACATAAGACAGTTTATTAAGTCAGAGAAGTTTTTATACTTGTCTAAAACCGAAATAACCAGGCCATTTTTCTCTGTCTTACTTTTATGAGTAAATGAATGAAAAGTATGCACGCTTAAATCTAGAATTTTTTTAAAGGATCAACTTCTAAGTAATGTCATAAGGTCAGCACAAGTTCGGGCCAATCTCTTTACTTTAGGGAATAATGAGTATGTTCTGAAATTGATATCTTCAAACAAATTGGCTAACTCTTTCTGAAAACAAATTAAAAGCACAAGTTAGCATCATATGGTTTTAGAATAGGACTCCATTTGCTGCCAAACTAGAAACTGTAAGAGTATAAATATGTATTACTATTATAGCCTTTAAATTTTTAACATAAAGGCAAAACCGCCAACGTTTTCCAGAAATATATTCTCTGCACACAAAAACCCATCCTCGGATTAGTCTACACCTTTGGCATCAGTTTAGCATATGTTGAGCGCATCCAGGTAGCTAAGACCTTCCTTGGAATAGAGACTAAGAGAACCATCAGTAAGGTGGTATGAAAAAACTCCGTCGTTTAATTCTACACTTGTTCTGAGAAACATCGACCACTCAGCACTGTCAGCACAAACACGTTACTATGGTCTAAGATAGTAGGGCTATTTAGGTTTATAGGAAAACCATCCCTACGTGAAAAAAAAATCATGTCCTCTTTTTAGGTTTCTTTCATCTTAATAAAATTATTTTCTCCTCCCTTGCCATCATGCTCTGAACTTTCACCTCTTACATCAAAAAGATCCCCCCCCCATGACCCTTTAAGCAGCTTCTCTGCCCACTCCTAACTTTGGGCACTTAATATTTGGTGGGCTTAGCAGTGATGGCAAACCTTTTGAGCTCGGCGTGTCAGCATTTTGAAAAACCCTAACTTAACTCTGGGGCCGTGTCACATATAGAAATTTTTTGATATTTGCAACCATAGTAAAACAAAGATTTATATTTTTGATATTTATTTTATATATTTAAATGCCATTTAACAAAGAAAAATCAACCAAAAAAATAAGTTCGCGTGTCACCTCTGACACGCATGTCATAGGTTCGCCATCACTGGCTTGGGGAGACATATTTCTAGTTAAAAAAAAATTAGTGTATAACAAGAGTAAACTGGGTGAGGGTTAGAGACTTTGACTGGAAGGAAAGAAAATAAAATTTAGTGCCCCAATTCCACTGTCTAATGACAAAGTTCCTTCCCTCTGTGTATTTCCTAGTTTTATTTATTTTTCTTTTTACTTTTTTATTGTTTAAAGTATTACAAATAATAGTACATCTGTCCCCCTCCTTTATTTTCCCCCATTGACCTCCCCCTGACCTTCCGTACCCCCCCCCCCCGCACATGCCCTCCCCCTCCCTCACTATCTTGCGTCCATTGGTTATGCTTATATGCATGCATACAAGTCCTTCGGTTGATCTCTCATCCCCCCACAACCTTCCCCTGCCTTCCCGCTATAGTTTGACAGTCTGTTCAATGCTTCTCTGCCTCTGTATCTATTTTTGTTCATCAGTTTATAATGTTTTTTATTATCCATAAATGAGTGAGATCATGTGGTATTTATCTTTCACCGACTGGCTTATTTCACTTAGCATAATGCTCTCCAGTTCCATCCATGCTGTTGCAAATGGTAAGAATTCCTTCTTTTTTACAACAGCATAGTATTCCATTGTGTAGATGTACCACAGTTTTCTAATCCACTCATCTGCTGATGGGCATTTAGGCTGTTTCCAAATCTTAGCTATTGTAAATTGTGCTGCAATGAACATAGGGGTACATATATCCTTTCTGACTGGTGTTTCTGTTTTCTTGGGATATATTCCTAGAAGTCGTATTACTGAGTCAAATGGCAGTTCCAGTTTTAATTTTTTGAGGAAACTCCATACTGTTCTCCACAGTGGTAGCACCATTCTGCATTCCCACCAGCAGTGAAGGAGGATTCCTTTTTCTCCGCATCCTCTCCAGCACTTGTTTGTTAATTTGTTGATGATAGCCATTCTGACAGGTATGAGATGGTATCTCATTGTTGCTTTGATTTGCATCTCTAGGATGTTTGAGCATGTTTCCACATGTCTCTTGGCTTCCTGTAGTCCTCTTTCAAAAAGTGTCTGTTAAGGTCTTTTGCCCATTTTTTGATTGGATTGTTTATCTCCCTTTTGTTAAGTTGTATGAGTTCCCTGTAAATGCTGGAGATTAAACCCTTATCAGAGATAACATTGGCAAATATGTTCTCCCATGCAGTGGGCTTTCTTGTTGTTTTGTTGATAGTGTGGGTCAGCCTGAACAGTAGGCTAGTTCTGAGTCCAAATAAATGGGGGCAGTTCTGAGCTGCGGGAAACATGAGACTTTGATTTCTCTAGCTGCATCTACTTTCACATGACAAGAAATAGAAATTTTCATTTCAATCACGATGTTCATTTTCAAACCAACATCAATCCCACATGAAAAGCAAGGAGAGAAAGTTTCCCCAGGGCGGTCTTCAGAAGGTCTCACCTCTATAGTCAAAGAAATTCTCTGAATAAGTCACGTGCCTGTGGCGAGTCAGAAACGAAAAGCATGCCATCCATTTGAATCATTCATGGCAACATTTTAAAACGTGAAATTGATATTGGCTGAGGCAAAGACCACAATTAGATTTTTCTGTTTAGAAGGCACCTGTTCCTGAAACACGGCCAAAACTGGTCACCCTAACATACAAGTGATTTGCAAGTTGTTAAAATAAGCACTTAGTTGGATAGCTCAGCAGTTAGATTCGCTGACTTATCAAGACCTGCTCTAAAAAACGCAAATGCCTCCCTGGCCGGATGGCTCAGTTGGACACCAGGAAGCAGGTTTGATCCTCTATTAGGGCACAAGCAAGAGTCAACCAGTGAATGGGTGGAGCAGCAAATGTATGTTTCTCTCTCTTTCCTAAAAAAATTAATCAATAAAAGAATTTAAAATAAATGCAAATACCCATAGAAGGGCCATGTCTATTGATTGTGCACCTCTTCTTACATTGATGTGGAACTTGAGAATAAAGGTAGAAAAATCCTTTGTTTTTTTGTTTTCATTTTAAGGTAATTTATATGCTTAAGTAATTTAGGACCAAAGAGTACGGCAAAAATGTCCAGCACCCAGAATTAACAAATATTATTTTTTCATGTTTGCCTCAGATCCCATTAATATAGGGAAATAAAACATTGTAAGTTACAAAAATCTCTTTTGTTCCTGGTCCCCAGCCCAATTTTTCCTCCCTCCCTTACTTCCTTCTTCACCAACCCAGGAAAATTCTGTCAAGTATTTTCTTGGGTCCTTCCAAACCATGTTCTTAGACTTTGTGCTACAGATGCATATATCCACAGACAACCAGGAATTTTGTTTAGTGTGTTGTAAAAATTTTATGTGTGGTTTATCATACCAAATACATCCTCCTGAAGTTTCCTTTTTTCACTCAGTATTGATTTTGCAACCTAACCAGGTCTTAGCTTTTCTTACTTATTCTCCCCCCTCCCCCCCCTTTTTTTAGCTCACTGATCTATTCCTAAAGTTTTTGTTTTTTTAAAAAGTATCATTTTACCATTTAACATGATTATTACTTTTGATAAATTTACAAAGGGAATACTCTTACATACCCTCATAACTTCCAAAGTCGTTCAAATAATCTGACTTCCTCAGGATGGTCATTTC